>NC_141901.1:36836517-37461517 GCF_057802395.1 Ceratotherium simum simum
TTGGTAGAATTCACCAGGGAAGCTGTCTGGTCCTGGACTTTTATTTTTGGGGAGGTTTTTGATTACTGTTTCAATCTCCTTACTGATGATTGGTCTATTCAATTTCTCTACTTCTTCTTGATCCAGTTTTGGAAGGTTGCATGATTCTAAGCATTTATCCATTTCTTCCAGATTGTCGAATTGGTTGGCATATAGCTTTTCATAGTATTCTCTTATAATCTTTTGTATTTCTGAGGTATCTGTTGTAATTTCTCCTCTTTCATTTCTGATTTTACTTATTTGTGCCTTCTCTCTTTTTTTCTTGGTGAGTCTAGCTAAAGGTTTGTCAATTTTGTTGATCTTTTCAAAGAAACTTCTCTTGGTTTTATTAATTTTTCCTATTGTTTTATTAGTCTCTATTTCATTTATTTCTGCTTTTATTTTTATGATTTGCCTTCCTCTACTGATTTTGGGCTTTGTTTGTTCTTCTTTTTCCAGTTCCTTTAGGTGCATTGTTAGATTGTTTATTTGAGATTTTTCTTGTTTGTTGAGATAGGCCTGTATTGCTATAAACTTCCCTCTTAGAACTGCTTTTGCTGTATCCCATAAATTCTGGTATGTTGTATTTTCATTTTCATTTGTCTCCAGGTATTTTTTGATTTCTTCTTTGATTTCTTCGTTGCCCCAGTCATTGTTCAGTAGCATTTTGTTTAATCTCCATGTATTTGTGGCTTTTCTGATTTTCTTCCTATAGTTGATTTCCAGTTTCATACCATTGTGGTCAGAAAAGATGCTTGGTATTATTTCAATCTTCTTAAATTTATGGAGACTTGTTTTGTGGCCTAATATGTGATCAATCCTGGAGAATGTTCCATGTGCATTTGAAAAGAACGTGTATTCTTTGGTTTTTGGATGGAATGCTCTGAATATATCTACTAGGTCCATCTGTTCTAGTGTGTCATTTAAGGCCAATGTTTCCTTATTAATCTTCTGTTTGGATGATCTATCCGTTGGTGTAAGTGAAGTGTTAAAGTCCCCTACTATTATTGTGTTACTGTCTATTTCTGTTTTTATGTCTGTTAATAATTGGTTTATATATTTAGGTGCACCTACATTGGGTGCGTAGATATTTACAAGTGTTATATCCTCTTGTTGGATTGTTCCCTTGATCATTATGTAATGCCCTTTTTTGTCTCTTTTTACAGTTTTTGTTTTAAAGTCTATTTTGTCTGATATGAGTACTGCTACCCCAGCTTTCTTTTCATTGCCATTTGCATGGAGTATCTTTTTCCATCCCTTCACTTTCAGTTTGTGAGTGTCTTTAGGTCTGAAGTGTGTCTCTTGTATGCAGCATATATATGGGTCTTGTTTTTTTATCCAATCAGCCACCCTATGCCTTTTAATTGGAGCATTTAGTCCATTGACATTTAAAGTAGCCATTGATATGTATGTACTTACTGCCATTTTTTAACTTTTTTTTTCCCTCACTGTTTTAGTAGTCCTTCTCTGTTCCTTTCTCCTTCTATACAGAATTGATGGTCTCTTTAGTTTGACCTCTGTCTGAAAGCTCTACTCTTTAACTCCCCTCCTCCCTCCTTTTATGTTTTTGATATCATATCTAACCTCTTTTTTGTGCATTTGTATCCATTACGTTCTTAACATGCAAATAGATAATTTTTCCTATTTGTGGTCTTCTCTTTTCCCCTTAAAGCCGTTCCTTTAACATTTCTTGTAGTACTGGTTTCTTGTTTACAAACTCCTTTAATTTTTGCTTGTCTGTCAAATTTTTGATCTCTCCTTCCATTTTGATGATAACCTTGCTGGGTACAGTATTCTTGGCTGTAAGTTTTTTCCTTTTAGCACTTTAAATATATTGTGCCACTCTCTTCTAGCCTATAAGGTGTCTGCTGAGAAGTCAGCTGATAGCCTTATGGGGTTTCCTTTGTATGTAACTTGACTTTCTCTTGTGGCTTTTAGGATTCTCTCCTTATCTTTAATTCTGGACATTTGGATTATGATGTGTCTTGGTGTGGGCCTCTTTGGGTTTATCTTGTTTGGGGCTCTCTGTGATTCCTGTACCTGCATGTCTGTTTCCTTCCTTAGGTTAGGGAAGTTTTCATCTATTATTTCTTGAAATAGATTCTCTTCCCCTTTGTCTTGCTCTTCTCCTTCCAGGATACCTATAACATGGATGTTAGTGTGCTTGATGTTGTCCCAGAGGTCCCTTAGACTGTCCTCACTCTTTTTAATTCTTTCCTCTTTTACCTGTTCACCTTGGGTAATTTCTTCTAGTCTTTTGTCCAGCTCGCAGGTCCGTTCTTCTGTATCCTCTACTCTGCTTTTGAGTCCCTCTAGTGAATTTTTCATTTCCAGTATTGTATTCTTCATTTCTGATTGGTTCTTTTTTATATCTTCCAGTTCTTTGTTGACATTCTCACTGAGTTCATCTATTCTTCTCCCCAGATCATTGAGCATCCTTAACACTCTTTATTTGAACTCTCTGTCAGGTAGGTTGCTCATTTCTGTTTCACTTAGTTCCTTTTCTGGGTTTTTGTCCTGTTCCCTTACTTGGAATGTATTCCTTTGCCTTCTCATTTTGCCTCTTTCCCTGTGCTTGTGTCTACGTATTAGGTAGGTCAGCTACGTCTCCTGCTCTTGGATAGGTGACCTCATGTAAGTGATGGCTTAGGAGGCCTGCCATGTGCTTCCCTCAGTTCTCAATGTTCCAGGGGTGACCCCTATGTGGGCTACGTGTGTCCTTCTGTTGTGGCCTGTTTGCTTTCCCTGCAGGTGCCCAGGGAGGCCGAGTTATGCTCCTGGCCAGCTGTTGTAATACTCAGCTGCTTGTAGTTGTTGTGGGCCCTTCAGTCTCTTTATCAGGTGTGGGGAGCCCCAGCACAGTTGGCTGCAAGTTCTAATACCACATTTGTGATGCAGTATTTCTTTTAAGTTAGTAGGCCCCCAGCATGGCAGGTTGTTAGGCTCAGGGCCTTACAATTGCTATAAGCCTCCAGCCTTTAGGTCTCTTGTCAGCTCTCTGAGGATTGCAGCTGGGTGGGGCTGGCCTCTGGCACAGGAGCACTCAATTGTTTCAGGCTTTGGAAGGTGGGTCAAACCCCCTATGTGGGTCTTTGAGAAGAACAAGTCTTCTGCAGCTGACAAGCCCTGCCACCCACAGGTCCACACACACCGTCAACACAGTCCTGCCCCGTGTGCGTGCCCCCACCTCCCAAAGCGGACCCAGTCTCTCCAAGGCGGGAGCCCCACACACTCTACCACAGCCCCACAGTCTCCACCCACTCCTTGTGCACCTCCTGCCCTACTGAAGTAGGCTCAGTTGCCAGGCTGCAGAGAATCCAGTCACCAATCTATGCAGGCCCACAAATTGCCTGAGGGCTTGTTGTTGGGTGGGGCCAGTCTCTAGGGTGGACTGCCTGCCCTGGCTGAGCTGGATTAAATCGGTGCTCTAGTGGGTGGAGCAGACCTGGGGTAGCAGGCCCCAGGGAGAACTCCAATGGCATCTGTGTCAGCATGCCCACACCAGGCCACAACAACGGCCGCGGCCAATGTCCCAGTCCCTGGAGAGGTCTCACCCCTCACCGAGTTGCACTCAGGGCCTATCAGGTGAGTCTCTTTTCACCAAAGCACTGTGCGCCTTTCTTTCTGGTGATTTTAGATTGCTTTCTGAAACGGGTGAGTTTGCACGTGGGCCCTTTAAGAGCCAATTTTAATTTCTTTGTGAACCAGCTTTTCTGGGGGTGCTCCCCAATGTTTTAGTAGCAGGCAAAGTCAGATATTATGCCACTTGCCTTGATTGCGCTGGGTCCACAAAATGCCCACAGTGGGGGCGCTCCCCTACTCAGGGACCCGCGCCTCCAGGGAGGGCTACGTACCTGTGGGCTGCTCCAGGGCCGCCGTGAAGCACTGCGGCTTGTGAAGGCGGCATTTTTCCTCTTCAGAAGGGAGTTTCTGCCTCTTCCACCTCAATTAGGATTGTCCGTTGTTGCAGGAGTTCCTGTTATCCAGTTTTCACTTCTGTCTCAGGGGTCATTTTTCCACGAGTAGTTGTAAATTGGCTGTGTCCGCGGGAGGAGGTGTGTTCAGAGTCTGCCTACGCCGCCATCTTGAGTTCCCTCCCCCTGCTCATTGTACTCTTAAACAACTTTAGTCATTAAATCCTTCTTCTTTCCAGTAAATTCAAAGTGATTGCCTTGTTACTTTAGCCCAGAACTTCTCATTTCTCTCAGAAACAACATCCAATAATTTTTCACCCCCTCATCTGCCTGAGAGTGTCTTAAATAATTGAACATGGACATCTTGATGTATGGTCTTTTTAAAATCAGGCCTGGAAGTTGGCTTTTCATGATGAAAAGTAATTTTACCATTGGCCTGGGGGACCCAAGTCAGATTATACAGCTGTGTTATGGTGGCACTGGTGAGAAGCCAGCATGCCATCCACCCAGCCATCCATTTATCCACTCAGTAAATGTCCATTAAGTTCCTAATTGGTAACAGGAACTCTTGCATGTTCTGGTGATAAAACAGGGAGTTAAAAACAAATCCAAATTTTATAGATCTTACACTCTACTTCAGGAGGTAGACATTTTTCTTAAAAGCAAATGACTGAATGCAATAAACTGACATAAGCACTCTGAGAGAAAGGAAGATGATCCCTCAAGGGTCTGTGACAAGGGAACTTAACAAAAGCCAGGAGTTGGAGTTGGAGTTGGTCAGATGAGGCTTCTCCCCTCTCTAAGAGTGACCCTTGAGCTAAACTCTGAGAACTGAATAGGAGTGAATGGTGTCTTCAGTCAGAGGGATCTCCATGTGAAAAAGGCCTTGTGACAGAAAGTGTTGACTTGCTTAAGGACATGAAACAAAGGCAATGTGGCTGAGGTACAAAGAATCTCCAGAGATTCTTTGGTATGAGATGCTCTTTGAGAGAAACAATGCAAAGCCTTCCAGAATATGATTAGAATTCTGTCTTTGTTCAAGAGAAATCAGAAGTGTTCAGATGGGTTTAAGCAGGGGTGTGATACCAGGTTTGCATTTTGATGTGCTTGCTGTGGGTTTGTGTGGGGAAAAAAAATTTAGGGGTCCGTTTGAGTTTGGGGAGAATTACTATTGCCATAGGTCTGGAAGAGGTGATAGTAGTTTTGATTAGGTTATCAAAAGGAAATAGAGGGAGAATATATTGAATTGAAAGAGATTTGAGTAGAAGTGTTACAAGTTGTTGAGAGATTGGAAATAAAAGATTAATGAGTCGGCATCGTCAGGGAAGATGCTTTGCTTTCATTGAAGTAATTAAGGATAGCAAGGTGAAATATCCACATATAAATGTATATATACACACATTGTACATATAAATATATATTTATGTATTTGTATATATTACTTTCTGTTGTAGCATATCACAAGCAAAAAGAACACAAATCTTAATAACACAGAGAAATAAATTATCAAAAAGTAAATAGAAGATAATATACCACCATCCTGGTCAATAAATAGAATTTTATTAGCATCTCTGAAGTTCCTTTTTTGTCCCCTCCAAGACTCACACTTACAGATAGCCATTATCTTGAATTCTAACACTACAGATTAGTTTTGCCTGTTTTTAAATATAAAAGGAATTATACAATACAAACTATTTCATATCTGTCTCCTTTTTTCAAATGGTGTTAGTAAAATTCTATCCATATTGTAGTTTGTAACCATAGTGTATTCATTTTATTGCTGTATAATATTTCTTTTTTTAGCTTATGTATATATGTAAGCTATATGAATATTTAGCTCACATATATACATGAATGAAAGTCTACTGTTGATTGTTATTTGAGGCCATTATGAATAGTACCACTGTGAACATTTATGTTCATTGTGAACATTTATGTCCACTGTGAACATTTATATTCACAAAGATTATATACATCTTTTTATATACATACACTATACATAGTATACTATACATATACTATATATATACATATGCTATACACTATATATATATATATATTATTGTGTGTGTGCATCTTTCTCTTAGTTGTACACATGTAAATGGAATTTCTGGATGGTAAGATAAATATATATTGAATTTAGCAAATAGTTCTAAACTATTTTCCTAAGTGGTGTACCAATTTGAAAATTCTATTTAATTCACAGTATTTTTAAAAAATCTGATTCATTTTTAATAAATATTTACAATTTATAAGAGTATCTCAATATCATTTTCATTTGAATTATTCTGATGACTTTTGAGGTTGAACACTGTTCATATGTTTATATGTTTATTGGCCATTTGGATAGCTTATTTTATAAAGTGATCAACAAGTGTTTGTTCACTTTTCTGGTGGTTTGTCTTCCTTTTAAAATTGTATTTACGGGATTCATTTATATTATGGATAGCAATACTTTGTTTTATATTTTTACATAAGTTATCTAAAAGTGAACCCACCGGGGTACACCACTATCCCAGTCAATAAATGGAAATTTATGTATTCTCTGTTGCTTGCTTTTCAAACTCTCAATGGTATCTTTGTATGAGTTGATGTTGTGGTATGGTGTAAAAATGGCAATCCTACTGTTGCACTGTGATGGTGCAGATATATATCACAAGGTGGATTTCTTAACTCCCTGAATCTGGGCATAAGCATTTGACTTGCATTAGCCAATGGGACATTAGTAAACATGATGAAAGTAGAGGCTTGAAAAGTGCTTGTACATTGCAGCTTGCCTTGTCTCATTCCTGGGAAACCTTTCACCCTCCTGTGAACTAACCTTGCTTAGCCTTTAGAGGATAAGCCATCACAAGGAGTGAGGCCCGAGTCATCATAGTCTTTCCAGGCATCTCAGCCAGGTCCCAGGCATGTGTGTTAAGCCATCTGATCATTCAGCTTCACCTGAGCCAGGCAAGATCAGATGAACTACTCAGACAATCTACAGAATTATAGGAAATAATAAATTTTTGTTGTTTTGAGCCACTAAGTTTTTGAGTGATTTATTATGCAGCAAAAGTTAACTTGTACACCTCCTTCCAGGCTTTGTGCTATTATTATTATTATATATTTACTTCTATATGTTATAAACTACAGAAGACATCACCATCATCATCGTTGTCATCATCATTATTGTGGTATTAAACTGTCAATATTCTTTGATATTTACCCATAGATTTGCCTTTCTTTAATGTTCTTCATTCTTTCATGAAGTTCTTGCTTCCTTATAGCATTTCTTTCTTTCAGCCTAAAATGTTAACTTTATTATTTCTTGCAGTAGATTTCTGACTATGACGTATCTTCCTAGATCTTGTCTGAAAATATCTATATTTGGTCGTCATTTTGGAAGATATTTTCACTGGGTATAAAATTTGAATTTGCAGTATTATTCTTTCAGTTCTTTACAGATGTCATTATAATATCTTCTGGCTTTCATACTTTCTATTAAAAAGACAGCTATTGGTCTTGTTGCATTTCCTTTTTTTTTTATTTTTTATTTTTGTGAGGAAGATCAGCCCTGAGCTAACATGCGTGCAAATCCTCCTCTTTTTGCTGAGGAAGACTGGCCCTGGGCCAACATCTGAGCTCATCTTCCTCTAATTTATATGGGATAACACCACAGCATGGCCTGACAAGCAGTGCATTGGTGGGCACCCGGGATCCAAACCAGGGCCACCAGCAGTGGAACACGTGTGCTTAACTTCTATGCCAAGGGGCCAGCCCCTTGTTGCATTTCCTTTTAATGTAATATGTCTTTGCCTCTCTGCTTTTAAGCTTTTCCCTTTGTTTTTGTTTTTAGGCAGTTTGACTGTGATGTACTGAGTTATTTTCTTTGTGTACTTTCTGGTTGTGTTTTATTAAGGTTCTGAAATCTGTGTGTTGATGCCTTTCATCAGTGTTGGCAAACTCTCAGTCATTATCTCCTCAAAGATTGCTCTGCACCATTCTCCCTCTATTCTCCTTAGAGAATTCCAATCACAAACAAGATGTGTTGGACGTGACCTATATATTTCTTACACTCTCTTCTGGTTTTCCATTTGGTTTTTTTTCCTTATGATTCTGTTTTAATAATTTCCATTGACCTGTTTTCTAATTAACTAAACTTGTCTTCTGCTATATGCAGTCTTCTCTTCAATCCATGCAATATATTATTAATATGAGATATTGCATTTTCATCTCTATAATATACAGTTGGTTCTTCTTTTACAGATGTCAACTCTATGTTGAAGTGATTCATTTTTATCACTGTTGTGTGCATCATTTCCTTTACTTTTCTTAGCATGACAATCATAGTTATTTTAAGATCCATGACCACTAATTCCATAATCTTGTCATATGTGGGTTTGCTGATATTGTCTACTTTTTTTTTTTAACCATTACTTTCCTCTTGAGCAACATGGCTTATTGATTTTTTTTTTTTCCTTTATTGGTGTTTTCCCACTGCTTGTGAATAGTATTCTTATAAATAACCTTTTTCCATGTTTTGTACTTGTTTTTCACGGCAGGGTCTTTTCATAATAACCAAGCCCACAATTGTCCCAGCAGAATCTCTTCATGTATCATTATATTCCTGTTTTTATATCTCTGAAAGTATTTACCCAACTGCCACAATAGGGTAATACACTTGTACTCGTGTGTGCATGTGTATGTGTGTGTGTAGGTAAAGCTCGAAAACAGGTTTTGACTCAAGATTACTTCATTTCATTCTTGAAAGAAAATGATATTTAAATTTTCTCAGCTGCCTACGCTCATCTCTTCTTGCTTACTGTGTATTTATTTATTTTTAATCAGTCAATAAGAAATACAACGGGCAAAAAGAAACAAAGCTAGTGAAAAAGAAAAGTCAAACTGAAATGAGCTCTGGTGCCTCTGAAGCTCCCAGAAATAATGTCATGGAGCAACATACTGTCCATGTACAATGGGTGGGTACAGTGGCTTGGTCTTTGTAAGAGCATCCTCTAGTCACTATTCTTGCCATTTTCCACATTGGAGCCCTCTGTTCTTTATCTCGTAGCATGCAAGTAAAGAAAGCATAGCTATAATATGCAAAGTATATCTGTGTAACAAAAAAAGAAATAGCTTCAGATTCATCAGATTAAACACATATTGATAGCTCCTAACCTCTGCCAGGTCCTGGTCACTTCAACACATTGTTACAGGTTGAATTCTGTAAGAGAAAACTCTGGGATAGACAGTTGTTTTCAGGAAGTGTATTTTAGATTGCCCTCAGGATTAGTACCTGTGGGGGGTGAAGTGGGAGAAGAGGGAGAGTTTCCACTCCAATGCAGTTGCAGCAAAGACCTCAGCCAATCCCACAGGGAGCTCAGGAGCTGGGAATGCCTTTCGGAATTGTCATGGTTTGGAAGGAGGGGGCAAGACCTATATACACCTTCATTGACTAAGGTGAGGCAGCCCTCCTCAGACAAGAGTAATGCCTTGAGAGGGTCTTGGCCTCTGTAAGAATGATTACTTTGGTCCTGAAGTGGAGCTGCAGATAATATGTGAGAGACTCACCATGGAATTCACCACACACATGCAATTTCATATCCTGTGAGGCAGGTATCATAGCATTTTATAGATGTATGTACTAAGAAAACTGATTATATTTGTTACTTTCTCTTTGTCTAGAACGGCCACTCACTCTGGACTTGGTCCAGAACCATCTAGAGTTGTCAGGGAGATAATATTCACGTATTGGTGCCTTCTGGTCATCAGTAATGAAAATATACGTTATCCAACTATAGATATATGATACCAAAGAGAAGAAATCTTGGAGTGGTCCTAAGAGAAGCTGAATGTTTCAAATAGAGTCTGTTGCCTTGTCCATCAGGGTCTTCTTATGGATGGGCATTTTCCCACACTCCATGTCTCATTAGAGATCCCACTCAGAAATTCCTACACTTGGCCTTCTATGCCTCTGTTTTTCCTGTGTTCCTCTTTGACTCCAGAGGGCAAGTTGCTTTTTAAAAGTAGCATTTGCTTCTAAAAATGACTGCCCCAATTCTCTGATCACTGTTAATTTGGAAAAGCTACAAAGAAATGAGTTACCTATAATCCTATCACCTAGAGAAAGCTATATTTGATGTTGCTAAATTCTCTTTAGTGTGTTTATGTGTGTTATTAATTGTTTATTTATCCAATAAGAAACACATTATTTTTTCTGTTTGTGTCCTTTGTAGTTTTTAGGTCAATTATAACAGTTTATCATATTATTCCTATAAAGCAGTTTTAATATTATACTATAGTATTATGCTATTTGAATTTACCATATATCATTTAACTAAATTCCTGATTTTGGATATTTAAATCACTTCAATTTTTTGTAATTACAAGTAAGATATAATTCTTTGGTGTAAACCTTAGTGCATAGTTCATTATTTCTAAGGATAAATTCTTAAACATAGAATTGATTCTCCTTTTTAATTCTCCCTTTACCTCACTTATAGGATCTCTGACCGAGGTCAGAGGACAGAGGCCTGTCCAGGCCACTGAGCTCCTTTACTTTTATACCAGAGTAAAATGAGTACTCAAGACAGTATTGGGTGGAGGAACAAGGATATCTTGTGCCCAATTGGAGTTAGAAGAAGACAGAATGAGATTCACCCGTTTGCCTTAGTTAGCAAGGCATCAGCTATATGATGGGCTCTTTACGTGTACTAGAAAAGCAAAGATTCAGATCAGGGAGTCTGCCTCCAAAACCCGTGATACTGTCTCATCTGAACACAAGACTTGACAGCTTCCCTCTGCATTGTCTTTCTATCTAGATAATTCTAAATCTCAAATTTCATCCTAACTCATTTATATGTCTTTTCCTTTGAAGCCATCTATCTATGGCTGGCTTTCTGAGGTTCAACATTGTGAGTGAAGTGATATTCCCTCAACAGTACCTTCTTTACTCAAACTGTTGTCTTTCTTCTGTTGTCTTCAGCCTGAGCAGAAACAGATGGTCCAGCAGGAATCTGTCAAGGAAGAAGGGTTGCAGAAAGGCCCTGTGATCGTCATTGTGCTGAAAACAATGAAGCCGTTCGAATTTGAGACCCAAGAAGGAAAGCAAGAGATGTTTCATGCTACAGTGACTACTGAGTGTGAAATCTTTTCTGTGAAAGTTTTCAACAAAAAGCTGAAAGATAAATTTACTTCAAAGAAAATAATTATAATATCAAAATATTATTGGCACACTCATTTCCTGGAAGAAAATAGTGCCTCACTTGTGTCTGATGCCAAATCTGAGCAACCAAGCAGTGTCCCAAAGCACTTTATCAGAAAAGCTTGTCAAAACACAAAAGTCAATAAGCTTCAAACTCAGCCCCTTGCAGCAATTGTGAACGGGCTGCTGGGAGCCCAGAACGTAAGTTTCTATGTATAATTTTGTAGTGATTATCAAAAATAGCTTATTTTCCACTATGAGCCTGAAGATGCTTTAGAAATTATTCGTTTCAAAGTCTATTTATATAGAAAGAAACTGAAACACAGCCCAAAAAACTGAAGATCTGTGGAGTGATTGTGCCAAAACCGAAATACATTAAAAGTGTTTTTATTCTCATGAAGCTGTCACATTCCTATTTCAGCTTACTTTTATCTTTGTGGCCTCTGAAAAAGAGATTACTTCACACACAAATAATGTTTGCCCTCTTGGTTATTTTTGTATTTTATATATATGATCTTTTTTTAAGTGGCTATTGCTGTGAACACAAAATTACTGTAGTTGAGTGATAAACCAGATTAACTGACCTTGAAGACCAATAACTAGGGCAAGATTATGGAATTGTGATTAAAAGAAGAAAACAGAAGACAGAGTTACTATGAGGAAATTTATTAGAAGTGAGATATAGCACTTAAATTTTTTATTTAAAGTCAAACTGATAGACAAAAATTCTGTTTTTAAACCTTTAAGAGAAAATAATGTTGAAAGGCATGAAAAATGAATTCCATGTTTTCCTAAAGTGCAATTCTTTCAGTTTGAAATAATAAACATTATTTTCTAGAACAAAAAGTAAAAGAAGTGAGAAATAAAAGGTGTTTTGACTGTGAGCCTCGGGGGAACTAGCTTGCATGGCTACTTCTGGTCAAGGATAGGACTTGACGAACCACAGAGAGGGAACGTGCTGACCTTTCCTCCAGGAGCCTTAACAGAAGCACTCTGGTCTGGGGTTAGTTGCAGGGGAACTGATAAGGAGAATCTGTTCTCCTGGAAAATTCAAGCCCAAAACGACCTTGGATAAGAAGGGCATGTTCTTTACCCTAGTTACGAACCTTCAATCTGGACAACCATGCATAAATATATATTCATTTATCCCATTAAATTCAACCTAAAATACTATCAATCTTCTAGATAACTGATCAATACCCTGCTCCTTTTTGACTTGGACTTGATTGTGAATTATTTCTTGTCCTCAATTCCTGTAGGGGAGGAATAGTTTTCCCTTCTTCCCTCCACGTTCTTTGGCTGGTCTAACAATTAAATTGACATAATACAGATTAACATGAGAAAAACAAATTTAACTGTGTACCTATAGGAGTCCAATAAAAGGTATGAGACTCATAGATAGCCCAGCAATTGAGACTTATATACGGTCCTGAGCTAAGAAGACAGGGGTAGGGGCCCTGAGCTTCAAAGAGGAGGAAGACAATTCACAGAAGGCCAAGAGAGCAGATATTTGGTAAACAGATATTTACCCTGCCATGCAGATCAAGTTTTTCTTATATAAAAAGTTGTCTCTGGTAATTGCTCTCTTCCTGTCGCAGGCTCCCTGTCTAAATTCTTTCAGGCAGTTAAGGGAAAGGTAAAAAGCTTTTCCTGACTTGGCTGCGTCTTAATTGCTTTCAGCTCAAAACAATCCACATGTCTAAGTAGCACATGTTGGTGTAACTTATTCTTCTCCCCCTCATTCCTAACTCTTATTTAGACTCTTTACTGGATTTTGCATCATTTGTTCATGTCGCTTCTGGATTTGTTGCTTTAAGTCACTTTCTTCTGAAAGGGAGGAGGAAATTTCACCATTATCTCTCCTGACTTGCTGTAGCTGGACTAATAATAAAATGTAACACAAGACAGATTAACGGGAGAAAAACTAGTTTAATTTTGTGCACATGGGAGATCATAAAAATGATGCTCAGAGAGTGACCAAAAGGCAGGCACCTTTATATCATTTTACACAAAGAAACAGTAAGTTTGTGAGGATTTTACAGGACAAAGAAACCTAGGTTTAAATGCTTAATAAGTGAGGAATTTAAACAAGGATTGGATTTGGGGTAACAAATTAGCCAAAAATAACATGGTTTATTTACACGGGCTTCTCATCCTGCTGTGGGGAGAGTACCTTCTATATGGGAGGTTTATTCCCTGCTTTCAGAGGGAAAGCAGAGACTGGACAGTCAGAATGTGTTTTTTCAACTTACTCTAGTGACTTTAATTCAAAATAATCAATATCACACTGTGGCACTTCTTGGAGTGCCCTGTTCTGAACCCCTACACTTCCAACTCCAGCATCTTCTTTCTCTTGCGTCTTCTGGCTGCTGGCCCTGGAGAAGCTCTGTCTTCTCCATCTACCACCTGTTGGCTCTCAAGGTCATCCTGGCCACTTGAAAGAAGGGAGCTTGGGACTGGACAGATGGACACAGAAGGCAATATGTTCTAAGTAAACACAACTTCTCATCTACCTGAATTTGTTAATATCTATTAATATATACCAGCCAATTTCTTTTTTTTTTTTTTTTGTGAGAAAGATCAGCCTTGAGCTAACATCCATGCTAATCCTCCTCTTTTTGCTGAGGAAGACCGGCTCTGAGCTAACATCTATTGCCAATCCTCCTCCTTTTCTTCTTCCTGAAAGCCCCAGTAGATAGTTGTATGTCATAGTTGCACATCCTTCTAGTTGCTGTATGTGGGACGTGGCCTCAGCATGGCCAGAGAAGCAGTGTGTCGGTGTGCACCTGGGATCCGAACCCGGGCTGCCAGTAGCGGAGCATGCGCACTTAACCGCTAAGCCATGGGGCTGGCCCCCCAGCCAATTCAAACTGGATTTTTTTCCTTATATTTCTTTCTGGAGGCTGAAACTGACACTTTTGTGTCTGATGGATGGTGGCATTCCTCAATCAAATTATCAAAGGTTAGGTGTTGATTTCATTTTACAGAAAACGGAACAGAGGAATCATATATTATTTACCTAAGACACAACACAGGCAGGGTGGGAGTATTGGTGCTCAGACAAAAAAACAAAATCAAATGTGAGGATGGCAATAAACTTAAACTTACGTTCTTTGAGCTATCAAAAAGTGGAGAAAAACAGCAGCTGAAATCTGGAGTCTACAGTTTCATTAAGGTGGGAACTGCATGGAGGAAAATCAACTCTCCTAGGGACTCATATGCTGTGTTTGCTATCAGAATGCTGGATAGGTGCTATTGGACAGGACATGGTGTGGAAGACCCTGATATGTTGTACACCTGCATCTCAGATAACTCAGGAACTTCCCTTTCAGGAAATACACAGCTTAGGTATACGGTTAAGAGGATATGGGCATCACAAGACAGAGACACACACTGTGATACCCACACAGCTCAAAGAGTTCATCAGTAACATGGTAAGTCAAATGCAGACAGTTTGCCCAAAGTTAGGAAAATTATTCTGACAGAAGTATTTAAAAATAGACACAGACCATGTATACCTTAAGGTCACATTTCACAGTCAGTCCACCTATCTCTGCACCTACCATGGACCAGTGCAGACCCCTCTTCCTGCTCTTCCAGCTCTCCTTCATACCCATCCCCCGGTCACCACTTGGTCCTCTTCCTCATGTCTCAGCATCGTTTGCACTGACAGTTGTCTCCTTTGTAAGAATGGGGGTGAGGACTATGTGCCCTTGTTAAGGAGGAGTGTGTATCTCAGGCCAAATATTATCTTCAGGAGCATGATCCAAGAGTAAAAAATGTACCAGGATGGAGGGAAGTAAATAATTTTAGAGAAGAAAAGAAAGCTGCCCTTTAGGAGGACAGAGTCACTGCGAGCAGAGGTGGGGTAACTGATCAGCTGTCTCTTAGGCTATATATACGTTTTCTCCAACCGGTTATTAAGGCAAAAACACTGAAATGAAAAGGATCAATTTAGATCAACTGGTCTAAACAAGATTTCATTGAAGAATACCTGAGACAGTCCCTTCAACCAGATCATGAGCTACCTGAGAGCATCAGTACACAGGCTCTGCACCCGTCCCACAAATTAGTCAAGATGGGTTGATTGCTGGATAAAGAATTCCAAGATTCCACATATTAGCACAATAAAAGTTTATTTCTCCTTCATTGCAGTCAGGTTTCGTTTGGCATAGGATAGGGCTTTGCTCTATGTAGATATTCAAGGATATTGTAGTTGTTTCATCTCTGTTGAATGAATAAAAGGATTAATGGAAAATTTGTACTATTTGTAGTTATACAAGTCAATATACACTAAGGAAATAAATAAAAAAAATTCACAGGAGAACAAATACGAAAAGCTTGTAACATGAAAAGATTGTCAATCTCACTCATAATCTGAGACACAATTAAACAATGAATAAGACTCTGCTTCCACTTAGAACGTAGAACGTCAGAAAGAGTCTTGTTTGCCTGCTTACAACAATAAAAGAAAGCCACGTGATCTGCAAAATCACAACATTTTCTGAACCCCTTGGAGACCAGAGGCTGCAGGGTGAGGATCTAATCAAAAAATCTAAGGAAAGAGAGACATTTCTAAAGAGAGAAGAGGAGGAAGCACCTGTTCACTTGGAGGCAGATGATAGACACTAGATACCCCACAAGATGGAAGAATTCAGCTAGAAATTTTATTGAATCACTCAAGGTTGACATTGGGCTAACATATATAGAACAACTGGGAGCTTCAACCACAATTAGAATTTGCAACTACTTGCAGACACTCTCAATGGAGCTCATTGGTTGATCATGAGAAAGATTAGGGACAGGCCTGGGGGAGGAAAAGATTAGCCACTGTGGGAAAGACATGAAGCCCTGCCTGAATCCTTCCCTACAGAACAAAAAGACCTCTGGGGGAGGAGAAGCAAATTCTGGCATCTTAGGGTACAAATGAAGACCTATTGAACCAGGGTAAAGAAAAGTTGTTCTACTCCTAGACAAAGGGAAGAAATAGGCTCTGGGTGCAGAATATAAAAGGTTCTCCTACAGTGGGGAGAGGGACAGGATCAGCGGTGAATGTCTCACCCCTAAGACTCAGGGACACAGTGCCTGCCGAAGACTGAGGCTGAACCAGGACAATAGGGAACTCCCCCGCTACTCTTCCTGCAACCTGCTGCTTACCACCAGGCTAAACAAGCACCAAACAAGCACTAAACAAGTTACAGCATTTAACTACTAGGGGATGGTCAAGAGCATGTACAAAAACATTTTCTTAGGTTTAGGAGTAAAGGGAAGAAAAGCTGATGGTGTAGCACTAGAGGAATTTGAAGCATGTGGTGCACTGAGAGTAAATAGAAACAACAAATATCAAGCCTAGCTCTACTCCCGACCAAATGAATTCAACCACCATGGTAAATCATAGCAAGAAAACATCCATGTCCATTTCCAGGCATAAATGCTATTCACCTCAATCTGTATTGTCACAGATGGCTTTCAATAAAAATTGGAGACACACAAAGAAAAGAAAAATAATCGGAGAGACAGATCAATCAAAAGAACCAAAGTTAGATATGATATAGATGTTGGAACTCTCAGGTAGAGTATTTAATATAGATGGACAACATGCATCATCAGATGGAGAATTTCAGTAGAGAATTGGAAACTAAGAGCAAGAATGAAATGGAAATGCTAGAAATGAAAAACATCATTATAGAGATGAAGAACACATTTAACCAGATCATCAGTAGACTTTACACAGCACGCAAAAGAATGAATGAACTACAGATAGATCAATAAAAATTACTCCAATGGAAACACAAGGAGAAAAAAATGGAAAGAAAAAAACAGATTAGAGTATCTAAGAGATATGGGACAATATCAAGCAGTTAAAAATATCTGTAACTGGAATCCCAGAAGGAGAACAGAGACAGAATGAGGCATAAGGGATATTTGAAAAGAGATCAAGGCAAAGAATTTCTCAAAACTAATAACAGACACCAAATCACCACAGAGCCATGAATCTCAGAGAACGTCAAGCAGAATAAACAATAATAATGATATAAGAATAATAATCAACCACATACACACTTACATATATCATATTCAAACTTCTAAAAGGCAAAAGACATATGGAGAATGTTGAAAGCAGCCAGAGAGAACAAAGACACCTATACACATATACAGATGTGAGAATTACAGCAGACTTCTTGTGAGAACCTACTTAAGCCTGAACACTATGGATTGACATCTTTATAGTTCTGAAAGAAAAAGACATCTGTCAAACCAGAATTCTAAATCCAGTAAAAACGTTGAAACATGGAAGAGAAATAGACATTTTCAAACCAACAAAAACTAGAGTAATTTATTCATAGGAACTGAATTGAAATAAGTGTTAAAGGAAGTGTTTTAGGCAAAGGAATATAATATCATACAGAAATTTAAGTCTATAGAACAAAAAGAAGCAAGCTAAAAAGGAAGGCAATATAACATTTACTTTTTCTTATTTTAAGTGATCTAGAGGATAACCCATGTTCAAAAAGAGGGTTGGCAACATTTTTCTGTAAAATACCCAATAGTATATGTTTTAAACTGTATGGGCCATATGGTCTCTGTTACCCATGCTGACCTTTGCACTGGCTGCAAAAGCAGCCATAGACAATCCAGAAATGAATCTGCATATTTGCATTCCAATAAAACTGTATTATGGACACTGAAATTTGAATTTTATATATTTTTTATGTGTCTTCCGATTTTTTCCCCTAAACATTAAAATGACATAAAAACCACGTTAGCTTGTGGGCTATACAAAAACAGGTGGCGTGCTGTACAAAACCAGGCAATGGGCTGGACTTGCCCCATGGGCCATAGTTTGCCAATCCCTAGTCTGATGAAAAAATATTAGTGATATATTGTATGTTTATAGAATAAATAAAAGTAAAGTATTTGACAATGATAGCACAAAATATGAGAGGGAGGAATTAGCATTATAGTGTTGGAAAGTCCTTACACAACATGTCAAGCAGCATGATAATATATGAAGGTAGATTCTGATTAAATAAAGATGTATATTCTAGGGCCGGCCCCGTGGCTTAGTGGTTAAGTGTGCACGCTCCGCTACTGGCAGCCTGGGATCGGATCCCGGGCATGCACCGACGCACTGCTTCTCTGGCCATGCTGAGGCCGCTTCCCACATACAGCAACTAGAAGGATGTGCATCTGTGACATACAACTATCTACTGGGGCTTTGTGGAAAAAAAAAAAGGAGGAGGATTGGCAATAGATGTTAGCTCAGAGCTGGTCTTCCTCAGCAAAAAGAGGAGGATTAGCATGGATGTTAGCTCAGGGCTGATCTTCCTCACACACACACAAAAAAGATGTATATTCTAAATTCTAAGGCAATGATACAAAATATTTATAAAAGGGATATAAATAATAAGACAATTTTGTGATGTGGAGAAAGGAGAGGCATATAAACTGATGAATTGATGAAAAGCAATAAGAAAAGTATGCATATTGAGGTATATGAGAAAGCAATTTGGTTTAGAGGTAATTCAGCCTGACCTTGTTTTTCCAGAAAGGCCTGACATGGCCTGTCAATCGTGCATTGTACATCTGCTTTAAACATTTACAAAGCAAAGAATGATGTCTTTAAAGATGGGGATGTATGCCTCCCTCCATTTTAGCATTTCTTTCAGGATAAGCATCTTTCCCAGAAACTAAGGGTCAAACTGACCTACTGTGTACATCTTGTTATCTCTTGTGATCATCTTGTGACCACTGACCTGCTTTGCCAGCAAAACATCTTGTGAGTGTAGTAAAAGGAGATATTCCTGTCATATTTGATGTATGTTCCTTGTTCCAAGACAGTATAACCACACCATACACCTTGCTTCTTCAGTGAGCTTCCTCTCTTGGTGAAGGCATTCTCTCAGGCTGTATGGTCCTGAGAAAGGCTCATGTAATAAACTCACCCCAATTTTGATTTATAGATTGATTATTCATTATCTGCATTGAGGAGACCCAATGGAACACAATAGAGAGTCCAAGAATAGGCCACATATATGCAATTTATTGATTTTCTACAAAAGTACAAATACAAAAAAAAAAAAACAAAACAAAAGTACAAATACAATTCAAGAAAGGATAATTTTTCAACAAATAGTATCAGGACAATTGGATATTTTTATTAACACAATAATGAACTTGATCAGTACCTCACTCTCTATACAAAAATTAACTCAAAATGGATGATTGACTTATATGTAAAATCTAAAACTATAAAACTTCTAGAAGAAAACACAAGAGACAATCTCAGTGATGTTGGCTTTGGCAAAGATTTCTTAGATATGACACAAAGAGCACAATCTACACAGGATAAATTTTTTGATAATTTAACCTTCATCAAAACGAAAATTTCTCTTCAAAAGATACTGTGAAGGCATGAAAAGGCAAGCCACAATTTGGGAGCTAATATTTGCTAGTCACATAGATGCTAAAGATCTTGTATTCAGAATTTACAAAGAACTCTCAAAACTCAATAATATGAGAACAAACAACTGCATTTTAAAAATAGGCAAAAGAAGATACATGGGTGTCAAATAAGCACATAAAAAAATGTTCACCGGGCCCGCCCGGTGGCTTAGCGGTTAAGTGCGAGCGCTCCCGCTATTGGCGGCCTGGGTTCAGATCCCCGGCGCACACCAACACACTGCTTCTCCGGCCATGCTGAGGCCGCGTCCCACATATAGCAAGTAGAAGGTTGTGCAACTATGACATACAACTATCTACTGGGGCTTTCAGGAAGAAGAAAAGGAGGAGGATTGGCAATAGATGTTCGCTCAGAGCCGGTCTTCCTCAGCAAAAAGAGGAGGATTAGCATGGATTTTAGCTCAGGGCTGATCTTCCTCACACACACACAAAAAAATGCTCACCATAGTCCATCTTTAAGGAAGTGCAAATTAAAACTACAAGATACCACTATCTACCAATTAGAATGGCTAAAATTTAAAAAGGTTGACCATACCATGGGCTGACGAGGATGTAGAAGTACTAGAACTGTCATAAAATGCAGGCAGAAATGTCAAATGGTACCCCACTTTTCAAGAGTTTGGCAGGTTTTTTGTTTTTTTTTTAAGTTAACCTACACCTACAATGCTAAACTCTGAGGAGGATGTGGAGCAACTGAAACTCTGACACATTGCTGGTGGGAATGAACAATGTTACAATCACTTTAGAAAACAATTTGGCAATTTCTTGTAGATTTGAACATACACTTACCGTACAAACCATCAATTTCACTAAAAGTTTTTTGCCCATTGAAATGATAACGTGTGATCACAAAAATATTTGCATGTGAATATTTATAGCAGTTTTAATGTAATTATGCAAAACTGTAAACAACCCAATTGTTCCTCACCTGGGGAATGCATAAACAAACTTTGGTGGATCCACACAATTATACTTTACACAGCCATAAAAAGGAATAAGCTGGTACACACAACTACATGGATGAATCTTAAATGCACTACACTAAGTGAAAGAAGCCAGACTCAAAATTCTATATACATTTATTATTTCATTTTATGAAAGTCTGGATAAGGCGAAAAGTAAGTTAAAAAACTATATCAGTGGTTGCCAGGAGCTTAGGATTTGAATTGGGGGAAGAGTTGACAAGTAGCATGAAGGAAATTCTTGTTAGGATGAAACTGTTCTAAATCAGTAGGAAAGTGATTTTGCCTCTCTATTCCTGGTTTTTCTCATTAGGAGAATAAAAAGGAGAGCACTAGCAACCCTCCAGAGCTAGTATGAAGATTATGTGACCCAAAATAATTGCAAAATACCAGGTATCAAATACGCAATCATTAAATATATTGTCAATTTCAGTTTTAGATGTCTACTTTCTGCCATTGTACTCTAAAGTGAATTAATGATTCTTCAATGTTTACCTAATGCAGGTCTTTGCCTGGGGCAACTTTCTGATGGAACTCACATATGTGAAATGTGAGACGAGGAAATATAGTTGTAGAGCTATAGAGATGTTGGTACCTGAGTAAGTGAATGGAACCGGTTATTTGACATCAGACAGGGCTAGAATTGCTTCCAAGATATACTAGTGTCTTCCTGCTAATCAGGCGAAGCTGCCTTATTTTGCAGACAAATTACCCAATTATGCCCCCTCCAGGAAACCAATTCTGAAAAGGTACTCACTGTTCTGGATTAAAGCAACCCATCGTAGGACATGGGACTAGGCAATTGAAGCACAGACTGAATTTAAGCCGCCCTCTGCCCCCTCGCGGGTTTCTTTTGAGCAGAGAATAGCCTGTTCAGCATGTCCATTTTTGACTGGAGTCTTATCATGTAAATATCACACTTAAAGTATAAATCCTAACATTCCTTAGGGCCTGTGTGCCCCACCCTGATTTGCAGGTACAGACTATTTGCTCTTAAACAATTCTCCAATGAATTAAACTCCTGGGGAAACATTGCGATAAAGAGAAACATGATGTTTATCATGTTTTCCAAATTATAAAAATTACGGTTGTAAAATATGACATTGAGATGGTAGAGAAAAAAATCAAAAAGAAAATGAAAAACACCTGTAACACCCCATTTCCAAGAATTAATACCTGGTATATATATTGTTGTATATCTTACATATATATGTGTACTACATACATATATATATGTTTGTACTTAAATCTTATCTCCATTAACATCACTATTAATTGCATTCACGTTTCAAGAAGGAGAGATCTAGTGAGGTTTTCATATAGCAATCAGGATTGAGTGGTTGTTTCTTGCTTTTCCTGGTCTTGATGACCTGGAGGATAAAAAGATAAAGATAGACCAGTTGAAATGCACCTGATCATAAATTCCTCCCTTCACTCACACTGTGTCTCTTTGCCACAGGCTGTATCCCTTTCTCTCTTCCTTTCTAAAAGGCTCTTCTCTCACTCTCATCTATCTCTTGTAATGACGTCCTGTTTATTGAGTCACCAACCTCTCCTCTTGGTTGGGACCTGGGAATGAGATATTCACTCACACCCAGCATGAGTACACGTGGACAGGCAGGAGGTGTGGGGAACAACAGGGGAGAGGAAGGAGCAGGTGTATTCAATGTCAAGGATTGAGGGGAAAGTTCTCACTGAGTAGAAAAGTGGGAGGAAGGTGCAAAAGGTATTCCTGGTGTAATGCGTTGAGGGAAGGGTTGGAATGTTTGATTGATGGTCCTGAGAATTGGAAAGATCCGAGAACAAGTGCATTTCTGAGCACCTAGATATGTCAGCCTTTGCCTTTGATCTGTTTGCGTTCCAGTATTAGCCTTTGTTAGTGTCCCAAGAATCCCACATGGATGTGTGTGTGTTTCTGTGTGTGTGTGACAAGGAGTATAGACTTTGTCATGTAGAACCAACCACCTCTGTTTGTTGTTGACCAACGGCAACACTAAAAGTAGGTATCTCACTAAAGGCAGGTAACTTTGTGTTCTGAGATGCTCAGGGGCATTCTTGATCATATAATCTGGTAGGAGCTCTACAAACCACTCTCCTAGAAGGAAGATATTTCCGCCATTTCATAGATGATGAACCTGAGATTCCTAGTGTTTAAGTTCATTGGCAAACTAGAAAATTATAGAGCCAATACTTGAAACAAATCTGCCTTAATGAAGCCCAAGTTTACACAATAAGCTCCCTGTTTTGATAAATTCAACCCATTCTATAATATTTAGCTTAGGTATCATATCTTTTGAATGCCTCTCTGAAGTTTCTCTCTTCAATATGATGAAAGATATGCTTCTTTATTAAAAAAAGAATGATGAAAAGAAAGTTTATATTCAAAAGGGCAAGGATTGGTTCTTTTAGCCCCGGTGGATTGTCTGTATAATAGCAGCAGTCTAGTTTTTTTAAATTCTACTTTAGCAGAATGATGTTTCCCAGGAGTTCTCACCTTGATGAAACTGTGAATCACGGATCTCAGCTGCCTCTTACTCTCACCTAACGCCAATTCAAAGCAGATGAGTTGAAGTTTATCTCCTTCCTCGCAGTTGATTTTGGCCAGTCGTCCATACACCACGACATCCATCTTCCCCGTATTATCTTGTATTTCGTAATATAGGAAATTATTCCACACTCTTCTCTGCAAAAGAAAATTAGCATTGATCTTTTGAGAACTGGATTAGATTTCCACATCTGTGAGAAATACAGGGCGTTAATGAAAACTTTTGTCTCTGACTGGTTAATATGAGCTCTAAGTCCAGAATTATGGTTACCAAGTAGCTTAAGATATCTCGTCCAGAAAATTCCCTCTTTTGAATCTTGTGTCTACTTTTCCTTCTTTTAGGTCTTTATTTGCCTGGTTCTTCTAAAAATAATTGATTACTTCCTAATTTTTCCTGCGTCCATCTCGGAATAGCTGACCTTTCTTAAGGAACTTGAATACAGTCAGATCTGATAACCTCTACAGGTTTCTTTGGGACCTGAGAAGAGAGAAGACAGCCCATTCATGCTTCATTATGAGTGTGAAAAAGATTGTTGCAAGTCTTCATTTAGCGGATTGCT
Source organism: Ceratotherium simum simum (assembly GCF_057802395.1). Taxonomy (NCBI): domain Eukaryota; kingdom Metazoa; phylum Chordata; class Mammalia; order Perissodactyla; family Rhinocerotidae; genus Ceratotherium; species Ceratotherium simum. The sequence goes on from NC_141901.1 coordinate 36,860,166, forward strand.
ATATCAATATGTAATTCTTTCTTCTATCTTCTGCATTTATTCATTCTTTTCCAACCGGCCCAAATCTTGAATCTAGATTATCTAGTCCCATGATTCTAGTTTCTATCTCATTTACTTTATTCACTAATTCTACAAATGCATAGGTGTGCACAGCCATTTAAACAGAGTGTGCAGAAAACAACAGGGGTAAAAGTAAAGAGCCACCCTAGAAGACGTATATAATGGAGTATGAAATATACTTCATATAAAAATTTAGGTCAGCTAAGCTTAGTTTCCTATGTTGTTTTACACTGAAATATCTACCAAATTCTAAGAATTCACTAAAATTCTGTCTTTATTGTCCATATGTATGAATTGAATTTAAATTATATGATGCTCTATTCTTTTCAACATCCATGTTTCTTATTAGTTAACGCCCAAGTGAATTGCTCCACAAGTTTTTTTTTAATATATATGTGTATTTTTTTGGCGAGGAAGATCAGCCCAGAGCTAACATCTGTTGCCAATCCTCCTTTTTTTGCTGAGGAAGATTGGCCCTAGGCTAACATCCGTGTCCATCTTCCTCTACTTTACATGTGACATGCCTACCATGGCTTGATAAGCAGTGCGTAGTTCCACGCCTGATATCCGATCTGCGAACCCCCAGCTGCTGAAGCGGAGCGTGCGAATTTAACAACTATCACATCAGGTGGGCCCCTTGCTCAACAACTTTTTGATGAATGAATGTGAAGAGGTGAGGGCATTTTAGCTGTCTGTTGGAAACAGCTGCATTTTAGGGCAGAGTAGTCTATTGATTTCTTAGTCTGGTTGTCACAACTGGAATCCAAGCTTGAGAGGGCAATTCTGCATTCACAATTAAGTTAAGCTGTCACTGAAATAGATGAGGTAGAACTGAAAGAAAGAAAATCAGAAGGATATGTCTATTGATATACTCTGCACTGTCCTGGAGCAGGGTGACTGTCAATGGATCATCATAGCTGATAAAATGCCAAGGTTTCTGGGGAATCTCTTTCCAAAGAACTTGAAAATTGTCACCTTGGGAAGAGTAATGTTCAGAGATTATCTCTCTGATATGCTATGCTGAAATGGGTAGATGTCACCTAACTCTCCCAGGTCAGGGGTGCCTTGAGTTTCTGTGTCTAGGCCAAGAACCAAACTCCAAATGTCAAGTTAAGACTTTTAAATTCTGGGGCTGCAAAAGAAATATTATAAAACAATGGTGTGGCCTACCTTATGCACCTGATACACTCCATTCACAAATGTTCCTGGAGCTTGCGAGTACAGATGAATGATTTTAGGAGTTGCATTAGCATTTATCATGAGTCGCTTTGAGACCTCCATCTTTTGGTCAGCATTAACATCAGACACAGATGAGGTATTGTAGACCTCCAGGAACCCATTGCGGCCAATATAATCTGATATGGCGATGACTTTCTTTGGGATGAACTTCTCCTTCAGGCTGACATCAAACACCTTCACTTGGAAGAATTCGCTCTCAGTAGCCACTGTGGCGTGAAACATCTTTCTCTCCCCTTGTCTGACGGTATATGAAAATGGTTCTGTTGCTTTCAGTACCATCACTTCTTTGGGGCCCCTCTGGAAATCCTCTTCTGTGGAAGCTTCCTTAGGTACAGCCTTCAGTCTTGGTTTCTACTTAAAAGTACACACCAAAACCAGGAACAATTTAGAAAGGGAATACAGAGATACTCTCTAGTGAGAGCCTTCTCGGGCTTGATGTTAAGCCTCAAGGAACACCATAATCGGATGAACTTGGAAAAAGACTAGACAAATATGGCTGACATGGCATAACTTAGCTGATAGAAGAAATGGAGAAGATTTAAACAGCAATATTATTTCTTTTCTTCATTTTGTATAAGTTTGCAAGGAAGAATATTTATCTTCAAAAAGATTTAACCCAAGAAAAAAAGTATTTCTCCTAGGAAGAGCTATGTAGAGTACAGGGGCAGTGTGCAATAGCAATGCCATTGTGTAGTGAATCCTAATAGAGATGCAGATGAAAAACAATCTTAATTTATCCCATCAACTCATTTTAGTGAGCAAAGTAAGATATAAATGGGGAGGAAAATAAGTCATCCTTAGTATCACTGAGAGTGAAGAATGCTTCCCTCCAGTCAGAAACCATTGATTTCATCTGAAAATGATCCCGGTCGAGGTGACAATTTAAAGACCCAAATCACAAAACCCCTTTCCAAAAAAGCAGTGCTGTGTTGGGAAAGTGTTAGTAAAACACTCACTGGAAGTATCCCATGACCTTCCCTAATTTGAAAATGTCCTGGATAGAGGCTCACAGCTATAGAAAAATGTGTGTAATGTGATCCAAATTGGGACAGAATGATATTCTTTGTATATAAATAAGAAAAGGTAAAATCAGAAAGAGTATTTACCAAAATGTAGCATTTGATAGAGGAGAGATTTCAAAAAGTTAAAATTTAATTACTTTTTCTATGCATCTACACATCCTAAATTTTCTAAGATGATATTATTTATGAAATGAAAAATGAAAGAGGGGTGCCGGCCCATGACTTAGTGGGTAAGTCTGGTGTGCTCTGCTTTGGCAGCCCAGGTTAGCTTCCCAGGCGTGGAACACCTGGGACACCACTTGTTGGTGGCCAAGTTGTGGTGGCTCACATACAAAATATAGGAAGATTGGCACAGATGTTAGCTCAGGGTGAATCTTCCTCAGCAGAAAAATATAAAAGAGAAAGAATTGGTGATAGTGCTTTGATTGGCTCTGTATTTCTCCACCCTATGCTGTGTCTTTCACTGTGTATTGAGGGAAATACAAACATAAAATTAAACGAACAAAGGACTAATTACACCCACTGGAGACTAGGGATGACTAAGTAACCACTGGGTCCTAGATTATCCTAATGTAGATGATGGTGCCTAATAAGAGTTGGAGTTCACATTTAGGGTATGACTTCATCTCAAAATATACATTTAACAAAAAATGTGTGATTTAATTAAAGAAAGAATTGTATATAGTAGGGCATTATTGAGAAGCTCCTTCATGGTTCCACTGATCCCTGTCATTATATTGTACAGAGTGGAGATATTGGAAACAGGACGCTGGTACCTTGATTAAGGAACTGCTGGATGGGGTTGGTGGTGGCATCTGAGGAATCTGGGCACAGCCCTCAGTTGGGCACGTGCTGGTTGTCAAAGCTTCTGGAAGATGACTGTGCTTTTGGAATAGTTTCATCCTCTTGGATTCCTCAGTTTTAGTTGTGGTGTCTTTCCTTTTCTGAAGGAAAATATATATGTATTTTTTCCTGGTTAATGATTTTCAATATCAAATGAACCACAACATTCTCCTACTCTTGATCTCTTTCTGTCTCTCTGTCCTTGTCTGTCTGTCTGTCTCTCTCTCTCTCTCACACACACACACACACACACACACACATGAACACAGACACACACACAGACACAGGAGAGGATCTTCACTCCAACAATTTTCTCTGGAATAATAGCACATCTTCAGATACCCCCAACACCTTCCCAGCTTGGACCCCGATCAGAATTTCTAACTTCACTCTGCAAATGTTAAAACCTCAGGTGACTGAACTTTCATTGCTCTGTTATGGAATTCTGGCTTTACTTCTGCTGCAAACAGCCCTATGTCAACTTCATCAAGATAACATTAGAGTTCTTTATTGGTAGAAAATCCTACCAGGCTATAAAGGAAGCAAGTCTCAGAACAGCATCAGCTGCACCAATGGATGTTTAATTAACTAAGTCTTTTACTACGTTGTATATTTATCAAATAACAAAATCTCCAGGTGAAGAAAACCAAGTCTCCAACTGTCTGAAAGCTTTGTTTATCACCATACTGGAGAAATTCCCTCAAATTCATATTTCTAAAGGGGGGATTCTGCTCTCTATGTAGTCTGCATCAGGCAACCAAATCCCTCAGAGTTCTCAACCAGAAACAGACCCATTCAAGATTTCACCCAGGCATCCCCAGTACCTGGATTTTTATAATTGTTTAAGCAAGAGCCATAAGTTTCTCTAAAATCATTCATCGTGACTACCTTTGCCTTCACTAAGGAAAGCCCATTTCTAATGTTCTACATCCAATAAAAATTTCTCACAGTTCTTACCTCTTCTAGCATTCATTTATCTAATTCATAAGGTGTCACTTTTTGATAAAGCTGTAGATGAGGGAGCTGCTTGAAATAACTACCTCTGGCATGGAGCTTCCTGATTAGGACACTTTCTGACCACCCTGGCACCTCATTCCTCTTTAGAAGGCTTACAGAGCCTGGGCTATGGAAATCAACCCGAGACATAACACTGTCTAATTATAAATTTTTAAAATACATTCCAGATACTATAAGAACTGTACTCTGACTCTGGAATCAATATACGCCACTAAATGCTCAAATTGTAGAGTTCAAAGTCTGGATTTGAATCCTGGCTCTAGCATTCACTATCAGTGAGATGTTGGAGAAGATTATTATCCTCTATGAACTTCAGTTCTCTCATATGTGAAATGGGACTAACAACAGCATCCTCATGTGTTATTGTAAGGAATAAATGACATAATGTACACAAAGATCACAGGTTTTAGAGTCCAGCACCACTAAATGCTCACTATATTGAAGTATCAAGATTGTTATTATTATTTCACGGTCAATGCAGGGGTTTGTATTTATGCTCTGATCCATAGATGTTCAAGGGGGCAGAATTTGTTACCTCAACACGTGTCTCTTTGGCTTGGTTATTTTGAGGAACAAAGACTGAGGATAAACTTTGTCCTTCCCCCTAACTGCCTAAAAGAATTTAAGATAGAATGCCTGTTTCAGAAGGAGCTAATACTATAGATGATTATAGCAGTAGTGGAGAGGAACCTAGCAAGGCCCATTTGATCAAAGTCCTCTCCCTGTATCATTGTCTTTGCAAGGCATGGCAAACGTTTGTTAACCAAACATTTGCTTTTCCATCTTCATGTGAATTGCCTTCCTCCCCTTTGAATTCTGAAACCACTACCCCCAACATCCTCTGTTGTCTTTAGTTGAAGATGGTGTTTAAGGTGGTAGCTTTGGCCATTATGATGAGTTACTCAGTTTTCCTGGGTTTCTCTCGTGTATATATGTTACTAAAGTTGCTTGATTTTCCCCTGATATTCCATCTCATGTCGATTTAATTCTTAGACCAGCCAGAAGAACCTAGAAGGGTAGTGGAATATTCCTTCCTCCCCTAGAGATGTTTTATGTATTATGTTCACCCTCTTAATGAAAATCCTAGACAGAGGTGATATGGGAAGCACTTTATTAAAGAAGCTTCTCTATTCACTTCTGCCACATGTAGTAATTTAATCTCATTGACAAAAGCATCTTGAGAACCTTTCAAAATTAAAGAAAATCTTCCATCATAAAAGTAGGATTTAGATGCCTAAAATGTACTATTTGGTTGGATAATATTTATAAATGGTAATTGAATTTTTTCCTTCACATTATTTCCTTCATCACCCCATTCTGTCCTTGAATCATACCATTCTGTGCTATTTGCTTTGGGGGAAACAAGCAGGAGGAATCAAAGATAATATTGGTCTGCTCCTGGTTTCAAATCATAAAAGCAAACAGAGTGCATATTATAGAGAAAATAGTTAGGAGACTCCATGATGAATAAGGACAAGGCTTTCCTGCTCATTTGATGAATCATGGAATGGTCAGACACCCTTTTTGCAGGCTTCCTATGGAGGTGGCTAAACCCCAAGAAGAAATGACTATATGGTGTGTTTAGGTGTATGAGGCTGAGGACACAGATGAGCCTCCCTGAGATTCTAATGCTTGAAGGATGTTTCAAGGAAGCCATAATGATTTTTATGGGAGTAGAAATGACTATGTCACGTATTTAGGCAGATGGGACCTTAGAAAGTGTCACTTCCAAGCCTATATGCACAGAAAGAGAGTTCTCTTGAGATGTCCACATATGTCATTGTCATAGCAGAGAGACAGTGGACCTTAAGTTTCAATGCCTAGACAATGGCCACCTGGGCCTAGAGGCAGCAAAGATTGCTACCTCTGTCCCACAAATAAAAACCGGAGAGACTATAGAGGGAATTATGAATTATTGAAGCTAACAGTAATAACAATAATAACAAAACAAAACTTGAGAAATCTTGCCTATAGGAAGTCTGGCTTCAACTGCCATCTGTGGGATGGTGTTGGAGGCTTTCAGCCTGGGTCAGAGAGTAGCTCTTGGGTTGGGTGCTAAACTATATTAGAGAATAGTGATTTAAATGCTGCTTTTCCCATTCCTCAACTTCCCTGCCTATTCATTGCAGAAATAGGCATTGAACCTCTGTGTGCAGGTAACCACAGGGGTCATATCAGGCAGAACAAAAGGCAGGCTAGGATAGGAGTTGATGCATGGATGTGTACACTCACTTATCCCTTCTGTCTTGTCTTTCCCAGGGAAAGGGTACCTATAATCTGAGGTTACTTTCTAGTAAAGAAGAAAAATGCACACTTATTACAGTGGTGATAATGCTAAAAAGGAAAAATAAAGGGACCAGTGAAAACAAACAGTGGGAATATCTGATCTCTTTTTTGGAGTGGGAGTATCAGTGAGGACTTGCCTGAAGAAGGGATTCAGGCTGGAACCTGAAGGTTGAATATACTTGGGCCAGTGAAGAGACAGAAATAATGAATTCCAAATCAAGGAAATAGCGTATGCCAAAACTCCTGTCACGCAAAGGAATGTATAATACAGAAAATTTATCCAGAGTTATGGGTAAGGAGAAAGGGGGAAAGGAAATTGGAATGTAGGGGACAAGCATATTCTATTTTTCATCTATAATTGTCTGACCACCCTCCAGCCCCTATTTCTGGACCAACACAAGACAGTAACCCTCTTGAGATCAAGAATTATTTCATAAATGCACACCTTGTAGAAGGAATGGGCTTATACTACACTGAGATCTCAATACGTATATTGAAAATTAAGGACTCATTTTACAATGTAAAGAAATCCTATCTAGTGAGGGATTACTGAGAAGCTCTTTCAAGGTCATGATGATCTCTGTAATATGTTGTAGGGAGGGACAAATATTGGGAATGGGAAGATGGTACCTTGGTTGACGAACTGCTGGACGGGGCTGGTGGAGGCATCTGAGGAGTCTGGGGAAGGCTCTCAGCTGACTGTGTGCTGGTTACTGAAGGTTCTGCAAGCTGACTCTGTTCCCAGGGTAGCTGCAAATTAGATTCATCAGTTTTTGTGGTTTTGTTTTTCTTTTTCTGAAAGTAGATTTTTTTTTCCTGATTGTTTTCAACATTAGATGAAACACATTTCTACCACTAAACCTATCAGCTTTTCATTACTAGGCTCTAATATACTAAAATTTATGTCTTTGAGAACTCCAGGGAGCTACATACAGTCCATATTCTGAAGAAGTAGCCAGAAGGTAAGCAGTGCACATATATGATTGCTTCATATAAATGGTGGGGTAGATTTTATACCTGTCACTCCTTTACTCACCTCTGTGGTGATGACAGGAGCAGTGAACTCAGATTTAGGAAATCTAAGTTTGAATTTAGCCTCTCTGAGTAGCCTTTGGGAAGCTGTTTACCTAATCTGATTGCCATTTTAGTTCATATCTAAAAGAGGGGTCAGGATTTCATATTTCATCTTGGGGAAGTATATTACATAAAGTAAAGTGCAGAGTATTTCTGAAACATAATGGGTGACCAGGAACTATTAATGAACCTCATTTTCACTCTGAACCTCATTTTCACTCTGCCCCTGGAATCTCTTTTTCTCTGACTCTTCTATTTTCATGTTGAGAAATGAATAAAGAACTAAGTGTTCATAGGAAGGTAATAAATGGAAGAGCCATAGAAGAAACCTCTTCAGTGGGACCTTGGCCATCCTACCTTCAACATAGGCATATCATTGATTGATTCAGGTCCAAAACCTTTGTTTGTGGTGGTTGTAGATTCGTCAGTACTGGGTTTATCCTGCTTGCTTTTTTTCACTGGGGTTGTTCCTCTTGCTTTCCATCTCATTAGAACTGATGCAGTAAAAGAGAAAACAATAAATCCAAAGGAGCTGGTCTAAGACAGCTGAAGCCCTTTCAATACTATTGCCTCTCAGTTCCTGCTTGTGGGTCTAGGTATGCTTGTGTCTGACTCTACTGCATTTTCCAGGGTGGGCACAGGTGGCCAGTAGAGATAACACAGGGACGAGCACTGTCTCATTCTTCCTCAGTGGTTTCCTTTCTCATTCCATGTGCAATGAGCACATCTTTCATGTCCTCTGGACTCCTATGTACCTCAGTCAAACCCTTTTCCAACCACTTATCCTACACTTTCCTTCTAAGAATCTAAAGTTTTCATGCTGCTTATGGTGCGTCATCTTCTGTAAAAGATTGTTTGAATTACTGACAGCCGAGAAAGGAAATATGATGTAATTAGTGAGGTGACAAAGTGGTGATGCCGGACTTGGAATTTTTAAAATACGTTTTTATAATCCTGTGGTTTTATAAGAGACAAGTTCTTCACATCTCTGAGAGGTAGGTTTTTATTTAAGTACTGCCTCATATTTGTTACTAATAATGGTGGAGTAAATATTTTAATAGAGCATATATTTTAATTGATGTAAATATTTTTAAAACTCACATTTTTTAAAAGTTTTTTTGTCATTTTCTAACCCTTCTAATGCACTGAAAGCCTCAGCCTTTCTCCTCAACTCCTTCTGCTTTATCGCTTCACCTTTACCCCCAAAATATACCCTCTGAAATGCATTAGACCTCTTTGTAGTAAAGGTGATGCCCTAAGCTGTCAACTTGACCTCTGCAGGACTAACAGTGCCATGGCTACTGAGTCCTAAACTGGGAAAGGGATGTGTTAACTACAAGTCTAGGTTCTAGTCCATATTGAGGATGGTGCAGAGAGTGCGAGGGATTCTCATGCATTACCTTTTGATATCTCATTTTTAAGAATTTTGGCACGATCTTTAAGTTCTTCTATGTCTTTGTACAATTCTATTAGTTTCTCAACACTGGCAGCCCCTCGGAACTTTTCTGCCATCAAGTCAGCAATCTGAATTTTATTATATTTATTTTGAGTTTTTCTAGTCAGTTGTAAATCACTGGCCAATAAAGACTTAACCACGCTGAAATGATAATCACTGATGGGCTCCAATCCTTTAAGCAGAACAATTTTCTTGCATTCATTCTCCATTTCTCAAGTTATGGATGACCTACAAGAGAAATATAACACACAGTGTTGCACATTTACACAGACAATTTAAAAGACTATCAATGTCTGTGTGAGTGAGTTGTCCATGTGAAGGTGTTGTCCACGGGTGTGTGTGACAAAGAGGGACTTAATTACCAGATGTCATTGTGGAAAACGGGTTGAGCAATGCCTGATTTGGAGCTTCTAAGAAATTCTTCCCTTTTCAAGGTGACAATTGAGTTGGTTTGGAGGTGGGTGTGTTAGAAGAAGATTTGGATATGGGCAATTGTGAAGAGTATGGACCGCGTAGTGTCAAAGTCCCTGGTTCCTCCTGCCATCATTTTTTGCAGTTACAATCTATCTGTGAATGTCTGCCTGTTGGTTCCTGACTCTTCCGACACCCACTGTGGCTGAAGTGACCTATGTGTAAAATGGAAAAGGGGCTGCAGCCTCTCACCTTATGTGAATATCCTTCTTCCACAGCACTACAGTACCATGCTGGGTACCTGCCCTGGTCCACTTGGCTCTTCCTTAGTCACCTCTAATTAGCATCATCCCTCCCTGGGGCTTGGACCATGTTCTCTGTGTCCTAAGTCCTCATATCTCAGTCCCTTTCTTGGATTGCTACCTGCTCCCTAGTGCATGATAGTAGTATTTATTTACTGAATTATTTCTATAATTGCTTGATTTTTCTCTTTCCAGCTTAATTTTTTAATAAGTTCTTTTCATAGAGCCAGATGTCTCTCTATAAGGCCACAATTCTATCTCACTTCAAATCCTTCAATAATTCCTCATTTTCTTTTTCAAAAATGTCTTGCTCTTTAGCCTGGCTTGGAAGGCCTTGAATAGTCTGCATCTTTTTTCCTTTTGCTACTTTTGCCTTTCTTATGTGTTATACTCCAGAAATATACAACACACCTTGCCTTGTCATGTTTCCTGACTTTGTAATTCCCTTCTTGCTGCCTGGAAATCCTTTCGCACCTTTCTTCCTCTGACTACCTTCTTACAGCCTTCCATACTCAACTGAGGCTTTGTCTTTGGAAATCTCCAGAGTCCCCATTTCGAACTGAGTTTCACTCCTCTGGGCCCCTTAGCACCTTCTGCACTTCCTTGATGGCACTCAGTGCCTGTTATGGATCCTAATTTTCTGTTTAAATTCACATTTCTTTTAGTTTAGGGACCGTGCGTTATGTACTTTTTGTATAATTGGGATGTACAGATTCCTAGGGCTGTGAATTGTTCCTCATGTTCTTGAGAGAACATGAGTGTCCTTGGGTTGGTCAGGCCCATAGAGTGAAGGATGAATCCACACACAGACACATTCTAGTGAGAATATTAAAAACAAAGTAAAAATTCTGAAAGCATCCAGAAATAAAGAGCAGGTCAACTATAAAGATTCAAGGATCAATTTGAAACTAATTCTCAATAGCAAAACTGCCTACAGAGGGACAATTGAGTAATTTTACTATACTACTGGTCGAAAATTCCATATCTATTTCAAAAATGAAAATTTCTTAAATAAAATTTTTATTTTTTGTGCATGTCTGACAACACAATTTATTTGCAAAATTAAACCAGATGTGAGTTAGTAGGATGCTATGCATAATCTTTATTCATTCCACTTAAATTTCAACATTCATATGTTTTGTTACCAAAATTATACTGCATTTGAGAGTGATGATCCAGATCCTACCAGGGCTTCTAGTAATGTAGTATTTTAAGTAGATGTATTAACCTCTTTCTGGAGCCTCCAGATTCTGAATTTCAAAACATATTTAGCCCAAGGCTATCAGAAGAGGTTGTCAACCTACCTTGAGGGAAGAAATAATTTTGAAAGGAGAATTTTTAATCTAGCCAAAATGCTATTTAAACATCAGGGCCTCAAAAACTATTCCCTGATATTCAAGGCCTCAGTAATTTTGCAAGACAAAGACCCATACAGAAACATCTACTGGAAGTAATATTCAATAAAAAAATAATACAAAGTCAAGAAATACTGCAAGCCAAAAGTAAGAGTGAAAATTGAATTTGATTAGGTGTCCCCATGTCTTAAAAATAAACAAAGCCTGATTGAAGAGAAGAGAACCAGGAAGTACATCAACATGGTGGAGGGAGGGAAGAAAAAGAACATGACAGCTCACCAACGTGTTTGTCTTAAAGGGTATGAAGGACTATAAGTAAACAGATATATGAGAAAGGAGAATATGGGAGTGTCATACATTGAAAGGAAGATAGTAGAAACAAAACACATTAATAATCAGCATATACATAAAAGACCTAACCAGTTAAGTGACAACTTTAGCCAAACTGGATTTAAGAAATCAGCCAATATATTGTTAACAAAAGATCACTTAAAGGTGGAAATACAAAAGAAAAATATTTTATCACACAAAAAGTAAGTAAAAGTAACCACTTCATTTATATTAGTGCAGTTTTAAATAGACCTGAAGACAAAAAGTATCAGAGCACAGCACAATGATAGTAGGTTCACCCCAAGGGAGTTAAAATAGTTTTGATTGTGTATTTACCTGCAAATAGTAAATATATATTATTTTTATTACTTGATATTCCTTCAGAATGCTATATTAGGTATTATATTTTATAATGTAACATATGTTATAAAACAAAGTTATATTTGTAGCATCAGGTAGTATATTTCTCTTCATATACACACATACACACAAATTTATATATATAAGTATGTATCTATACATAAACACTTCCATATACAATATACATTACATATGTTAATGTATATAAATAAATATATTGACATATTTCTTAAATTCAATTTGTCTAGAGTTTTGCTTAACCAGTTAGGCCCTTTACGTATATGTGGATAATTAATGCGTTTTGTCTTATTTCTGCCATTTTCAATTCAATTTATTACACTTCTATATTCTCCTTATGTATACATAAATTTGAGAGATCTACAAGGAAAAACCTCACAATTTTATAGTAGGACATTTCAGTGTAACTCTCAATTACTAAATGAACGATGTAAAAGAAGCAGTAAAGATTTAGAAAATTTAACGAACACAATTAACAAGCTTAACCGACAAGGTGTATCTAACATACGTAAAATTCTGATCATGAAACATTTCACATTCTAGTCAAGCACATATGAAATATGATTGCACTGGACCATACAGAAAGTCTAAAAAATTTTAAAAGTAGGCAACAGAAATCCAAGTGTAATTAACACTCCCTGTCCCCTACACCTTGCCACCAGAAAAAAAAAAAATCAATAATTTTCAGGAAAGCAGAAAGTAATGCTAAAAGAAACTTAAATAACAACTCTGATAGCTGGTGTAGAATGGAGTAGAAAATAAAAATTAAACTCTATTACAGATTTGTAAAGAAGCCATATTTTTGTTTAACTGTGTTTGTGGAACTGAAATTTTTCCTGCTCTGTGTGTGTGGTGTGTGTGTGTGTGTGTAAAATTAGGATAACACCATACAATACAATTTTATATCTAGACGTATTTTTTACTTAATATTAATTTATGATACTTTTGTAGTTCCCCTTTCTTGACTTTTATCCAGGTATCTACCACAGCCACCAAGTTTCCTCTACATCTTCTATGGGAAAAAAACCCAAACCCTTTCTCTAAATATAATACATGCCAATAGATGCCCTGGGAATATGTTTTAATATCTTCTATATTCAAAATGCATCTCCCTCAGGTGTGGGGGAATGAAAATATCTATTATTTACCTAGTTAGTAAAGGACTGGAATCAAGATACAGCTGTTTTCACTTTTATGAATATAATTGAAATTAGCCCTTGTCCCCAAATTCTTCATAACTCAAGCTCCCCTTGTCATCTTTTGGTTACCAACCTGGTAGCCACCACTCCCTATAGAAATTCCCGAAAGTCTCACCTCACAGGAAATTTCTTCCACAGTGGTCCAGATCTTGAGATCTTCAGAGATGCAGAAGTCACTTCTTATTTTAGTTGAGTAGGAAGACAAATCAGTAAACTCTCAGAGACTGAAATGCAGGATGTTATAGTCTCCTGAAGGGCAGAAGAAAAAGAAGTATTTTGAAAGGTAACAAGAATGAATGTCACTGGTTAGAGTCACTCGAAAACTTGACTAGTGGTGGCTTCCTCATCCTGTGCAATTCTCTGAAAGAGAGAAGTTGTGAAATAATTTTGAGACTCCTCCCATCAAAGTTCTGAGCTTTCGATTTCATTAGTCAGAGAAAAGGAGCAGTTTCCTTCCTGTAAATATTGTTGGGTCCCAGGGCAAGACACTCCCGAATATTCCACAATAGCATGTCGATTATTTTGAATTAAAATTTCCAGAGAAGGAAAAAAGGCATATGACCCTCCTGTCTCTGTCCCTCTGAAAGCAGGAAATGAATCTCCCATGTGGAAGGTTGTCTCCCTGCATCCTTATCACCAGAGCTAGGGAAGTCAGGGCCGAGAAGCCTGTGTAAACGAATGTTGCAAATTTACTACCTCAAGCCTACACTCTGCTTAAATTCCTCACTAATTACATATCTCAAATTTAAGTTTCTTTGTCTTATCATTCCTCACAAATTTCTTGTTTTTTTGTGTAAAAGATGTATCCACTGGCTGCTTTGTTCTCTCTAATCATAATTTCTCTATGATCTCTGATATATATGTATTAAAGTGTTTTTCTATCCTCTTAATCTGGTCTTGTGTCAATTTTATTATTAGTCTAGCCATAAAAAAACAAGGATGGTAGAAACAGGATTTTCCCCCACCCTGACAATAACTTAAAATGAAAAATTATGGCAAAGTTATACTTAAAGTTTTGTTGTTGTTGTTACAAATGTCAGTAGACGAATGAAGTTCCAACATTAGAACATTTTATCCAGCAGACTTACATGTGGGACTTTAGACTCATAAACCTTGAATGAAGCTGAAATAAAGGAGAAGTAAGGTCAGGCACTCCGCCACTTATCCCTCCTTTCCTGTTCTTAGGGTGACAGTGGCAGAAGGAGATCTTATAAGAGGCATCTATCTCTACTAGTACTTGACTGAGCCTCCTGGATGGAGATGAGTCTGCTATAAAATTGCTTTTAGTTTAAATAGTATATGACGCATTCAGCTGTTATTGATTGACACACCTGGAGCTTGACAGAAGTATAAGCATATCACAAACGTTAAATCCTTCATCTAATATATAAAAATGAACTTGGCACTAGTTGCCCTCTTAACTACGATTAAGCTACTTTACATCACTGACTAAATTCACGATTACTCACACCTCCTGCATTGTGCATGGACAAACACATGTAAGTGGTGTGTTCTTGTCATGACAGCATTGAGCCCTGCAAATTTGGGAAGAACACTGAGCCTCTGGAATGAGAGAAGACTGATAAACCTTTTCTTCTGCAGTGATTTTTGTGAAGGACAGTGGATGCACTCCAGAGTCCCGTAAGCCCTGAGATGTCAAGTAAATGGCACCACCCAGCAGACACTACAGTGGTAACCCAACAGCGGATCTGCAAGTAGGGTGAGGCCATGACTGGAAAAGGTTCCCAAAAAACAGCTAATGTTGGTAGATGATCTGAGGTCATCTAAAGAGAAGAAAGGCGATTATTTTCATCCAAACTAGATTCAGGGAGGGGATAACTGAAGTCTGGATTGGTAACAGTCTGAAAAAATCCACCAAAGCAGGAATAAGTCAGGAAAAAGCAAAGAGTATCTGGAATGATGACCACACACACCTTTGGGGGCTCATTGTTTTCCTTCACAGGTTTCAGGTTGCTTATATGTGGATGCTTGGAGCTGGTCTTAAAGTAATGGGTAAAGAGGAACATTAGGAAAGTCAGAGAGAGCCCCATTCCAGAGATCAGAGTGTAGAAGTCCTTTGGGAGAAATGACACCCTAAGCCATCAGTCTAACTGAAAGCAGAGAGCATCTAAGGAGAAAAACAAGAGTAAGTAAAAGAATAACCACGCCGAGGAACCACAGACAGACTTATACAAGTCCATGTTAGGTCCATGGAAAACGGCTTAGTGATAAGATTTCTGGTCTCAGAGAAAAACACGGAAAGGGAATTGTGTTCCCCAAAATTCATATGTTGAAGGCCTAATCCCCAGTGTAACTATATTTGGAAATAAATCTTTAAGGAAGTAATTAAGGTAAAATAAGGTCATAAGGGGAGCATGTTAATCCAATGTGACTGGTGCCCTTCCAAAACGAGGAGATTTTGGCACACAAAGAGACAGCAGGGATGTGCACATACAGATGAAGACCATGTGAGGGAACAGCAAGAAAATCGTCACATACCAGCTAAGTAAAGAGGCCTCAAGAGAAACTAATCCTTCTGACACTTTGATCTTGGTCTTTCACCCTCCAGAACGGCAAGAAAATAAATTTCTGTTGTTTAAGCCCCCAAGTCGGTGGTGTTTTGGTTTGGCAACCTGAGCAGACTAATACAGGGAGAGTGGTAAAATCCTTCTCCAACTGCTTATTCCTAAGGGCCAGAATAAAAGCTACTTGTGTGGGAGACTCAACTGGTTGTCCAAATTGATTTATGAATTCAAGAAAGCATCAGTCACCTGAACAATACGCTTGCTCAGGGAAATAGATTTCTCTCAAAGGAGATGGAAAGGGTGATTGAGTTTTAAGTGTTCAATCAATCTTGTACCCTGGGATAAAATGCACTGCTTCATGAAGCATTGTTATTTATTACATATTAATAGGTTTAATTTTAAAATATTTTAAAAGTATTTTTACATTTATTTTCATGAGAGACATTGGCCTTTAGTTTGCCTTTTGTGTGATCTTTACCTGATTTTGGTATAACAATAATATTGCCATTTCTGAAAGAATGTGTTTAAGGTTGTTGATATTTCCTACTTAGATGTTTGATAGAATTCATCAAGTGTCTATTCCCAGAGATTTTATTGTGGCAAGATTTTTGGTTTTGAGTGATTTCTTATATAGATATAGGGATATTCAGATGTTCTATTTCTTTATGAGAGAGTTTTGGTAAGTTGTGATTCCAAGAATTTTATCCATTGGGTCTACGTAACCAAACTAACTAGCATAAAGTTGTTCATAATATTCTTTTGTTATCTTTTAAATATCTGTACAGTCTTTAGTGTCGCACCTTTACATTCCTGATATTGGTCATTTATATTGTCTCTATTCTTCTCTATCAGTCTTGCTGGATGGATAGTGTCTTACATAAGGCAAAAGACAAGAGGGGAGACAAGAGAAAACTATAGGAATTGGAGCCCCTGACACCAAGAGCTAGAGTGAATATTTTTTTTTAATTTTTTGTTTATTGCAGTAACATTGGTTTATGACATTGTATAAATTTCAGGTGTACATCATCATACTTCTATTTATGCATGGATTACATCATGTTCTCATGTTCACCACCCAAATACTAATTACAATCTTTCACCACACACATGTGCCTAATTATCCCTTTTGCCCTCCTCCCTCCCCCCTTCCCATCTAGTAACCACCAATCCAATCTCTTTCTCTATGTGTTTGTTTGTTGTTGTTATTACCTACTACATAATGAGTGAGATCATATGGTATTTGACCTTCTCCCTCTGACTTATTTCACTCTGCATAATACTCTCAATGTCCACTCATGTTGTTACAAATGGCTGGATTTCATCCTTTCTTATGGCTGAGTAGTATTCCATTGTGTATATATACCACATCTTCTTTATCCATTTGTCCCTTGATGGGTAGTTATGTTGCTTCCAAGTCTTGGCTATTGTGAATAATGCTACAATGAACACAGGGGTGCATGTATCTTTACGCATTGGTGTTTTCAAGTTCCTTGGATAAATACCCAGCAGTGGAATAGCTGGATCGTGTGGTAGTTCTATCCTCAATTTTTTGAGGAATCTCCATACTGTCTTCCATAGTGGCTGCACCAGTTTGCACTCCCACCAGCAGTGTATGAGAGTTCCCTTCTCTCCACATCCTCTCCAACGCTTGTTGTTTCTTGTCTGGTTAATTATAGCGATTCTGACAGGCATGAGGTGATATCTCATTGCAGTTTTGATTTGCATTTCCCTGTTAGTTATGATCTTGAACATCTTTTCTTGTGCTTGTTGGCCATCTGTATATCTTCTTTAGAGAAATGTTTGTTCAGGTCTTTTGCACATTTGTTAATTGGGTTGTTAGTCTTTTTGTTGTTGAGATGCATCAGTTCTTTATATATTTTGGAGATTAACCCTTTATCAAATGTATGGTTTGAAAATATCTTCTCCCAATTGTTAGGTTGTCTTTTCGTTTTGTTGATGGTTTCCTTTGCTGTGCAGACGATTTTTAGTTTGATGTAGTCCCATTTGTTTATTTTGTCTATTGTTTCTCTTGCCCACTCAGACATGGTGCTTGAAAATATGTTGCTAAGACCGATGTCGAATAGCATACTGCCTATGTTTTCTTCTAGAAGTTTCATAGTTTCAGGTCTTACATTCAAGTCTTTAATCCATTTTGAGTTAGCTTTTGTTTATGGTGTAAGGTAATGGTCTACTTTCATTTTTTTGTATGTGTCTGTCCAGTTTTCCCAACACCATTTGTTGAAGGAATTTTCTTTTCTCCATTGTATGTTCTTGGTTCCTTTGTCGAAGATTAGCTGTCCATAGTTGTGTGGGTTTATTTCTGGGCTTTCAATTCTATTCCATTGATCTGTGTGTCTGTTTTTGTGCCAGTAGCATGCTGTTTTTGTTCCTATAGCTTTGTAGTATATTTTGAAATCCAGGAGTGTGATACCTCCAGCTTTGTTCTTTTTCTCAGGATTCCTTTTGCTATTCAGGGTCTTTTGTTATTCCATATAAATTTTAGGATACTTTGTTCTATTTCTATAAAAAATGTTGTTGGAACTTTGATAGGGATTGCACTGAATCTACAGATTGCTTTAGGATGTATGGACATCTTAACTATGTTAATTCTTCCAATTCAAGAGCACAGAATATCTTTCCATTTCTTTGTGTCTTCTTCAATTATTTTTCAGCAATATTTTACAGTTTTCAGTGTACAGATCTTTCACCTCTTTGGTTAAGTTTATTCCTAGGTATTTTGTTTTTTTGTTGCAGTTGTAAATGCGATGGTATTCTTAATTTCTCTTTCTGCTACTTCGTTGTTAGTGTATAGAAATGCAACTGATTTTTGTAGGTTGATTTTATATCCTGCAACTTTACCACATTTGTTTATTACTTCTAAAATTTTTTTGCCAGATTCTTTAGGGTTTTCTATATATAAAATCATGTCATCTGCAAATAGTGACAGTTTAATTTCTTCCTTTCCAATTTGGATCCCTTTTATTTCTTTCTCTTGCCTGATTGCTCTGGCTAGGACTTCCAATACTATGTTAAATAGGAGTGGTGAGAGTGGGCATCCTTGTCTGGTTCCTGTTCTTAGAGGGATAGCTTTCAGTATTTCACCATTGAGGATGATATTAGCTGTGGATTTGTCATATATGGCCTGTATTATGTGAGGTACTTTCATTCTATACCCATTTTATTCAGAGTTTTTATCATAAATGGATGCTGTATCTTGTCAAATGTTTCCTCTGCATCTATTGAAATGATCATGTGATTTTTATTCTTCATTTTATTAATGTGGCGTATCACATTGATTGATTTGTGAATGTTGAACCACCCTTGCATCCCTGCAATAATCCCACTTAATCATGATGTATAATCTGTTTAATGTATTGTTGTATGAGATTTGCTAATATTTTGTTGAGGATTTTTGCATCGATGTTCATCAGTGATAGTGGCCTATAATTTTCTCTTTTTATGTTGTCCTTTTCTAGTTTTGGTATCACAGTAATGTTGGTTTTGTAGAATGAGTGAGGGAGCTTCCCCCCCTCCTCAAATTTTGGAAGAGTTTGAGAAGGATAGGTATTAATTATTCTTGGAATGTTTGGTGGAATTCACCAGGGAAGCCATCTGGTCCAGGACTTTTATTTTTGGGGAGGTGTTTTGATTTCCTTACTGGTGAATGATCCATTCAAATTCTCTATTTCTTCTTGATCCAGTTTTGTAAGGTTGTATGATTCTCAGAATTTATCCATTTCTTCCAGATTGTCCAATTTGATGGCATATAGCTTTTCATAGTATTCTCTTATAATCTTTTGTATTTCTGAGGTGTTTGTTGTAATTTCTCCTCTTTCATTTCTGATTTTACTTATTTGAGCCTTCTCTCTTTTTTTCTTGGTGAGTCTAGCTAAAGGTTTGTCAATTTTGTTTATCTTTTCAAAGAACCAGCTCTTGCTCTTATTATTTTTTTCTATTGTTTTTAGTTGCTATTTGATTTATTTCTGCTCTGATTTTTATTATTTCCCTTCTTCTACTGATTTTGGGCTTTGTTTGTTCTTCTTTTTCCAGTTCCTTTGGGTGCATTGTTAGATTGTCTATTTCATATTTTTCTTGTTTGTTGAGATAGGCCTGTATCGCTGTCAACTTCCCTCTTAGAACCGCTTTTGCTGTATCCCATAAATTATGGCATGTCATATTTTCATTTTCACTTGTCTCCAGGTATTTTTTGATTTCTCCTTTGATTTCTTTGTTGACCCAATCGTTGTTCATTAAAATTTTGTTAATCTCCACATATTTGTGGCTTTTCTGAATTTCTTTCTATAGTTGATTTCTAGTTTCATACCATTTGGTCAGAAAAGATGCTTGGTATTATTTCAACCTTCTTAAATTTACGTAGACTTGTTTTGTGGCCTAATATGTGATCAATCCTGGAGAATGTTCCATGTGCATTTGAAAAGAACGTGTATTCTTCAGTTTTTGGATGGAATGTTCTGTATATGTCTACTAGGTCCATCTGTTCTAGTGTGTCATTTAATGCCAATGTTTCCTTATTGATCTTCTGTTTGGATGATCTATCCCTTGGTCTGAGTGGAGTGTTAAAGTCCCCTACTTTTATTGTGTTACTGTTTATTTCTCTTTTTATGTCTGTTAATAATTGATTTATATATTTAGGTGCTCCTATGCTGGGTACACAGATATTTACAAGTGTTATATCCTCTTGTTGTATTGTTCCCTTGACCATTATGTAATGCCCTTTTTTGTCTCTTTTTACAGTTCTTGTTTTAAAGTCTATTTTGTCTGATATGAGTACTGCTATGCCAGCTTTATTTTCATTGCCATTTGCATGGAGCATCTTTTTCCATCCCTTCACTTTTAGTTTGTGAGTGTCTCTAGGTCTGAAGTGTGTCTTTTGTATGCAGCATATATATGGGTCTTGTTTTTTTATCCAATCAGCCACCCTATGCCTTTTAATAGGAGCATTTAGTCCATTGATGTTTAAAGTAGCTATTGATAAGTATGTACTTACTGCCATTTTTTAACTTTTTCTTCCTCAGTGTTTTAGTAGTCCTTCTCTGTTCCTTCCTTCTTCCCTTGCTCTCTTCCCTTATGATTTGATGGCTTTATTTAGTATTATGTTTGGGTTCCTTTCTCTTAGTTTTGTGTGTGTTTATTATAGGTTTTTAGTCTGTGACTACCATGTGGTCCATATACAGAATTGATGTTCTCTTTAGTTTGACCTCTGTCTGAAAACTCTACTCTTTAACTCCCCTCCTCCCACATTTTATGTTTTTGATATCATATCTAAGCTCTTTTTTGTACATTTCTATCCATTACCCTCTTATCATGGAAATAGATAATTTTTCCTATTTGTGGTCTTCTCTTTTCCCCTTAAATAAGACCCTTTAGCATTTCTTGTAGTACTGGTTTCCTGGTGATGAAATCCTTTTTTTTCTTTTTTTTTTTTTTTTTTTTTTTTTTTTTTTTTCTGTATTTCTGTTTATTGCAGTAACATTGGTTTATAACATTGCAAAAATTTCAGGTGTACATCATTGTACTTCTATTTCTGCATGGACTACATCATGTTCACCACCAAAATACTAATTACAACCCATCACCACACACATGTACCGAATTATCCTGCTTGTTTTGGAAACTTTTTATCTCTCGTTCCATTTTCAGTGGTAACCTTGCTGGGTAGAATATTCTTGGCTGTAAGTTTTTTCCTTTTAGCACTTAAATATATCATGCCACTCTCCTCTAGTCTGTAAGGTTTCTGCTGAGAAGTCAGCTGACAGCCTTATGGGGTTTCATTCATATGTAACTTGTCTTTCTCTTGCGGCTTCGAGGATTCTCTCTTTATCTTTAATTCTAGACATATTAATTATGATGTGTCTTGGTGTGGGTCTCTTTAGATTTATCTTGTTTGGTGCTCTCTGTGTTTCCTGTATCTGAATGTCTGTTTCCTGGCTTAGCTTAGAGAAGTTTTCATCTATTATTTCTTCAAATAGATTCTCTGTCCCTTTGTCTTGCTCATCTCCTTCTGGGACACCTATAACATGGATGTTAGTGCACTTGATGTTGTCCCAGAGGTCCCTTAGACTGTCCTCATTCTTTTTAATTCTTTTCTCTTTTACCTGTTCAGCTGGGGGTGATTTCTTCTAGTCTTTTGTCCAGCTCACAAACCCATTCTTCTGTATCCTCTACTCTGCTTTTGAGTCCCTGTAATGAATTTTTCATTTCCAGTATTGTATTCTTCATTTCTGATTGGTTCTTTTTTATATCTTCCATTTCTTTGTTGACATTCTCATTGAGTTCATCCACTCTTCTCCCAAGATCAGTGAGCATCCTTAACACTCTTTGTTTGAACTCTCTGTTGGGTAGGTTGCTCATTTCTGTTTCACTTAGTTCCTTTTCTGGTGTTTTGTGCTGTTCCCTCACTTGGAATGCATTCCTTTGTCTCCCTATTTTGCCTCTTTCCCTGTGCTTGTGTCTATGTATTGGGTAGGTCCAGTGCGTCTCCTGTTCTTGGATAGGTGACCTTACATAAGTGATGCCTTATGAGGCTTGCAGTGGGCTTCCCTCTGTTCTGAATGTTCCAGGAGTGACCCCCATGTGGGCTACATGTGTCCTTCTGTTGTGGTGTGTTTCCTCTCCCTGTAGGTGCCCAGTGAGGCACAGCTATGCTCCTGACTAGCTGTTGTAATGCTCAGCTGCTTGTAGTTTTTGTGGGCCCTTCAGTCTCTTTATCGGGTTTGGCGAGCCCCAGCACAGTTGGCTGCAAGTTCTAATACCACATTTGTGTTGAGTATTTCTTTTAAGTGAGTAAGCCCCCCAAGTGGCATGTTGTTAGGCTTAGTTATTTACAATTGCTATAAGCCTCCAGCCTTTAGGTCTCTTGTCAGCTCTCTGAGGATTGCAGCTGGGTGTGGCTGGCCTCAGGCACAGGAGCACTCATTTGTTTCAGGCTTTGGAAGGTGGGGCAAACCCCCTATGTGCTTCTTTGAGAAGCACAAGTCTTTTGCAGCTGACAAGCCCCACCACCAACAGGTCCACATGCACAGTCAGCACAGTCCTCCCCCGTGTGCACACCCCAACCTCCTGAAGTGGACCCAGTCTCTCCACGAGAGGAGCCGCACACACTCCACCACCGCCCCACACTCTCCACCCACTCCTTATGCATGCCTGCCCCACTGGAGTGGGCCAGTTGCCAGGCTGCAAAGAATCCAGTCACCAATCTATGCAGGACCACAAGTTGCCTGAGGGCTTGTTGTTGGGTGGGGCCAGTCCCCAGGGTGGGCTGCCTGCCCTGGCTGAACTGGATTAAATCGGGGC
Source organism: Ceratotherium simum simum (assembly GCF_057802395.1). Taxonomy (NCBI): domain Eukaryota; kingdom Metazoa; phylum Chordata; class Mammalia; order Perissodactyla; family Rhinocerotidae; genus Ceratotherium; species Ceratotherium simum. The sequence continues at coordinate 36,882,977 of NC_141901.1, forward strand.
TCTAGTGGGTGGGGCAGACCCTGGGCTAGCAGGCCCCAGGGAGAACTCCAATAGCCTCTGTATCAGCACGCCCACACCAGGCCACAACATGTCCAGATTTTAACAAAGAAGTACAAGACATGTCAAAAGATGAAGGAAAAGAGAGCCTAAAGAGACAAAATAAACATCAGAACCAGATTCAGATATGACACAGATGTTGTAATTATCAGACAGGGCAACTATAATAACTATGATTGATACTTTAAGGGCTGGTATCCTCTTGCTATGGAAGCCATGACAAAATGCCACACACTGGGTGAATTAAATAATGGACCTACATTTTCTCCCAGTTCTAGAGGCTTGAAGTTCAAGGTCCAGGTGTTGGCAGGTTTGTTTTCTGCTGAGCCTCTCTCCTTGGCTTGCATATGGCCACCTTCTTGCTGCCTCTTCACATGGTCATTGTTTTGTGCATGTGCACTTCTGATGTCTCCCTTTATGTGTCCCAATTTCCTCTAACTATAAAGAAACCATTCAGATTGGATTAGGGCCTACCTCTTTGACCTCATCTAACCTTAATCACCTCTTTAAAGGCTCTATCAGCAAATACAGTCACATTCTAAATACTGCCTTTTAGGGCATCAACATATGACTATTGAGAGGACATAATTCGTCCATAGCAAGACTCCAACAGAAAAAGTAAACAGCACACAAGCAGAGATGGCTAAAGTAAGCAGAGAGATGGAAACTCTAGGAAACAATCAAAGGGAAATTCAAGAAATCAAAAACAGTGTAACTGAAAAGATGCATATTCAGTAAGCTGGATGAAACTAAAGAAGGAGTCAGTGAGCTTGAGGACAGATCAGTTGAAACTTCCTAAATTGAAATGCAAAGTGAAAAAAGAACTAAAACAAAACATCCAATATCTGTGGCACAATATCATAAGATTGTAGCACATGCATAATTGCAAAGCCAGTAGGTGAAGAAAGAGACACCGGAGCAGAAAAACTATTTGAAGGAATAATAGTCAAGAAATTTCCAAAATTAATGTCAGACAAAATCACAGATACAGGAAGCTCAAATAACATCAAGCATATTAGCTCAAAATATTTACATCTAAAATAATCATATTCAAAATCTAGAAAGCAAAAGACAAAGAGAAAATCTTGAAAGAACCCAGAAGAAAATAAAACACCTTACCTATACAGGACAAAGATAAGAATCCTGTGGACTTGTTAGAAATGTTGAAAGCAAGAAGAGGTGGGAATAAAATATTTAAAATGTTGAAGAAGAAAACAGGCCAATCTAGAATTCTGTATCTGGCAATGTTATCCTTCAAAAGTTCAGGAGAAATAAAGACTTTCTTACGCAAGCAAAAACTGAGGGAATTCATTGTCAGCAGATCTGCTCTGAAAAAAATGTTAAAAGTTCTCCAGGGAAAAGAAAGATGGTATGGTTCAGAAACTCAGATCTCCATGAAGAAAGGAAGACCATCAGAGAGGAATAAATGAAGACAAAATAAAATATTTTGCTTTTCTTATTCTTAATTGATCTAAAAGGTAACTGTTTAAAGTAATAATGGTAACAATGTATTTGGTGATTATAGCATACAGATAAGTAAATGAGTGACACAAGTATTATAAAGGATGAGATGGAGGACATTGGGAATTCTCTGTTACAAGATAACTGCACTACACATGAACCATTGTGTTATTGGAAGGTATATTTCGATTACTTAAAAATGTGTTTTAGAAACTAGCAAAAGACTACTAAAAATTTTAAAAGAAGTACAATTGATATGTTAAGAAAGGAGACAAAAGGATGTCATTTAAAATGCTCGGTTAAAACCAGAGAAGGCAGCAAAAAAGGGGACAAAGAACAATCAGAGCAAATAGAAAAGAGGACAACCATGGTACTTATCGATTTGCCATTATCAATAATCACTTTAATAATGACTTTATATGTGAATGATATAAATATATCAATTAAATGAGATGAGTAAACATAGCAAGACCAAATTCTACATTTTCTACAAGAAATCCACTTTAAATATAAAGACTCAGATAGGTTAAAAGTAAAGGAGTAGAGATAGATAAACACTGCTAAAACTAATAAACACAAAAAAGCTGGAGTAGGTGTGTTAATTTCAATTGAAATGGAATTTAGAACAAGGAAAAACATCGAGGTTAAAGACAGTCACTACATAATGATAAAGGGGTCAATTCTTGACGAAGACATAACAATCCTAATGTGTGTGCACCTAACAGAACATCAAGATGCAGGAGGCAAAAACTGATGTGTGTGTGTTTGTGTGTGTGTGTATACAGTCATGTATTGTTTAATGATGGAGATACCTAATAAGAAATGTGTCGTTAGGCAACTTCCCATTGTGCTAACGTGATAGAGTTTACTTACACAAACATGGATGGTGTGGCCTACTACACACCTAGGCTATATGGTTCTAATCTTATGGGAACACTGTCGTGTATGCGGTCTGTTGTTGACCAAAACATCATTATGCAGCACCTGACTATATACATTTATGTATTTTTATATATACGTATATATATATATATATTCATATATATATATATATATAATGTATGGAGTCATCACTACAGTATTAGACAGAATATTTTCACTGCCCTAAAAACCCCCCACCCTCCACCTGTTTAACTCATCCTTCCCCCGTCCTCTCCCCTGGCAACAACTGACCTTTCTCTGTCTCCAATAGATTTGTCTTTTGCAAAGTGTCATATACCTGGAATTATACAGTGTGTAGCCTTTTCAGATTGCCTCCTCTTACTCAGCAATATGTATCTGACTTTCCTTCATGCCTTTTCATAGCTTCATAGCTTATTTATTTTTATTGTTGAATACCATTCCATTGTCTAGATGCACCAGTTTGTTTATCCATTCACCTATTGAAGGACATCTTGATTGTTTCCAGCTTTTGGCAATTATGAATAAACCTGTTACAATCATTCGTGTCCAAGTTTTTGTGTGGACATAAGTTTTCAACTCATTTGGGTAAATATCAATAATCGTAATTTCTGGATTGTACAGTAGGAGTATATTTTGTAAGAAAATGCCCCACTGCCTTCTTAGTGGCTGTACTCTTTTGCATTCACACCAGCAGTGAAGGGGTGTTCTCACTGCTCCACATCCTTGCAAGTGAGGTTGAACAGGAGTGGTGAAAGGGGATATTCTGCTTTGTTCTTGATCTTAGCAGGAAATCATCTGGTTTCTCACCACTAGTTATGATGTTAACTGTAAGTTGTTTGTAGATGTTGTTTATCGAGTTGAAGATCCCCTCTACTCCTAGCTTGCTGAGAGTTTTTATCACGAATGACTGTTGTATTTTTCAAATGTTTCTGCCTCTATTGATATGACCATATGATTTTTCTTCTTTAGCCTGTTGATGTGATGCATTACATTAGTTGATCTTTGAATGTTGAACCAGCTTTACATACCTGGAATAAATCCTGCATGGTCATGATGTATAATTATTTTTGTACGGTGTTACATTGATCTGCTAAGTTTTGTTGAGGATTTTTGCATCTAGGTACATGAGAGATATTGGTCTGCAGTTTTCCTTTCTTATAATCTCTTTGTCTGATTTTGATGTAAAGGTAATGCTGATAACACTGACTGAGTTAGGAAGTATTCCTTCTGCTTCAATTTTCTTGAAGAGACTGTGGAGAATTGGTATAATTTTTTCCTTAAGTGTTTTCTAGAACTCTCCATTGAAACCATCTAGACTGGGTGTTTTCTGTTTTGGAAGGTTATTAACTAGTAATTCAATTTCTTTAAGTACAACAAGCCTACTCGGATAACCTAATTCTTCTTGTGTGAGTTTTTGGGGATTGTGTCTTAAACAATTGGTCTGTTTCATCTAGGTTATACAATTTGTGGACACAGAGTTTTTCATAATATTCCTTTATTAGTTTTTTAATGTCACTGAGATCGATAGTTTGGCCCCTCTGTCACTTCTGGTATAAGTAGTTTGTGTCTTCTCTCCTTGTTTCTCAGTTAACCTGGCTAGTGATTTATCAGTTCTATTGACCTTTTCAGAGAACCACCTTTTGATTCTTTGATTTCATTTTTCAATTTTATTGATTTCTACTCTAATTTTTATTTCCTTTCTTCTGTTTTATTTGGATTTAATTGGTTTTTCTTTTTGCTGTTTCCTAATATAGAAGCTTAGGTTACTAGTTCTAGATTTTTTTCTTTTCTAATACACAGATGATATGCTAGGAATTGATAGTCTCTGAACCAATGTACCCCTTCCCCAGGGCACAGGGCTTGGCAATTCTAGCATAGCCTGGATTTTCCTCTTCTCCTTCCATCGGTTGAAGGGACCAACCTGCCTAACTTTAGGCAGAGTCTTGGTTAGTACTTTGTCCTCCGGAAATCACTTTTAGAATATATATCCCAATATTGATGAGGCAATGTGTGCCCCACCCTGTGTGCCGCACAGTACACAAATCAGCCACCCTCAAGCAGCTCACTTCTGGATTAAAGAGCCCATATCTGGCACTTTTGGAGAATGACATCCTTTAAAAAAGAAATATATTTTTTCTATATTATGCACATTGTAGATGCAAAATACAATGTTCTGATACAATAAAAAAGAGTATATGGAAGAAAACTTAAAAAAGAAAGCAACCCATGACTCACATACAAAACTCTTAATATGCTGGGATTTTTCTACTGAATCTATTGTTTACATGGATGTCTCAACATTTACAAAATCATTATTAATACCTCCTAATTGTTCGGTAGAGGGTTTCTTTACTTCAACTTCCAGATTTAAATTTAAATTGATTGGTCCTTTCTTCCTTTTCTGGTCTTGATGACCTTGAAGGAGAGATAAGAAGACATTAGCTCTGCTTATATTTCTCCCTTGAACTGAACTGTCTCTCCTTCCCATAGGCCCCATAATTCCCCTTGTCCTTCTCAAAGACAGTTCATTCTCTCTCACCCATCTCTTTTCATACATGACTCTCCTTTGCACTTTTTCCCAATTTGATTTAGACTCTGAAAAGAGATATATTCATGTGCATTATGGGCACATCGGAGTGGGGCAGAAGTTCCACAAAGGAGATAAGGGCGAAGCACAGGAGAGGGTAAGGTGCTGGTTCACCCAGTGCATAGCATTGCAGGGAGGTCCTAACAGGGGCAGAAAAGAGAGAGGAGTGGCCATAGGGCAAGGGTTTTTCTCAATGCAGTTACTGTGGTTTACAGACAGAATATAGGAATTCTTGAATTAAGGGATCTGAGAAGTGGAACAACTAATGTGCATGTACATGTGTGTTTGCCTGATTATGGCAATATTTCTATGTGAAATATTTGCATTGAAATGTTAGCTTTCATTAGCATTATCAAGAATGCCACGAAGAACCTCATGTGTGTGTGCATGTGTGTGTGTGTTTCTATGTGTATGAGACTGAGAGTGTGATGCCATGAAGATACAACCACGTCCTTATCATGTGTGCGAGGATGTGTATTTTAATAAAGACAGGTACCTTTTGTTCTAAGATGCAGTTATTCCTGCCTCAGGGACCCACTTGTTCCTTTGTGTTGGGTATGAACTCTGTTAAACGTCCACCTCACTAAACTCTTTCTTTTTGATGCTTGTTATGTATCATTTCTGGTTTTCCTTTGAGTCTCTGTTCAACTGTTCTCATTCTCACTGTATTATCTGCAACTTTGGTTCACACACTTTTATTCCCTGAAACATATTATTCTCTTGCATTTTCAGTCGTAGTGGACAATAACACCATTTGTCTAGAAAGCAACCTGGGAATATTCTTTGAATTTCTCATCTTTCTCACCACTATCACTTAGTTTGTCACAAACGCTTGAGGATCTATCTTAATATATATATATATATATATATATATATATATATATATATATATTTTAAATATCATTCCAAGTCTCCTTCTCTTTCCCCTTCTTGTCTGGATTTCTGAAATTGCCTGCTGTGCTGTGCTGGTAGACAAATTCTTTAATTTTTAATAGCATTTACCACTTTCCATGGTATAGATACTACTACCTGAGTGGATTTCATGATGCCCAATGTTTAACCTCCTGTATGAAAAATTCCTGAATGTTTAACAATTAGTTCTTCATAGCTGTGGATTGAGTAGGTTCCAGCACACTGCTGCTTCCAGTTCATCTACCTGCATCAAATCATGGCCTCACCCTAATGTATTCCCCAGGATAATTGCCAGAATATTTTTTTACTAATATCTAAAAATGTTCTGGGGCCGGCCCCGTGGCTTAGCGGTTAAGTGCACATGCTTCTCTACTGGGGGCCCGGGTTCGGATCTCGGGCCCGCACCGATGCATCGCTCCTCTGGCCATGCTGAGGCCGCGTCCCGCATACAGCAACTAGATGGATGTGCAACTATGACATACAACCATCTACTGGGGCTTTAGGGAAAAAAAGGAGGAGGACTGGCAATAGATGTTAGCTCAGAGCTGGTCTTCCTCAGCAAAAAGAGGAGGATTAGCATGGATGTTAGCTCAGCGCTGATTTTCCTCACACACACACACAAAAATAATAATAAAATAAAATAAAAATGTTCAAGCATACTTCTACATAAGACCTCTCAATTATTTACCTATTTTTGGCAATGAAGTTTCAATTTCTCTGTTTCTTACATAAGGTAGCTCACTCTCAAACCCTGTGATACCTCTCCAGCCTAATCTTCCCATACCCTTTCACATATAGCAGGATTACAGTTGTAGAAAACTATTTACGTTGTTGCACACTTTTGAGTATTTGCATGTGACTTTCCTCCAGCTATGAGTATTTACAATTTCTTTACCTACTGAGAAGAATATTACCTACTGCCTACTGATTTCTCTTGATCTACCAGGACTGTGATAAATGGTGTATATGTATTATCTCTCTTAACTTTCAAATCAGCTTATGGAGTAGAGACTTTCTCCATTTTAGAGAAGACTTTCTAGGCTCTTTCTCCAATGATGTGTGACTAGGGAATGATGGAGCCAGATTCCAACCAGGTCTATCTTCCTCCAAAGCCCTTGCTCTTGACCACTGAGCAAAAGGACTTCCCTATACTGCTCATTTCTACAAATCATTTATGATTTAGCACGAGTTTCATATCCTTTTGAAGCCTATATGACTGTCATTTCCTTAATATCTCTTAAGAAAATTTCCGCTTTAAAATAGTAGTACTGGGGCCGGCCCCGTGGCTTAGCGGTTAAGTGTGCGCACTCCGCTGCTGGCGGCCCGGGTTCGGATCCCGGGCGCTCACTAACACACCGCTTCTCCGGCCATGCTGAGGCTGCGTTCCACATACAGCAACTAGAAGGATGTGCAGCTATGGCATACAACTATCTACTGGGGCTTTAGGTGGAAAAATAAATAAATAAAATCTTTAAAAAAAAAATAGTAGTACATTGTTTGCATTCTCATGCCTTGTGCTCTCGCTGGACTTTATGTAAAACCACAGGAACATAGCCTTCCCAAAGCCTGAACAGAATTTTTTGCCTCTTTGGAAAAATATTGTTTTTCCATCCAACTCCCACCTGTAGGAAACTGGATTTCAGATATAATCTTCAACCTCTGGTCTGTTATTCTCACTTGAAAGCCGAAGAGTTGGTGTTTGTCTACGTCCTCACACTGGATATCGTGCCAACTGCCTTCCCCTCCTCCTCAACATTTTCTGTATTATTTTGTATTTCACAGATAGTCTTCTTCGTATTCATCTACAGAAGGTGATTCTATTGTTATATTATAGGGTTATAGGAAGATGAAATTCCATAGACTCGTTGGGATGAGGGGAAGTTGGGGCACTAACACCAAATGAGAAGTCAGTTAAATTATAAGGTGGCATTCTTTCCTCTCCAACTTGAATGCTTCTCCTACCTAGTTCTTCTTCTCTGGCATTTGCAATCTGTCTCTCAGTTTTCTCATTTTTACTTTTATTTTTCCCCCCAAACAATACCATAACATCCAAACAATTCTAGTAGTGGAAAGGGCATCTGTAGCTCTATGGATGATCTCTCCACTCTGAGTGGAATAAGGATGAGACTCAGTGTTGGGACAGGAGAGGAGAGTGAATCACTATGAAAACATCAGGGATGATGTAGATTAGCTCTGTCCCATGTACACGCCTAGAACTGGCTCCATGAATCTCATCTTCATAGCACGGCACAGGGAAAGTACATGAACAAACGGAATTTCTGCTTCATCCCAGTTACTCTTCTCTCACCTTCACTGTAATGGAGAAGACATACTTTCCCACCTGTCTGCCTTTGTCTCTGCTATCTCCATCCTTTATTGGATCATTTCATCTAAGATAGAACATTCTCCAGAAAGGCTTCTCAGACCGTCCTCGGTAGAACGAGAATGCCTTTATTCTGCTTTATTTCAGGACTTCCTCTTTTTTGCTCTCAAGGCTTTTTCAGATATTAGTTTATGCTAACATAAGATATGAGATTGTTTACCACTGCAAAGTGAACTTCCTGCCCATCTTAAATATCTAATTGTTAGGATTGTTACCACAAATTACTGAAATCTATAATTACTGAGATTTACTCATCAATAACTACAAATCGAATTGGAACTTTGATTTTTTAGTATTTTTGTCTTGTTTTTGGATGCTGATATATTGAAAAGAGGGAAATAATTTACAAGTGATGGAGAGATGGTGTTTGAATACAGAATTTCTTTTCCTGTTTGTTTTAGGTTTGGGCCTAAGAATCTTTGGCCTAAGAGAAGAAGCTTCTATGCACCCAAATAAATGTTCCTGTACTCTTGAAATCTTTATGATATCACCTCATGAGAATCAGAAGAAAAGGAAAAAAGTAGGAATTATTGACATGCAATATAGCAGAAAATTAGTGGAAGAAATACCTACTAGCATGGTCTCTCCTTTTCCTCAGCCAATGTCAGATGTAACAATTTTAAAATTCTGAGTTCAACTCTAAATTACAGCAAAAATTGGGATAGCTTTTATATATTATTGTATGTGTTTGTGTGTATGGCAAGATAACATGGCTTCTCCCACAGGATTTCTATGAGCTAAATGAGACCATGTAAGCGATGATATAACCACATAGTGCTGTACAGTTATACAGATACGGTTATGTGTTATCTGAGGCACTTGAGAGAAGGGACTGATTATGTCTTGCATTAAATTTTTTTCTCAGCTCTCTGAAGTTAGAAGGTGTTGCTCTTAGAGATGGCCTCAGGGTGGCAGTAATTGCACGTAATTGCAAGAAGTAACCCACAGCCCTGTACAAGAAGTCAGTTAAGTTCCTTTACAATAGCTCTAAAATTCCACCCTAGGTCGTTCTTGAGCCTACTTTGGATGAAAAAATGTATCTGTGTACCACGCTGCCCTTAAGTATTATTGTGGGAAGCTAGTTGTTTGCTTGCTGTAGGTTTCATCTTTCATTCTTTGTTGAAAGTTCTTTCTGCATAACCGTTGCATGACTGCACACAGAGTGCTTATCTCATGTTTTCTGCACAACCTCACCTCCTGTGAAGTAGAGGGGATCTGGAGAAATCTTGAATGGAGACAGAGTCAATAATCAGTAGATGGGACAGGCTTTTATAGAAAGAGAGAGAAAAAATATGAGGATACTTAAGACTGGAGAAAGGAAACAGAGAGAGAATGTGCTCAATGTGCATAAAAGTCCTGTAAGATTAAAATAGAAGGTTGAAAATGATAAACGAAAGAATGAATTAAAAATCTGCATGCAAATATTAAGGAAAATGAAAGCTATATGGTGAGCAGATATGCACTTCCATGAGTGTTTCCTTGGTACTGCTAAGTGTAAGATGAAAAATGCTGATGTGATGTGGTAGAATGGTATGTGATTCCCTTGGCCTCTCTTGAATCTGTTTCCTCTCCTATACTGTCAACACAGAAAGGAGCCTTTATCCGCACACCTCTCTGAAACAACTGCACCATGGAAATAACTGACCATTGGAAGGTTAATTTTACTTCTTCCTAAGAGGTGATCTCTTTAGATATCCCTGAAGAGACAATCACTTTGTATTCTTTGAAAGGTAGTGACTGAGAACCCCTTACCTCATAAGACAGCTCATTGTACTCTTAAACAGCTTTAGTCATTAAATCATTCTTCTTTCTAGTAAATTCAAAGTGATTGCCTTGTTACTTTAGCCCAGAACTTCTCATTTCTATCAGAAATGACATCCGATAATTTCTCACCCTCTCTTCTGCCTGAGAGTGTCTTAAATAATTGAACATGGCCATCTTGATACTTGGTCTTTTTAAAAGCAGGCCTGGAAGTTGGCTTTTTATGATGAAAAGTAATTTTGCCATGGGCTTGGGGGACATAAGCCAGATTATACAGCTGCCTTAAGGTGGCATTGGTGAGGAGCCAGCATGCCATCCACCCAGCCATCCATTTATCCATGCAGTAAATGTCCATTAAGTTCCTAATTGGTAACAGGAACTCTTGCAGGTTCTGGTGATAAAACAGGGAGTTAAAAACAAATTCAAATTTTGTAGATCTTATGCTCTACTTCAGGAGATAGATATTTTTCTTTAAAGCAAACGAATGAATGTAATGAACTAACTTAAGTGCTCTGAGAGTAAGGAAGATGATCCCTCAAGGACATGTGTCAAAGGAACCTAACAAAGGCCAGGAGTTAGAGTTGGAGTTGGTCAGATGAGGCTTCTCTCGAGGAGTGACCCTTGAGCTAAACTCTGAGAAATGAATAAGAGTGAAAGTTGTCTTCAGTCACAGGGAACTCCATGTGAAAAAGGCCTTGTGGCAGAAAGTGTTGACTTGCTTAATGACATGAAAGAAAGCCAGTGTGGCTGAAGTACAAAGAATCTCCAGACAGTGGTATGAGATGCTCTTTGAGAGAGACAATGCAAAGCATTCTAGAACATGATTAGAATTCTGTCTTTGTTCAAGAGAAATCAGAAGTTTTCAGATGGGTTCAAGCAGGGGCATGATACCAGGTTTGCATTTTGATGCGCTTGCTGTGGATTTGTGTGGGAAAAAAAATTTAGGGGCCAGTTTGAGTTTGGGGAGAATAACTATTGCCGTAGGTCTGGAAGAGGTAATAGCAGTTTTGATTAAGTTATCAAAAGGAAATAGATGGAAATATATTGAATGGAAAGAGATTTTAGAAGAAGTGTTACAAGTTGTTGATAGATTGGAAATGAAAGATTAATGAGTCGGCATCGTTAGGGAAGATGCTTTGGTTTCATTCAAGTAATTAAGGGTAGTAGGGTGAAATATACATATATAAATGTATATACACACGTTGTACATATAAATGCATATTTATGTATATGCATATATTATTTTTTATTGTAGCATATCACAAACACAGAAAGTACACAAATCTTAATAACACAGAAAAATAAATTATCAAAAAGTAAATAGAAGATAATATACCGCCACCCTGGTCAATAAATGGAACTTTATTAGCATCTCTGAAGTCCCTTTTGTGTCCCCTCCAAGACTCACACTCACAGATAGCCATCATCTTGAATTCTAACACCGCAGATTAGTTTTGCATCTTTTTTCATATAAAAGGAATTATTCAATAGAAACTATTTCATATCCGTCTTCTTTTTTTCAAATGGTGTTAGTAAATTCTATCCATGTTGTAGTTTGTAGCCTTAGTTTATTCATTTTTATTGCTGTATAATATTTCATTTTTTAGCTTATATAGATATATTATTTGAATATTTAGCTCACATATATGTATGAACAAAGGTCTACTGTTGATTGTTATTTGAAGTCATTATGAATAGTACCACTCTGAACATTTATGTTCATTGTGCACATTTATGTTCATTGTGAACATTTATACCCACCATGAACATTTATATTTGTTATAAATATTATGAAGATTATATACATGTCATAGCATGTACATATACTATATAGTATCTATACATATATTATAAATATACATATGCTATACACTATATATATACATAGTGTGTGTATATATATATATCTTATTGTGTGTATGAATCTTTCTTTTAGCTGTATACCTGTAAATGGAATTACTGGATGCTAAGCTAAATATATATTGAATTTAGCAAATAGTTCCAAACTATTTTCCAAAGTGGTGTACCAATCTGAGAATTCTATTTAATTCACAGTTGTTTAAAAAATCAGATTCGTTTTTAATAAATATTTACCATTTATGAGAGTATCTCAATATTGTTTTAATATGCATTTTTCTGATGACTTTTGAGATTGAACACTGTTCATATGTTTATTGGCCGTTTGGATATCTTATTTTAATAAAATGATCACTCTAGTGTTTGCTCACTTTTCTGGTGGTTTGTCTTCCTTTTAAAAATGCAGTTATCGGAATTATTTATATTCTGGACATCAGTACTTTGTTTTATATTTTTACATAAGTTATCTAAAAGTGAACCCGCCAGGGTATACCACTATCCCAGTCAGTAAATGGAAATGTGTGTATCCTCTCACTGTGTTGCTTGCTTTTCACACTCAGTGGTATCTTTTTATGAATTGATGTTGTGGTATGCTGTAAAAATGGCTATCATACCCTTGCACTGTGATGGAGCAGATACATGTCAGAAGGTGAATTTCTTAATCCCCTGAATCTGGGCATAAGCATGTGACTTGCATTAGCCAATGGGACATTAGTAAACATGATGAAAGCAGAGGCTTGAAAAGTACTTGTACATTGCAGCTTGCCTTGTCTCATTCCTGGGAACGCTTCTGCCCTCATGCGAATAAACCTTGCTTAGCTTTTAGAGGATAAGACACCACAAGGAGTGAGGCCCGAGTCATCACAGTCTTCCCAGCCATCTCAGCCAGATCCCAGACATGTGTGTGAAGCCATCTGATCACTCAGCTTCACCTGAGCCAGGCAAGATCAGATGAACTGCTCAGACAATCTGCAGAATTATAAGAAATAATAAATGTTTGTTGTTTTAAGCCACTACGTTTTTGAGTGATTTATTATGCAACAAAAGTTAACTGGTGCACCTCCCTCCAGCCTTTGTGCTATTATTATTATTATATATTTTACTTCTATTTGTTATAAACTGCAGAAAACATCATCACTGTCATCGTTGTCATCATCATTATTGTGGTGTTAAACTGTTAATATTCTTTGATATTTACCCATAGATTTGCCTTTCTTTAATGTTCTTCATTATTTCATGAAGTTCTTGCTTCCTTATAGCATTTCTTTCTTTCAGCCTAAAACGTTAACTTTTTTATTTCTTGCAGTAGATTTTTTACTATAATGTATTCTCTTAGATCTTCTCTGAAAATATCTATATTTGGCCTTCATTTCTGAAGATATTTTCACTGGGTATAAAATTTGAGATTTTCAGCATTATTCCTTCAGTTCTTTACAGATGAGCTTATAATATCTTCTGGCTTTCATACATTCTATTAAAATGTCAGCTATTGGTCTTGTTGCGTTTCCTATTAATGTCATATGTCTTTCCCCCACTGCTTTCAAGATTTTCTCTTTGTTTTTGTTTTTTGGCAGTTTGTGATGTACTGAGTTGTTTTCTTTGTATATTTTCTGCTTGTGGTATAGTAAGCTTCTGAAATCTGCGTGTTGATGCCTTTCATCAGTGTTGGCAAACTATCAGTGATTATCTCCTCAATATTGCTTCTGCACCATTCTTCCTCTCTTCTCCTTAGGGAATTCCAATCACAAACAAGACGTGTTGGACATGACCTACATATTTCTTATGCTCTCTTCTGTTTTTCCATTCTGTTTTTTTCCTTATGATTCTGTTTATATAATTTCCATTGACCTGTTTCTAATTAACTAATCCTGTCTTCTGCTATATTGAGTCATCTCTTCAATCCATGCTATATATTATTAATATGAGCTATATATTTGTCATATTGCATTTTCATCTCTATGACACACAGTTGGTTCATCTTTTACAGAAGACAATTCTGTGTTGAAATGATTCATTTTTCTCACTGTTTTGTGCATCATTCCTTTACTTTAGCACGACAATTGTAGTTATTTTAAAATCCATGACCACTAATTCCATAATCTTGTCATATGTGGGTTTGCTTATGTTGTCTACTTTTTTTTTTGACCATTACTTTTCTCTTGAGGAGCTTGGCTCATTGAGTTTTTTTTCCTTTCTTGGTGTTTTCCTACTGCTTGTGAATAGTATTCTTATCAATAAACTTATTGCACATTTTGTACTTGTTTTTCATGCCAAGGTCTGTTCATAATAACCAAGCCCACAACTGTCCCAGCAGAATCTCTTCATGTATCACTACATTCCTGTTTCTATATCTCTGAAGGTATTTACGCTTATGCCAAAACAGGCTAATGCCACTGCAATTGTGTATATGTGTGTGTGTGTGTGTGTGTGTGTGTAAGTAAAGCACCAAAACAGGTTTTAACTCAGGATCATTTTATTTCATTCTTGAGAGAAAATGATACTTAAATTTCCTCAGTTGCTTATGCTCATCTCTGGTGGGTTAATGTGTATTTGTTTACTTTTAATTGGTTGATAAGAAATACAAAGGGAAAAAATGAACAAAGCTAGTGAAACAGAGAAGTCAAACTGAAATGAGCCCTGGTGCCTCTGCAGCTCCCAGAAATGGTGTCATGGAGCAACATACTGTTCAGGTAACGATGGGCAAGTACAGTGGCTTGGTCTTTGTAAGAGCATCCACTAGTCACTATTCTTGCCATTTTCCACATTGGAGCCCTCTGTTCTTTATCTCATAGCATGCGAGTAAAGACAGTGAGGCTATAGTATAAAAAGTGTATCTGTATAACAAAAAGAAAAACTGCTTCAGATTCGTCAGATTAAACACCTGTTGATAGCTCCTAATCTCTGCCAGGCCCTGGTCACTTCAACACATTTTTACAGGTTGGATTCTGTAAGAGAAAACTCTGAGATAGACAGTTGTTTTCAGGAAGTATATTTTAGAGTTCCCTCGGGATTAGTACCTTCTCCTACTTCACCTGGTGAAGTAGGAGAAGAGGGAGAGTTTGCACTCCAATGAAGTTGCAGCAAAGACCTCATCCAGTCCCACGGGGAGTTCAGGAGCTGGGAATGCCTTTCAGAGTTGTCATGGTTTGAATGGAATGGGAAGACCTTTATACACCTTCATTGACTCAGGTGAATCAGCACTCTTCAGACAAGAGTAATGCTTGGAGAGGGTCTTGGCCTCTGTAAGAAGGATAACTTTGGTCCTGAAGTGGAGCAGCAGGCAATATGTGAGAGACTCACCACGGAGTCACCACACACATGCAATTTCATATCCTGTGAGGCAGGTATCATAGCATTTTATAGATGTCTGAAGTAAGAAAACTGATTATATTTACTACCTTCTCTTTGTCTAGAGCAGCCACTCTCTCCGGGCTTGGCCCAGAACCCTCTGGTGTTGTCAGAGAGACAAGATTCAGGTATAAGTGATGCCTTGTGGTCATCAGTAATGGAAATATGCATTATTCAACTATGGATACATGATACCAAAGAGAAGAAATCTTGGAATGGAAGTAAGTGAAGCTGACATTTTCCTGAACAGTTTCAAATAGAGTCTGTTGCCTTGTCCATCAGGGTCTCCTTATGGATAGGCATTTTCCCACACTCCAGGTCCCATTAGAGATCCCTCTCAGAAATTCCTACACGTGGCCTTCTATGCCTCTGTTTTTTCTCTATTCCCCTTTGACTCTGGACAGCAAGTTGCTTTTTAAAAGTAGCATTTGCTTCTAAAACAGACTGCCCCAATTCTCTTAACTCTGTTACTTTGGAAAAGCTACAAAGAAAAGAGTTACCTATAATCCTATTGCCTAGAGATAGCTATATTTGATGTTGCTAAATATCTTTTAATATGTTTATGTGTGTGATTAATTGTTTATTTATCCAAAAAGAAACACGTTATTTATTCTGTTTGTATCCTTTCCATTTTTGGGGTCGATTATAACACTTTATCATATTATACTTGTAAAGCAGTTTTAATATGTATAGTATAGTATTCTGTTATCTGACTTTGCCATATTTTATTTAACTAACTTCTTAATTTTGGATATTTAAATTATTTCAATTTTTTATAATTGCAAATAACAAGATATAATTCTTTGGTATAAATTTTGTGCATAGTTCATTATTTCTAAGGATAAATTCTTAAACGTAGAATTGATTCTCCTTTTTAATTCTCCCTGTACCTCACTTATAGGATCTCTGACTGAGGTCATGCCCTTTACTCGCATTTAACATAATCTGTAATTTCATTACACACAGGACCATCTCTAGGAATTTGGGGAGCCTTTTGCAGGCCACTGAGCTCCTTTACTTTTATACCAGAGTAAAATGAGTACTCAAGACAGTATTGGGTGGAGGAACAAGGATATCTTGTGCCATAATGGAGTTGACAGAAGAAGACAGAATGAGATTCACTCGTTTGCCTTAGTTAGCAAGGCTTCAGAGATCTGGTGGGCTCTTTACATGTAGAAGAAAAGCCAAGATTCAGATCAGGGAGTCTGCCTCCAAAACCTTTTATACTGTCTCATCTGAACACCAGACTTGAAATCTTCCATCTGCATTCTCTTTCTATCTAGACAATTCTAAATCTCAAATTTCTTCCTAACTCATTTATATGTCTTTTTCTTTGATTACATCTATCTATCGCTGGCTTTGTGAGGTTTAACATCGTGAGTGAAGTGAGATTCCCTCAATAGCACCTTCTTTACTCAAGCTGTTGTCTTTCTTCTGTTGTCTTCAGCCTGAGCAGAAACAGATGGTGGCCCAGGAGGAATCTATCTGGGACGAAGGGTTGAAGAAAGGCCCTGTGACAGTCACAGTAGTGAAAGGAATGAAATGAAGCCATTCAAATTTGAAACACGAGAAGGGAAGCAAGAGATCTTTCATGCTAGCGTGGCTACTGAGCGTGAATTCTTTTCTGTGAAAGTTTTCAACAAAGATCTAAAATGTAAATTCACTCCAAAGAAAATAATTATAACGTCAAAATATTATCGGCACACTCGTTGCCTGGAAGTGAATAGCGCCTCACTATGGTTGATGCTGGATCTGACCAACAGATCAGTGTCCCAAAGCACTTTATCAGAAAAGCTGTTGAGAGGCTGGCCCGGTGGCCCAGTGGTTAAGTTCACGTGTTCTGCTTTGGTGGCCTGGGGTTCACTGGTTTGGATCCAGGGCGCCGACCTACTCACCAGTCCTCAAGCCATGCTGAGTCGGCGTCCCACATAGAAGAACTAGAAGGACCTACAATTAGGATATACACCTGCGTACTGGGGCTCTGGGGAGAAAAAAAGAAAAAGGGGAAGATCGACAGAAGACGTTAGCTCAGGGGCAATCTTCTTCTTCAAAAAAACATAAATAAATAAATATAAATAAATATAAATAAAAGATGTTGAAACCCTAAAGATCAATAAGCTTCCAACTCAACCCCCTGGAACAATTCTGAATGGGCTGTTTGTACTCCAGAAGGTAAGTTTCTATATACAATTTTATAGTGATTAGCAAAAATAGCTTATTCACCACTATGAGCTTGAAGAGACTTTAGAAATTCATCATTTCAAAGTCTACTTATATGGAAAAAACTGAAACAAACCCCAAAAAACTAAAGAGCCACAGAGTGATTGTGGCAAAACTGAAATACATTAAAACTGTTTTTATTCTCATGAAGCAGTTACATTCCTACTTCAGCTTCCTTTTATCCTCGTAGCTTCTGAAAAAGAAATTACCTCATACACAAATAATGTTTGCCCTCTGTGTTATTTTTGTATTTTATATATATGATCTTTATTTTAAGTGACTGTTGTTGTGAATGCAAAGTTACTGTAGTTGAGTGATAAACCAGACTAACAGACCTGGAAGACCAATAACTAGGGCAAGATTAAGGAATTGTGACTAAAAGAAGAAAACAGAAGACAGAGTTAGTATGAAGAAATTTATTAGAAGTGAGATATAGCCCTTAGTTTTTAATAAAGTCAAACTGATAGACAACAATTCTATTTTTAAACCTTTAAGAGAAAATAATGTTGAAAATCGTGCAAAATGAGTTGCATGTTTTCCTAAAGTGCAGTTCTTTCAGTTTGAAATATTAAACATTATTTTCTAGCACAAAAAAAAAAAGTGAGAAATAAAAAGTATTTTGACTCTGAGCCTCGGAGGAACTAACCTTCTGTGACTACTTCTTCTGGTCAAGGAAAGGACCAGAGGAACCACAGAGAGGGAACCTGCTGACCTTTCCTCCAGGAGCCTTAACAGAAGCACTCTGGTCTGTGGTTAGTTGCAGGGGAACTGAGAAGGAGAATCCATCCTCCTGGAAAATTCAAGCCCAAAATGACCTTGGATAAGAAGGACACGTTCTTTACCCTAGTGATGAGCCTTCAATCTGGCCAACCATGCATAAAAATATATTCATTAGTCCATTAAATTAAACCTAAAATACTATCAATCTTCTAGATAACTGATCAATACCCTGCTCCTTTTTGACTTGGACTTGATTGTGAATCATTTCTTGTCCTTGATTGCTGTAGGGGAGGAATAGTTTTCCCTTCTTCCCTCCTAGGTTCTTTGGCTCGTATAATAATTAATTTGACATAAGACAGATTAACAGGAGAAAAACAAATTTAATTGTGTACCTACAGGAGTCCCATAAAAGATATGAGACTCATAGACAGCCCAGCAATTAAGGCTTACATAATGTCCTGAGCTAAGAAGATAGGGGTAGGGGTCTGGGGCTTCATAGTTTGCTAATCCAAAATCTGAAAAAAAAAATATTAGTGATATATTGTATGTTTATAGAATAAATAAAAGTAAAATATTTGACAATGATAGCACAAAATATGAGAGGGAGGAATTAGGATTATAGTGTTGGAAAGTCCTTACACAGCAACATGTCAAGCAGCATGATAATATTTGAAGGTAGATTCTGATTAATTAAAGATGTATATTCTAAACTCTAAGGCAATGATACAAAATATTTATAAAAGGGATATAAATAATAAGATAATTTTGTGATATTGGAGAAAGAATAGGCATATAAACTGATGAATAAATGAAAAGCAATAAGAAAAGTATACATACTGAGCTATATGAGAAAGCCATTTGGTTTAAAACTAATTCAGCCTGACTTTGTTTTTCCAGAAAGGCCTGACGTGGCCTGTCAATCATGAATTGTACACCTGCTTTAAACATTTACAAAGCAAAGAATGATGTCTTTAAAGATGGGGATGTATGCCTCCCACCATTTCAGCATTTCGTTCAAGATAATCATTCTTTCCCAGAAACTAAGGGTCAAACTGACCTACTGTGTACATCTTGTGACCTGCTGTGATCATCTTGCGACCACTGACCTCCTTGAAGATGCAAAACATTCTTCATGACTGTGGTAACAAGAGATATTCCTGTCATATTTGATGTATGTTCCTTGTCCCAAGACAGCATAACCACACCGTACACCTCACTTCTTCAGAGAGCTTCCTCTTTTGGTGAAGGCATTCTCTCAGGCTGTACGGTCCTGAGAAAGGCTTATGTAATAACTCATCCCAATTTTGATTTGTAGATTGATTATTGATTATTTGCGTCTACGAGACCCAATGGAACACAGTAGAGAGTCCAAGAATAGGCCACATATATGCAATTTATTGATTTTCTACAAAAGTACAAGCACAATTCAATAAAGGATAATTTTTCAACAAATAGTATTGGAACAATTGGACACTCATTTTAATAAAATGATTAGCTTGATTGATACCTCACTCTCTGTACAAAAATTAACTCAAAATTGATCATTGACTTATATGTAAAACCTAAAACTATAAAACTTCTAGAAGAAAACAAAGAGAAAATCCCTGTGATGTTGGTTTAGGCAAAGATTTCTTAGATGTGACACAAAGAGCATAATCTACACAGAACAAATTTTTTGATAATTTAAACTTCATCAAAATGAAAATTTCTCTTCAAGAGATACCTCGAAGGCACCAAAAGGCAAGCCATAGATTGGAACTTAATGCTTGCTAGTCACACAGCTGCTAAAGATCTTGTATCCAGAATTTACAAAGAATTCTCAAAACTCAATAATATGGGAACAAACAACTGAATTTTAAAAATAGGTAAAAACAGGTACATGGGTGGCACACAAGCACGTAAAAAGATGCTCACCAAATTCATCCTTAGGGAAACGCAAATTAAAACTACAGTGAGATACCACTATCTACCAACTAGAATGGCTCAAACTTAAAAAGATTGACCATACCATGGGCTGACGAGGATGTAGAGGTTGAGAACTGCCATAAAATGCTGGCAGAAATGTCAAATGGCACCCCACTTTTCAAAAAGTTTGGCAGATATTTTTTTTTTAAGTTAAGACACTTACAATGCTAGATTCTGAGGAGGATGCAGAGCAACTGAAACTCTCACACATTGTTGGTGGGAATGAAAAATGTTACAGTTACTTTAGAAAACAATTTGGCAATTTCTTATACATTTAAACATACACTTACTATATGAACCATCAATCTCACTAAAAGTTTTTTGCCCATTGAAATGGAAACGTGTGATCACACAAAAATCTGCAGGTGAATATTTACAGCAATTTTAATATGATTATGCAAAACTATCAACAACCCAATTGTTCCTCACTTGGGGAATGGATGAATAAATTTTGGTGGATCCACACAAGTAAATTTTACAGAGCAATAAAAAGGAATAAACTGGTACACACCACTACGTGGATGAATCTTGAATGGACTACACTAAGTGAAAGAAGCCAGACTCAAAATTCTATATATATTTTTAATTTCATTTTATGAATGTCTGGAAAAAGCAAAAGTGTAAGTTAAGAAACTATATCAGTGGTTGCCAGGAGCTTGGAATTGGGGGAAGAGTTGACAAGTAGCATGAAGGAAATTCTTGTTATGATGAAACTGTCCTAAATCATTAGGAAAGTGATTTAGCTTCTCTGTTCATGGTTTTTCTCATTAAGAGAATAAAAAGGAGAGCACTATCAACCCTCCAGAGCTAGTAAGAAGATTAAGTGACCCAAAATAATTGCAAAACAGCAGGTATCAAATATGTGATCATTAAATATATTGTCAATTTCAGTTTTAGATGTCTACTTTCTGCCATTGTACTCTAAAGTGAATTTATTATTCTTCAGTGTTTGCCTAATACAGGTCTGTACCTGGAGCAACTTCCTGATGAAATCCACATACGTGAAATCTGAGACGAGCAAATATAGTTGGAGAGCTACAGAGCTCTTGGTACTTGAGTAAGTGAGTGGAACCGGTTATTTCAAATCAGACAGGTCTGGAATTGCTTCCAATATATGCTAGTGTTTTCCTGCTAATCAGGAGAAACTGCCTTATTTTGCAGACAAATTGCCCAATTATGTCCCCTCCAGGAGACCAATTGAAAAGATATTGATTGTTGTGGGCTAAAGTACCCCCTCCTAGGACAGAAGGCTTGGCAATTGAAGCAGAGACTGCATTTCAGCCTGTCTGCCCCCTTGCTGCGTTTCTTTGCAAAGAGCATAGCCTTTTCAACAAGTCCATCCTTGACCAGAGTCTTATCCTGTAAAGATCATACCCAAAGTATAAATGCAAACATTCCTTGGGCCCTGTGTGCCCCACCGTGCTTTGCAGGCTACAGACTATTTGCTTTTAAGCAATTCACCAATAAATTAGACTCCTGGGGAAACACTGCATTAAAGAAATAAATGATGTTTATAATTTTTTCCAAATTATAAAAATTACAGATGTAAAATATGGCATTGAGATAGTACAGAAAAATATAAAAAAGAAAATGCAAAACACCTGTTACATCCCATTTCCAAGAATTAATACCTGGTAAATATATTGTTGTCTATCATATATATATGTGCACTGTATATATATATATATATATATATATATATATATATTTGTACTTAAATCTTATCTTCATTAACATCACTATTAATGGCATTCACGTTTTAAGAAGGAGAAATATAGTGAGGTTTTCATATATGAATCAGGATTGAGTGGTTGTTTCCTTGATTTTCCTGGCCTTGATGACCTTGAAGAAGCAAGAGATAAAGATAGACCAGTTGAGATGCACCTGATCATACAATTCTCCCTTCACTCATACTGCCTCTCTTTGCCATAGGCTGCATCCCTTTCTCTCTTCCTTTCTAAAAGGCTCTTCTCTCACTCTCACCTATCTCATTTAATGATGTCCTGCTTATTGAGTCACCACCCCCTCCTCTTGGTTGTGAACCGGAATGAGATATTCATTCACACCCAGCATGAGTACATGTGGACAGGCTGGAGGTGTGGGGAACAACAAGCGAGAGGAAGGAGCAGGTGTATTCCATGTCAAGTTGAGGGGAAACTTCTCACTGAGAAGAAAAGTGGAGGAGGGCCTGCCCCGTGGCTTTGCAGTTAAGTGTGCGTGCTCCGCTACTGGAGGCCCGGGTACGGATCCCGGGCGCGCACCAACGCACCGCTTGTCAGGCCATGCCGAGGCCGAGTCCCACATACAGCAACTAGAAGGTTGTGCAACTATGACATACAACTATCTACTGGGGCTTTGTGGGAAAAAAGAAAGGAGGAGGATTGGCAATAGATGTTAGCTCAGAGCCGGTCTTCCTCAGCAAAAAGAGGAGGATTAGCATGGATGTTAGCTCAGAGCTGATCTTCCTCACAAAAAAAAAAAAAAAAGTGGGGAAAAGGTACAAAAGGCATTCCTGGTGCACTGGTGTGAGGGAAGGGTTGGAATGTTTCATTGATGGTCCTGAGAACTGTAAAGATCCAAGAGCAAGTGCATTTCTGAGCACCTGGATATGTCAGCTTTTGTATTTGATCTGTTTACATTTCAGTATTGGAATGTAGTGTCCTTTGGTAGTGTCCCAAGAATCTCACATAGATGTGTGTGTGTGTGTGAGCGTGTGTGTGAGTGTGAGTGTGTGTGTGAATGTGACAAGGAGTATAGACTTTGTCATGTAGAACCAACCACCTCTGTTTGTTGTTGACCAACAGCAACAAACACTAAAGGCAGGTATCTCACTAAAGGCAGGTAACTTTGTGTTCTGAGATGCTCAAGGGCAACCTTGATCATGTAATCTGGTAGGAGCTCTGCTAACCATCCTCTGAGAAGGAAGATATTTCCCCCATTTAATAGATGATGAACCTGAGATTCCTAGTGTTTAAGTTCATTAGCTAACTAGCAAATCACAGAGCCAGTATCTGAAACAAATCTGCCTTAATGAAGCCCAAATTTACTAAATGATCTCAATGTTTTGATATATTCAACCCATTCTATAATATTTAGATTAGTTATCATATCTTTTGAATGCCTCTCTGAAGTTTCTCTCTTCAATATGAAGAAAGATATCCTTCCTTATTAAAAAAAGAATGATTATATTTGAAAGATTATATATGAATATATATCAAATGAATGATTATATATGAAAGAAAGTTTATATTCAGAAGGTCAAGGATTGGCTCTTTTTCCCCCGATGGATTGTCTGTATAATAGCAGCAGTCTAGATTTTTTAAATTCTACTTTAGAAGAATGATGTTACCCAGGAGTTCTTACCTTGATGAAACTGTGAATTACAGATCTCAGCTGCCTCTTACTCTCACCTAACGCCAATTCAAAGCAGATGAGTTGAAGTTTATCTCCTTCCTTGCAGTTGATTTTGGTCAGTCGTCCATACACCACGACTTCCATCTCCCCCGTATTATCTTGTATTTCATAATATATGAAATCATTCCACACTATTTTCTGCAAAAGAAAATTAGCATCCATCTTTTGAGAACTGGATCAGGTTTCCATATCTGTGAGAAATACAGGGATTAGTGGAAACTTTTGTCTCTGACAGGTTAATATGAGCTGTAAGTCCAGTATTACAGGTACCAAATAGCTTAAGACATCTCGTCCAGAAAATTCCCCCTTTTGAATCTTGTGTCTACCTTTCCTTCTTTTACGTCTTTATTTGCCTGGTTCTTCTGAAAATAATTGATTACTTCCTAATTTTTCCTGCTTCCATCTCAGAATAGCTGATATTTCTTAAGGAACTTGAATACAGTCAGATATGATAACCTATACAGGTTTCTTTGGTGCCTGAGAACAGAGAAGAAAGCCCTTTCATGCTTCATTATCAGTGTGAGAAAGATTGTTGCAAGTCTTCATTCAGTAGATTGCTATATCAATATGTAATTCTTTCTTCTATCTTCTGCATTTATTCATTCTTTTCCAGTCTGCCCAAATCTTGCATCTAAATTATCTAGTCCCCATGTTTCTAGTTTCTATATTATTTAATCTATACATTAATTCTATAAATGCATAGGTGTGCACAGCCATTTAAACAGAATGTGCAGAAAACAACAGGGATAAAAGTAAAGAGCCACCCTAGAAGACATATATAATGGAGTATGAAACATACTACATATAAAAATTTCCGTCAGCTAAGCTTAGATGTACTATGTTGTTTTAGACTGAAATAGCTACCCTAATTCTTAGAATTCACCAAGGTTCTGTTTTCATTGTCCATATTTATAAATTGAAGTTAAATTACATGATTGCTCTATTCTCTTCAACATCCATATTTCTTATTATTTAATGCCAAATTCAATTGCTCAACAATCTTTTTTAAATATATATACACACATATATACTCATATATATGTGTGTACATATATTTTTGGAGAGGAAGATTAGCCCTGAGCTAACATCTTTTGCCAATCCTCCTCTTTTTGCTGAGGCCCTGGGCTAACATCCATGTCCATCTTCTTCTACTTTATATGTGGGATATCCACCACAGCATGGCTTGATAAGTGGTGCATAGATCCCTGCCCGGGGTTCCCATCTGCAAACCCCCGGCCACTGAAGTACAGTGCGCGAACTTAACCACCATGCCACCAGGCAAACCCCTTGCTCAACAATTTTTTGATGAATGAATATAAAGAGTCAAGAGCACTTTAGTGATTTGTTGGTAACAGCTGCATTCTAGGGTAGAGTAGTCTATTGACTTCTTAGTCTGGTTGTCACAACCGGAATTCAAGCTTGAGAGGGCAATTCTTTATTCACAAGTAAGTCAAGCTGTCACTGAAACAGATGAGGCAGAACTGAAAGAAACAAAATCATAAGGATTTGTCTATTGATATAAAGTCTGCACTGTCCTGGAGCAGGTTGACTATCAACGGACAATCATAGCTGATAAAATGCCAAGGTTTCTGGGGAATCTCTTTCCAAAGAACTTGCAAGTTGTCATGGTGGGAAAAGGAATGTTCAGAGATTCTCTCTCCCATATGCTGAAATGAGAGGACTCCACCTAACAATCCCTGGACAGGAATGTCCTAAATTTCCATGTTTGGCACATTAATCAAGCTCCAAATGGCAAGTTAAGGCTTTTAAATTCTGGGCCTGCAGAAGAAATATTACAAAATAATGGTGTGGGCTTACCTTATGCACCTGAAACACTCCATTCACAAAGGTTCCTGGAGCTTGCGAGTACAGATGAATGATTTTAGGAGTTGCAGTAGCATTTATAATAAGTCTCTTTGAAACCTCCATCTTTCGGTCAGCATTAACATCAGACACAGATGAGGTATTGTAGACCTCCAGGAACCCATTGCGGCCAATATAATCTGATATGGCAATGACTTTCTTTGGGATGAATTTCTCCTTCAAGCTGACATCAAACACCTTCACTTGGAAGAATTCGCTCTCAGTAGCCACTGTGGCGTGAAACATCTTTCTCTCCCCTTCGCTGACGGCATATGCAAATGGTTCTGTGGCTTTCAGTACCATCACTTCTTTGGGGCCCCTCTGGAAATCCTCTTCTTTGGAAGCTTCTTTAGGTACAGCCTTCAGTCTTGGTTTCTGCTTAAAAGTACACACCAATACCAGGAAAAATTTAGAAAAGGTATACAGAGAAACTCTCTAGTGAGAACCTTCTCAGGCTTGATGTTGAGACTCAAGGAACACCATAATTGGGTGAACTTGGAAAAAAAGTAGACAAATATGGCAGACGACATAACTTAGTTAATAGAAGAAATGGAGAAGATTTAAACAGCAATATTATTTCTTTTCTTCATTTTGTATAAGTTTGCAAGGAAGAATATTTTTCTTTAAAAAGAATTCACCCAAGAAAAAAGTATTTCTCCTAGGAAGAGCTATGTACAGTATAGGGGTGGTGGGTAATAGCAATGCCATTGTGTAGTGAATCCTAATAGAGATGCAGATGAAAAAACAATCTTAATTTATCCCATCAACTCATTTTAGTGAGCAAAGTAAGATATAAATCGGGAAGAAAATAAGTCATCTTTAGTATCACTGAGAGTGAAGAATGGCTCCCTCTAGTCAAAACCATTGATTTCATCTGAAATTAATCCCAGTCAAGGTGGCAATCAAAAGATCCAAATCTCAAAGCCCCTTTCCAAAAAAACAGTGCTGTGTTGGGAAGGTGATAGTAAGACACTCACTGGAAGTATCCCATGACCTTCCTTAATTTGGAAATGTCCTGGATAGAGGCTCTTAGCTATAGAAAAATACGTGTATGTGATCCAACCTGGGACAAAATGATATTCTTTGTATATAAATAACAAAATGTAAAATCAGAAAGACTTTTTACCAAAATGTAGCATTTGATAGAGGAGAGATTTCAAAAAGTTAGAATTTAATTATTTTTGTCTATGCATGTACACATCCTAAATTTTCTAAGATGATATTATTTATGAAACAAAAAACGAAAGAGAGGTGCTGGCCAATGGCCTAGTGGATAAGTCCGGCGTGCTGTGCTTCGGCAGCCCAGGTTCGGTTCCCAGGCGTGGACCTACACCACTTGTCGTTGGCCAAGCTGAGGTGGCTCACATACCAAATAGAGGAAGATTGGCACAGATGTTAGCTCAGGGTGAATCTTCCTCAGCAAAAAAATATGAAAGGGAAAGATTTGGTGATAGTGCTTTGGTTGGCTCTGTATTTCTCCACCCTATTTGACCCTATGCTGTGTCTTTCACTGTGTATTGAGGGAAATACAAAAATAAAGTTAAATGAACAAAGGACTAATTATACCCAGTGGAGACTAAGGATGATTAGGTTCCCACTGGGTCATAGATTATCCTAATGTACAAGATGGTGCCTAATAAGAGTTGGAGTTCACATTTAGGGTACAATCTCATCTCAAAATATACATTTAACAAAAAATGTGTGATTTAATTAAAGAAAGAATTGTATATAGTAGGGGACTAGTGAGAAGCTCCTTCATGGTTCTACTGATCCCTGTCATTATATTGCAGGGAGTGGAGATATTGGAAACAGGAAGCTGGTACCTTGGTTAAGGAACTGCTGGATGGGGTTGGTGGTGGCATCTGAGGAGTTTGGAGACAGCCCTCAGTTGGGCATGTGCTGGTTGTTGAAGATTCTGGAAGCTGACTCTGCTCTTGGAATAGTTTCATTCTCTTGGATTCCTCAGTTTTATTGGTGATGTCTTTCCTTTTCTGAAGCAAAATATATATATTTTTTTCCCTGATTAATGATTTTCAATATCAAGTGAACCACAACATTCTCCTACTCATGGTCTCTTTCTGTCTCTCAGTCTGTCTGTCTGTCTGTCTGTCTCTCACACACACGCACACACACACACACAGAGACATAGGAGAGGATCTTCACTCCTACAATTTTGTCTGGAATAATTGCACATCTTCAGATATCCCCAAAACCTTCCCAGCTTGGAACCCAGTCAGGATTACTAACTTCACTCTGCAAATGTTAAAACCTCAGGTGATTGAACTTTCATTAGTCTGTTATGGAATTCTGGCTTTACCTCTACTGCAAACAGCCCTATGTCAACTTCATCAAGATAACACTTGGAGTTATGTATTGGTAGAAAATCCTACCAGGCTTATAATGGAAGCAAGTCTCAGAACAGCATCAGCTGCACCTATGGATGTTTTATTAACTAAAAGTCTTTTACTACCTTGTATATTTACCAAATAACCAAATCAGTTTCTATCATCTGCTCTCCAGGTCAAGGGAACCAAGTCTCCAACTGTCTGAAAGCTTTGTTTATCACCGTACTAGAGAAATTCCCTCAAATTCATAATTCTAGAGGTGGGATTCTGCTCTCTATGTAGTCATCAGGCAACCAAATCCTTCTGAGTTCTCAACCAGAAACAGACCCATTCAAGATTTCACCCAGGCATCCCTAATACCTGGATTTTTATAATTGTTTAAGCAAGAGCCATAAGTGTCTCTAAAATGATTTATCTTGACTACCTTTGATTTCACTAAGGAAAGCCCATTTCTAACTTTCTATATCCAATATAAATTTGTCACAGTTCTTACCTCTTTTAGCATTCACTTATCTAATTCATAAAGTGTCACTTGTTGATAAAGCTGTAGATGAGGAAGCTGCTTGAAATACCTCCCTCTGTCATGCAGCTTTCTGATTAGGACACTCTCTGACCACCCTGGCACCTCATTCCTCATTAGAAGGCTTACAGAGCCTGGGCTATGGAAATCAACCTGAGACATAACACTGTCTAATTATAAATTTTTAAAAATAATTTCCAGATACTAGAACATCTGTACTGTGACTCTGGAATCAATATATGCCACTAAATGCTCAAATTGTAGAGTTCAAAGGCTGGATTTGAACCCTGGCTCTACAATTCACTATCTGTGTGATCTTGGAGAACATTTTTAACCTCTGTGAACTTCAATTTTCTCATTTGGTTGGACTAACAACAGCACCCTCATGTGGTATTATAAGGAATAAATGACATAATGTACACAAAGATCACAGGTTTCAGAGTCCAATACCGCTAAATGCTCACTACATAGAAGTATCAAGATTGTTATTATTATTTCATTGTCAGCACAGGGGTTTGTATTTGTGTTCTGATCCATAGATGTTCAAGGGGCCAGAATTTGTTACCTCAACACGTGTCTCTTTGGCTTGGTTATTTTGAGGAACAAAGACTGAGGATAAACTTTGTCCTTCCCCCTAACTGCCTAAAAGAATTTAAGATAGAATGCCTGTTTCAGAAGGAGCTAATACTATAGATGATTATAACAGTAGTGGAGAGGAACCTAGCCAGGCCCATTTGATCAAAGTCCTTTCCCTGTCTCATTATCTTTGCAAGGCATGGCAAACATTTGTTAACCAAACCTTTGTCTTTCCATCTTCATGTGTTTGCCTTCCTCCCCTTTGAAGTCCCAAACCACTACCACTGACATCCTCTTTTGTCTTTAGCTGAAGATGGTATTTAAGGTGGTGGATTTGGCCATTTTGGTGAGTCACTCAGTTTTCCGGGGTTTATCCCATGCATACATGTTGTTAAAGTTGCTTGATTTTCCCCTGTTATTCTGTCTCATGTCAATTTAATTCTTAGACCAACCAGAAGAGCCTAGAAGGGTAGAGGAATATTTCTTCCTCCCCTAGAGATGTTTTATGTATTATGTTCACCCTCTTAATGGAAATCCTAGACAGAGGTGATATGGGAAGCACTTTATTAAAGAAGCTTCTCTATTCACTTCTGCCACATGTGTTAATTTAATCTCATTGACTAAAGCATCTTGAGCATCTTTCAAAGTTAGTTAAACCAAAATCTTCCATCATAAAAGTAGGATTTAGATGCCTGAAATATACTATTTGGTTGGATAATTCTTAAAAATGGTAATTGAATTTTTTCCTTCTGATTATTTCCTTCACCACTGCATCCTGTCCTTGAATCAAGCCATTCTGTGCTATTTGCTTTGGGGGAAACAAGCAGGAGGAATCAAAGATAATATTAGTCTGCTCCTGGTTTTGAATCCCAAAAGCAAACAGAGAGCATATTATAGAGAAAATAGTTGGGAGACTCCATGATGAAGCAGAGCAAGGCTTTCCTGCTCATTTAGTGCATTATGGAGTGGTCAGACACCCTTTTTGCAGGCTTCCTATGGAGGTGGCTGAACCAGAAAGAAGAAATAACTATATTGTCTGTTTAGGTGTATGAGGCTGAGGACACAGGTGAGCCTCCCTGAGATTCCTATGCTTGAAGGAGGTTTCAAGGAAGTGTAATGATTTTTCTGGGAGTGGAAATGATTATGTCACATATTTATGCAGATGGGGCCTTAAAGTATCACTTCCAAGCCTATAGGTACAGAAAGAAATAGAGTTGTCTTGAGATGTCCATGTATGTCATTGTCACGGCAGATAGACAGTGGGCCTGAAGTTTCAATGACTAGATAATGGCCACCTGGGCCTAGAGGCAACAGACACAGATTGCTAGTTCTATCCCCCCCAAAAAAACTGGAGAGACTATGTAGGGAATTATGAATTATTGACGTGAACAATAATAATAACAGTAACAAAACAAAACTTGAGAAATCTTGCCTACAGGAAGTCTGTCTTCAACTGTCATCTGTGGGACAATGTTGGGGACTTTCAGCCTGGGTCAGAGAGTAGCTCTTGGCTTGGGTGCCAAACTATATTAGAGAATAATGATTTAAATGCTGCTTTTGCCTATACCTCAAGTTGCCTGCCTATTCACTGCAGAAATAGGCATTGTACTCCTTTGTGCAGGTAACCACAGGGGTGATACCAGGCAGAACAAAAGACATTCTAGGAAAGAAGTTGATGCATGGATGTGTGCACTCACACTTCCACCTCGGTCTTGTCTTTCCCAGGGAAATGGTACCTATAATCTGAGGTTATTGTCTAGTAAGGAAGAAAAAGGTACACTTCTTACAGTGGTGATAAATGCTAAAATGGAAAAATAAAGGGACAGTGAAAGCAAACAATGGGAATATCTAACATCTTCTGCGAGGTGGGCATTAATGTGGACTTGCCTGAGGAAGAGATTCAGGTTTGCACCTGAAGGTTGAAGACACTTGAACCAGTGGTCAACCAGGACGAATGATACCAAACAAAAAACGAGTATGTGTCACATCTGACATGGGTTGGAGCAAGAAATTTTGAAAATAAATCCTGTAGTATGGTCAGTGAACAAAGGGGAAGAGGAAGAATGGAAAGAAGGGGATGAACACAGTCACATTCATCGCTACTTGACTGGTCACCTTCCCCTCTCTCTCTACTCAACCCAAAAGAGTAGCCCTTTTAACATCAAAGATTATTTCATAAACATGTGCCTTGTAAATAGCAAAGTAATTAGAATCTAGTAGGATCTCAAATTATACACTGATAAATGGATGAGTAATTACATTTAATAATTGAATTATATATTGTGGGAGGTTAGATAGGAACCTCTTCCAAGATTATGATAATCCTTGTAATTACATTGTGTGGAAGTACAAGGTATGGGAACAGGAAGAGGGTACTTGGTGAGGAACTGCTGGATGGGGCCTGTAGAGGCATCTGAGGAGTTTGGGGACAGCTCTCAGTTGGGCATGAACTTGTTTCTGAGGTTTCTGGAAGCCCAATCTGTTCTGGGATAGCATGTTCATTTTTGAGTTATTAGTTTTGGTGGTTACGTCATTCCTTTGCTGGAGAAAATTAGATTTTTTTCGTTATTTCTGGATAATAATTTTCAAAATCACACAGAACACAACATGTAACTCTTTTTTGTCTTTCGTTTTTAAACAGGATATTAACTTATCAATTTTCTCTGGAATAATGGCACACATTCAGATACCTGTACTACCTACTCTCTCCCACCTCAATAAGGATTACAAATTTCACTCTGCAAATATTAAAAGCTCAGACGAAATTTCATTGGTTTGGGATGGAATCCAGATTCTACATCTGCAGTACACTGGCCTAAGCCAACTTGGTCATGCATAACTCTAAGGGTTATTGTTTTGGTAAGTAACCTTCCCAGGTTATAACGGACGCTAATCTCAGCACAATGTTGATTGTGCTTATAGATGGTTATTAAATATGACTTTCTCATCAAGCAAATATACAAATAGCTTCCTGACATCTGCTCTTCAGGCTCCTAGAAATCCATCTCTCTGATCTTTTGGGAGAGATTATCAGTAGAAATGTGGGTTCTTGGAACTAACAACAAGAAAACAAAACCAAAAATTGAAAGTGCCTTTATAAAAGAAGTCTTTCTTCAAGTGGTATGTGTGGGGTGGTGGTGGGGAGGTACCCTGAGGGCAGCATGGATCTTGGTTGAGAAACTGTATTAGAGAATAGCGATTTAAATTCTGCTCTTGCCTACCCTTTAAGTTGTCTTGGGGCAATCCTTTCCTGCCCATTCACCTCAGATACAAGCTTCATTGTGCAGTGTGGCATGCAACCACAGGGCAAAACAAAAGGCAGGTTGGGATAGGAGTTGATGCATGAGATATGTACTCACTTTCTCCCACCCCTGTCTCGTCTTCTCCTGGGAAAGGGTACCTATAATCTGAGCTTATAGTCTAGTAGAGAAGAAAGATGTAGATTTATTATAGTTGTGATAAGTACTACAAAGGAATAGTAAAGGGCCATGTGAAGGCAAACAATGTGAATATCTGATCTCTTTTTGGGAGTGTGAGTATCAGTGAGGACTTGTCTGAGGAAGGGATTCAGTCTGGCACCTGAAGGTGGAATATATTTGGGCCAGTGAAGAGACAGGAATAATGAATTCCAAATCATGGAAACAGCATATGCCAAAACTCCTGACATGTGAAGGAACGTAAAATACTGAAAATTAATCTGGAGGTATGGGTAAGGAGAAAGGATGAAAGGAAATAAGAATGTAGGGGATAAACATACTCTATTTTTCATCTATAATTGTCTGGCCACCCTCCATTCCCTCTTTCTGGACCAACACAAGGCAGTAACCCTCTTGAGATCAAGAATTATTTCATAAACACACACCTTGCAGAAGCAATGGACTTATAATACACTGAGATATCGATAACTATATTGATATATCAACGACTCATTTTACAATGTAAAGAAATCGTATCTAGTGAGGGATTACTGAGAAGCTCTTTCAAGGTCATGATGATCTCTGTAATATGTTGTAGGGAGGGACAAATATTGGGAATGGGAAGATCGTACCTTGGTTGATGAACTGCTGGATGGGGCTGGTGGAGGCATCTGAGGAGTCTGGGGAAGGCTCTCAGCTGACTGTGTGCTGGTTACCGAAGGTTCTGAAAGCTGACTCTGTTCCTGGGGTAGCTGCAACTTAGATTCATCAGTTTTTGTGGTTTTGTTTTTCTGAAAACATTTTATTTTTTCCTTCTTAATGGTTTTCAATATTAGATGAAACACATATTTACCGCTAAACATATCAGCTTTTCACTACTACATTCTAATAGACTACAATTTATGTCTTTGAGAACTCCAGGGAGCTACATACAGTCCATCTTCTGAAGAAGTAGCCAGAAGGTAAGCAGTGAACATATATGATTGCTTCATGCAAAGGGTGGAGAAAATTTTATACCTGTCACTCATTTACTCACCTCTGTGGTGATGACAGGAGCAGCGAACTTAGATTTAGAGATATAAGTTTGAATTTAGTCTCTCAGTCACCTTTGGCAAGCTGTTTCCCTAATCTGATTGCCATTTTAGTTCATATCTAAAAGAGGGGTCATGATTTCATATTTCGTCATAGGGAATTATATTGCATAACGTAAAGTGCATAGTAGTTCTGAAACATAATGGGTGACCAGTAGCTATTAATTTACTGACTCTGAACCTCATTTTCATTCTGCCCCTGGAATCCCTTTTTCTCTGATTCTTCTACTTGCATATTGAGAAAGGAATAAAGAACTAAGTGTTCATAGGAAGGTAATAAATGGAAGAGCCATAGAAGAAATCTCTTCAGTGGGACCTTGGTCATCCTACCTTCAAGATAGGCATATCGTTGATTAATTCAGGTCCAAAACCTTTGTTTGTGGTGGAAGTAGATTCATCACTACTGAGTTTATCCTTCTTGCTCTGTTTCACTGGAGTTGTTCCTCTTGCTTTCCATCTTCTTATAACTGATGCAGTAAAAGAGAGAAAAATAAATCCAAAGGAGCTGGTCTGAGACAGCTGAAGCCCTTTCATTACTATTTCCTCTCAGTTCCTGCTTGTGGGTCTAGGTATGCTTGTGTCTGCCTCTACTGCATTAGCCAGGCTGGGCACAGGTGGCCAGCAGAGGTAACACAGGTGCAAAGACTGTCTCAATGCTTCCTCAGTGGTTTGCTTTCTCATCTCATGTGCATTGAGCATATCCTTCCTGTCCTCTGGACTCCTATGTACCTGAGTCAAACTCTTTTCCAACCACTTATCCTATACTTTACTTTTAAGAATCTAAAGGTTTCATGTTGCTGATAGTGAGTCATCTTCTGTAAAAGATCTGTTTGAATTAGTGAAATGAGAGAAAGGAAATATGATGTAATTAGTGAGGTGACAAAGTGGTGATGCTGGACTTGGACATTTTAAAGTACGTTTTTATAATCCAGTGGTTTTATAAGAGACAAGTTCTTCACATCTCTGAGAAGTAGGTTTTATTTTAGTACTACCTGATTTTTGTTGCTAATAATGGTGGAGTAAATATTTTAATAGAACATGTATTTTAATTGATGTAAATATTTTAAAACTCACATTTTTTAAAATTTTGTTTTGTCATTTTCTAACCTTTCTAACATACTGAAAGGCTGACTTTCTCCTCAACTCCTGCTTTATTACTTTACCCTCACCCCCAAAATATACCCTCTGAAATACATTAAACCTCTTTGTAGGAAAGGGGATGCCCTAAGTTGTCAACTTGGCCTCTGCTCGACTAACATTGCCATGGCTACTGAGTCCTAAATTGGGAATGGGATGTGTCAACTATGACAAGTCCAGGTTCTAGTCAACATCGAGGATGGTGCAGAGAGAGTGAGAGTGAAGGATTCTCACTCATTACCTTTTAACTTCTCATTTTTAAGAGTTTTGGCACGATCTTTAAGTTCTTCTATGTCTTTGTACAGTTTTATTAGTTTGTCAACACTGGCAGCCCCTGGGAACTTTTCTGCCATCAAATCAGCAATCTGAATTTTATTATGTTCATTTTGAGTTTTTCTAGTCAGTTTTAAATCACTGGCCAATAAAGACTTAACCATGCTGAAATGATAATCACTGATGGGCTCCAATCCTTTAAGCAGAACAATTTTCTTGCATTCAGTCTCCATCTCTCAAGTTACAGATAACCTACAAGAGAAATATAACACACAGTGTTGCACATTTATACAGACAATTTAAAAGACTGTCAATGTCTATGTGAGTGAGTGGTCCATGTGAAGGTGTTGTCCATGGGTGTATGTGACAAAGAAGGACTTAATTACCAGATGTCATTGTGGAAAATGGGTTGAGCACTGCTGAAT
The DNA here is from genome assembly GCF_057802395.1 of Ceratotherium simum simum. NCBI lineage: Eukaryota > Metazoa > Chordata > Mammalia > Perissodactyla > Rhinocerotidae > Ceratotherium > Ceratotherium simum. Next base: position 36,918,211 of record NC_141901.1, read on the forward strand.
TTGGAACTTCTAAGAAATTCTTCCCTTTTTATGATGACAATTGAGTTGGGTTGGAGGTGGGTCTGATAGAAGAAGGTTTGGATATAGGCAATTGTGTAGAGTACTGACTGTGTAGTGTCAAAGTTCCTGGTTCCTCCTCTCATCATTTTTTGGGGGTACAATCTATCTGCGCATGTCTGCCTCTTGGTTCCTGACTCTTCCTACACCCACTATGACTGAAGTGATCTATGTGTCAAATGGAAAATGGGCTGCAGCCTTTCACTTTATGTGAATACCCTTCTGCCACAGCATTACAATACCATGCTGGGTACCTGCCCTAGTCCACTTGGCTTCCCCTTAGTCACCTCTAATTAACATCATCCCTCCCTGGGGCTTGGACCATGTTCTTTGTGTCCTAAGTGCTCATATCACTGTCTCTTTCTTGGACTTCTACCCGCTCCCTAGTACAGGATCATAGTATTTAGTGACTGGAATTATTTCTATAGTTGCCTGATTTTTCTCCTTCCAGCTTAATTTTTTTAATAAGTTCTTTGCATAGAGCTAGATATCTCTCTACAAAGCCACAATTCTATCTCACTTCAAATCTTCCAATAATTCCCCATTTTCTTTTTGAAAAATGTCTTCTCCTTAGCATGGCTTGGAAGGCCTTGAATAATCTGTATCTTTTTTACTTTAGCTACTTTTGTATTTCTTATGCCTTACGCTCCAGAAATATACAACACACCTTGCCTTTTCATGTTCCATGACTTTACTAATTCCCTTCTTGCTACCTAGAATTCTTTCCCACCTTTCTTCCTCTGACTACCTTCTTACAGCCTTCCATACTCAACTGAGGCTTTGCCTTCAGAAAGCTTCCTGAGTTCCCATTTCGAACTGAGTTTCACTCCTCTGGGCCCCTTAGCACATTCTGCACTTCCTTGATGACACTGAGTGCCAGTTATGGATCCCAATTTTCAGTTTAAATTCATGTTTCTTTTAGTTTAGAGACCAGGTGTTGTGTACTTTTTGTATAATTGGGATGTTCAAATTCCTGGGGCTGTGAATTGTTCCTCATGTTCTTGAGAGAACATGAGTGTCCTTGGGTTGGTCAGGCCCATAGAGTGAAGGATGAATCCACACAAAGACACATTCTAGTGAGAATATTAAAAACAAAGTGAAAACTCTGAAAGCTTCCAGAAATAAAGAGCAGGTGAACTATAAAGATTCAAGGATCAAATTGAAACTAATCTCAACAGCAGATCTGCCTACAGAGGGACGGTGGAGTAAGTTTTCTATAATACTGGTCCAAAATTCCATATCTATTTCAAAAATGAATTTTTTTTTTTTTTTGTGAGGAAGATCAGCCCTGAGCTAACATCCATGCCAATCGTCCTCTTTTTGCTGAGGAAGACCGGCCCTGAGCTAACATCTATTGCCAATCCTCCTCCTTTATTTTCTCTTTTTCTCCCCAAAGCCCCAGTAGATAGTTGTATGTCGTAGTTGCACATCCTACTAGTTGCTGTGCGTGGGATGCCTCCTCAGCAAGGCCAGACAAGTGGTATGTCGGTGCGTGCCCGGATCTGAACCCGGGCCACTAGGAGCGGAACAGCGCACTTAACCGCTAAACCATGGGGCCGGCCAGAAATTTTTTTAAATAAAATTTTTATGGTTTTTTTGGGGGAGTGCAACAACACAATTTATTTGCAAAATAAAACCAGATGTGAGTTAGTAGGAGGCTATGCATAATCTTCATTCATTCCTCTTAAATTTGAATATTCATGTGTTTTTTACCAAAATTTTAGTGCATTTGATTTTAGAGTAATGATCCAGATCCTACCAGGGCTTCTAGTAATATAGTATTTTAAGTAGATGTATTAAAGCCTTTCTGGAGCCTCCAGATTCTGAGTTTCAAAACATATCTAGCCCAAGGCTGTCAGAAGAGGTACTGTCACTCTATCTTGAGGGAAAAACTAATTTTGAAAGTAGAATTTTTAATCTAGCCAAAATGTTATGAGGCACATGAGAGCCTCAAATACTATTCCCTGATATTCCAGGCCTCATTAATTTTGCAAGACAAAGACCCATACAGAAACATCTACTGGAAGTAATGTTCAATAAGAAAATAATACAAAGTCAAGAAATACTGCAAGCCAAAAGTAAGAGTGAAAATTGAATTTGATTAGGTGACCCCATGTCTTAAAAACAAACAAATCCTGATTGAAGAGAAGAGAACCAGGAAGTACATCAACATGGCGAAGGGAGGCAAGAAAAAGAAAATGACAGTTCACCAATGCATTTGTCTTAAAGGGTACGATAGAGTATAAGTAAACAGATATATGAGAAAGGAGAATATGGAAGTGTCATAAATTGGAATGAAGATAGCCGAAACAAAACACACAATAATCAGCATATACATAAAGGACCTAACCAGTTAAGCAACAACTTCAGCCAAACTGTATTTAAGAAATCTGCAAATATATTGTAAACAAAAGATCACTTAAAAGTGGAAATACAAAAGAAAAATATTTTATCATACAAAAAGTAAGTGAAAGAAAATCACTATATTATATTAGTTCAGCTTTAAATAGACCTGAAGACAAAAAGTATCAGAGCACAATACAATGATAGTAGGGTCAACTCTAAGGGAGATAAAACAGTTTTGATTGTGTATTTACCTACAAATAGTAAATATATATTATTTTTATTTCTTGATATTCTTTCATAATACTATAAATATTAAATATTATATTTTATAACATAATTTATGTTATAATACAAAATTATTTTTGTAGCATTAGGTAGTATATTATTCTTCATATACACACCCATACACACTTATGGGATTATATATATTATATATATATCTACATATCTATACATAAACACTTTTATATAAAATATACATTATATATGTGTATGTATATAAATAAGTATATCGACAGATTACTTAAATTCCATTTGGCTGAAGTTTTTGCTTCACCAGTTAGGCCCTTTACATATATGTGATTAATTAATGTTTTGTCTTGTTTCTCCCATTTTCAGTTCAATTTATGACACTTCTATATTCTCCTTATGTACATATAAATTTGAGAGATCTCCGAGGAAAAAACCTCACAACTTTACGGTAGGAAGTTTCACTGTAACTCTCAACTACTAAATGAATGAGATAAAAAAAAGCAGTGAAGATTTGGAAAATTTAACCAACACAATTAATAGGCTTAACAAACAAAGTTTATCTAACACATGTAAAATTCTGAACATGAAACATTTCACATTCTAGTCAAGCACATATGAAATATGATTGTACCAGGCCATACAGAAAGTCTTTGAAAAATTTTGAAAGTAGGCAACAGACATCCATTTGTAATTAACTCTCCCTGTTTCTCCCCTATACCTTGCCACCAGAAAAAAAAAAAAATCAATAATTTTCAAGAAGGCAGAAAGTCATCCTAAAAGAAACTTAAATAGTGACTCTGACAGGTAGTGTAGAATGTAGTAGAAAATAAAAATTAAACTGTCTTACAGAGAGGTAAAGAAGCCATATTTTTGTTTAACCGTGTTTGTGAAACTGAAATTTTTTTTGTTCTCTGTGTGTGTGTGTGTGTGTAAAAGTAGGATAACACCATACAATACAACCTTATATACAGATATATTTTTTGTTTAATATTATTTTATGATACTTGTGTCATTCCCCTATCATGACTTTTACCCAGGCCCCCACCACAGCAACCAAATTTCTTGTACATCTTCCATGAGAAAAAGCCCAAACCCTCTCTCTAAATATAATTCACGCCAATAAATGCCTGGGGAATATGTTTAAATATCTTCTATAGTCAAAATGCATTTCCCTCAGTTGTGGTGGAATAAAAATGTCTATTATTTGCCTAGTTAGTAAAGGACAAGAATCAAGCTACTGCTGTTTTCACTTTTCTGAATATAGTTGAAATCAGCACTTTCTCCGTAAATTCTTCATAACTCAAGCTCCCCTTCTCATCTTTTGGTTACCAATCCGGTACCCACAGCTCCCTATGGAAATCCCCACAGGTCTCACCTCACTGGAAATTTCTCCCAATGTAGTCCAGATCTTAACTTCTTTTTCCAAGATGCAGAAATCACTTCTTGTTTTGTTTGAGTAGGAAGATAAATCAGTCAACTCTCAGAGACTGAACTGCAGGATGTTATATTCTCCTGAAAGGCAGAAGAAAAAGAAGTATTTTGAAAGGTAACAAGAACGAAAGGCACTGGTCAGAGTCAAGTGAAAACTTGACTAGCGCTGGCTCCCTCATCCTGTGCTATTCCCCAAGAGCCAGAAGTTATGAAACAATTTTGAGACTCCTCCCATCAATGTTCTCAGCTTTCCATTTCATTAGTCAGAGAAAAGGAACAGTTCCATCCTGTAAATATTGTTGGGGCCCAGGGAGAACTACCCCCAAATATTCCACAATAGCATATTGATTATTTTGAATTAAAATCCCCTGAGAAGCAAAAAGGGCACTCTGACTCTCCTGTCTCTGTTCCCCTTGAAAGCAGGAAATGAATCTCCCACGTGGAAGATGATCTCCCTGCATCCTATCACCAGAGCTAGGGAAGTCAGAGCCGAGAAACCTGCGTAAGCAAACTTTGGTAATCTACTACCTCAAGTCCAAACTCTGCTTAAATTCCTCGCTAATTAAGTATCACAAATTTAAGTTTCTTTGTGCTGTCATTCCTTACAAATTTCTCGTTTCTTTCTGTAAAAGATTTATACACTGCCTGCTTTGTTATTTCCAATCATCATTGCTCTATAATCTCCAATAAATATGTATTAAAGTGGTATTTTCTCCTGTTAATCTGGTCTTGTGTCAATTTTATTATTAGTCCAGCCATAAGAACACAAAAATGGTAGAAATGGGGTTTTTCCCCCACCCTGACAATACCTTAATCAAAATGAAAAATTATAGCAAAGTTATACTTCAAGTTTTGTTGTGTTTGTTACAAATGTCAGTAGATAAGGGAAGTTCCAACATTAGAACATTTTATCCGGCAGACTTACGTGTAGGACATAACCCTTGAATGAAGGTGAAATAAAGGAGAGCAAGGTGAGTCACCTGGCCACTTATCCCTCCTTTCCTGTTCTTAGAGTGGCAGTGGCAGGAGGAGATCTTAGAAGAGGCATCTGTTTCTACTAGTACTTGACAACACCTCTTGGATGGAGATGAGTCTGCTGTGAAATTGTTATTAGTTTAAATAGTATATGACGCATTCACCTGTTATTGATTGACACACTTGGAGCTTGACAGAAGTATAAGGTCATTACAAATTTTCAATCCTTTGCCAAATATATAAAAAGGAACTTGGCACTAGCTTCCCTCTTGACTATGACTTGGCTACTTTACCTCACTGATTAAATTCATGATTACTCACACATCCTGCATTATTCATGGATGAACACATGTGAGTAGTGAGTTCATGTCATGACAGCATTGAGCCTTGCAAATTTGGGAAGAACACTGAAACTCTGGAATAAGAGGGGCCTGATAAAACTTTGTGAAGGACAGTGGATGCACTCCAAGTCCCTTAAGCCCTGAGATGTCAAATAAATGGCACCACCCAGCATACACTACAGTGGTAACCCGCCAGTGGAACTGCAAATAGGGTGAGGCCATGACTGGAAAAGGGTCCCCCCCAAAAAAAACAGCTAATGTTGATAGGTGATCTGAGGTCATCCAAAGAGAAAGGCGATTATTTTCATCCAATCTAGAGTATGGAGGGGATAACTGAGGTCTGAATTTCCAACTGTCTGAAAAACTACCACAGCAGGAATAAGTCAGGAAAAAGCAAAGAGTATCTGGAGTGATGACCACAAACACCTTTGGGTTCTCACTGTTTTCTTGCACAGGCTTTAGGTTGCTGTTTATGTGGATGCTTGGAGCTGGTCTTCAGGTAATGGGCAGAGGGGAACATTAGGAATGTCAGAGAGAGCCCCATTGCAGAGATCAGAGCGTAGAGGACATATGGGAGAAATGACGCCCTAAGCCATCAGTCTAGCTGAAAGCAGAGAGCATCTAAGGAAAAAAGCAAGAGTAAGTAAAAGAATAATCACGCCAAGGAATCACAGTCAGGCCTATATAAGTCCATGTTAGGTCTGTGGAAAAAGGCTTAGTGATAAGATTTGTGGTCTCAGAGAAAGACATGGAAAGGGAATTGTGTTCCCCAAAATTCATATGTTGAAGACCTAATCCCCAATATAACTGTATTTGGAGATAGATCTTTAAGAGGTAATTAAGTTAAAATGAAGTCATAAGGACAGCATGCTAATTGAATGTGACTGGTGTCCTTCCAAAAAGAGGAGATTTTGGCACACAAAGAGATAGCAGGGATGTGCACACACAGATGAAGATCGTGTGAGAGAACTGCAAGAAAGTGGTCATCTACAAGGCAGTTAGAGAGCCCTCAGGAGAAACCAAACCTTCTGACAGTTTGATCTTGGACTTTCACCCTCCAGAATTGTGAGAAAATAAATTTCTGTTTTTTAATTTACCCAGTCTCTGGTATTTGTTATGGCAGCCAGAGGAGACTAATACATGGAGCGTAGTAAAATCCTTCTCCAACTGCTTATTCCTAAGGGCCAGAATAAACGCGACTAGTGTGGGAGACTCACTGGCTGGCCAAGATGATTTAAGAATTCAAGGAATCATCAGTCACCTGAACAATACTCTTTCTTGGGGAAATAGATTTCTCACAAAGGAGATGGAAAGGGTGATTGAGTTTTAAGTGTTGAATCAATCTTGTACCCTGGGATAAAACACACTGTTTCATGATGCATTATCATTTATTACATAGTACTACATTTAATTTTTAAATATTTTAAAAGTATTTTTACATGCATTTTCATAAGAGACATTGGCCTTTAGTTTGCTTTTTGTGTGATCTTTATCTGATTTTGGTATAACAATAACATTGGCATTTCTAAAAGAATGTATTTTAGATTGTTGATATTTCCTCCTTAGATGTTTGATAGAATTCACCAAGTGTCTGTTCCCAGAGATTTTATCGTGGAAAGACTTTTGGTTTTGAATTGATTTCTTTCATAGATATAGGGATATTCAGATGTTCTATTTCTTTATGAGACAGTTTTGGTAAGTTGTGATTCCAATAATTTTATCCATTTGGTCTAAGTAACCAAACTAACTGGCATAAAGTTGTTCATAATATTCTTTTATTATCCTTTAAATATCTGTATGGTCTGTAGTGTCACATCTTTTCATTCCTTATATCGGTCAGTTATGTTGTCTCTATTCTTCTCTATCGGTCTTGCTGGACAGATAATGTCTTAGGGAAGGCAAAAGACAAGAGGGGAGACAGAGAGGAAACTATAGGAATTGGAGCCCCTGGCACCAACAGCTAGAGTGAATATGAAACACAGTCCAGCACTGAGCCACATTAAAATACAATCTCATACTAAAGATGTATTTACTTCAGTTCCTATTACCTCATAAAACACGTCCAACTTTTAACAAAAAAGTGCAATGTGTGTCAAAAGACAATGGAAAACAGAGTCTAAAGAGATAAAATAAACATCAGAGCCAGATTCAGATGCGACACAGATGTTGAAATTATCAGACGGGGAATCTAAAATAACTATGATTAGTGTGTTAAGGGCTGGTATCAGCTTGCTAGGGAAGCCATGACAAAATTCCATGCACTGGGTGAGTTAAATAACAGATATATATTTTCTCCCAGTTCTGGAGGCTTGAAGTTCAAGGTCCAGGTGTTGGCAGGTTTGCTTTCTGTTGAGCCTCTCTCCTTGGCTTGCATATGGCCACCTTCTTGCTGCCTCTTCACATGGTCATTGTTCTGGGCACGTGCACTCCTGATGTCTCTCTTTATGTGTCCCAATTTCCTCTACCTATAAGGAAACCAGTCAGATTGGATTGTACCTATTCACCTCCTTTAACCTTAATCACCTCTTTAAAGGCTCTATTGGCGAATACAGTCATGTTCTAAATACTGCCTGTTAGGGCATCAACATACGACTTTTGAGAGGACATAATTCAGTCTATAGCAGGACTCCAACAGAAAAGGTAAAAGCACCAAGCACAGATGTGTAAAGTAAGCAGAGAGATGGAAACTCTCAGAAAGAATCAAAGGGAAATTCAACAAATCAAAAATACTGTAACAGAAAAGATGAATATTCAGTAGGCTAGATTAAACTAATCAGTGAGCTTGAGGATAGGTTAAGTGAAACTTCCCAAATTGAAATGCAAAGTGAAAAAATAATAAAAAACAAAACATACAATATCTGTGGCACATATCGTAAGATATAGCATATGCATAATTGCAAAGCCAGTAGGTGAACAAAGAGACACTGGAGCAGAAAAACTATTTGAAGGAATAATAGTCAAGAAATTTCCAACATTGATGTCAGACACAAAATCACTGATACAGGAAGCTCAAATAACATCAAGCGTATTAACTGCCAAAAACATTTACATCTAAGCATGTCATATTCAAAGTCTAGAAAATAAAACACAAAGAGAAAATCTTGAAAGAACCCATAGGAAAATAGAACACCTTACCTATACAGGACAAAGATAAGAATACTATGGACTTGTTAGAAATGTTGAAAGCAAGAAGGTGGGAGTAAAATGTTTAAAATTTTGAAGAAAAAACACACCAATTCTGTATCTGGCAACATTATCCTTCAAAAGTGAAGGAGAAATAGAGACTTAGCCAAACAAAAACTGAGGGAATTCATTGTCAGCAGACCTGCCCTGAAAAAAATGTTAAAATTTCTGCAGGAAGAAGAAAGATGGTATGGGTCAGAAACTCAGATCTCCATGAAGAAAGGAAGACCATCAGAGAGAAATAAATGAAGATAAAATAAAATATTTTGCTTTTCTTATTTTTAATTGATCTAAAAGGTAACTGTTTAAAGTAATAATGTTAACAATGTATTTGGGGATTATAGCATATAGATAAGTAAACGAGTGACACAACTATTATAAAAGATGAGAGGGCAGAATTGGGAACGCTCTGTTACAAGGTAACTGCATTATACATGAAAAAATATAGTGTTATTTGAAAGTAGACTTAGATTACTTAAAAATGTATTTTAGAAACTTGCAAACGACTACAAAAAATTTTAAAACAAGTATAATTGATATGCTAAGAAAGGAGAAAAATGATGTCATATAAAATGCTCAGTTAAAACCAGAGAAGGCAGCAACAAAGGGGACAAAGAAAAAATACAACAAATAGAAAAGCTTACAACCATGGCAGCTATCAATCTAACATTATCCATAATCACTTTAAATGTCAATGGTATAAATATATCAGTTAACTGAGATGCATAAACATAGCAAGACCCAACTCTATATTTTCTACAAGAAATCCACTTTAAATATAAAGACTCAGAAAGGTTAAAAGTAAAGGAGTAGAGATAGATGTGCACTGCTAATACTAATAAAAACAAAAAAACTAGAATAGCTATGTTAATTTCCAATGAAGTGGACTTCAGAACAAGGAAAACATCGAGGTTAAAGAGAGTCATGACGTAATGATAAAGGGATCAATTCTTCATGAAGATGTAACAGTCCTGATGTGTGTGCACTTAACAGAACATCAAAATACACTAGGCAAAAACTGATATGTGTCTCTGTGTGTGTGTGTTTATACAGTCATGTGTTGTTTAACGATGGAGATACTTTCTAAGAAATGTGTCATTAGATGATTTCCCATCATGCAAACGTCATAGAGCGTACCTACACAAACCTGGATGATATAGCCTACTACACACCTAGGCTATATGGTTCTAATCTTATGGGACCACTGTTGTATATGCAGTCTGTTGTTGACGAAAACATCATTATGCAGCACCTGACTATATACATGTGTGTATTTATACATATATAAAGAAATACGTATTTATCGAGCCATTATTACAGTATTATACAGAATATTTTCATTGCCCTAAAAATCCCCCACCATCTGCCTGTTTAACCCCTCCCTTCCTCCTCCCTGCTGGCAACCACTGACCTTTCTCTGTCTCCAATAGATTTGCCTTTCTCAAAGTGTCATATAGTTGGAATTGTACAGTGTGTAGCCTTTTCAGATTGCCTCCTCTTACTCAGCAATATGTATCTGACTTTCCTTCACGCCTTTTCATGGCTTCATAGCTTATTTATTTTTATTGCTGAATACCATTCCATTGTCTGGATGCATCAGCTTGTTTGTCCATTCACCTATTAAAGGACATCTTGATTGCTTCCAGGTTTTGGCAATTATGAACAAACCTACTATAAACATTCATGTGCAAGTTTTTCTGTGGACGTAAGTTTTTAATTCTTTTGGGTAAATACTAAGAACCGTGATTTCTGGATCGTATAGTAGGAGTATGTTTTGTGAAACTGCCAAACTGTCTTCTACAGTGGCTGTACTCTTTTGCATTCCCACCAGCAGTGAAGGAGAGTTCTCGTTGCTCCACATCTTTGCCAGTATGAGGTTGAACAGGAGTGGTGAAAGGGGATATTCTACCTTGTTCCTGATCTTAGCAGGAAATCATCTGGTTTCTCCCATTAATTATAATGTTAACTGTATGTTGTCTGTAGATGTTGTTTATCGAGTTGAAGGATTTCCCCTCTATTCCTAGCTTACTGAGAGCTTTTATCATGAATGGGTGTTGTATTTTTTGAATGCTTCTGCATCTATTGATATGACATATGATTTTTCTTCTTTAGCCTGTTGATGTGATGGATTACATTAGTTGATCTTTGAATGTTGAACCAGCTTTTCATACCGGGAATAAATTCTACTTGATCATGGTGTATAACTATTTTTGTACACTGTTACATTGATCTGCTAAATTTTGTTGAGGATTTTTGCATCTATGTACATGAGAGATACTGTTCTGCAGTTGTCCTTTCTTGTGATCTCTTTGTCTGGTTTTGATATGAAGGTCATGCTGATCACATTGACTGAGGTAGAAAGTATTCCTTCTGCTTCAATTTTCTTGAAGAGATTGTAGAGTATTGGTATAATTTCTTCCTTAAGTGTTTGTAGAATTCTTCATTGAAACGATCTAGACTTGGTGTTTTCTGTTTGGAAGGTTATTAATTATTAATTCACTTTCTTTAAGCAAGACAAGCCTGTTCAGATTACTTCTTTCTTTTTGTGTGAGTTTTCATAGATTGTGTCTTTGAACCAATTAGTCCGAATCTTCCAGGTTATCAAATTTGTGGACACAGAGTTTTTCATAATATTCCTTTAATGTCACTTTAATGTCACCGAGATCAGCAGTTTGGCCCCTCTGTCGTAGTTTGTGTTTTCTCTCCTTTCTTCTTGGTTAACCTGGCTAGCAATTTATCAGTTTTGTTGACCTTTTCAAAGAATCAGCATTTGATTCTTTGATTTTATGTTATCAACTTTATTGATTTCTGTTCTAATTTTTATTTCCTTTCTTCTGTTTTATTTGGATTTAATTTGCTTTTCTTTTTGTAGTTTCCTAAGGTAGAAGCTTAGATTAGCTTTGATTAGCATTATCAAGAATCCTAGAGAGGACCTTTGTGTGTGTGTGTGCCTGTGTGTGCACGTCTATGTGTTCTTATGCGCATGAGATTGAGAGTGTGATGCCATGAAATTCCAACCACGTCTTTATCATGTGTGCAAGGATGTGTATTTTAATAAAGACAGGTATATTTGGTTCTAAGATGCAGTTATTCCAGCCTCAGGGACCCCCTTGTTCATTTGTGTTGGGTATGAACTATGTTAAACCTCCACCTCACTAAACTCTTTCTTTTTGATGCTTGCTATGTATCATTTCTGGTTTTCCTTTGATTCTCTGTTCAACTCTTCTCATTCTCACTGTATTATCTGCAACTTTGGTTCACATATTTTTATTCCCTGAACCATTTTATTCTCTTGTATTCTCAGTCTTAGTGGATGATAATCCATTTATCTAGTTACCAACCTGGGAATATTCTTTGAATTTCTTATTTTTCTCAGCACTGTCTCTGAATTTGTCACAAACACTTGAGGATCTACCTTTAATATCATTCTAAATGTCCTTCTCTTTCCCTTTCTTTATCGTGATTTATAAAATTGCCTGCTGTGCTATGCTGGTAGACCAGCTCTTTAATTTTAGTAGCATTTGCCAATTTTCCTGGTATAAATACTACTACCTAGATTGATTTCGTGATGCCCAATGGTTAACAACCAGTGCGGAAAATTCCTGAATATTTAACTATTAGTTCTTCATAGCCATGGAATGAGTAGGTTCCACCACACTGCTGCTTCCACAACTACCTGCCTCCAAACATGGCCTCACTCTAATACATTCCTCAGGATAATTGCCAGAATATTTTTTTACTAAACTGTAACAATGCTCAAGTATTTTTCTGCATAAGACCTCTCAATTATTTACTTACTTTTGGCAATCAAGATTCAATTTCTCTGTTTCTTACATAAGGTAGGTTACTCTCAAACCCTTTGATACTTCTCCAGCCTAATCTCCCCATGCCCTTTCACATATACCAGAGTTTCAGTTGTACAAAACTATTTACATTGTTGCACACTTTTAAGTATTTGCATGTGACATTTCCTCTACCCATGAGTAGTTCCAATTTCTTTACCTTACTAAGAACAATATTACCTACTGCATATTGATTTCTCTTGATCTGCCAGGACTATGATAAGTAATGTATATGTGTTATCTCACTTAACTTTCAAATCAACTATGAGGTAGAGACTTTCTCCATTTTAGAAAAGACTTTTTAAGCTACTTCCCCAATGATGTACAACTGGTGAATGATGAAGCCAGATTCAAACCAGCTCTATTTTCCTCCAAAGCCCTTGCTCTTGACCACTAAGCAAAAGGACTTCCCTATGCTGCTCATTTCTACAAATCTCTCATCATTTAACAGAAGGATTTCATATCCTTTTGAAACCTATAAGACTGTCATCTTCTTAATAGCTCTTAACTAAATTCCCCATTTAAAACAGTAGTACATTGTTTGCATTCTCATGCCTTGTGCTCTCGCTGGACTTTATGCAAAACCACAAGAACATAGCCTTCCCAAAGCCTGAACAGAATTTTTTGCCTCTTTGGAAAAACAATGTTTGTTTATCCAACTCCCACCTGTAAGAAACTGAATTTCAGATGTAAGCTTCAACTTCTGGTCTGTTATTCTCAGTTGAAAGCAGAAGAGTTGGTGCTTGTCTATGTTCTCACACTGGATATTGTGCCAACTTCCTTCCCCTCCTCCTCCTATGTTTTCTGTATTATTTTGTATTCATAGATAGTCATTCTTCATACTCACCTATAGAAGGTGACTATATTGTTATATTATAGGGTTATAGGAAGAAGAAATTCGATAGACATTTTGGGATGAGAGGAATTTGGAGCATAGGCACCAAGTGAGAATTCAGTTAAATTATAAGGTGGCGTTCTTTCCTCTCCAACTTGAATGCTTCTCCCACCTAGTTCTTCTTCCCTCGCACTTGCAGTCTGTGTCTCAGTTTTCTCTTCCTTTACTTTTTCTTTTACCCCCAAATAATACCATAAAATACAAACAATTCTAGTGGTGGAAAGGGCATCTGTAGCTCTAAGGATGATCTCTCCACTCTGAGTAGAATAAAGATGAGACTCAGTGTGGGGACAGGAGAGGAGAGTGAATCCCTATGAAAACATCAAGGATGATGTAGATCAGTTCTGTCTATGTACATGCCTAGAACTGACACCATGAATCTCATCTTCCTAGCACAGCACAGGGAAAGTATATGAACAAATGAAATTTCTGGTTCACCCCAGTTACTGTTCTTTGAGCTTCGTTGTAATGCACAAGACATACCTTCCCACCCTCTGCTTTCATCTCTGCTACTTCCATCCTCGTTTGATGATTTCATCTAAGATAGATCACTTTCCAGAAAGTCTTCTCTGACCATACTTGCCAGAATGAGAATGCCTTTACTCTGCTTTATTCTAGGACTTCCCCCTTTTGCTCTCAAGACTTTTTCTTGTACCATTTTATACTAGAATTGGAGATAAGATTCTTTACCTTTGCAAATAGTGAACTTCCAACCCATCTTAAATACCTAATTTTAGGAATTCTTACTGCAAATTACTGAAATCTATAATCTACTCAGATTTATTCAGCAATAAGGACAAAATGGATTGGAACTTTAATTCCTTAGTATTTTTGTCTTGGTTTTGGAAGGTAGTTTACTCTCAAACCCTTTGATACCCTTTCACATATACCAGAGTTTCAGTTGTACAAAACTATTTACGTTGTTGCACACTTTTAAATATTTGCATGTGACATTTCCTTTACCTATGAGTATTTCTAATTTCTTTACCTTACTAAGAACAACATTATCTACTGTATAAGTAACACAAACTGGGTGGCTTAAACAGTAGAAATGTATTGTCTCACAATTCTGGAGGCTAATAAGTTCAAGCTTAAGATGTCGGCAAGATTGGTTCTTTCTTAGAGCTGTGAGGAAGAATCTGTTCTGTCTTTCCCCTAGGTTCTGGTGGTTGGCTGGAAATCTTTGGAATTCCTTGGCTTGCTTGCAAATGCGTCACCCTTGTCTCTGCTTTCCTGTTCACATGATGTTCCTCCTGTGTGCATATATGTCTCTGTGTCAAAATTTTCTCTATTCATAAGGACACAGTTGTATTAAATTGGGGCCCTCCCTACTGACCTCATCTTAATTCAATAGTCTGCAAAGACCCTATTTTCAAATAAGATCACATTCACAGGTACTGGGTCTTAGGAATTCAACATCTTTTGTGAGAGACATAATTCAATTCATAACAGCATCCAACGGGGAAAAAATAGTCTTTTCAACAAATGATGCTGGGAGACCTGTATAATCACATGCAAAGAATGAAGTTGGACCCTTACCTCACACTTATACAAAAATTAATTTTAAATTGGTAAAAGATTTAAATGTAAGAGCCAAAATTATAAAACTCTTAGAAGAATACATAGGGATAAATCCTCATGGTCTTGGATTTGGCATTGTATTCTTAGATATGACACCAATAGCCTGAGCAACAAACAAAAAAAGATAAATAAATTGGATTTCATCAAACCTAAAAACTTTCTACATCAAAGGATATTTTCAAGAAAGTGAAAAGACAATCCACAAAATGGGAGAAAATATTTGCAAATCATAAAACTGATAGGGCACTTGTATCCAGAATATATAAAGAACTCATACAATTCAATAATAAAGACAAGTAACCTGATTAAAAATAGGCAAAGGATTTGAATAGATATTTCTCCAAGGAAGATATACGAACAGTCAATAAGTTATTTAAAAAACAGCTTGGCATCGTTAGTCATCAGGGAAATTCAAATCAAAACCACAATGAGTTACCAATTTGCACCCACTAGGATGACTAAAACTGAAAAACAAACAAACATGTAGTGTCAAGTGTTGATGAGGATATGGAAAAA
Organism: Ceratotherium simum simum; assembly: GCF_057802395.1. Classification (NCBI taxonomy): domain Eukaryota; kingdom Metazoa; phylum Chordata; class Mammalia; order Perissodactyla; family Rhinocerotidae; genus Ceratotherium; species Ceratotherium simum. The sequence continues at coordinate 36,933,630 of NC_141901.1, forward strand.
TTGAAACCTTCCTACATTGCTGGTGGGAATGTGAAAAGACTCAGCCACTTTGAAAAACTGGCAGTTCCCCAAACAATGAAACATAGAGTCTCCACATGACCCAACAAGTCTACGCCCAGGTATATAACCCAGATAAATGAAATCAGTGGTCCAGAAAGAAACTTGTACACAAATGTTTAGAGAACTATTATTCATAACAAAGAAAATGTGGTGTCAAGGTGGGGAAAATCCCCTTTCTACACTTCCTGTGTGTTTTTTTAAATTATGTAATATTCTATTTATTTATTTTTATTCAAAGGGTGTTAACCTTTCAGTTTTTAATAAAATTTATATATGCATTTATACAGAGAAAGAAGTCTAGTAATGTGTGTGTATGTGCACATGTATTTACTTATTTTATATCAAATTCCGTTTTTTTACTTTTTATTATTTTATTGAGCTCATATTGGTTTATAATATTGTGTAAATATCAGTGTACATCATTATATTTTGGCTTCTGTATAAACTGCATTGTGTTCACCACCAAAAGTCTAGTTTATATCTGCCACCATACATATCTTCCCCTTTACCCTTTTCACCATCCTCCTACCCTCTTCCTCTTCTTATGTTCTTATGGCTGGACTAATAATAAAATTGACACAAGACCGGATTAACAGGAGAAAAACCCAATTTAACACACATGTATTAGCGATCGTAGAGAAATGACTCTCGGACAGTGAACAAAGCAGTCAGTATATCTATCTTTTACACAAAGAAACAGGATATTTGTGAGGAATGATAATACAAAGAAACTTGGATTTGAAGTATGTAATAGTAAGGAATTTAAGCAGAGTTTTGGCTTGATGTAATAAATTAACAAGCTTTGTTTATGCAGGCTTCTTGGTCTTGTCTTCCCTAGCTCTGGTGACAATGATGTAGGGAGAGCATTTTTCCCACGGGAGATTTGTTTCCTGCTTTCAGGGAGGACAGAGACAGGAGGGTCTTTTTGCTTCTCAAGTAACTTGCATTCAAAATAATCAATATGCTATTGTGGGATATTTTGAGGTGGCCTTCTCTGGGCCTCAACAGTGGAAACAACCCAAACGTCCATCAATGGACAAATATGTGGTATATTCATACAATAGAATATTATTCAGCTGTAAGATAGAATGAAGTTGTGATACATGCTGTGAATTCCGGCTCCATCCCAAATACAAAGGATTACAAAGAAACTTGCTTTTCAATATAATTGGTTATCAAAATATTTTCTTAAATGTAGCATAGTAATAAATGGGCTTCTTTATTAAGACATTAAATAACAAGATCTAGTGGAAGGTCTAATAACTACTGTAATTTTGAAGTGGCCATCTGTATATCTTCTTTGGAGAAATGTCTGTTCAGGTCTTTTGCCCATTTTTTTTAAATTTATTTTTATGTTTTTAAATTTTTTGTTTATTGCAGTTACATGGGTTTATAACATTGTATAAATTTGAGGTGTACATCATTCTACTTCTATTTCTGCATAGATTACATCATGTTCACCACCCAAATACCAACTGCAACCCATCACCACACACTTGTGCTGAATTATCCATTTCACCCTCCTCCCTCCCCCCTTCCCCTCTGGTAACCACCAATCCAAACTCTGTTTCTATGTGTTTGTTTGTTGTTGTTATTATCTACTACTTAATAAGGGAAATCATAAGGTATTTGACCTTCTCCCTCTGACTTATTTCACCTTCCATAATACCCTCAATGTTCAATAAGTCAGAGGGAGAAGGTCAAATACCATATGAGTGCCCATTTTTTAATTGGGTTGTTAGATTTTTGTTGTTGAGATGCATGAGTTCTTTATATATTTTGGAGATTAACCCCTTTTCAGATATATAGTTTGCAAATATTTTCTCCCTCTGTGTTCTCAGGAGTGACTTATGCTCTGTTCTCTGTAGGTTTTCTTTTCCTCCGCCTGCAGCGTTGCCGTGGATGCCACCCTGCGGCAGAAGGCTCAAAAGTTCCAAGCTCACCTGACCAAGAAGTTCCGGTGGGACTTTGAGGCGGAGCCTGAGGACTGTGCCCTGGTGGTGGTGGAGCTCCCTGAGGGTGTGGAGACTGGCTAACTGGGAATGCTCTCAGCCAAGGGAGGCCCCTTCCCACATGGCTGCAGTCTTGGCCTCTCCATTTACCCCTTCCTACTGGGACCTGCTGGGGCATCGGTGCCACCAGGTTCTGCAAAGATGGAGCCGGAATTCCCAATTCCGGATCAGCATCCCAAATACAAAATAGAGGAAGATGGGCACAGATGTTAGCTCAGGGTGAATCTTCCTCAAGCAAAAAGAGGAAGATTGGCAACAGACGTTAGCTCAGAGCCAATCTTCCTCACCAAACAAAATCAAAAACCAAACAAACAAGCAAAGTGGAAGGGGTCATGGGACAAGGAATGCAGGTGGCCTCTTACTGGCAACAGAGGCAGTGGATTTTGTACTCTTAGGGGACCTAATGAACAAGACAACATGACATTAAATCAAGCACAAGAGAAAATGATGCAATCAAGAGACGCAGTAAACAGGAGATGTGTGAGGCTGCTGGCAGTGTTATATGGCACATTCTTTTACCGTAAACTTTTTTTATAAGTAGAAAAGTACACTCTAAAATAATGACACAAAGTACAATGTAGTAAATACATAAACAACTAACATAGTCATTTATTACCGTTATCAAGTATCATGTACTGTACATAATTGTATGTGATTTACTTTTATAAGACTGGCAGAGTAGTAGGTTTGTTTACACCAGCATCACTACAAACACGTGAGTTATGTGTTGCACTACGGTGTTACTATGACAACGATGGCACTAGGCAATAGGAACTTTTCAGCTCCATTAAAATCTCATGGGACCACCATCATATATGTCATCCATCATTGAAGGAAATATTGTTACGCAGTGCATGACTGTGGCTGCAATATGACTCTTCTCCTCATTAGACTCTCCACGGGGCTATTGGCCGGCACCTATGCCCATCGGCCAGCCTCTCCAGCATCCTGGCCTCTAGTAGTTGGCCTCCTTAGCTATCAGCTGGATTCCACCTCCAAATTCAGGATGTGGGTCCCTCCATCCCCGCTGGATGGAAGATGACTGAGAAGGGATCCCATGAACCAATACTATGCTAATAACACCCTTACATTTGAGTAACACTTTTTCAAAGTACTTTCTACCTATAATCTCATTTTATCTTCATAACACTGATTTGAAATACAACATACACATTTTCATTTTAGATATGAGGAAACAGGCACAGAGAAGTTAAAGAACTTGTTTAAGCTAACAAAGTTAACGGCAGAGCTTGGACTAAAACTTAGGTTTTCTACATTCTAAACCAGTGAATTTTCCATTAGACCTCATCCTCCAACCCATTTCACACATAAATACAGAATTAAGCCTTGGCTATTAACAATCAAGCCCAGAGTTACATGGCTGAAGTTTGGGAAGGGCATAAGGATTATTTCATGCACACAAAGGGAACTTTCCGTGCACATAAAAATATTAACATCCGTAAAAAATTGTACCTTGTCTCCTGTTAATTTGTCTTTTGTCAGTTTAATTCACAGGCTCCAGGTACTAAACCTAAGAGCATGGAGGAAAAGTTATTTTCCTCCCAGACAAACTCCAACAGCTTCTAAGTTTTCTCGCAATAAAAACAGGGGCTAATGACTCAAGACACCTCCCAGTCCAAACATACCACAGATCTTTAAAAATCATCTTAGGATTACTTCTCAGTAATGACTGCTATTCAATGCTCTTGTGGAGCAATGTATTTTATATTTACAAACATTTCAACAAAGGATGCAGTTCCAATTCTTACTGTGACATGAATGAGCCTTTATAGTCTTTCAAGACTTTATAGTCATGAAAGTGGGGGTCTGAGCAAAGCTCTCAGTCTACAAGAGGGGGCCGTAAGGGGCGGGGGTTACCTATGATGTCTGAGGAGGTTAAACACGATGATGAATGGAGAGTGTTGGGCACAACGCTTGATCATAGTAAAGGCTCTATAATGGTAGCTACTATTATTTAAATTATTATTACAATTAGTGCTCTTGTTACTTGCCAGTGCTTCTCAGGCAGTGGGGGCTGTGCACCTCGAGCCGGTTCACTCTTAGGGACATTTTACTTCTCCACCAGGAAATGCACTTTGTACGGGAGAAATTGAAATTCACTGAGCCTCACTAGCAGTAAAAGAAAGGCAAATTGAAACCACGAAATATTATTTTGTCTGTTTGGCAAAGATTTTGTTTTTAAAGTGTTAGTATCCAGTATGCATATAGGTGGGGGAATTCAGCGATCTTAAACCATGTAGGTGGGAGGATAAGTTGTTACAACATTTTGTGAAGACAATTTGATAAAAAAGCATCAAGAGCATTAAAAGCATGCATGTCCTTTGACGTAGCAATTCCACATCTAGAAATAATGTTTAGTGGACCTTTGCAAAGATTTAGTTAAAAGGCATACTGTGCTGATGGTTGTAGTGAAAAATTGGGAATATCTAAGTGTTCAACAACAGGGAACTTAAATAAATAATGGTGCATCCATTCATAGGGCTACAAAGCAGTCATTCTAAATGAGGTTGTTGTAAACGTATTCATTGGCATGGATATAAAGTTAACCAGAAAAACGCAGGGAACAAAACTGGGTGTGTGGTATGATCCCTGTAGTGGACATGAGCTTTTCATCATCCCAGGATATTCTTGGGCAGACCACATCATCAGAGGACCCCTGGGCTCGTGACTCAAGCTGGGCCAATGAAGCCCATTCCAGGATGAGGATAAACCTCTCAGGAGAGAAGCAACATTTCTTTCTACAGATATTCAGAAGAATATCCCTTTTTTTTATCTTACAGTTTCTGTGAGTTAGGAGTCTAGGTGTGATACCGAACCTCTTCATCTTGAGTTCGTGGGCCCAATGCCCAGCAAGCCAAACACTGAGACATCGGTGCTTGGAGATGAGAAAAGTTTATCCGAATTGGCCAAAACGAGTAGGTGGGAGCCTGAGTTCACTCAAATCCACCTCCCCTAGAACAGAAAGCGGGGGCATTTTATAAGCTAAGGGACTTGGCAGGAGGCGCTTCAGGGAAACAAAGGGGTGACTCCCAATAAGCCTCTGGGCAATCTGACTTCTGGGCTTCAACAGCTGTTGAGGGCGGGCCATCTGGTGATCGGCCATCTGGTGATAGCAACCTCCCCGAAGGCATTCTCTGTTTCCTGCAAACAAGCTCACAAATCCTCTAGACCCCTGAGTCACCCCTAAAGTTAAACAAGAAAAACAGCAAATTGGTTTAATATCTATAGTGCCCCTCAAATACCCGGCTTCAGGTGAACCTTAGCTAGGCCCTCTGCTTACCAAGATTTTTTAAAAATGAAGAAATTCTTCCAGAAATATCCAACTCAAGTAGGAAAAGTAATATAAAGATCACAGATATCCCAGAAGGAGAAGAGAGAGAGAAAGGAGAAGAGAGCTTATTCAAAGAAACAATAGCTGAGAATGTCCCAAATCTGGGGAAGGATGTGGACAATATCCAGTGCGAGTAGGAGGAGCTTGATAATGTTATGTTTGGTTTTTAACATGTACATTTGTACTACCTTGATAAAAATTAAAAGTATAGATAAAAAGGACTAATTCCCAGGACTCCTCACTTAAACACGTGTTTCTATTTGTTGTAAAAAATAATAGAGTTTTGACATGGGAAAACCTTTCTCCATCCCCTTGTATAAAGGGGGGATGACATGAATGAGCCTTGAAATATTAGGCTAAGTGAAAGAAAACAGTCACAAAAGATCACATACTATATGAATCCACTCATATGAAGGTCCATATAGGGAAATCTATAGAGACAGAAAGTAGATTAGAGGTTGCTTAGGGTGGGGGAAACAGGGGATGGATAGTAATAGCTAAAAGATATGTCTTTTTTTGTGCGTGTGGTGATAAAAATATTCTAAAATTGGCTATGGTGATGGTGCATATGTCTGTGAATATACCAAAAACTATTGAATTATACACTTTAAAAGGGTGAATTGTATGTCAATAAAGCTGTTAGAAAAGACCCAAAAACTAGATCACAGATTTTTTTTGAAGTGAATATTTCTTACCCATTACATTAATAGTATCCAGTGTTTGTGAATTTGACAATGATTATTAAGAACAATGTTCTCAGGAATAATAATCGGTACATCAATTTGGTCAATACCCTTTGACCCAGAAATTCCACTTATAGGTATTGAACCTCAAAATATGTTGGTTTCTAGACATTAAATGAGCATTGTTTTTAACTAGGAACAATTTAAAACAATTGAAGTGACCAACAGTAACAGAATATTTAAATAAATCAAGATACATTTTTTTATTGACTATGACATAATAGTTTTAAAAAATATGAACTAGGGGCCAGCCTGGTGGTGCAAGCGGTTAAGTGCTCCACTGCGGTGGCCCGGGGTTCACCAGTTCAGATCCTGGGCGCACACCAATGCACCACTTGTCAAGCCCTGCTGTGGCGGCATCCCATATAAAGTGGAGGAAGATGGGCATGGATGTTAGCCCAGGGCCAGTCTTCCTTAGCAAAAAAAGAGGAGGATTGGCAGATGTTAGCTCAGGGCCGATCTTCCTCACAAAAAAAAACAAAAAACAAAACAAAACAAAAATATGAACTAGATTTATATGTTCTGATCAGAAAGCTTTGAAGACACATTGTTAGGTAAGAAATGTAAGTTACAAATAATAATGACAATTGTTTTCTCTACTGTTGATAACATTATCTAATTGCTAAGTGCTTTGTATAGATTGCCTTACTTGATGTCGCAAGGGAGCAGAATTTGCCACCCCAGAATGTGTCTCTTTGGCTTGATTATTTTTTATTTTATTTTACTTTTCTGGTGGTGAGGAAGATTGGCCCTGAGCTAATACCTGTTGCCCATCTTCCTCTTTTTGCTTGAGGAAGATTAGCTCTGAGATAACAGCTCTGCCAATCAATCATCCCCTATTTTTGTATGTGGGATGCCACAACAGCATTCCTTGATAAGTGGTGTGTAGGTCTGTGCCCAGAATTCAAACCTGTGAACCCCAGGGCTGCTGAAGTGGAGCACGTGATCTTAACCACTATGCCACAGCTCCGGACCCTGGCTTGATTATTTTTAAGAACAAAAGACTCAGGCCACCAAAGTCAGGATGGCAGCGTAGGCAGACTCTGAACATACCTCCTTCCGTGGACACAGCCAATTTACAACTACTTGTGGAAAAATTACCACTGAGACAGAACTGAAATTTGGGTAAGAGGAACTCCTGCAACAAAAGACAATCCTAATTGAGATGGAAGAGGCAGAAACTCCCTGCTGGAGAGAAAAAACGCTGCCTTCACAAGCCGCCAGCTTCACGGCCGCCCGGGAGCAGCCCAAACATATGCAGCCCTGCCTGGAGGAGCCGGCCCGTAGGCAGGGAGCGCCGCTGCAGGAGGCACTTTGTGGACCCAGCACAATCCAGACGAGTGGCATAATATCTGACTTTGCCTGCTACTAAACCATTGGGGAGCACCCCCAGAAAAGCTGGTTCACAAAGAAATTAAAACTGGTTCTTAAAGGGCCCAGGCACAAACTCACCCATTTCAGAAAGCAACCTAAAATGACCAGAAAGAAAGGTGCACAGTGCTTTGGTGAAAAGAGACTCACCTGATAGGCTCTGAGTGTGTTGCAGTCAGAGGAGAGACCTCTCCAGGGACTGGGACATTGGCGGTGGCCATTGTGGCCTGGTGTGGGCGTGCTGACACAGACGCCACTGGAGTTCTCCCTGGGGCCTGCTAGCCCAGGGTCTGCCCCAGCCACTAGAGCACCGATTTAATCTGGTTCAGCCAGGGCAGGCAGCCCACCTTAGGGACTGGCCCCACCAAACAACCCTCAGGCAACTTGTGGTCCTGCATAGATTGGTGACTGGATTCTCTGCAGCCTGGCAACTGAGCCGAATTCAGTGGGGCAGGGCGTGTACAAGGAGCGGGAGGAGAGTGTGGGGCGGTGGTGGAGTGAATGGGGCTCCTGCGGTGGAGAGACTGGGTCCACTTCAGGAGGTCAGGGTGTGCACATGGGGCAGAACTGTGTTGACTGTGTGTGTGGACCTGTGGGCAGTGGGACTTGTCAGCACAGAAGACTTGTGCTTCTCAAAGACCCACATAGAGGGTTTTCACCCACTTCAAAAGCCTGAAACAATTGGGTGCTCCCCTGCCTGAGGCCAGCCCCACCCAGCTGCAATCCTCAGAAAGCTGACAAGAGACCTAAAGGCTGGAGGCTTATAGCAACTGTAAGCCCCTGAGACGAACAACCTGCCCCACTGGGGGCCTACTCACTTAAAAGAAATACTGTAACACAAATGTGGTATTAGAACTTGCAGCCAACTGTGCTGGGGCTTCCCAAACCCAATAAAGAGACTGAAGGGCCCACAACAACTACAAGCAGCTGAGCATTACAACAGCTGGCCAAGAGCATAACTCGGTCTCCCTGGGCGCATACAGGAGAGCAAAGACACCGCAACAGAAGGGGACACATAGCCCACATAGGGGTCACTCCTGGAACATTCAGAACTGAGGGAAGTACACTGCAGGCCTCAAAAGGCATCACTGATATAATGTCACCTATCCAAGAGCAGGAGACGTAGCTGACCTACGTAATACACAGACACAAGCACAGGGAAAGAGGCAAAATGAGAAGGCAAAGGAACATATTCCAAGTAAGGGAAGAGGACAAAACCCCAGAAAAGAAACTAAGTGAAACAGAAATGAGCAACCTATCCGACAGAGAGTACAAACAAGAGTGTTAAGGATGCTCACTGATCTGGAGAGAAGAATAGATGAACTCAGTGAGAATGTCAACAAAGAAATGGAAGATATAAAAAAGAACCAATCAGAAATGAAGAATACAATACTGGAAATGAAAAATTCACTAGAGGGACTCAAAAACAGAGTAGAAGATACAGAAGAAAGGATCTGCAAGCTGTATGAAAGACTAGAAGAAATTACCCAAGCTGAATGGGTAAAAGAAAAAAGAATTAAAAAGAGCGAGGACAGTCTAAGGGACCTCTGAGACAACATCAAGCGCACTAACATCCGTGTTATTGGTGTCCCAGAAGGAGAAGAGCAAGACAAAGGGGCAGAGAATCTATTTGATGAAATAATAGCTGAAAACTTCCCTAACCTAAGGAAGGAAACAGACATCCTGGTACAGGAAGCACACAGAGCCCCAAACAAGATAAACTCAAAGAGGCCCACACCAAGACACATCATAATCAAAATTTCCAGAATTAAAGAGAGCATCCTAAAAGCCACAAGAGAAAGACAAGTTACATACAAAGGAAATCCCATAAGGCTATCAGCTGACTTCTCAGCAGAAACCTTACAGGCTAGAAAACAGTGGCATGATATATTTAAAGTGCTAAAAGGAAAAAACTTACAGCCAAGAATACTCCACACAACAAGGTTATCATTAAAAATGGAAGGAGAGATAAAAAGTTTCCCAGAGAAACAAAAATTAAAGGAGTTTGTCGCCAAGAAACCAGTGCTACAAGAAATATTAAAGGGACTTATTTAAGCGGAAAAGAGAAGACCAGAAATAGGAAAAATGACCTAGTTCCATGATAAGAGGATAATGGATACAAGTGCACAAAAAAGAGGTTAGATATGATATCAAAAACATAAACTGAGGGAGGAAGGGAGTTAAAGAGTAGAGCTTTGAGACCAAGGTCAAACTAAAGAGACGAGCAATCCTGTATAGAGGACTACTAAAACACTGAGAAAAAAAAAAAGTTAATAAATGGCAGTAAATACATACTTATCAATAGCTACTTTAAATGTCAATGGATTAAATGCTCCAGTTAAAAGGCATAAGGTGGCTGACTGGATTAAAAAACGAGACCAATATATATACTGCATAAAAGAGACACACTTCAGACCTAAAGACACTCACAAACTGAAAGTGAAGAGTTGGAAAATGATTGTCCACGCAAATGGCAATGAAAAGAAAGCTGAGGTAGCAATAGTCATATCAGAAAAAATAGACTTTAAAACAAAAACTGTAAAAAGATACAAAGAAGGGCATTTCATAATGATCAAGGGAACAATCCAACAAGAGGATATAACACTTGTGAATATCTATGCACTCAACGTAGGAGCACCTAAATATATAAAGCAATTATTAAGAGACATAAAAAGAGAAATAGACAGTAACACAATAATAATAGGGGACTTTAACACTTCACTTACACCAACGGATCATCCAAACATAAGATCAATGAAGAAACATTGGCCTTAAATGACACACTTGAACAGATGGACCTAGTAGATATATACAGGGCAGTCCATCCAAAAACCAAAGAATACACGTTCTTTCCAAATGCACATGGATCATTCTCCAGGATTGATCACATATTAGGCCACAAAACAAGTCTACAAAAAATTAAGGAGATCGAAGTTATACCAAGCATCTTTTCTGACCACAATGGTATGAAACTAGAAATCAACTATAGGAAGAAAATCAGAAAAGCCACAAATATGTGGAGATGAAACAAAATGATACTGAACAAAGATTGGGTCAATGAAGAAATCAAAGGAGAAATAAAAAAATACCTGGAAACAAATGAAAATGAAAGCATGACATGCCAGAATTTATGGGATACAGCAAAAGCGCTCTCAGATGGAAGTTTATAGCAGTACAGGCCTATCTCAACAAACAAGAAAAATCTCAAATAAACAACCTAACAATGCACCTAAAGGAACTGGAAAAAGAAGAACAAACAAAGCCCAAAATCAGTAGAAGAAGGCAAATCATAAAAATGAGAGCAGAAATAAATGAAAAAGAGACTAAAAAAACAACAGAAAAAATTAATAAAACCAAGAGATGGTTCATTGAAAAGATAAACAAAATTGACAAAACTTTAGCTAGACTCATCAAGAAAATAAGAGAGAAAGCTCAAATAAGTAAAATCAGAAATGAAAGAGGAGAAATTACAACAGACACCTCAGAAATACAAAAGATTGTGAGAGAATACTATGAAAAGATATGCCAACGAATTCGACAATCTGGAAGAAATGGATAAATTCTTAGAATCATACAACCTTCCAAAACTGGATCAAGAAGAAATAGAGAATTTGAATAGACCAATCACCAATAAGGAGATCAAAATAGTAATCAAAAACATCCCCAAAAATAAAAGTCCAAGACCAGACGGCTTCCCTGGTGAATTCTACCAAACATTCAAAGAAGACTTAATACCTATCCTTCTCAAACTCTTCCAAAAAATTGAGGAGGGAGGGAAGCTCCCTAACTCATTCTACGAAGCTGACATTACCCTGATACCAAAACCAGACAAGGACAGCACAAAAAAAGAAAATTACAGGCCAATATCACTGATGAACATCATTGTAAAAATCCTCAACAAAATGCTAGCAAATAGCATACAACAATATTTTAAAAAGATTATACACCATGTTCAAGTGGGATTTATTCCAGGTATGCAGGGATGGTTGAACATTCACAAATCAATCAATGTGATACACCACATTAATAAAATGAAGAATAAAAATCACATGATCATCTCCATAGATGCAGAGAAAGCATTTGACAAGATAGAGCATCCATTTATGATAAAAACTCTGAATAAAATGGGTATAGAAGGAAAGTACCTCAACATAATAAAGGCCATATATGACAAACCCACAGCTAATATCATCCCCAATGGTGAAAAACAGAAAGCCATCCCTCTAAGAACAGGAAGAAGACAAGGATGCCCACTGTCCCCACTCCTATTTAACATAGTACCAGAAGTCCTAGCCAGAACAATCAGGCAAGAAAAAGAAATAAAAGGGATCCAAACTGGAAAGGAAGAAGTTAAACTGTCACTATTTGTGGATGACAAGATTTTATATATAGAAAACCCTAAAGAATCCACCAAAAAACTTTTAGAAGTAATAAACGAATACGGTCAAGTTGCAGGATACAAAATCAACTTACAAAAATCACTTGCATTTCTATACACTGAAAACAAAGTAGCAGAAAGAGAAATTAAGAATACAATCCCAATTACAATTGCAACAAAAAGAATAAAATATCTAGGAATAAACTTAACCAAAGAGGTGAAAGATCTGTACACTGAAATCTATAAATCATGGCTGAAAGAAATTGAAGAAGACACAAAGAAATGGAAAGATATTCTGTGCTCTTGGACTGGAAGAATTAACATAGTTAAGATGTCCATACTTCCTAAGGCCATCTATAGATTCAATGCAATCCCTGTCAAAGTTCCAACAACATTTTTCACAGAAATAGAACAAACAATCCTAAAATTTATATGGAACAACAAAAGACCCGGAATAGCTAAAAGAATGCTGAGAAAAAAGAACAAAGCCGGAGGTAACACACTCCCTGATTTCAAAATGTACTACAAAGCTATAGTAACCAAAACAGCATGCTACTGGCACAAAAACAGACACACAGATCAATGGAATAGAATCAAAATCCCAGAAATAAACCCACATATCTATGGACAGCTAATCTTCGACAAAGGAGCCAAGAACATGCAATGGAGAAAAGAAAGTCTCTTCAACAAATGGTGTTGAGAAAACTGGACAGACACATGCAAAAAAATGAAAGTAGACCATTACCTTACACCATACACAAAAATTAACTCAAAATGGATTAAAGACTTGAGTGTAAGACCTGAAACTATGAAACTTCTAGAAGAAAACATAGGCAGTACGCTCTTCGACATCGGTCTTAGCAACATATTTTCAAGCACCATGTCTGAGTGGGCAAGAAAAACAATAGAAAAAATAAACAAATGGGACTACATTAAACTAGAAAGCTTCTGCACAGCAAAGGAAACCATCAACAAAATGAAAAGAAAACCTAAAAATTGGGAGACAATATTTGCAAACCATACATCTGATAAGGGGTTAATCTCCAAAATATATAAAGAACTCATACATCTCAACAGCAACCAATTAAAAAATGGGCAAAAGACATGAACCAACATTTCTCCAAAGAAGATATACAGATGGCCAACAGGCACGTGAAAAGATGTTCAACATCATTAACTATCAGGGAAATGCAAATCAAAACTACAATGAGATATCACCTCACACCCATCAGAATGGCTGTAATTAACAAGACAGGAAACGACAAGTGTTGGAGAGGACGTGGAGAGAAGGGAACTCTCATACACTGCTGGTGGGAGTGCAAACTGGTGCAGCCACTGTGGAAGGTGGTATGGAGATTCCTCAAAAAATTAAGGATAGAACTACCATATGATCCAGCTATTCCACTGCTGGGTATTTATCCAAAGAACTTGAAAACACCAATGCATAAAGATACATGCACCCCTGTGTTCATTGCAGCGTTATTCACAATAGCCAAGACGTGGAAGCAACCTAAGTGCCCATCAAGGGACGAATGGGTAAAGAAGATGTGGTATATATACACAACGGAATACTACTCAGCCATAACAAATGATGAAATCCAGCCATTTGTGACAACATGGATGGACATTGAGGATATCAGGCAAAGTGAAATAAGTCAAAGGGAGAAGGTCACATACCGTATGATCTCACTCATTAAGTAGTAGATAATAACAACAACAAACAAGCACGTAGAGACAGAGATTGGATTGGTGGTTACCAGAGCAAAAGGGGAAAGGGAGGAGAGTGAAAGGAATATTTCAGTACATGTGTGTGGGGATGGGTTGTAATTAGTATCTGGGTGGTGAACATGATGTAATCTATGCAGAAATAGAAGTATAATGATGTACACCTGAAATTTATACAATGTCATAAACCAATGTTACTGCAATTAATAAATAAATAAATAAATAAATAAATAAATAAATAAATAAATAAATAAATAAATATAAAAGAACAAAAGACTCAGGAAGAAACTTTGATCTTTCCCCTAACTGCCTAAAAGAATTTGAGGAAAGAGCTATCCCCACAGATAACTATAGTACATATGAACTATGTGTGGTAGACAGGGAGGAACCTAGCAAGGCCCATTTGGTCTAAAAGTCCTCTCTATTATCTCTGCAATCTCTGCATGACATGGCAAACATTTGTTTACCAAACATTTGCTTTTCCCTCTCTGTGTAAATTGCCTTCCTCCCCTTTGAAGTCCCAAACCACTACCCTTGACATATTCCTTTGTCTTTAGCTGAAGATAGTATTTAAGGCGGTGGCTTCAGCCTTTTGCAAATTTACTCAGTTTTGCTGGGTCTCTCCTATGTATACATGTTATTAAACTTGTTTAATTTTCTCCTGTTTTTCTGTTTCATGTCAATTTAATTCTTAGACCAGCCAGAAGAACCTAGAAGGGTAGAGGAATATTTCTCCCTCCTTTACAATGTCCATGACAGCCCTATTACATAAGTACTATTATTAGCCCTATTTTTACAAATGAGGGAACTGAGGCATACTAATCACAATTTCTGTACTAAAAATTGCATTTCCTTGTGTACATAATCACCTACAAATGAATGATAAAATGTCTGGAAGCAAGCACAGTAAAACAAAGGTGGTGATTTTCTTTGGGTATGAAGGTATGATTGCTTTGGTTTTCAACAAGGATTTTTAAATTACTTGAATTTTTTTACAGTAAGAATATAGTCATTTAGGGCCGGCTCTGTGGCTTAGCGGTTAAGTGCGCGCGCTCTGATGCTGGCGGCCCGGGTTCGGATCCCGGGCACGCCCCAAGGCACCACTTCTCCGACCAACCCGAGGCCGAGTCCCACGTACAGCAACTAGAAGGATGTGAACCTATGACATACAACTATCTACTGGGGCTTTGGGGGGAAAAAAATGAATAAATAAAATCTTTAAAAAAAAAAAAAAAAAGAATATAGTCATTTATTTTATGGAGGAGTGGACATAAATTTTAAAGTGGCTTTTTAAATTAATCATGAATATTATAGTATATGTAAGATATATAAAAAGTAATTCATATATCATCATGCAACTTGAGAGAAAGAATCTTGCCAATACAGTTGGGTATGCCTCTTCTAATCATAGTCATACTATGATGCTCTAGAGATCTTCTCAGAGATAGCTCTCTGCCTCTTGCATACCTTAAAACCACTTGGTACAAACTATATCTCTAAGGTGTCTATGATGGCAGGTAAGAATTTTTATGTGCTGTTGTGACCTTCTCTTTTGTCTACACACTTCAAATCTAGGGGAAGCCCCAGCTTTTTACTTACTTGATGTTGGTCCCAAGGAGGAGCTCCAATATGTGGCAAGGTGCAAAAATATAAGATGAGTAGGGTCACGGCATTATAGAATGAAGATGAAGCTATTTAAGTGAAAACAAAATCAAAGAGGCAAACTCTTTAGGATAGAGGGTCATTTCTTTCTTCTCTCATTTAGAGACACAATGTCCTTGGAAGTTACAAGTTCAAAGGGGAATCGGCGTGACATTAGGGGTAGCAAAGACATTGATTGGACAGGTCCCTGAAATGACTCATTCTCTAATTCCTAATTACCATCATCTACATATTCAAGAATAGCCAAATACAGGAAGTTTACATAAAGTGATAAGAATATGATGTTTTAGAATAACTCAGAATGCAGATTTCATTTGTGTATGAAGCAGTCATTTTCCTCAGTGTTCATAAGTCAAATTTTATTTGGAGGAAGTTTTAGCAGTCTGTGACATCTCAGGATGAAATCTGTTCCCTAACTAGCTGAGTGATGTTCTGATCTTGAGCGCTTCACTCAATCTGTCTCATCTGCAACGAGAAAACTAGATATAGTAACTTCTAAAGTTCCTTCAAAACCTGGTTTCCCAACATTATCTTGAAAAAAATGTCTATATATATATATGAATGTTATTAGAATGATATTGGGCAAGAAAATAAAAAAAGGTCTAAATTTTATTCTTGGCATCTAACCCTACCATAATATAAGACACATAACCAGAAAGGAGGCAGTGCAAGGGAAAGCAACTCATTATTATTCCTTGGATCTTTGGCCCCAACCATAAAGACAGAAATTTAATGCTTTTTTTCCTTAGATTAATTGTGCATAAATAGCCTTGGACCTTACAGTGGGAGATTTCCAATCTATCCTTCACAGCTTCCACCTCATCCACATTCCCCTCCCCATAACACATTTACCCCAAATCAAAATAGTAGCGTAGATTCTAAATGAAGGACTATAATTTACAATCTAAGTATCATTAGGAAACAGATTTTGCTTCTCTGTTACTTGTTTTTCTCATTAGGAAAATAAAAAGGAGAGCCCTATCAACCCTCTGGAGCTAGTGTGAAGATTAAGTGATACAAAATAATTGCAAAACACCAGGTATCGAATATGTGATTATTAAATATACTATAAATTACAGTTTTAGATATCTAATTTCTGCCATTGTACCCTAAAGTGAGTTAATTATTCCTCAGCGTTTGCCTAATGCAGGTCTTTGCTTGGCGCAACTTCCTGATGGAATCCACATATGTGAAATGTGAGAACCAGGAAATATTTTTGGAGAGCTACTGAGCTGTTGGTACTCTACTTAGTGAATGGAACTGGTTATTTCACATCAGACAGGGCTAGAACTGCTTTCAACATATACTAGTGTCTTTGTGCAAATCACCAGAAGCTGCCTCATTTGGCAGACAAATTAACTAGCTATGCCTGCTCCAAGAGATCAATTCTGAAAAGATATTCATTGTTCTGGGCTAAAGCCACCCCTCCTAGGACACAGAGCTGGGCAATTGAAGCACAAACTGGATTTCAGCCCCTGTCTGCCCTCTCGCTGGGTTTCTTTGAGCAGAGCAGAGCCTGTTCAACCTGTCCATTTTTGACCAGAACCTTACCCTGTAAAGATAACACCCAAAGTATAAATCCAAATATTTCTTGGGGCCTGTGTGCCCCACCCTGATTTGTAGGCCACAGACCATTTACTTTTAAGCAATTCACCAATGAATTAGACTCCTGGAGAAACACTCCTTTAGGGAAAAAAAAAAAAAAACAATGTTTATTATTTTTTTTAAATTATGAATTTTATAGATGTAAATTATGGCATTGAGCTGGTAGAGAAAAATATAAAAAAGAAAGTAACAAGCACCTGTAACACACCATTCCCAAGACTTAATAGCTGGTATGTATATCGCTGTATTTCAACCATGTATATACATATATTTTTTTCTGTGTTTAGATCTTGTCTCCATAAACATCATTATTAATGGCACCCAGGTTTTTAGAAGGAGAACTCTAGAGAGGTTTTCATATATGAATCAGGATTGAGCAGTTGTTTCTTGCTTTTCCTGGCCTTGATGACCTTGAAGAAGAAAGAGATAAAGATAGACCAGTTGAGATGCACCTGATCATACAGTTCTCCCTTCACTCACACTGTGTTTCTTTGCCGCAGGCTGTATCCCATTCTCTCTTCCTTTCTAAAAGGCTTTTCTCTCACTCTCTTCTATCTCCTTTAATGATGTCCCGTCTATTTGAATCATTACCCCCTCCTCTTGGTTGGGACCCGGAAATGAGATATTCACTCACACCCAGCATGAGTACATGTGGACAAGCAGGAGCTGTGGGGAATAAAGGGGAGAGGAAGGAGCAGGTGTACTCAATGTCAAGAGTTGAGGGGAAAGTTCTCACTGAGAAGAAAAGTGGGAGGAAGTTGCAAAAGATATTTCTGGTGCAATGTTGTGAGGGAAGGGTTGGAATGTTTGATTGATGGTCGTGAGAACTGGAAAGATCTAAGACCAAGTGCATTTCCGAGCACCTGGACATGTCAGCCTTTGTACTTGATCTGTTTGCATTCCAGTATTAGCCTTTGTTAGTGTCCCAAGAATCCCACATGGATGTATCCACATGAGTGTGATAAGGATTATGTACCTTATCATATAGAACTAACCACCTCTGTTTGTTATTGATCAGCATGTGTATCTCACAAAACACAGGTAATTTTGTCTTCTGAGACACTCAGGGGCATCCTTGATCATTTAATCTGGTATGATCTCTGGTAACCATCCTCTGAGATTGAAGATATTTCCCCCATTTTATAATTGACTAACCTGAGGTTCCTAATGTTTAAGTTCATTAGTCAACTAGCAAATCACAGAACCAGTATTTGAAACAAATCTGCCTTAAAGCAGCCCAAAGTTGCTAAATAATCTCTCTGCTTTGATAAATGCAACCAATTCTATATATTTATCATAGGTATAATATTCTTTGAATGCCTATCTGAAGTTTCTCTCTTTAATATGATTAAAAATATCCTTCTTTAAAACAGAAAGACTGATGGAAAGAAAGAATGTTTACACTCACTAAAGTAAAAGGATCAGTTTTCCACATGCTCAACTCGGTGTAATAGCAGCAGTCTGTTCTTTTTAAAGTCTGCTACTTTGGAAGAATGATGTTTCCCAGAAGTTCCCATCTTGATGAAACTGTGAATTACAGATCTCAGCTTCCTCTTATTTTCACTTAATGCCAATTCAAAGCAGATGAATTGAAGTTTATCTCCTTCCTCACAGTTGATTTGGGCCAGTCATCCATACATCACGACTTCCATCTTCCCTGTATTATCTTTTATTTCATAATAAATGAATTGAATCTTAACTGTTTTCTGCAAAAGAAAAATCACATTCATCCTCTGAGAACTGGATCAGGAATATTCACATCTATGAGAAATATAGAATGTTAGTGAAACTTTTGTCTGACTTGTTACTATGAGCTATAGGTCCAGAATTACAGGTACCAAATAGCTTAACACATCTTATTCAGAGAATTCTCCCTTTTGAATCCTCTGTCTAGGTTTCCTTCTTTTAGGTTTTGTCTGCTGGGTTCTTCTGAAAGAATTGATTACTTTCCTGATTTTTCCTGCTTCCACCTCAGAATAGCTGACATTTCTTAAGAAACTTGGATATATAGTCATGTGCTGCACAATGACGTTTCCGTCAAAGACGGTGGTCCCATAAGATTTACCACGTAACCTAGCTATACCATCTAGGTTTGTGTAAGCACACTCTATGATATTCCCACATCAACAAAATTGCCTAAGGATGCTTTCTCAGAATGTATCCCCATCTTTAAGTAACACATGACTGCATTGAGGTCTGATAACTTTTACAGGTTTCTTGGCACCTGTCTGAGAATAGAGAAGGAAGGCCATTTATGCTTCATTATGAGTTTGAGAAAGAGTGTTGCAAGTCCTAATTAAGTAGATTGTTATATCAACATGTAATTCTTTCTTCTGTCTTCTCTATTTATTCATTCCTTTCCAATCTGCCCAAATCTTGAATCTAGATCATCTAGTCCCATTATTCTTGTTTCTATCTCACTTACTTTACTCATTAATTATATAAACGCATAGGTGTGCACAGTCGTTTAAACAGAATGTACACAAAACAACAGGAGTAAAAGTAAAGAGCCACCCTAGAAGACATATATAATGGAGTATGAAACAATGTTTCATATAAAAATTTAGGTCAGCTAAGCTTAGTATTTCTATGATGTTTTGGGTTGAAATACCTACACTGATTATAAGAATTCACAAAAATTCTGCATTTTATTGTCCATGTTTATAAATTGAAGTGTTAAACTACATGATTACTCTATTCTTTTCAACATCTATATCTCTCTTATTAGTTAATGCCAAAGTCAGTTGCTCAACAATTTTTTGATGAATGAATGTGAAGAGGAAAGGGCATTTTAGCTGTCTGTTGGAAACAGCTGCATTCTAGGGCAGAGTAGTCTATTGATGTCTTAGTCTGGTTATCACAACTGGAATCCAAGCTTGAGAGGGCAATTGTTTATTCACAATTAAGTTAATCTGTCACTGAAACAGATGAGGCAGAACTCAAAGAAACAAAATCAGAAAGATATGTCTATTGACATAAACTCTGCACTGTTCTGGACCAGGGCAGCTGTTAATGGGTCATCATAGCTGATAAAATGCCAAGGTTTCTAAGGAATCTCTTTCTAAAGAACTTGCATGTTGTTACCTTGGGAAGAGGAATGTTCAGAGATTGTCTCTCCCATACGCTGAAGTAGTCAGGGGGACTTTGAGTTCCTGTGTTTAGGACTTTAACCAAACTCAAAATGGCAAGTTAAGACTCAAACTCTGAGGTTGTGAGAGAAATATTACAAAATAGTAGTGTGGGCTTACCTTATGCACCTGATACACTCCATTCACAAATGTTCCTGGAGCTTACGAGTACAGATGAATGATTTTAGGAGTTGCATTTGAATTTTTAATGAGTCTCTTTGAGACCTCCATCTTTCGGTCAGCATTAACATCAGACACAGATGAGGCATTGTAGATCTCCAGGAACCCATTGCACCCAATATAATCTGATATGGCGATGACTTTCTTTGGGATGAACTTCCCCTTCAGGCTGACAGCAAAAACCTTCACTTGGAAGAATTCGTTCTCAGTAGCCACTGTGGCATGAAACATCTTTCTCTCTCCTTCACTGACGGCATATGCAAATTGTACTGTTGCTTTCAGTACCATCACTTCTTTGGGGCCGCTCTGGAAACCTTCTTCCCTTGAAGCTTCTTTAGGTACAGCCTTCAATCTTGGTTTCTACTTAGAAGTACACACCAAAACCAGGCACAATTTAGAAAGGAAATAAAGACTTACTCTCTAGTGAGAACCTTCTCAGGCTTGATGTTGAGCCTCAATGAACACCCTAATTGGGTGAACTTGGAAAAAAACTAAACAAATATGGCTGACATGGCATAATTTAGCTAATGGAAAAAATGGAGAAGATTTAAACAGCAATATTATTTCTTATCGTCATTGTTTTATTACTTTTGTAGGAAGTATATTTTTATTTAAGAAGGATTAATTCAACAAGAAAAGTATTTATCCTATTAGAGTATAGGGGCAGTGAGCAATAGCAATGTTGTTGTGTAGTGATTACGAATAGGGATAAAGATGAAAAAATAGTCTTAATTTATCCCGTCAACTCATTTTAGTGAGCAAAGTAAGATATAAACAGGGAAGAAAATAAGTCATCCGTAATATCACTGAGCGTCAAGAATGGCTCCAGTCAGAAACCATTGATTTCATCTGGAATTAATCCCAGTAGACGTGGCAATTTAAAGGGAGCCCATTTCCAAGAAAACAGTACTGTGTTGAAAGGGGTTAGGAAGACAGTCCCTGGAAGAACCCCAGTAACTTCCCTAATTTAGAGATGTCCTGGATAGACACTTTTGAAGAGTAGTGGAATCACCCACCCCAAAACATACCTTCTCAGCACAGGATTATTTTGAAAACCAACAGACACAAGAGAAGCTCTAAAAACAGCATAGAATTTGTCCCTTTATAAGGGAAATTTACAGCTATAAAGGAAAGCTCCATTTGTAAGGGTGTCTCCCTCTGTACCAGGAAGAGAAGGATGATTCTAAATAAATGACAAAAGAATCTTATCAATGGAGGAGAAACTGACTTAAATCAGAATAACAAATATTACCCTTCTTTATCCTGCTTTTCCCTGGTAACCTCCTCATAACTGGCCTTCTCCCATCTTTCTTTTTTTTGACTTTAGCTGAAGATGATATTTGAGCTGATGGCTGAGGCCACCTCAAGGAGTTACTCATTTATCCTGGGTATCTCTCATGTATACATGGTATACATGTTAATAAACTTCTTCTTGTTTTTCTCTTGTTAATCTGTCCTTTATTACAGGAGTCTCAGCCAAGAAATCAGAAGGGTAAAGGGGAAATTATTTTTCCTCCTCCATCTTCTCCTGTTGAAATAATGGCAAGTATCCTGGATAGAGGCTTAGGAGAAGCCCTTTAGGAGAAGGGGCTCCATTAGGAGAAGCTTCTCCTTTAGGAGAAGCATGTCAATGGAGAAGCCAGATATTAGGGGATTTTTGCTGACCTCCTGGAGAAATCACTCAGTGATCTGCACCATTTCTGAGTTTCAGGAGATCACTTTGAATTGGAGGAGAGACTACTGATCTGTAAGAGGAAATATGAAAGCAAGGGTGGGCATGGCAGTCCTAGGGAATAGCACATGGAAACAGACTAGCTGCCTCCACAGACCAGCAGTGCTTCTTGTGGTCTGACCTGGGAAATTACAGTCCATTGGGTGATGAAGCTTAACTCTGATTGACTTCCCATCAATGTGGCCATTTCACCCTAACATCACGAAGTTCATTCCCAGTGCAAACTAGTCAGTAACAAGAAACCTCACGATAATAACAACAGCAGCACCCTGACGAGAAGTGCACAGGACTTAAGGAGGAAATTATGTATTTACTCTGAGGGTCATGAAAGAAGACCTGATGGACACACGTTCTTATTATGTTCATTGCAGGGTATAGGGAATACTAGAAATAACCTAAAGTCAAATGATACAAGATTATTTTTCTAATTTATTAAATAGCCATGCAATTATTCTTGTATATTTAAATAATAATTTAAATCTGTACTGTTGATTGAAATAACATTTCAAGATATAGTAAGTGAAAAAAAAACCTGAGTTATAGAAAAATATGTGTAATGTGATCCAACCTGGAACAAAATGATACTCTTTGTGTATATATATATATATGTATAACAAAAATCAGAAAGACTTTACCGAAATGTGGCATTTGATAGAGTATAGATTTCTGATAGTTAAAATTTAATTATTTTTGTCTACGCATCTACATTTCCTAAATTTTCTAAGATGATATTATTTACGCAATAAAAATGAAAGAGAAAGAATTGGTGATAGTGCTTTGGTTGGCTCTATATTTCCCCACCCTATTTCACCCTAGGCTGTGTCTTTTACTGCATATTGAGGGAAACAAAAAGCAAACAAATGACTAATTATACTCAGCACAGAATAGGGATGATTAGCTGCCCATGAGGTCATAGACTACCTAATGCAGATGGTGGCAGAGGAAGAGTCGGAATTCGCATATAGCTAAGCATCTCAAAATATACACTTGATAAATAAATGAGTGATTTAAATAAATATAGAATTGTATATAGTTGGAGGTTAGTGAATAGCTCTTTCAAGGTTCTGTTGATCTCTGTTATTATATCATAGGGAAGAAAATATAGGGAACAGGAACCTGGTACCTTGGTTAAGGAACTGCTGGATGGGGTTGGTAGAGGCATCTGAGGAGTCTGGGGAAGGTTCTCAGTTGGGCATGTGCTGGTCCCTGAAGGTTCTGGAAGCTGACTCTGTTCCTGGGATACCTGCGTCCTCATGATGTCATCAGTTTTGGTGGTTATGTCGTTCCTTTTCTGAAGAAAAATAGATGTTTGTTCTTTTTTTCTGGTTAGTTGTTTTCAAAATCAGACAAAACAATATATTTTAATTTCATTCTTACTTTTTAAAACAGGACCTTCATTCTGCTGATTTTCTCAGAAATAATAGCACACATTCAGATACCCTCACCATCTCTACTGCTCCCACCCCACCCAGTATTAAACACTTCACTCTAACAAGTGAAAAGCTCAGATGATTGAAATTTTATTGTTCTCCGATGGAATCCTGGCTCTGCCTAAACTGAAATCTGGCCTGAGCCACTGGGTCAAACACAACCCTTGGGGTTATTCTTTAGTAAGGAAACAAGTCTTAGAACACAATGTTCCGTACTTCTGGATGTTTATTAACTAAGACTTTCACATCAACCAAGTACTCAAATTAGGTTCTATCCCCTGCTCTTCAGGCTTCAGAAAATACAGCTCGCCATTTTTTGTGGTGCTCTGATCTTCACCTTATCAGATGAATTCTCCTAAAGCCACAGTTCCAGAGGCAGGATTCTGCTCTCCTTCTAGTATGCATCAGACAGACAGTTGTTACATTTATTATGTACGTACTGGAGATCATAGAGAAATGATGATCGGAGAGTGAATAAAGCAGGCAGTATATCTATCTTTTACACAAAGAAACAAGAAATGTGTGAGGAATGATAAGACAAAGAAACTTAGATGTGAGGTATGTAATAGTGAGCAATTTAAGCAGAGTTTAGGCTTGAGGTAGTAGATTATCAAGGTTTGTTTACGCAAGCTTCTCAGCCCTGACTTCTCTAGCTCTGGTGATAAGGATACAGGGAGAGAACCTTTCTCACAGGAGATTCATTTCCTGCTTTCAGGGAGGACAGAGACAGCAGGGTCAGAAAGCCCTTTTTGCTTCTCAAGTAACTTTAATTCAAAATAATCAATATGCTATTGTGGGATATTTTGGGGTGGCCTTCCCTGAGCCCCAACACACCTAAGCATTACCATTACCTTAATTTTTATACCACATATAAGCAAAATCATATGTCTTGATTATCTTCAACATCATTAATAAAAAACTCCTTTCTAACATTCATATTTTGATGTTAATTTGCCTCTGAGTTTACCATTTCTAGCATTCAGTAATCTAATTCATATAATGCCACCTGTTGACAGAGAGGTGGAGAAGAGAGCTGCTTAAAGTTCCTGCCTAGGGAGTGACTAAAATATCCTTTTACCATACCAAGCACTTCATTCCTCATTAGAAAACTTACAAAAGCTGAGATAATGAAAACAAGCAGACAAACAAACAAACAAAAAAACATTGCTGTATTGTGAAATTTTTCAAAATAAATTATAGTCATTGTAACAACTGTACTCTGATGCTGGAAGTATTATATGCCTCTTAAATGCTCATGTTTTAGAATTAAGCTGGATTTGAATCCTGGCTCTAACATTCACTAAGTTTGTGATCTTGAGGAAGACTTTTAAACTTTACAAGCCTCGGTATTCTCATATGTGAAATGGCAGTAACAATATCATGCTCATGGGGACATGTAATAAAGAAAAAAATGAGATAATGTACATAAAGAACGCAAGTTTTAGAGTCCTGCTCCCCAGTAAATGCTCAATAAATGCAAATGTCATTATTCCACAATATGTTATGAGTTTGTGTGTCTTCTCTTATGTACAGATGTTTTATGCTTTATGATGACCCTGTTGATGGAAACCCCAGGTTGAGGACTTATGGGAAGCACCTTATAAAAGAAACCTCTCTATTTATGTCTGCCATATGTAGTAATGTAAGCCCCTTGACAGAAGCATCTTGACTATTTTCTTTTAAAAATGAATTAAATAATGCTTCCATCACAACTGTAGAATTTAGATATCTAAAAGCTAATGTTTTGTTGGGTAATACTTTTAAATGGTAACTGGGTTTTCTCCCTCAGTGTAATTCTTTCTAGACTACCATTGCTCATTCTATGTTCACTCATGCCCTTCTATGCTCTTTGTTTGAAGGGAGACGCGATAGAAGAAATTAGAGATACTAATGGTCTGTTTCTGGTTCTGAATCCAAAAGCATAAAGCATCCATATCGTAGACAAAATCTTTGGCAGAAGTCATGAAGAATAAGAGCAAGAATTTCCTGCTCACCTGGTAGATCATACAGAGTGTGTGCCAGGATTATTTTGTAGGCTTCCTCTGAAAGTGGGTGGACACCAAAGAAGAAATGACAGTATGGTGTGTTTACATGCACGAGACCATGGAGGCATATCATTCTCCTTAGGATTCCTGTACTCAAGGGGTTCAGGTAAAACAGAAACATTACTGCGGATGAAGAAATGGCAGAGTCACCCATTTAGGCAAGTGGGATCTTAGCAAGGGTCACACAGACCCTTCCAAGCCAGTATGCATGAGAAAAGTTGAGTTGTCCTAAGATACTCACAAAAGTCAGTGAAGTGGCATCTGAATTGGTAGTGCCTAGACATGGGCTCCACCAATGGCCACCTGTGCCAAGATGGTGAAGACACAGAATGCTTGTTCTACTCCAAAAGTAAAACCTTTAAAACTACCAAGAGAAATATGGACTTTTGGATCTAACAAAAAGAACAACAATAAACATTTAAAAATTAAGAAACCCAGTATATAGGAAGCCTGTCTTCAACTGGTATGCATGGGGTGGTGGTGGAGGCTGCAGCCTGGGTCAGAGTGTGGCTTGGGGGTTGGGCAAGAACCTGGAATAGTCACTTAAGGACCCTCTTGCCTTTCTCTCAAGTTGCCTGCTAGTTCACTGCAGATATAGGCTTCTGTGCCCTGGGTAGAGGTAACTGCACAGGTGACATCATGGCCAAGCAAAAGGCAGGCTAGGATAGGATTTAATGCACATGGATATGAACTCAATATTCCAACCTGTTTTCTGTTCCCCTTGAACAGGAGCTGATAATCTGAATTTATTTCTAGTAGGAACAAAAAATATAGACTTATTACAGCTATGACAAATTCTATAAAGGAAAATATAGGGACCTGTGAAAGGGAACAGTAGGAAGATGTGATCTATTCTAGGAGGGAGCATTCTAGGAGGAGACCTTGCCCTAAGAAAGGAGTAGGTTAGCATCGGAAAATATTGGAGCAATAAACAGACAGGAGAAATAGATTTCAAACAAAAGGAAAGTAGTACATGTCAAAACACATGATATCGGAAGGAGAATGGAATATTGAAAATAAATGGTGACATACGGTTAGTGAGCAAAGGTGAAAGGTGTGAATGGAAACTGGAATATAAGGGATGAACAGATGTAGCCTGTTCATAGTCCTCTCTACTTGTCTGGCTTTTTTTGGTTAGTTCTTGGACCAAAAAATGACAAGAATCATCTTGAGATCAGGAATGATTTAAAGAATGTATACCTTGTAAATAGCAAAAGACTTAGAATCTGGTGGTGTGTCCAATTATATTCTTGATAAATCAATAAGAGATGTGGCAAACAAATTGTATTTAGTCAGAGATTAGATGAGGAACCCTTTCAAGATTCGATGGCACCTGTAAGTAGATTTTAGGCAGGTGTAAGGAATAGGGACAGAAGGATGGTACTTTGTTTAGGGAACCGCTAGATGGAGTTTGTCGAGGATGACCTAACTGAAAATGCATTGATTGCTGGAGTTAGTGGAGGCTGACTCTGCTCCTGGGAGGAACTTCATTCTTCTGGAGTCATAAGTTTGTGTGATTGTGTCTTCAATTGTTTGAAGGAAAGTAGACTATTTTTTTTCCTACATAATGGTTCTAGAGGAACAGATATTTAAGGACGAGATTTCTGAATTATTTTTGGATGGGGTTTCTGAAATTGGTTCTCCAATTTTATTTGATGTAAAGGTGTTAATAATTCTATTTGCAATAGTAAAGAGTGTGAATAGTTCATGGCATAATGTGGTAATAGAGATATGCAAAATATCATCATTGAATACTCATGATCAAATGCTTATGAGACACAGTTCTAGGTGATAATTTATATGACATTTTTGAACATTTTTGTCAAACTAACAAGTATAGTGAGACTGGCTTCTTGCTCCTGATTTCACTTGACAAAGCGGAGAAAGAAAAGGATGGGGTCAGGAATTTGAATTCCCATCTCAAGTGCTGCATAAATGACCTGAAAGCTTCTATCTCTGTCTTGAAAGAGACACTTATCTCCTGTAGCTGTGGAACTGAGATTGCTGATAACCAAATGTAGGGTTATCTCATCCTGTGAATGACTGAAGGGCAATGCAAACTGAATTCCCAACCTTACAGGATACCTAGTGAGGGCATTGACTGGTAAAGAACGAGATTCCGAAAATTGGAATGGAGACATATGGGAAGATCCTGATGAAGCTGGAGACATTAAGCCCTTAAATTCTGATAAGTCTTCTTTGTCAGTAAAAGCAGCCACTCCTCCTCATCTGAGATTAGCCCTGCTTTGCTGAAAAAAACTGCAATGGCTTCCCCTGACGCAGTTGCCTTGCAAGACACTACTGATTCTCCTCAGGACTCACCCCACCATCCTTCTTTGCTTCTAGACTTATAACTAGACCCAAGTCCCATTAGGCCTTGAATATGCAAGTAAATTACCTGATGAAGTGGCCTAAATGCCTGTGGTCTCCACTCCTGCTACACTACCTTCTCTCTCCCTGTCTGCACCTGTGTTCTCATGGGAAGTTCATCATGATCGGTTGACAGAAGAAGGGAAAATTCTGACCTGGTTTATGGATGGTTCTGCATAATATTCAGGAACCACTCAGAATTGGACCTATTCTGAGTCTATAGCACTATAGAACCTCTATCAGATGTCCCTGAAAGATGGTGGTGAGGGGAAATCCTCCTTATGGGCAGAACTTCAAACAGTTCACCTGGTTGTTTATTTTTCTCGGAAGGAGAAATGAGTCAGGCATTTTTATATACAAATTCATGGGCTATGACCAATGGTTTGACTGATTATCAGGAACTTGGAAGGAATATGATCAGAAAATTGGCAACAAGGACATCTGGGGAAGAGGTATGTGGGTAGATCTCCCTAAATGGGAAAAAATATTTGTATCCCATGTGAGTGCTTACCAAAGGATGACCTTAGCAGAAGAGGACTTTTATAATCAAGTGTATAGGGTGACCTGTTCTGTGGTTATCAGCCAGCCTCTTTCCCCAGCCACCTCTGTCATTGCCCAATAGGCTCATGAACAAAATGGCCATGGTGGTAAGGGCGGAGGTTATGCATGGGCTCAGCAACATGGGCTTCCACTCACTAAGGGTGACCTGGTACAGCCACTGCTGTGTGCCCAGTCTGTGAGCAGCAGAGACCAACACTGAGTGATTTCAGTATTGGCACCATTCCCCAAGGAGATCAACCATCTACCTGATGGCAGGTTGATTACACTGAGCTGCTTTAATCATGGAAGGGGTAGCGTTATGTTCTTACCATAATACCACTTATTCTGGATGTGAGTTTGCCTTCCCTGCATGCAATATCACATGCATGCAATGTTTCTGCCCAAACTACCATTGTGGATTTACATAATGCCTTATCCACAGTCAAGGTATTCCATACAGCATGGCTTTCCATCAAGGAACTCACTTTATAGGTTCTTTAGGAGCCAGGATCACAGGTTCAGGAATCAAGGAGAGGAAGTGGGAGTTGCACCATTCACTATTACTGCTGGTGATGCGCTAGCAAAATTTTTGCTTTCTGTCCCCATGAACTCATGCTCTGCTGGCCTAGAGGTTTTAATTATATAAGGAGGAATGCTTTCACCAAGAGACATAACAATGATTCCATTGAACTGGAATTTAAGACAGCCGCCTGGCCACTTTGGGCTCTTCACGCCTCTGAAGGAACAGGC
Source organism: Ceratotherium simum simum (assembly GCF_057802395.1). Taxonomy (NCBI): domain Eukaryota; kingdom Metazoa; phylum Chordata; class Mammalia; order Perissodactyla; family Rhinocerotidae; genus Ceratotherium; species Ceratotherium simum. The sequence continues at coordinate 36,962,713 of NC_141901.1, forward strand.
ACAGAAAGGAGTCACAGTGTTGGCTGAGGTGATTGACCCTGACTACCGAGGGGAAATTGGACTACTACTCCATGATGGAGGTAAGGAAGAGTACATTTGGAATACAGGAGAGCCCTTAGGAGGTCTTATGCTCTGCGATTAAAGTCAATGGAAAATGCTGTCTCCTTGAGCCCTGACATTGAGAAATGCTGTGGTGGTGGAAACAGTATTCACCAGAGTGCCTCTAGCCTGAACCTATTTAGATAAGGGGCTTTTGGGGGATTCCACCTCTGTATTTTCTCACCTGTTGTAACAGTATTGCATCTTGGATAGAGGCATTTTTAGTTGTACTCTCAAAATGGCTCTGTCTACACTGTAATAACTGAAAACTCTTGATATCTGTAGTTTGTGATAGGCTCTATTTTCCATATCAGTGCCAGTCAATTTTACATTCTCTATTCTTACACTCTCTGGTCCTTTAATCTGGTAAGAGAAAGACTAGAAATTCATTAGTTTATTCTAAAATTTTCTTAAATTTATTTCATGCCAATGCTTTCAGCATCCACTGCTCTTTTGCTATTATGCTTTGCATGCTAACAGAAAACCAGAGATCAGAGCGATTTATCTTTAATGTTGTTTCTCTTTAGTGTCCTGGATTCCTTGAATTTCAGCAGAACACTTTAAATGGAGGGTAGGATGCCTAATCAATGAGAGGAAGTGCTAGAGGCATGAGTGTGCCATGGGCTACAGTGGAACCAGTACATGGAGCCTTCCTAGCCTCACTCACAAATCAGCAGACCCTGGAGTGGTCTGACACAGGATATTACATACAGTGATCATCTGTGGGTGATTGTACTTTACTTGGATCTTACTTTTCATTAATGTGACTAATTCAGCCTGACATTGGAAAATCCTTTCCCCGATGAAGTTAATCAGTAACAGAAGACTCACACATGAGAATAACAATGGTAACAGTGATACGAAACCTGGCAAGGAACCACATGAATACAGGCCCCACGTGAAGAAAATTATACAACTACTTAGAGAGATATAATAGGACAATGAGAGACAAGTAAAAATATGTTCATTGCAAAGACATTTTTAATAGGAGATATTGGAAAGTCAATATACACAACTATTTTTTTAAATAAACTTTAGTATATCAATACAATTGATATACTAAATTTTATACCCATTAAATAATTATTTTTATCTCTATGGACTTGAAAGAATGGTCATAACATGCAAAATAAAAAATAGGTTACAGCATATTAATCATTATACAATACCATTTTCAGAAAATTGTGTATATACTTACATAGGAGAAAATCTGAAAGCGTAGAGAGGAAAATGTGGTATAATCTGGAAGTTGGAATTTCAGGGAACTTTAATTATTTTTAGCTTGATTTGCTGGTTGTCTGCATTTTCTATTTTGTTTTATGAAATAACCTTGTATTAAGAAAAATCTTGTATAAGGAAAATATAACAAGGTATGATCAAATTATGGCTGGTGCTGTGATTTCACCACTAGTGGCCCATCATAGTCTAATCTTCTTTATTGTTTATCAAGGAAATATAAAACCCTCATTTTTGGAGGGTTTTATATTTGGAAAGCTCATTGGAGTTTCAATTGGTTATTAGACTGTCTATGATGAATGAGGAACATTGCAAAAGGCTAGCCAGTCCAATTTTGAGAAGAGTACAGTTTAGTAAGTATTATAAGAAACATCTGATTATAGATTGCAACCACTTCCTTTCATTTCCAGGTCTTGGTGTATGTTCTTCCTTCTGCCTAGATTTTCCCAAACTCCTCAATTTCCCTCCCTATTCCACTACTTCTGTTTGTTTTTTTATACCCTTTAGAACTCACAATAGATATCACTTCTTTGACTGGATTAGATGACACTCATTTGTCCTTCATTAGCTGTGCTGATTCATATTTTAGTACTCAATTTTCGTTTTTCCATTGAGTAAATGTATTTATTGAGAGTTTTCTATGAGGAAGGTACTGAACTAGGCTCTGGGTTACAGGAGTTCCACACATCTGACAAAGTAGCTGTCAATTTGGAACTCAGAGTAAGGTGGGGTAGACAAACATGTATTAAGTCTAGTTGTCATAAGTGATGGAAAAAGGAAGAAATAAGGTCCTACCAAAGAGAACTTCATAATGATTTCACTTAGGCTGCTCGGGTCTAAATGAGGACTCCCTGAGAGTAGGATATCAATATTGAGATCCAGGGGGTAGATAAGTTTGGTCAGTTAAGAGATGTCCAGGTAGAGGAAAAATGCTGTGTGAAAATCCTGAAGAAGAAAGGAGCATGGTGTGTTGAAGAAACTTTAACAGATTAGTGAGCAAAGGGAAGAAGTGTGAAAGAGACTTGAGCAGTAGGCAGTGAACACACTGCTGTATTCACCTGGACTATTCTGGACTCACTCTACATCTCTATCTCCCCCTCCCAGAACAGCACAAGAGAGATACCTAACTGTGGTCAGAGATAACATCAAGTTCACCAAGTATCCCTTGTGGAAGCAAAAGGTTAAAATGTAGTGAATTCTCAATATACATATTTTATTAACTGATTAATCATAGGAGCTATTTTTAAGTAGGGGATGAGATCAGAATTTCAAGGTCTCATTCCTATATTTTGGGTTGAAGAAAATGAAGGAAAAGGGAAACAGGAAGAAAGTACTTCGGTTAAGAAAGTGAAGGATGGAGCTGATGATGAGATCTGAGGCGGCAGGAGATGGCCCGTGGTTTCAGATGTGCCAGCTCCTGCAGGACGGAGAGGCTCAGTGTGCTCCTGGGATACCTTATTCCTTTTGGTTGCCGTATTTTCTTTGGTTGTCTTTTTCTTTTTCTGAAAATAGTTTCATTTTCCTGTTAATGGTTTTTGTATCAAATGAAGCAGGGCATGTTTTCATTACTGAGTGGTCAATTTACTTATAGCTGAAAATGTTTTTAGATATAAGAGAGAATAGAAAATTATACACATCACTCCTCTAAGAACTTCTCTGGTAGGATGTGACTATCAGAATTAGAGAAACTGGGTTTTTGTAAACATGGGCAGAACATTTTCTCATCTGTTTCTCCAGTTAACACATCCCTGTAGAAGAGATTATGTCATTCATATTATATTATTAGAATTATGTCATATATATTCACATTGTGTTTTTAAAGCTCATTGCCTTTCACAAAGAAGATGATCAATTATTATTTATTTGGTATATCTGACCTTGATGGGAAACTAATGAAGAACCAAGTGTCTAATGGGGAGAATGAGTGGAAGTGTCTTAGCAGAGTTTCTTCTGTGGGACTTCAAGCCTGTGTCTTTCTTTCAAGCATACCTGAGCCACAGGAGTCTCCCCTGCTCTTTCAGATGTCAGAGCACTATTCATGGTGGGTGCAGGTGTAGCAGGACCTGCTTCTTCCTGCTTCCTCTTTTTCACTGGAGTTGTTCCTTTTGATGGAGTGGATTTAATATTCTCAACTGATGCAGAAAAAGGAGGAAATGTAAACCCAGAGCAGCTGGTCTCAGAGCGCTGAAGCAGTTTCAATGTTATTTCTTCTCAGCCTCTGCTTGTGGGTCTAGGTATGGTTTTGTCTACCCAGACATTTATTAGCCAGTGGGGCTGCAAGGGGACCAATTGTAACAACACAGGCAGGGGCACTGTCTCATGTTCTTCAGTGGTTTCCATACTGGTCCCATGTGCAGTGAGTACATCCTTTCATCATCTGGATTCCCATGCACCTCCGTCAAACCCTTTTCCTATTCTGTTCTATCATTTCCTTTTAAAAATCCAAGATTTCCTTAATACTGCCTGGTGGGTCACCATCTGTAAAAGATCTGTTCAAAGTGCAGAAACCAGCGAAAAGAAATATGCTCTGGATTTGTGAGGTAACAAGGCAATGTTATTTGCTTTTGCATTTACAAAATCTTTTTGTTTTTTTAACCCAGTGATTTTACAAAAGAAGAATTTCTTCACATCTTTGAGGGGTAAGATTTCATTTAAGTACTGCCTCATCTTTTTTGCCATAAAGAGTAACGACGGAGAAAATAGTCTTAATAGACCAAATGCATTGATTGGTTAATGTAAATATTTTGAATAGAAAAAACAATTTTTGCAATTTTGCTTGTCATTTTCTCATGTTTTTCATGTACTAGAAGTCTCAGTATCTCCTCAATTCCCTCTTGCTTTTGTTTTTTCTCTGCATCCCTAATATGCCCTCCAACATATATCAATCCCCATTAGAAAGGAGATGTCCTAAGTGATCAACTTGTTGACATGTGAGGTACTACGATTATCATGACTACTGAGTCATAATTAGGGAAAGAGATGTATCATCTATGACCAAGAAGGGTTCTATTCAAGCTTGGGAAGCGTATGGGCAGAGTGCCAGTGAGGGGGTATTCCTTATTTCCTTTTACCTTCTCACTTCGTTCTACTCAAGATTGCGAAGGGTCAGGGCAGGACAGTCCTGCTTGGGATCTTCCTTATTACCTTTTTGCTTCTCCTTTCTGAGTTTTTTAACAAGGCCTTTAAATTCTGCTATGTCTTTGAACAATTTTATTTGTTTGTCCACACAGGCAGCACCTCGGAACTTTTCTTCAGATCAGCAATCTTAATTCTGTTATATTCATCTTGCATTTTTGTAGTCAGTCCCAAATCATGGGCCAATAAGGACTTGACTACGTTAAAATAATAATGATCGATGTGCTCTAATCCTTTCAGCAGAACTATTTTCTTATACTCATTCACCATGTCTCAAATTATGGATGAGCCTACAAGAGAAACATGACATGACACATTTATACAGACAATTTAAAAGATTGGTTGTGTCTATGTGAGAGAGTGGCCCATATGAAAGAGCTGTCCATGGGGGTGTGTGACAAAGAGGGACTATAATTACTAGACATGTCACTGTGAAGAATGGGTTGAAAATTACTACAATAGGAACATCTAAGAAATTCTTCCTTATTAATGATGATATTTGAGTTAAGTCAGGGGTGGATATCATGGAAGGAGGTCTGGAAATAGGCAATCATTGCAGTATTTAGAGTATGGGCCGTATAGTGTCCGAGTCCCTGGTTCCTCCTCCCATCCTTATTAGGGCTGCAGTCTATCCCTGAATTCTGCCTATTGGTTCCTGACTCTTCCCATCTACTATGACTAAAGTAGCCTATGTACAAAATTGGCTGAAGCCTCTCACTTTATATGAATAATCTTCAGCCACAGCACTACAGTTCCATGCTGGGATATTGACCATTGTCAATTTGGCTCTTTCCTAATTTGGTCTCATTAGCATGCACTCTCCTTTGGTGTTATTGCCCAAAATGCATACCTTCAAAATTCATATGTTGAAGTCCTAACTCTCACCACTTCAGACTGACTGTATTTGGAGATAGGGTCTTTAAAGAAGTAATTAAGGTTAAATGAGGTCACTAGAGTGGACCCTAATCCAATATAACAGTCATCTTTATAAAAAGAGGAGATTAGGACACAGACACACACAGAGGAAGGACATGTGAAGAGGCAGCAAGATGGCAGCCATCTGCAAGCCAAGGGGAGAGGCTTTAAAAGAAATCAATCCTGCTGACCCCTTGACCTTATACTTCCAACCTCCAGAACAGTGAGATAATGATATTCTGATGTTTAAGTCACTCAGTCTGTGGAACTTTGTTATGGCAGCCCTACCAAATGAATAAACTTTGTGTTTGACCATGTCCTCTGTGTCCCATGTGCCCATATCCTGGTCCTTTTGCTGGGCATCTACCTGCTCCCTGGTGCAAAATCATGGCATTTATTGGATAGAATTATTTTAACAGTTGCTTGATTTTTCTCCCTCCAGGCTTAATTTCTCTAATCAGTTCTTTTTTAAGAGCTAGTTATCTTTTTCCTTCAATAGTTCCCCATTTTCTTTAGGAAAATTTCCTTTCTCCTTAGACTATCTTGGAGACCTTGAATAATTTGTCTCTTTTTCACTTCTACTTACCATTTCTCATATTTAAGCTCCAGAAATATAGCACACCCTGCTTTTTCAGGCCCTTTGTCCAAAAAGAACCTCCTACCTTTCTTCTTGAAAGGTAGAACTAGAGAATCAATGGCCTGCATTAAACCAATCAAATTTAATTTAAGATTCTGCCAAATTATGCAAATAATGGAGATATATTCAGCCTGTTACCAGTCAAATGAAAACCCTTGCACTGAGTATTTTTACACATAGTGTCCTAAACTCCAAATATAATTTCACAAATTCACTGTTTGTGAAAAATGACATTTCTATCAATATGGCATTTTTCTTCCCAATATCTGCCCTCAACACAATGACTCAAGAAGCAGAATATGAGTGCTAAGAGCTTAGGCTTTGGAATTCAGAATACCTGGTTATGGAACTTAATATTTTGGCTATAATGGGAATACCTAGAAAATGAATGAGTGTGTAGGAGAGCAGAATTTGCCACCCCAAAATGTGTCTCTTTGGCTTTATTATTTTTAAGAACAAAAAACTCAGGAAGAAACTTTGACCTTTCCCCTAACTACCTAAAAGAATTTAAGATAGAAGGCCCACTTCAGGAAGGAGCCATCACCATAGGTAATTACAGTACAACGTGAACTAAGTGTGGTAGACAGGGAGGAATCTAGCAAAGCCCATTTGATCAAAGTCCTCTCCATGTCCCATTGTCTCTGCAAGGCATGGCAAACATTTGCTTATCAAACACTTACTTTTCCATCTCCATGTGAATTGCCTTCCTCCCCTTTGAAGTCTCAAACCACTACCCCTAACATCCTCTTTTGTCTTTAGCTGAAGATGATATTTAAGATGATGGCTTTGGCCATTTTGGCAAGTTACTCATTTTTCCTGGGTTTCTCTCATGTGCACATGTTATTAAACTTGTTTGATTTCCTCTTGTTATTATGTCTCATGTCAATTTAATTCTTAGACCAGCCAGAAGAATCTAGAAAGGTAGATGAATATTTCTTCCTCCCCTACAAGTGCTGGTAAAATCAGATTGATAACTGTCTCACAAGGAGATAGGGTGGAACTAAGAAACAGAAAATATAAAAGAAAATGTAAGAGATGTCAGAGTATGGGTTAAAGTGTCAATCAATATCCACACATTATTCATTGCAAAAGGAGAGAAAACCAAAATGGAAAGGAAGACATATTTGAAGAAATAATGGGATAAACTTCGTGGAATTAAAATAACACAAATGTCCTCAAATTAATCAGGCCAACGGAGTGCCAAGTGGGAGAGTTAAAGAAAAACTCATACCAAGACATAATGTAGAGACACCAAAGAATCTTGACAACAAAGCAAAAATTCTAAAAGCTTCCTGAGATACAAAGGCTGAAGAATCAGATTTGCAACAGCAAAACTGCATGTAGGAGGACAATGGGGTAATTTTCTGCATGACTTGTCCTAACTACCCTATCTGAATTTTTGAAACAGAAAAAACTTTTGAAACCAAAAAGTTTGTGTATGTTTGCATGTGAGTGTGTGAATTTGGTAGCAAAATTTATTAGCAAAATAAAAACTGATCTGAGGAGTCCATGTATAATCTTTTTAAAATCCCACTTGAGTGTGAATGTTGTATTTTTTGTGCAGAAGTATCTGTATATTTGATTTGGGAGGCATTACCTAGACCCTACACCATGTGTGGTGTGTGCATTAAATAGCCTTTCTTAAGTCACTCAAATTCTAAATTCCAAACCCAATGTGACTTCAAGAGTTTCAGACAGGTGTTGCCAACTGATCTCAAAGGAAAAATCATTTTGAAACTAGAATGTCATATCTAGGCAAAGTTGCATTTTAATGTAAGGACCTAAAAAACAATTCTGTGATATTAACTGACATAATTAATAATCAGAAGACTTGAAAAACAAAGACACCCATGAAAACACTCTTTTAGGTATAGTGTTCAATAAGAAAACAAATAAATAAAGTCAAGAAATACTTCACGATAAAGGATGAGTGAACAACTAACTTAATTAGGTCTGTCAATGTCTTAAAAAGAAGTCAAGCCTTTACCAAAGAGAAACAAAACAGGAAGAAGATTCACATGATGTGTGGCAGGTAGTGAGAAAAGAGGATATGAGTTTACTAAGTTACTTGTCCTTAAAAGGACAATAGAAATACACATTTAAAAATATTGACAAAGAAGGAGAAGGAAGCCTAGAATAAGGGCTACAAATTGAAACAAAGATGGTGGAAACTAGCCAAAATATAGCATTCAACAGAACATCGTACAGGGTGAACCCCTCAAGAGGCAAAATTTCTTTTTTTTTAATCTACCTATATGTTGACAAAAGTTCATTTAAACGTTGAAAAAAAGTTGGAAAGATTTTATCATGCAAACTGTAATTTAAAAAGAGACTTTTATCTCAATTAGTTAGCTTTAAATAGACCATAAGACAAAGGACTGAAGTTTCATTTTTGAAGGGTAGCAGAATGTACCACCTCAAAATATGTCACTTTGGCATGTGGAGCTGAAGGCAATCAAGACTCTGCCAACTTAGGAAAAGCTTTGTACTTCCCCCTTAACTGCCTAAAAGAATTTAGAAAAGAGGCTTGTACCAGAAAGAGTGCTATTACCAGAGATAACATTTTCATCTGAGAAAATTATCTGCATGGCAGGGCAAGCATTTGTGTACCAAACATCTGCCCTTCTCATCTTCCTGTGAATTGCCTTCTTTTCCTTTGAAGCCCAGACCCCAGACTGCTGTTAATCTGTCTTTTTATTACAGGAGGGTCTCAGCCGAGAACCTACGATAGACGGAAAATTATTTTCCTTCCCTACGTTTACACGATGATAAAAGGTTTAAGACCCAAGAATATACAACAGTTCTAATTATGTGTTTCCTAATATCAATAAATATATATTATGTTTTACTACTTTATATTCTTTCTAGTTACTAAAAATAATATTATGTATTATGTAGTATATTTCTCTATATCTCTTTATACATACAGTACGTGCTGCCTAATAACGTTTTGGTCAATGACAGACTGGACATATGATGGTGGTCCCATAAGATTAGTACCACACAGACTAGATGTGTAGTAAGCTACACCATCTAGGTTTGTGTAAGTACCCTCTATGATGTTCGCACCAAGATGAATCACCTAACAATGCATCTCTCAGAATGTTAAGTGACACGTGACTGTGTGTGTATATACATATGTGTATATTTATATATGTATGTATATATATAGTACATATATGTGTGTATATATATAAATATACATATGTATATCCTTCCAATACTTATATTAGAAATTGGGAAAACTGAATGGAAAATTTGACAATTTCATCCGTATAGTTCACAATTTTAGCATTTCTCACTTAACCAAACAAACAAAATATAGAAAAAATTTAGAAAAATTGACCATCATAGCTAACAAGGTTAAATGAAAAACTTTATCTAATATTTAGAAAATTCCGAAACCCACATTTAACTCTTTACTTTCCTCTCAAGCACATGTGAAAGGTTTGTGGACCAGGCTCTACAGAAAGAGTAAAGCCTTCCGAAACACAGGTATAGATTTGACTCCAGCTACTCCTTTCCTACAAACTCTCACCACTGATGTTTATCTCTGACTTTGAGGAAAGTGGAGGGAGTCCCAAAATAACTGAAATACTAGCTCTAACACATGGTGTAGAATGGAGTAAAAATTAAGCATACTTATAAAAATATTAAGATGTATTCGAGTAACTGTGTGAAACTTAGATATTTTCTACCATGTGTATGTGTTTGTTCTCGTTTTATAAAACTGTGATAGCACCATATAATACAACTTTATATCCAAATGTGCTTTTTACTTAATATTATTTCATGATACTTCTTTTCAAACTACCGTCTTGTCTTTTACCCAGGCTCTCACCACACCCACCAAGTTTCCTGTGTACCCTACAAGCAAGAAAACCAAAGCCTACTTCTAAAAATTAACTCATGTTATAAACATGTGTAGAATGAATTTCAAAATCTGCAATAGTCAAAATGCATTTTGCTTTGTTCAGGCCTCAGTTGTAGTAGAATAAATGATGTCAATCATCTTCCCAGGTAGGTGAAGGATTAGATTCAAGCTACTGTGGTTTTCACTTTTCTGAATACAGCCCTACTGCCCTTACCCCACTTCCCTCATCCCCACCTGGAAGAGCCAAGACTAATTCTCCTTTTGTGATCTTGTGGTTACAAACTAAGTACTGGGATCTGTCTGTTCAGAAAACCTCATAGGACTCACCTAATGTGAAACTTCTACTCTGGTATGTAGATCTTCAGATCTTCACCAGGAAATGTAAGAATCACTGCTTGTTGATATCAGTACGAAGAAAAATCAGTAAAGATTTCAGACTCTGAAATGCAGGACGTTAAAAGTCTCAAGAAGGGCAGAGGAAAATGAAGTATTTTGAAGGATAACTAGAAAAAAAGGTACTGGCTAGAGTCACTTAATTTGGTTAGTGCTGGCTATCTTACACTGCTATCCTTCAGGAAAGGAGAAGTTAGGTATTTATAAAATAATTTTGAGACTCCTCCCATCAATGTTCATAGCTTTTGATTTCCTTAGCCACAGAAACTGAACAGTTCCTTTCCGTAAACATTTTAGTCATAATGAAAATTAGAGATAAGTTTTGCTCTTAAAATTTTTTGTTAAAAATTTTCTATAGCTGAAAGGAGTTAAAACATTAGAACTTTCTTATCCAGCAGACTTAAATATATGGACCAGTAGACACCAATTCCCCTTAAATGAAGCTCAAATTTCAAAGGGAGAAAGGGGGAGTCAGCCAGCCACTTTTCCCTCCTTTCCTGTTCAGAGTCTCAGTGGCAGGAAGATCTTAGTAGAGACAGCTATCATTACCAGTACTTGAGCATACCTCCTGCGCAGAAAAAGTTCTGCTGTGCAGATGCTTGTGGTTTCAACAGTATGTAACACATTCGCATAGTTGGCAAAATCATTATAATTGTGTGAATCCTTCCTAGAGCATTTGTAAATGAATTTTGCACTAGCTATCTTCTCATCTATGCCTAGAGTCCATTACTTCAATGATTGAATTTCATTGTTACCCTTACCATTCTCAATTATACACAGAAAACACAAGTGCATAATTGGCTTATGTAGTTACAATAATGAAGCCTTCAAATTCTGAAAAACACTAAGCCTCTAAGAGGGTTGAGGTCCTAATAAATACTTTTTCCTGCATTGTGGGTTTTTTTTTTTTTCTTTTAATGACACTGGAAACATTCTGGAGAATCTGGAGGTGTCAAATAAATGGAACCAATCAGCAGATGGTGTTGTAGTAACCCACTATCTGATCTTCACGAAGAATGAAGCCATGACTGGAAGAAGGATCTTAAAGTCCAGCTAAATCTAGTACATGATATGAGGTCACTTCAAAGGGAAAGAAAACTTATTGGGCAAATCTAAACTAGGGTGATAGAGCAGAAGTTGAAGTCTGAATTGAGAAACCATCTATATAATTCGACAAAAGCAAGAATAAGTAGAGAAAACCAAGGAGGATCTGCCACAAGTGCCATACATACACCTGCGGAATTTCACAGTTTTTTATTACAGACTTTAGTACTAGCTATGGGGGTGTATTGACCTAGTCTTAAGATTAAGGGTAGAGATGGACATTAAGGAGGCTATTACTCATCAATCATATAATTATGTTTATAAGAATTATCTCTTTAAGACAGTTCACACAAAGTAATAAAGGTAAAATTAAGGGACTATCTTAGGAGACAAGTATAATGGGGTTATGAAGCCTTGGTCATATAAGAATTAACTGAGATGATAGCAACATGGAGATAGTTTTATGGAGTTGAAATATTCTCTCTAACTATAATCAGACAGAGTATACAGCACTGAAAGTTTAAATCATATGCTTAACTGTTAAACGTATTTCCATCCCAGGGAATAGCAGCCAATCTGTTCTTATTCTGATGAAATGTCACAAGCAGAATCCATCTTGCTTGGGAATGTGTTATTCAAATGAAAATAGAATGATTATTGATATAGTTCAGTTGGGGCTTAAGAAGATTCTATCTCACATAAATGAATATCGATTGTTTTCCTCATGTCATTGATCATTATAGCAAAAAACAGACAATCATAGTGATTAAATGTCAAGCTTGCCCAATGAATATTTTTCTACAGAACTTTCAGGGAGATATCTTGAAAGAATGTATACTAATAGGGCACCTAATCCTGTATCCTGTGGGAAGACTTCACCCAACCATCAATAGTTAAGATATCCTGTGTTTTATATTCAGTCACCAGACAAAGCTTAATTTGGCAAGTCAAGACTTTTAATTCCATGTGTTAGAAAAGAAAGTTGAACAAGAATTTGAAGGCTTGCCTTATATAACTTGAACAACCCATTCACAGTTGTTCCTGAAGCTTATTTGTAAAGAATATTGATCCTGGAAATTTTGTTTGCTCTTTAGTTAATAAAATAATAAATTCAAATATACCTTTAACCACTTAAATGGACCAAAGAAAAGAAAAATAGTAAAAAAAAAACCCCACAAAACTCATCTTGAATAGCATTGAAAATGCAGACTGATGATCACCATAAGGCACAAGTATCAACTTTCAGTTGTAACTAGTGTACACTGGGCCATTTTGAGTGTCCAACTCATAGTCCCCATTCCCAAGAAATAGCGCTGTGTTATGGAAGTGAGAAAGACATGTGCTGGTAGACCTCCTTAAGTCCTTTAATGCAAACAATCTCAGGGCATTATTGTTAGAGCAATGGCCTTCAACATGAATACACGGCACTTCTCAATGTCAAGTCTCTAGAGGCCAGCATGCTAACAGAAAACCTGGGAGCAGACTGGTTTATCTCCACTCCCTTCTCTCCATAGTGGCTTGGGATCATATGAGTTGCATCAGAACACTTTATGGAGAGAAAGTTTGCTAATCTGTAGGAGGATGTGCGAGAGGCAAGGATAGGCCATAGGCTTCATAGAAATAAGACCAGGGAGCCAAGCTGGCTCCCTCCTCAGACCACAACTACTTAGAATGGTGTGAGCTGGAATAGTATACAGGGCAAGCCTTCCTTTGTATCTGACTTCTCATCCATGTGACCAATCTAACATAATACAGGAAAGCACATTCCTCAATCAAATTAATCAGTGATAATAGAATTATATATGAAAGTAACAATAGTAATATGGAATACAACCTAACAAGAAAGGTGCAGGATCCACATGAAAGAAATTATACGACTACTTGGAGTGACATAATAGGACAATGGAGGATATAAGTATGTTCATTACGGAGATAATCATAGTAGAGGATATAGAAAATTTATATGTATAACCTATAACATAGGTTGCAAAATATTAATTAATGTCAGATACTATTTTCAGAAAAATTATGTATGAAAATCTAGAAAGGTATACACATGGTATAATTTGGATGTTGGAATTTCAGGTAATTTAAATTTAGTTATATTTTGTTTCAGTGATTTGTTGTCTGCATTTAATCATTTTTTCCTAAAATAATCATGTATTAATTACATAACAGGGAAGAAAGAGAAAATGAGAGAAGGAAAGATTAAAAAATCATAAATGATGTAGTGTTTTGCCACTCTGATCCACCATAATATTTTCCCCTTCATTGTGTATGAAGAAAAAAAAATACTCTCCTTTTTTACACTAGGAGTCATTGGGACATATTTCAATGATTTATTAGACTAGCCTTCATATTTGTGAGATATAATAAGAGTCTGGCAAATCCAGATTTCAGAACAGTACAATCATAACTAATAAAAACATGCAATTATAAAATGCAGGTTGCTCTATTTCATTTCCAGGTGTTGGTGTGTGATTTTCCTTCTACCTGGATTTCCCTAAAACCTTAAACTCTTCTCCATTTTCCATGACTGTCGTGTGTATGTGTGTGTGGTTGGACATGCTTTTTTATTTATATATTGCCTTTTTGCCTGGGTTAGATGACCCTTATATAAGCTTATTTAAGCTTCATTGGACCCTGTGAAATTCTTATCTTGGTACTTGGTATTCATTTTTTTTATTGGGCAATTGTATTTATTGAGAGCATACTATGAAGCAGGTCCTGCACTAGTAACTTGGATAAAGTGGTTTAAAAGGCAGAAAGGGTACTCCTACTCTTGAAACTTATAGTGTAGGTGAAATGACAAATATTAATTACAGTTGTAGTAAGTGGTAGAAAAGAAAAAACAAGATCCTATACAATTAAACACCAGAAGACTTCTCCTAGCCTAAGAGGGGATCTAAAGGAGGATTTCCTGAGAAGGATACATTAAATAGGGACCCAGAAGATGAAAAGTTTTGACCAAGTTAGGTTTGTGAAAATCCTGAAGTAGAAAGAAGCACAATGTATTGAAGAAACTTTGGGTAGGAAGCAAAGGAAAGAAGTGTGAAAGAGACTCAATCAGTAGACAATGCACGCATTGCTGTATTCTCTTGTATTCTTATAGATGTTACATATTTCTCTCCTTCCTTTAAGAAAACAGAAGACGGAAAACTTCTTGAGGCCAGAAACAACGTCAAATTCACTAAATATCCTTTGCAGAAATAGAAGATTAAAATGTAGTTAATTTTCAATATATGCATCTGATTAAATAATAATTGTAGTTGGTTTTTTTTTGGAAGATGAAATTAGATGCTATTTTGAGGTTTAAGCACAATAATACGTATTAAAGAAAATGGAGCAAAAGAACAATAAGAAAATATCTTATTGAAGAGAAAATGTCCCTGTGAACATGTGATTACTAATTAGGTACCCAGATCTTTCACTACAGAAATACCCACAGGTCTTACCTCACTGGAGCTTTTTCCACCGTAGTCTAGATCTTAATATATTATTCAGAAATACAGGAATCACTGTAGTAAAACTCTCTGGAGACGGAACTGCAGAATGTTGCAATCTTGTGAAAGGATAAGAAAATGAAATATTTTGAAAGATTACAATGAAAAATGGTACTAGTTTGAGTCACCTAAAAAGTTGACAAGTGCTAGCTACTATGTCATGTGCCATGAGATAGTTTCTCCCCCATTTGCCTTCCTCCCAGAGAGAAAGAGGTTGTGAAGTTATGAGGGGATTTTGAGACTCCACCCATCAATATACATAACTTTTGAAACTGTTAGTCATGGAAACTGCACAAGTTTCCTTCCTGTAAATATTTTATTCAAAATGAAGGATAATAGCAGAGATATCCTCTTTTGGTGTTTTATAACACATACATAGTTGAAAGAATTTCCAACATTAGAACTTTCTTATCCCGTGAACTTAAGTGTGGATCAGTAGAAACCAAAGCTTCTTAAATGACACTCAAATGGAAAGGTGAGTCACCCAACCACTTCTCCCCTCTTCATTGTTCTCAGGGTGGCGGTGGCAGGAGGATATCTTAGAAGAGGTATCTATCCCTACCAGTACTTGAGTGTACCTCCTAGACAGAGGAAGGTCTGCTGTGAAGTTGCCTATGGTTTCAATAATATGTGACACATTCACATAGTTATTAATAGTTGATATTCCTGGAACCTAATAGAGGAGAATCATAATAAATATGAGACTCCTTCCTAGAGTATTTATAAATAAATTTTTCACTGGTTATCTTCTTGCCTATGACTAAAATCCATTATTTCAATGATTGAATTTTATTATTATCCTTGCCTTTCTAAATTATGCACAGAAAACACAAATGGGCTCATATGACTACAACAATGACAGCTTCAAATTCTGAAAGAGAACTGAGCCTCTTGAACAGTTGAGGGCCTGATAAATACTTTTTCCTGCATTTTTTTTTTTCTGTTAGAAATAATGGATGCACTCTGCTGAATTGTCCTGCTGAGACGTGAAATAAATGGAACCATCAGGAGTAGGTATTTGGTAACCTATTATCTGATCTACAAGAAGGATGAAACCATGACTGGAAATAGGGTCCCAAAATAACTGCTAAATATGTGGATTATCAGAGGTCATCTGAAGGGACAAGAAAACAGATTGAGTTAATTCCAACTAGTGACACAGAAGAGAAGCAGAAGTATGAATTTGGAAGTGGTTTAACTCTACCCAAGCATGAGGGAGTCAGTGAAAATCAAGGAGGATCTGGCATAAACGCCACAAAATCCTGTGAGTTTTCATTATTCTTTTTGACAGACTTTAGTGCTGTTATGTGGATGCAACGGGCTGGTGTTAAGGGTGGAGAGGGACTTTAGGGAGGTCAGGGAGGGTCACCACCAAACTCCAATATACAAGGGAACCTCATAAGGCTATCAGTGGATTTCTCAGCAGAAAGCTTACAGGCCAGGAGATAATGGGGTAATATATTCAAAGTACTTAAAGAATAAAACCGTCAACCAAGAATACTTTACTTGGTAAAGTTGTTCTTCAGAAATGAAGGAGAGATAAACACTTTTCCAAACAAACAAAAAATGAGAGAGCTCATTACCATTATACCTGCCTTATAGAAACGCTGAAAAGAGTTCTTCAAGCTGAAATAAATGAATGCTAAATTAATAACATGAAAACATAAAACATACTGGTAAAGAAAATTATGTAGTTGATTTCAGAATACTCTAATACTATAATATAGTGGTGTGTTAATACTCTAATACTGTAATATAATGGTGTGCTAGTCATTTAACTCTAGTATAAAGGTTAAAGGACAAAAATGTTAAAAACTATAGCTACAATAATTTGTTAATGAATGCATAACATAAAAAGTGGTAAATTGAGAAATCAAAAGCATAAAAGGTGAGAGAGTAAAAGCATAGAGTTTTTGTATGCAATCAAAATTAACTTGTTATCAGCTTAAAAAAGATTGTTATACTGTAAGAAGTTTTATGTAAGCCTCATAGTAACCACAAAGCAAAAATCTACAGTAGATACCCAAAATACTAAGAGAAGGGAATGAAAGCATACCAGTACAGAAAATCATCAATTCACAAAGAAAGACAGAAAAAAAAAGAATAAAGGAATGAAAGAACTACAAAACTGCCAGAAAACAATAACAAGGCATTAGTAAGTCCTTATCTCTCAATAATTACTTTAAAAATAAGTGGATTAAGTTATCCTATCAAAAAGCATAAAGTGGCTGAATGGATAAAAAAATAAGACCCAACTATATGCTGCCTACAATAGACTCACTTCATCTTTAAGGACACACATTGGTTCAAAGTGAAGGGATGGAAAAAGATATTCCATGTAAATGGAAACCAAAAGAGAGCAGAGGTAGCTATATTTATACCAGAGAAAACAAATTTTGAGTCAAAAATTATAATAAGAGACAAAGAAAGTCATTGTAAAATGATAAAGGGCTCAAGTTTTCAAGAGGATATAACAATTATAAGTATAAATGTACCTAACATCAGAGCACTTAAATATATTAAGCAAATATTAACAGATCTGAAGGGACAAATAGACAACAAATAATATTAGTAGCATATTCAATACCCCACTTTAAACAATGGATAGATCATCTAGACACAAAATCAATAAGCGAATATTGTACAAGAACTATACTTTAGACCAAATGGACCTAATAGACATGTATAAAACATTCCATCCAACAGCAGAATAGTTCAGATTTTTCTCAAGTGCACATGAAAATTTCACCAAGCTAGATCATATGTTGCGTCACAAAACAAGTCTTAGCAAATTTAATAAGATTGAAATCATACCAAATATGTTTTCTAAGCACAATAGTATGAAAATCGAAATAAATAACAAGAGGAAAACTGGAAAATTCACAAATATGTGGAAATTAAACAAGACATTCCTGAACAACCAATGGCTCAAAGAAGTCAAAAAATATCTTGAAACAAATGAAAGTGGAAACAACATTCCAAAACTTATGGGATATAGCAAAATCAATTCTAAGAGGGAAGGTTAAGGTGATAAACGACTGCATTAAGAAAAAAGCTGAGTGCTAATGTTAGTTTTGAGATTACAACAAAAATAAATTCATGTGCTAATGTCAGATATGACTACTTTTTATGGCAAACTAACCAGCTATTTTTTTGGTTAATCAAATAAAATATTGTCAAAACTCAGACAGTTCTATTAAAAAAAAAAGACAAAAGAAAGATCTCAAATAAACAACCTAAATTTATACTTCAATGAACTAGAAAAAGAAGAACAAATCAAGTCTAAAGTTAGCAGAACGAAGGAAATAACAAAGATCAGAGCAGAAATAAATGAAATAGAGAACAGGAAAATAAAAAAAAAGATCAACAATATTGAGTTGATTTTTTGAAAAGATAAAATTGGCAAACCTTTAGCTGTACTAACTTAGAAAAGAAAAGGAGAAAATTCAAATAAATAAAATTATAAATGGAAAAGGAGACATTACAACTTATACCACAGAAATACAAAGGCTCAAGAGACTACTATGAACAATTATATGCCAACAAATTGGATAACCTAGAAGAAATAGACAAATTCCTAGAAACATACAACTTATCAAGATTGAATCATGAAGAAATAGAAAATATGAACAGATCAGTAAATAGTAAGGAGATTGGATCAGTAATCAATCAATTTTTGCTTTTTCCCAACAAAAAAAAAGCCCAGGATCAGATGGTTTCACTGGTGAATTCTACAAAATATTTAAAGAAGAATTAACACCAATCCTTCTCAAACTCTTCCAAAAACTTTAAAGAGAACAAAACACTACCAAACTTATTTTACAAGGCCAGCATTACTCTGATATCAAAGCCAGATAAGGACACTGAAAGAAAAGAAAGTTATATAAATATAAATACAAAAGTTCTCAAAAACATACTAGCAAAATGAATTCAACAGCACATTAACAGATTCATAAACAATGATCAAGTGGCATTTATCCCTAGGATGTAAGGTGGTTTAACATATGCATATCAATAAATATTATAAACTACATTAATAGAATGAAAAATAAAAATCATGTCAATAGATGCAGAAAAAGCATTTGACATAATTTAATGTCCTTACATGATAAAAACTCTCAATAAATTGGATATAGAAGGCATATACCTCAACATAATAAAGGCGATATATGACGAGCCCACAGCTAGCTAGTATGAGTATTCACCATACTCAATGGTGAAAGTTTGAAAGTTTTTGCTCTAAGATCAGGAACAAGACAAGGGTGTCCACCCTCACCACCCCCATTGAATATAGTATTGGAACTCCTCACCACAGCAATTAGGTAAGAAAAAGAATAAAATGCATATTAATCAGAAAGGAAGAAGTAAAATTGTCTCTATTTGCAGATGATATGATCTTATATATAGAAAATCCTAAAGACTTCCCCAAAAATCTGTTAGTAGTAATAGGCACATTCAGTAAAGTTGCAGGACACACAAATCAATATACAAAAATCAGTTGCATTTCTATACACTAACAACAAACTATCCGAAAAAGACACAAAGAAAACAATTCCATTTACAAAAGTATCATAAAACAATAAAATACTTATGAATAAATTTAACCAAGAAGGTGAAAAATATGTACACTGAAAGCTATAAGGCATTGGTGAAATAAATTGAAGAAGACATGAAAAAATGGAAAGATATGCTGTGTTCCTGGATCAGAATAATTAGTATTCTTAAAATGTCCATTCTACACAAAGTCATCCATAGATTCAGTGCAATTCCTATCAAAACTCCAATGACATTTTTCACAAATATAGAAAAAAAAAATCTAAAATTTATATGGAAATGGAACCACAAAAGACTCTGAATAGCCAAAGCAATCTTGAGAAAGGACAAAACTAGAGACATCATGCTTCCTAATTTCAAGCTATATTACAAAACAGTAGTGACCAAAACAGCATAGTACTGGTGTAAAAACAGATACAGAGACCAATGGAACAGAATTTAGAACCCAGAAACAAACCTATTCATACAGAGGCAACTAATATTTGACTAGGGAGTCAAGAATACTCAACAAAGAAATGATAGTCTCTTCAATATATGGTGTTGGGAAAACCAGATAATCACATGCAAAAGCATGAAATTGGACCCCTATCTTACATCACAAAAATTTGCTTGAAATAGATTAAAGATTTAAAGGTAAAACTTGAAACAGTAAACTGTTAGTAGAAAACATAGGGAAAAAGCTCCTTGACATCGGTCTTCACGATGGTCTACTGTATATCACACCAAAAACACAAGCAGCTAAAGCACAAATCAACAAATGGGACTACATCAAACTAAAAAGCTTCTGCACAGAAAAAGACACAATCAAGAAAATGAAAAGGCAACCTCTGGAATGAGAAAATATTTGCAAACCATCTCTCTGAAAAAAAGTTAATATCCTAAATATCTAAGGACCTTATACAACTCAATAGCAAACAAACAAACAATCCAGTTTAAAAAGGGGCAACAGACTTGAATAGACATTCTTCCAAAGAAGGCCTACAATGTTGACATATGAAAAGGCGTTGAACATCACTAATCATCAGGGAAATGCAAATCAAAACCAAAATGAGATATCACCTCACAGCTCTTAGAATGGCCATTGTCAAACAGATAAGAGATAATAAGTGTTGGGGAGGATTTGGAGAAAAGTGCACTGTTGGTGGGAATTTAAATTGGCGCAACCACTATGGAAAACAGTATGGAGCTTCGTCAAAAAGTTAAAAATAGAACTACAGTATGATCCTGTAACCCCACTTATGGGTATATATTGGAAAGAGATGAAATCACTATCTCAAAGAAATATCAGCTCCCTCGTGTTCATTGCAGTATTATTCGCAGTAGCCAAAGTTTAAAGCAATATAAGTGTCCATCCATGGATGAATGGATAAAGAGAATGTGGCTTTGTTAGGATGGGTCTAGAGTTGTCCTTAGTCTATTGTGTGATGTTTCCTCCTCATGTGCAACCTCTCTGTTTTGTTAGTTTGATGTCCAGGTGCTAGAGATGTGTCTCTATTCTAGCAACATCCAACGTTGCCAGCACTGTTTGCTTTCTTGTACCTCTGTTCTGTTCTCAACCCCATAGCAGCTACTCTGTGGTAGACCTCATTTTATCTCACCTTCTATATGTGCAACCCAGGACTCAGCCAATGAATAGGGCCCCCTTGTATAGCTCCCTTCTCTCCAGATCCAGCTATTTGGGGGCCATGAAAACTGATGTTTACCCCTTTTGGCCCAGTGTGATTGTCATGCTCTGCTTTGACACCTGCTCAATAGCCTGCAGTCAAGAAATCCTCCTAGGTAGAGATCTGGGGCAATTATAAAGACCGCCTTCTGAGTTGCCTTCTATCAGGGATCTATCTTGATGCTGCCTCTTGTCCAAAGCCTGGGAAATGTCACCCCATGTTATTTTATTGAGTTATATTGTTGCTTATGGTGGCAGACTACTCTGCCATCACCGGGAGCAGAAGCCAACGGTTATATTGTACATATTGATTTTAGATATTTAATTTCTTTAGGTGATATTTACTGTCACTTAGTGTAGATTTAATTCACTATTCATTACTTTTTGTCTTTGCATGTCTCTACTTGGGTAACTTTTCTCTGGAATCCACATATTTAAAACGTGAGAATAAGAAAATATAGTTGGAAAACTAATAGTAGTATGTATCTACAAATCAGATGAATGGGACTAGATATTCCACAGCAGCTAGGAGTAGGGGAGCTTCTTGCATATATTGGTACATTTGTGTAAATCAATGATGGTGCTTCCTGAAGAGAACCAGTTATCCAAATGTTCCCCTTCTGGGGGATATAATTACAAAAAGTAATTCTTTTTTCTGGACCAAATACACTTTCCCCAGGGCACAGGGCTTTTTGGTTTGAATGTGGGCTGTGAGACCAACCTGCCTAACCTTAGACATGGCCATGGTGAGGGCCTTGTTTTCTGGAAATCACTGGTAGATCCCAATGTTGGTGAGGACCTGTGTGCCCCACCCTGTGTGCCTCCTGTGCACAAATAGACCACTCTCAAACAACTCATTTATGGATTAAAAAGACCATATCCAGCACTTTTGGAGAGCGATGGCTTTTAAAAAAGGAAATTTTATTTTTTTTACATTATGAACATTTTAGATTCAAAATGTGATATTCTTAGAAAATACAGAGAAATATAATAAGTAAATTTTATAAAAGTTACCTAATCCATAACTCAGATATAAAAATCTCTTAATGTGCTGGGCTATTTCTACTGAATCTATTGTTTAAAAGTAAGTCTCAACTTTAACAATACCACTATCAAAGCCATAAAATGGATTTGGAGGGGGGTTCTCCACTCTAGGTTCCTCATTCTTTCTTTTCTTAGTCTTGATGACCTTGAAGGAGAGATAAGAAAGACACAATGAGATCCTAGCAGTGGACATGAAGCTTTGCTTATTTTTCTCTCTTCAGCCACACTGTGTCTCCTACTCATGAGTCAATCATCCTTGTTCTCTCTCAAAGGCTGTTCATTCTCTCTCTCCCATCTCCTCTTGTGTTCTAGTATCTTTTGAGTCTCCCATCTCCCTCTCCCCATCATCTGGAGCCTGAAAACATATTTCCTGATGTCCAGCATGGGTACATTTGAACAGGGTAGGAGATCCACAAGGGTGGTAAGGAGGAAGCATAACAGAAACGAAAGTGCTGGTTCACCCAGTGCTAAGCATTGAGGGGAGTACTCATTGGGGCAGAAAAATGAGAGGACGCAACATAAGTTAAATATCTTTCTCAGTACAATTGCTCAGGATTAGAGGTAGAAGACAGGGATTCTTGTGTTAGGGGATCTGGGAAGTGGAACAACTGATGTGCATGTACATGTCTATATGTGTGAACATATCAGTATTTCTAATTTAATTATTTGCACTTAATTTAACTTTGATTTGTGTATCAAGAATCCCATGGTGGACCTCTGTTCATGTTTGTGTGTGTATGTGTTCCTATGTATATGAGACAGAGAGTGTGATGTCATGGACAGTCAACCATATCTTTTTCCTGTGGTCCAGGACGTGCATTTCCCAGTATGGTACATTTTGCTCTAAGGTACAGTTATTTAAGATCCTGGGACCACTTAGTCATTTGTGTCTGGCATGAGCTCTGTTGACCCTCTTCCTCATTAAACTTCTTTCTGATGCTTATTATACACATTTTTCCATTTTACCTTTGATCTCTCTGTTCACTTCTTTTCATTCTCATTTGTGGTATCTTTTACCTCAGACCACTCTCAAATACCAGTTTTTCCCAAGGCTTCACTCTTATCTGTCTGATCTTCTCATTCAGCTTGCCCAAGAATCTGACTCAGGAGCTAGAAAGCCCGGGCCAGGATACAAATCTTAGTTCCACAATTTACTGGCTGTGTCAATTAGGGCAAATTACTTACTCTTTAATGAGCATGAGTATCTATATCACTGAAATGGAAATAACGAATATATTCTCATTGTCTCAATTCCAGCACGTTGTGAGTGCTAAGTGTTTTCTATTAGTATAAATATACGTTATATTATTATTTCTTTTAGGCAATGTCATTCTAACCTATAACTTTAACAATTATCTTTAAACTGATAAATGCTTCCGTTTCTAATTGATATTCCTGTGGAGAATTGATATTCTCCAAACCTAGCTTCTTTGTAATGCATTCCTCCAGATAGTTACTAAAATATTTTTGCTAAGATGTCAAAGTGATCCCTCTGCATACAGTCTTTCAACTTGTTACCTATTGTCACATTGAATTATTTATTTATTTGTTTCTGACAAAGGCTACACTATCTGGCCCTTTTTTCTTCTTTTAACCTTCTGATCTCATCTTCCCACAGTCTTCCACATCTACTGAATTTCAGTTGACTGAACTCATTATGCTACTTCACACTTTTCAAAATATACATGTGTCATTCCCTTTGCCTAGAACACATTCCAGTGTCTTTATTTTGCTAAGAAAAATAACGTCTATTGTAGATTAATTTCTCATTTTGTGTCGGGCAGTGAGATAATGTATGTGCGTCTCACTTTACTTTTAAATCAACCTTGTGAGATAGAGACTTTAATCATTTTAGAGGACCAATTAAAGTACTTCCTCAATAACAGACAACTAGTGAGGGCTGAACCCAGGATTCAAATCAGATCTGTCCTACTCAAAGCCCTGCTCTTCACCACTGTGGGAAATTATTTCCCTTTCCTCCTAATTTCCTCTAATATTTTATTATTTAGCACAAGTGTCATGTCCTTTTGAAGTTTGTATGAATGTCATTTTCTCGTATCTTTTTAAAAGTTCTTCACTAGGGCCAGCCCTGTGGCTTAGCGGTTAAGTGCGCGCACTCCGCTGCTGGCGGCCCGGGTTCGGATCCCTGGCGCGCACCAACGCACCGCTTCTCCGGCCATGCTGAGGCCACGTCCCACATACAGCAACTAGAAGGATGTGCAGCTATGACATACAACTATCTAGTGGGGCTTTGGGGGAAAAATAAATAAATAAAATTATAAAAAAAAAAAAAAGTTCTTCACTTACAAATGAATGCAAGCGAACTGTTTGTGTTCTCCTCTCACCTGCTAGACTTTCTGTGTTCAAAAGACAGGAATCTGGTACTCTCAAAACCTAAACAAAATTATTTGCCTTTTTGGAAAATGGCAATATTCCTCTATCCAGTTCCCACCTGAATGAAACTGTGATCTCCACATGTCAATTTCAGCTTCTGGTCAATTTTTCTCAGTTGAAAGCAGAAGAGTCGAAGTTTATCTCCTTCCTCACATTTGATATTGTGCCATTTTCCATTTCCCACTACATCCATCGTTCCTGTATTATCCTGTATTTCATAGATTGTGTTCTTCTTAAGCACTTTTTTCTGTAATAGAAATTTAACATTCAGTTTCGGAAAACATAATAACTTTCAGAGGTATGAGAAAGACCCTTGTGACACAGTAAATACAAAACATATATAAAAGCAATTATAGACCAGATATACATATGGCTTTGGCAAGGTTTTCTCAGGAAACTTTGCTTTTATTGTTCTGCTTTTTTATTTTTGCCTTTCTTGTTCCAGATGTTTTCTATATGACAATTCTGGAAGAATGAGTTTTATTCCTATTTTCTATGGCTTCTAACTCAAAGGGAGCTTTGATTCCTTAAAACTGGAATCAGAGGAATCAGAAATCCTGGGTAGACTTCCTGGGTTCCCATCCTTATGCAGAAATGAATGGACGTTGACTCCCGCTATTCCTTCAGTAGATTATAAAGACTCTATATAACAAGTAAGGTTCTAGAAACTCACTAATTCTTTTTTCAACCTTCTCCATTTACTCTTCTCCAATATCTTATCCCCATTGACCTAAGTCCCGTGGTTCATATTCTAATGAAGTGTTTCACTTAATTGTGTTTCACTCATTTAAGCTATTAATCATCAATTCTATAGTTGCATTTATAAGCATGATCTCTTAAAGACAGTGTAAGAAAGTAATGGAGGTAAATTGAGAGGTTATCCTAGAAGACAGGTATATAGCATTATGAAGCAATCATAAATAATATTAGGTAAGTTCAAAGCAATTTGTAAATTTTGAAATTTTTACAAAATTGTAAAATTGAATGCATTGAATTCATCATACTAACTAGTACTCTGAATTTGGACATTGATACATCAGTAAAACTCTCTATGCCTTTTTTTTTTTTCCCTGATAAATAAGGGAATTAGATTGCCATATCTTCCAAATATCATGCAATACAATATTTCTCAGTCTTCAGTAAACTGTTCACAAATAATTGATTAAATGAATAAGATAGAGGAGACAGCATTGAATGGTTATGTCATTTGCCTAACTTTTGAATGTAAACGCATTCAGGAGAATACAAGCCCATCTATTTATTACTCTGAATATATGGCACAACTGTAATTCAACCTTGGTAGGGCAATCTATTCTTCAAGGTAAAAAGAAAATAATGATTTATACAGTTGTGGTGGAGCTCAGAAATAAAATTATTAGCATGTGCATATTGATATAGACCCTGCACTGTCCTTGTTTATGATGGCTGAGAATAGATAATCATAATGATGACAAAATTTCTTAGCAAATCTTTTTCAAAGAACTTGTATGGGGATATCTTGGGTTGAAGAATGGTAATAGGTCACCTAGTCCCATTTCTTGTTGTGTGGATACTTGACCACCTATCTCTAGTCAAGATAGAGTCCTGGGTTCCAATATTCAGTCAGTAACCAGAGCTTGGCAAGTGAGGAGGCTTACTTTCAGGTGTTGGTGGAGAAAATGAAAAACAATTTTAAAGGATTACCTGATGTAACGCAAACAACCCATACACAAATGTTCCCGATGCTTGCTTGTAAAGACTATCAATCTTGGGAGTTTCATTTGCTCTTTTGATAATGCTGTTAGGGACCTCAATCTTTTGATCAATACTAGCTTCAGACACAGATGATGCTTCATTTATCTCCAGGATTCCTTTGTCTTCAAAGTAATCTGATATGGTAATGATGTTCTTTTTTGTGAATTTCTCTTTTAGGTTGATGTTTAAAACCTTCACTTGGAAAAATTGACTCACAGTAGCCACAGTAGCATGAAACATTGTGTTTTTTCCCTTTTCTGGGGACTCATATTCGAATGGCTCTGTTGCTTTCAGTACCATCACTGTCATTGGGCCCTTTGGAGGAACACTTCTTCTGGCAGCTACCTGACGTTGGCCTTGCTTTATCTGGTCCTGTGTTGGACAGAAACAGGAAAATAAACTTACAAGTTTGAGCAGAGAATACGAAGTTATTTTCTCATGAATGAAACCCCAATCACAACATTGGGCCACAACAACCTTCACAGATATTTGGAGCTGGGACCAGGCTAGAAAGGAATTGTTTAGCAAAAAGGAAAGGCTAATGAACTGGTATAGCTTAGCCGGCCAAAGTATAAGTAGCAGACAATGGCATGGAAGTTAGAAAACACTCATTTAAACAGAATAATCTTTCTGAATTAAGGCATGATCCCTAGTGAGAACAACATAGAGCTGTGGATGATGAGGGCATTGTTATGAAGTATCTAAGGGATAGATTAAAGTAGAATAATAAATTAAAATATATCCTCTATCCATTTAAATGACTAAAAAAAATAAAATATGTACTTAGAGTGGTGAGACCTGAGATATTACACATGGTAATCACCTGTGAGTGATTGGACTTACCTGGATGTGCCTTCTCATCAATGTGACCAATTTACCATAGCAAACAACTTTGCCAAAGCTAGCCAATCAGTAACAAGAGTTATACATGAGAATAGCAATAGTAACTGTGGAATGCCCTGTTACTGGGTTGAAGCAAACTTGGAAATGAGAAACAGGAAGTGCATACCTTAGTTAAGAATGTGGAGGGTAGAGTCCATGATGAGCTCTGGAAAGGTGGTGGCATGCCCATGGTTGCAGATGAGCTGGCTACTGAAGGACAGAGAGGCTGAATCTGCTCCTGGGACACCTTATTCTTTTTTGTTCCAGTGTTTTTTCTTTTCTGAAAGGAGTTTAATTTTCCTGTTAATGGTTTTCAGTATTAAAAGAAGCAGAACATATTTTCATTACTTTGTAGTCTGTTCTATTTATGTGGAATGTGATGTCCTTGGAAATTCCGGGGAGTTCCAACCCATTACCAAAGAGATGGCCAGTAGGTAAGAGTGGGCATAGATGGCAGCATTAAAAAAGGGATGGCCGATTTAAAGAAACATTACTTCTCTAATCACCACTGTTTTGTGATGGGAAGAGCACTGGTCTTGGAATTAGAAAATCTAGGTTTGTGAAAGCATAGGCAAGATGAATTTCCAATCTGATTGTTAACTTATCTTTATAATGGGGATTATGTCATCATATTTATGTCATAGAAATTTTTACTACAGCTCTATAGTGCCTTGCTCTTTGCCTGGCACAAAGTAGATGCCCCATAATTCCTGAATTTGGTAAATTTGAACTGCTGGAACATTAATAAAGAACCAACTGCCATAGCAGAGTTCCTTCCATGGGACTTCCATCCTGCTTCTCTTCCTCAAGCTTACCTGAGTCACAGGAGTCATCTTTGCTCTTTTAAATGGCAGATTGCTACTTGTAGTGGGTGCAGGTATGTCAGGACCTGCTGCTTCCTGATTTTTCCTTTTCAATAGAGTTGCCACTTTTTTTTTCTCTTTCGCTGCCACTTTTTTTCTCTCTTTCGTTGCCACTGAAGCAAAAACAAGGACACAATAAACCCAGAGCGTCTGGTCTAAGACAGCTGAAGCAGTTTCAATGTTATTTACTCCAAGCTCTTGCTTGTGGGTCTAGATATGCTTTTGTCTACCCTGACTGCATTAGCCAGCCTGGCACAAGGGGACCAAAAGTAACAACATGGGCAGGAAGACTGTCTCATGCTTCTTTAGTATTTTTCGTACTCACTCCTTGTGCAGTGAGCCTGTCCTTCTCATCCTCTGGATCCCATGTACCTCATTCAAACTCTCTCCCAACTCTGTTTCCTTATCATTTCCTTTTAAAAAATCTAAGATTTTCATGATGCTGACTGGTTGATCATGTTCTTTAAAAGATTTATTAAAATTACAGAAACTGCTGAAAGGAAATATGATATGGATTCATAATGTGATAAAATGGTAATATTGGCATTTGAATTTTAAAAATATTTGTTTTTGCCCAGTGATTTTACAAGAGGGTATGTTCTTCACATCTCTGAGAGGTAGGTTTTTATGTTAAGTACTGCTGTGTTTTTGCTTCTAGAGGAGATGATG
Source organism: Ceratotherium simum simum (assembly GCF_057802395.1). Taxonomy (NCBI): domain Eukaryota; kingdom Metazoa; phylum Chordata; class Mammalia; order Perissodactyla; family Rhinocerotidae; genus Ceratotherium; species Ceratotherium simum. The sequence continues at coordinate 36,991,352 of NC_141901.1, forward strand.
ATCGTGGAGCAAATGCGCTTAATAGAACAGGCACATTAATTGGTTAAATGTAAACGTTTTTAAATGAACCGCAACTCTTAAATTATTCTTTTGTCATTTTCTAGCATTTCTAACATACTAGAAGCCTCAGCCTCTTGTCATCTCCCTCTGTCTGTTGTTCTTTATCCTCACCCCAGATACACCCTCCAACATACATCAATCCCCTTTATAGGAAAGGGGATGCCCTAACGTGTCAACTTGTTGGCTTCTGCAGTACTAACACAGTCATGGCTACTGAGTCCTAAGCTAGGAAAGGGTTGTTTCAACTATGACTAAGTCAGGGTTCTAGTCAAGGTTGAGGATGGTGCAGAGAGAGTGAGATTGAGGAGTTCTTCCTCATTACCTTTTAACTTTTCATTTCTGAGACTTTTAACAACACTTTTAAGTTCTGCTATGTCTTTGTACAATTGTATTAGTTTGTCAACACAGGCGGGTCCCTGGTACTTTTCTGCCATTAAGTTAGCAATCTCAATTTTAGTATATTCATTTTGAGATTTCGCAGTCAGTTGTAAATCATCGGCCAGTAAAGATTTAATAATGCTAAAATGATATCCACTGATGGGCTCTAATCCCTTCAGAAGAACAATTTTCTGGTATTCATTCACCATCTCTCAAGTTATGGATGAGCCTACAAGAGAAAAATAACACACAGTGTTACACATTTATGCAGACAATTTAAAAGACTGTTAATGTTTATGTGTATGAGTGGCCCATGTCCAAGTGTTATCCATGGATGTGTGTGACAAAGAGGAACTTAATTACCAGATGTGTCATTTAGAAAATTTGTTGAGAAATTCTGTACTAGGAAGGCGTAAAACATTATTAATGATGATAGTTGAATTGAGTCAGGAGTAGGTGTGGTGGAAAAAGGCCTGGAAGGGCCGGCCCGGTGGCGAGGCGGTTAAGTACGTGCGCTCCGATGTGGCAGCCGGGGTTCACGGGTTCGGATCTGAGGCGCGCACCACCGTACCACTTGTCAAGCCATGCTGTGGTGGTGTCCCATATAAAGTAGAGGAAGATGGGCACGGATGTTAGCTCAGGGCCAATCTCCCTCAGCAAAAATAAAGATGAGGATTGGCAGATGTTAGCTCAGGGCTGATCATCCTCACAAAAAAGAAAGAAAGAAAGAAAGAAAGAAAGAAAAAGCCCTGGAAATAAGTCATTGTTGTAGTGTTTATAATATGGCCTGTATAGTATCAAAGTCCCTGGTTCCTCTTCCTTTCCTTGATTAGTGCTAGAGCCTGGCCATTAATGTCTGTTGTTGTTTCCTGACTTCCCATACCCACTATGCCTGAAGTGACCTATGTGCAAAATGGGCTGCAGCCCCTCACCTTATGTGAATATCCTTCTGCAACAGCAATACAGTTCCATGCTGTACCTGCCCTAGTCCACTTGGCTCTTCCCTAGTCAGCTCTAATTAGCATCATCTCTCCCTGTGGTTGGACCATGTTCTTTGTGTCCTATGTGCCCATATCACTGTCACTTTGCTAGACTTCTACCTGCTCCCTAGCGTAGGATCATATCATATTGTCTGGGATTGTTTAACAGTTGCTTGAATTTCCTCCTTCCAGGCTTAATTTCTCTAATTAGTTATTTTCATAGATCCAGTTATCTTTCTATAAACCACATTTCTGCACTGCTTGAAAGCATTCAATAGTTCCCCAGTTTCTTTAGGAGAAATTCCTTGATCCTTAACCTGGCTTGGAAAGACTTGAATAATCTGTCTCTTTCTTCTCTCACTTTCCATATTTCATCTTAAAGCTCAAGAACTATGCATATCTTCTCCTTCCAATCTCTTATGGAATATACTTCCTACCTTTCTTCTTAAAAAGTAGATCTAGAGAATACAGGGTCTTCATGAAACTAATCAAATTTAATTTAGAAGTCTGCCAAATTATGCAAATATGCAGATGTACTCAGCATGTATCCAATCATATGGAAACGCTTACATACCATATTTTTATGTATAATGTCCTAAACTCTGAATATAGCTTATGAGAATCACTGTGAAAAATGACACTTCTATCATTTTTTCTCCAATATCTTCTGTCAATGCATTGACTCAGGAAGCAGAATATGGGTGTTAAGAGCTTAAACTTTAGAGTTCAGGGGATTTGGCTCCTAGAACATAATAGTTTGGCAATATAGTTCAATGGACACAATTAGAATCTAAATTATTGATTTGTAAAATTGGATTGAAATGCATCCCACAAGGAGATAGGTTTGAACTAACAAATAGAAAATAGAAAACAAAATGTAAGACATGTCAAAATCCAGGATAAAGTGTCAACATCCACATGTTATTAGTTGCAAAAAGAGTGAAAACTAAAGTGAAAAGGAGGAAATATTTGAAGAAATAATGAGATAAACTTCTTGGAATTAAAGTAACAGGAGCATCCTCAGATTGATCAGGCCAATAGAATGCTAAATAAGAAAGTGAGGGAAAAACCCACACCAAGACATAATGTAGAGAAACTGAAGAATATCCAAAAACAAGAAAAATTTGACACTTCCAGAAAAAAATAGTAGCTTACTTACAAAAGTTCAAAATCAAATTCTCAACAACAAAACTACATGGAGTAATTTTGTATAGTGTTTGCCCCAAATCCATATCTGCACTTTCAAAACCTCCTAAAATTGTGAAACCAAAAGGTGTGTGTGTGAGTGTGTGTGTGAATTTGGTGACAAAATTTATTAGGAAAAAAAGATGATGTGAGACGGCAGGAGTCTATGTACAATTTTTTAAAAATTCTCCTTTAGTGTGAATGTTCATATTGTCTTTCTCCTGAAATATTAGTGCATTTAAGATGAGTCAGGACCTACACCCAACTGGGCAATCTATGTAATATGCTATATATAGTGAGTGCCTTGAATAGCCTTTCTTAAGTCACTCAAATTCTGAATTCCAAATCCTATGTGATCCCAAGGGTTTCAGAAAGATGTTATCAACCTAAATTGAAGAAAAAATAATTTTGAAACAGGGATTTTTTATCCAGCGAAACAGCATTTTAAATGTAATGGCTTATAGATGAATCTTCAATATTTTCCAACACAATTAACAATCAGAAGATTTGTAACACAAAGACACCTACCAAGCACTCTTCTGGAAATAGTATTCAACAAGAAAATAAAGCAATTGATGCCGGCCCTGATATCTGTTCCCCTGCATTGAACCCAGCATATATGGGGTTAAAACCAAAAAGCACTCATTCCCCCTTCCCTGCTTTTCTAAGTTACATTCACTTGTAGATATTGGTTGTTTTATCCTTTGTGTCCAGGAATTCCAGGAGACAAATGGAGGTAATAAATTGTTAAAAGCCCAGGTGGCTACAAACTGAAACTCAGGCTAATTACCAGTTCTTGAGGTTTGTTACAGGGAGACTGGTATCTCGAAATTATCAAGAAGCTGAAGCTCCCCAACTCCTGGTTCCTGGCGCCTAATCCATCATTCATCACAGGGACAGACAAACAGAGGACCCCTGCAGCTTCCCTAACTCAGCTAAACGCAGGCTGGCAGAAGGACAGCGAACTGCAAAGCCACAGCTCCCCCTCCCCTACCTAAAACCTTGTAAACTTTGTACTTGTTAATTGGTAGCGCTTGCAGTCCACTCGCCAAGGCCAAATTTCGGGTGATGTGAGAAGATTGATTCATGGAGCCCTAAATCTCCTGCTGTAGATAGGTATAACAGCCAGCTTGGCGCCAGAGGGCTGGGATCCCTCCTCCAACAAATAATCACAGTCCCAAGGATACATTCTTTCCCACAGACTTTCCTTTAAAAACTCCGACTCCTAATGCTTCAGGAGGGCTGTAGATTTTGGGGCATGAGCCCACAGCAGCCTCATTTTGCTGGCAAAATTAAACCATTTTTCTTTTCCTCGATTCCTGGTCATTGTGTTCATTGATTCCGGCCACAGTGACAGGGTCCCGGGTTTTTCCGGCTACAAAATCAGGTAAACAAAATGCTGCAGGCAAAAAAGTAGGCGTGAACAAGACCTTGATTAAGTCTTTTAATGTTTTAAAAATAAACGGCAGAAGAGAAATGAAACTGAAAGTAGATCAACATGGTGGGGTGAAGGAAGGGAGAAAAGAGGATATGAGTATTCACTAAGTTGCTTGTTCTTAAGAAGTTAGAGATACAAATTTAAAACTATTGACAAGAAGAAGACAAAGGAAGCATGGAATAAGTATTACAAATAGTGTTACAAACTAGTCAAAATACAGCATTTCACCTAATGTACATAATGCTGAACCCATTAAAAGACAAAGTTTTCAAACTGGATTTTAAAAAATCTACCTATGTGTTGTTGACAAAAGATCATCTAAAGGTTTAAAAAAAATAGTTGCAAAAAGTTTTATCGTGCAAACATTAATTCAAAGAAAGCAGTGTATTTGTATTAGTGTAGCTTTAAGTAGACCTTAAGACAAAGACTTTTGTGGGAGATCAAAATTGGCCACCCTGAAACAATATCTCTTTACCTTGATTATTTTCTCTGAAAGAAACTTAAACCTTCCCCGAAACTTCCTCCTAAAAGTGACAGAGTGGGAGGGTTCTTGCTGAGCCCATTCTTTTCAAAGTTCTGTTTACCAAAACATTTACATTTATAAGGGAAATCTCCATTTGTAAAAGTATCTCCCTCTCTGTACTGGGAGGAGGGGGGATGAAATCATCTCTAGAAACTCAAGGATGTGGAAGGTGAGGCCTTAAATCTGTGTAATAACTTTCCTCGTTTCCTGTGCTTTTCTGGTAATCTCCCATAACTGACTCCCCCCACCCCCAACATCCTCCTTTGGCTTTAGCTGATGATAGTATTTAAGATGAGAACCTCCGCCATTTTGTGGAGAAACTCAGTTTCCCTGGTTTCTCCCACTTATACATGTTATTAAACTTTGTTTCATTTTCTCCTGCTAACCTGTCTTTAAATTATTTGGCCAGCCATAAGAACCTTAAGCGAAAGGGCGGAGGGGGATTCTCCCTCTTCCCCAACACTTTCATCAGAACTGGAATTTCACTACACAATGATAAAAGATTTAAGTTCCAGAAAAAATTTAACTGTAACAGTTTTAATTATGTATTTATCTAAAAGTAATAAGTATATTATTTATTAATTCACATTTCTTTATATTATTATAAATAGTATATTATAAATAGTATTATGTAGTATATCCCTTTCACTATATATACACACATATATAATATTTATATTAGAAATTAAAAGAACTATTTGATTCTATGATTGTAGTTTGAGATTTTAGCATATTTTAATTACCGAATGAAGCAAAGAAAAAAATCAGGAAAATATTTAGAAAAACTGACCAATACAATTAAGCTTCAATAAAAGGCTTTATCTAACATTTAGAGAATTCAGAAACCAATATTTCAAACTTTACGTTCCTCTTAAAAACAGGAAATGTTTATGTACCAGGCTCCTCAGAAAGACTAAAGCATTCCAAAAGGTAGGTATAGATTTAATGGTCTCCAACTGCCTCTTTCTTACAAACTCTCATCACCAAAGTTTACCTCTGACTTTGAGGAAAGCAGGGAATTAGTCCCAAAAGAACTGAAATATTGCCTCTAAAACTTGGTGTAGAATGAAGCTAAAGTACTTATGAATATATCAAGACACCATGTATTTGAGTAGCTGTGTTTGTGAAACTGAGAAATTTTTTATTTCATGTGTACTTTTTCTCATGTTTTGTAAAATTGGAATAATGTTATATAATATAGTTTTACATCTAAATGTGTTTTTTACTTAATATTATTGCATAATATTTTTTTCATGCCATTATTTTGTCTTTTACCCCGGCCTCTACCACAAACACTTGTTTCCTGCACAGCTTCCATGTAGGAAACCAAAGCCCTCTTCTAAATATTAACTAATGCTATAAACACCTGGAAAATGAATTTTAAAATCTGCAATAGTCAAAATGCATTTTGCTTTGTTTAGGCCTCAGTTGTGTTGGTATGAATGATATCTATTACCTTCCTAGGTAAGTGAAGGATTAGAATCAAGCTGCTGTGGTTTTCTCTTTTCAAAATGTGTAAATACCAGCCTTACTCCTCTCAGCCCTACTCAAAAGACTCAAAAACTAATTCTCCTCCCGTGATCTTGTGGATATCAACGAGGTAGCCAGATCTCCTCTACAAAAATCCTAACAGGACTCACCTCACTGATAATTCTTCCACAGTAGTCCAGATCTGGAGATCTTCTTCAGAAATGTGGCAGCTGGTATTTGTTTTGTTTGAGGGGGAAGAAAAATCAGTAAAGCTCTCAGAAACTGAACTGCAGGATGTTACAATCTTCTGAAATGCCAAGAAAGCGAAGATTTTTCAAAGATAACACGGAAAAATTGCACTGGTTAGAGTCACTTAGTAACTTCACTAGTGCTGCTGGCTACCTCAGCCTGTGCTACATCCCCAGAGACAAAGAAGTTATGAAACAGTTTTGAGACTCCTCCCATTAACGGTCTTAGCTTTCTATTTCCTTTGTCAGAGAAACTGAATAGTTTTCTTGATGTAAACATCTTAGTCATAGTGAAAAATCAGAGCTAAGTTATTTATTTATTTATTTATTTATTTATTTACAAAGGTCTGAAAGGAGTTATGATATTAGAACTTTCTTTCCAGTGGACTTAAATGTGGGTCAGTAGACACCAAAGCCCCTTAAATGAGTCTCAGATTTCAAAGTGGAAAGGCAAGTCACCCAGCTGATGGGGTCGAAACCTTGTTTATGACTTGTTTTACAATTTCCAATTCTTTCCATGAGACTTCGTTCAGTCTTGCATTACTCAATCGCCTCTGGCTAGGAGCAAAGAAATTTACCTTCAGGAGGTGAGCAATGACTTTACTCTCCTGCCTATGTATTCCTTGAGGCAAACTTTACCTTGGAATGTAAGGACAAATCTCACTCATCTCCTCCATGCCCTAATCTTTGAGGCTAACCAGACCACCTAATACTTTCCTTTTTGACCTTTCTATAGAATAGTAAAATAGCTAAAAATGGTATATCATGGCACCGCACAGACTCTTGCACTACAGCTCTTTACTGCCCATGGGTCCTGTCCCCATGCTGACAACAAAATAAAGGTGCATGAACAAAGGAGCGGCTCGTGTCTGAAAATTCTTTTTCGACTCGTGACTCAGTGGTCCCACATCACAGCCACTTCTTCCTCCTTTCCTGTTCACACATGGCACATGACAGGAGGAGATCTTGGAAGAGACGTCTATCACTACCAGTACCTGACCACACCTCGTGGATGGAGAAAGATTGTGAAGTTGCTTGTGTTTTCAATAGTGTGTGATACATTACCAAGTTGCTAACAGTTGACATACCACAGGCGTAAAATCATTATTCACATGTAAGTTCTTCCTAGAGTATTTGGAAATGCATTTTGCACTAGTTAACCTCTTGCCTATGATTACAGTCCATTACTTCTATGATTCAATTTCATGATTACTCTCGACTCAGAATTATTCACAGATAAACACAAGTGAGTAATGAGTTCATATCATCACGTCAATGAATCCTTCAAATTCTGGAAGAGCACTGAGCTTCTAGAAGGGTTGAGGACCTAAAAAATACTTTCTCTACAATTTTTTTGTCTATATAGTACAATGGATACAATTTAGAGAATTGTAACCCTGAGATGTCAACTAAATGGAACCCATCAGAATATAGTATTGTGATAACTCACTATCTGATCTGAAGAACAAGGCCATGAAATGAAAAGGAATCCAAAGACCTGTTGCATTTAGTAGATGAGTCGAGGTTATCTGAAGGGAGAAGAAAACTGATAAGGTTAATTCAAACTAGGTTTGTGAAGGAGAGAGTTGAAGTCTGGATTTGAAAAGTGTCTGAATGTGCTGGAGTAAGTCAAGGAAAATCAAGGAGGATCTGGCATGAGTGCCACAAAAAATGATGAATTTTCACAGTTCTTTGTTACAGACCTTAGCGCTGCTTACGTGGATACATTGAGCTGTCTTAACGTAAAGGGTACAGAGGGACATTAGGACGGTCAGAGGGTCCCATCCAGAGACCAAGAGGCAGCAGTCACATGACAGAAATGTCTATGAGTCAGGACATTTTCCTCTTCTTCTACTGGAAACTAACTTATATGGATGATACCCCCTGTTGTTTCTACAGCAGAAAATACATACATTACTGGCACAAATAAAGAGAAGTTGGAACAATGCTCCTAAATCTATGTTGTGCAGTTGGAATTTTAAAAGATAGACCAAAGAAATAGAAAACAATAAATGGCCCTTTTCCTGACTCTTAGTGGCCAAACAGTTGGTGATTTGGGCCATCATAGAGATATAAAGTGATTTATGAGGCACTCAACAGTGTTAAGGAACACTGTTCTTTGAGAATTTGTGAAGCTTCATTGTTATAATAAAATGAGCCAACTGGGAAAAGAGCCAAGTGGGAAATGAGAGAGCTCTTAACATGGGGAAAAGTGTCTGGAAAAATCTACAGGATATCCTGTCATCTCAAGTACTATTCCAGAAGATCACTCAAAATCTTCAGTGAAGAGTCCACACCAGGTTGGTGTCCTATGTGTAGCCAACATCAGTGGTCTCCTAAGGAGAGGAGTTAGAGCAAGTAGAAGAGCAATTACACCAAGAAATAACAGTCAAGTCCTTAAAATTCTACATCAAACCTCGGGATAAAGGTATAGGGGTAAGATCTGTAGTCTCAGAGAAGAAAATGGACGAGACAAGTGTGTTGGGTATAGTCAAATGAAAACTCTTCACCTCCCACACCTAAGGGCCAGCAAACCTAAGAGTGAGAGAGCCCGAGCTGGCCAAGTGAATTTATGCATTTACCAAATTATCAGCCACCTGAATTAGTCTCTTATAAGAACCAACATTTGGCTGTATTCATTTTCTTTGTTTTTGTCAGTTTTACTGTTTGTCTGCATACTGATTACTGTTTGTTTGCTTTGTCTGTCTATCTGTGTTTTACACCACCTAAAATCAATTTGTGCATTGTTTTCTGCTTATAGCTCTGTTATTTCTTTTTATTTTATTTATTTTATTTATTTTTTTGTGTGAGGAAGACTAGCCCTGAACTAACATCCAATGCCAATCTTCCTCTTTTTTTGCTGAGGAAGATTGGCTCTGGGCTAACATCCGTGCCCATCTTCCTCTATTTTATATGGGTTGCCACCACAGCATGGCTTGACAAGCAGTGCATCGGTGCACTCCCGGGATCCGAACATGTGAACCCAGGGCCACTGCAGTGGAGCGTGCACACTTAACCGCTGCGCCACTGGGCCAGCCCCTATAGCTTTGTTATTTCTCTACACTATTTATTGTTTGCTTTGCTTTCTTTTTTTTTCAGTGTTGTAAGATGTAAATTTACAACAATTACATTAAAATTCTCTTCTTTTTTAATATAAACACTTTTATATTAAGAATTTTTTCCTGTAAGTACTACTTTTGCTTTGTTGCCTAGGTTTCATGGGATGTATTTTTATTGTCCCTAATATTCCTTGGCATGTATTAACTAATGGCGTATTTTAAAATGTGCTATATAATTTTGAGATATTTGAGAATTTTCTAGATATCTTATTGTTGGTTTCTGATTTAGTCCTGTTGTGGTCAAGAAACATACTCTAAGATTTCAGATGTGAATTTTACTGTGACTAACTGTAAGTGCCTGCTTATGTTTTATTTTGGTGAGCATTCCATGAACACTCAAAGACAATGTGTAGTCTTCAATTGTTTTTATGGTGTTCTTTAAGAGAAAATTAGATCACAGTGGTTGAATGTGGTTTTAAAATATTTTAGTATCCTTTCTGATTTTTTTCTTCTTCTTCTATCTATCATTATTGAATAGGAGATTTTAAATATCCAATTATTTAAATATCTAATTATGATGGTTGATTTGTCTTACACTACATTCAGTGCTGTTAGTTTTTGCTTTATAATATTGAAGCTCTGTAATTAGGTGCATTTATGGAATTCTTATGACTTTCTGATAAATTGGTCAAGATATTTTCCAAGCTTCTCTTGTTGTCAGGATTTTTACTTTTCTCTGACTCATATCAGGGTGTGGTTTTAGGCTTTGTTAGGATGGGTTTTATAATAGTCTCCACTCTAGTGCTTGGCCCTTACTCCTAAAATTCAATCTTTCTGGTGTCAAGCTGGATGGCAAGAGTAGTAAATATATGTCTCTACTTTAGTAACCTTCAATGTCTCCCAGCACTGTTTGCTCTCTTGTACCTGAATTGTTTTTCTTTTCCAGCTTTATTAAGGTATAATTGACATATAAAATTGTGTAAGTTTAAGGTCTACAATTTGTTGATTTGATACACTTATGTATTGCAAAATGATCACCACCATAACCTTAGCTAACACCTCCATCATGTCAAAAAATTGCCATTTCTTTCTTGTGATGAGTACATTTAAGATCTACTTTCCTAACAACTTTCAAATATATGATACAATATTGTTAACTGTAATCACGATGCTATGCCTTAGATCCGCAGAACTTATTCATCTTGTACCTGGAGGTTTTTACCAATATCCCCCCGTTTTCCCCACACTCCAGGCCCTGGCAACCACCAATTTACTCTCTGTTCTGTGAGTTTGGCTTTTTCAGATTCTACATATAAGTGAGATCATACAGTGTTCGACTTTCTCTGTTGGAATTATTTTACTCAGCATAATGTCCTATAGGTCTGTCCATGTTGCCGCAAATGGCAAGATTTCCTTCTTTCTCTTGGATGAATAATATTCCTGTGTGTTGTGTGTGTGTGTGTATGCACTTAGGTTGTTTTCATATCTTGGCTATTGTGAATAATGCTGCAATAAACATGGAGGTGTAAATATGTCTCTTTGATATCATGTTTTCATTCCTGTGGATATATACCCAGAAGTGGAGTTGTTGGATCATACTATAGTTCTATTTTTAATTTTTGAGGAATCTCCATACTGTTTTCCACAGTGGCTGCACCAATTTACATTCCCACCAACAGTATACAAGGGTTCCCTTTTCTCCACATCCTCTCCAACATTAGTTATCTCTTGTCTTTTTGATAACGGCCATTCAAACAGGAGTGAGATGATATCTCATAGTAATTTTGATTTGCATTTCCCTGATGATTAATGATGCTGAGCATCTTTTCACGTACCTGTTGGCCATTTGTACGTCTTCTTTGGGAAAAAAATATATTCAGTTTCTCTGCCTACTTTTTATTAGATTGTCTGTTTTTGTTATTGAGTTGTATGAATCTGTTTATATTTTGGATATTAACCCCTTATCAGATATATGGTTTACAAATATTTTCTCCCATCTCACAGACTGCTTTTTTGTTTTGTTGATTGTTTCTTTTGCTGTGCAGAAGCTTTTTAGTTTGATGTAGTCTTACTTATTGATTTTTGCTTTTATTGCTTGTGCTTTAGGTATCTTATCCAAAAAATGGTTGCCAAGACCAAGGTCAAGGATCTTTTCCCTGTGTTTCAGAGATTTATGGTTTTGGGTCTTAAGTTTTGATCTTTAACTCATTTAGAGTTCATTTTTGTAAAAGGTATAATATAGGGGTCCAATTTCATTCTTCTGTATGTGGTGATCCAGTTTTCTCAACATCATTTATTGAAGAAATTACCCTTTCCTCATTGAGTATTCTTGGCTCCCTTGTCAAATACTAGTTAACCATATATGCGGGGGTTTATTTCTGGGCTCTTGCTTCTGTTTCATTGGTCTATGTGTCTATTTTTATGTCAATACCATACTCTTTTGACTATGATAACTTTGTAGTATAGTTTGATATCAAGAAGTGTGGTGCCTCCAGATTTTTTCTTCTTCCTCAAGATTACTTTGGCTGTTTGGAGTCATTTGTGGTTCCAGACAAATTTTAGGATTGTTTTTTCTATATCTGTGAAAAATGCCATAGGAATTTTGGTGGAGATTGTATTGAATCTATTGATGACTTAGGGTAGTATGGACATATTAACAATATTTATTATTCTGATCCACGAACACAGAATATTTTTCCATGTGTTTGTGTCTTCAATTTATTTCAGCAAAATCTTATAGTTTTCAGTGTACAGAACTTTCACCTCCTTGGTTAAATTTATTCCTAAATATTTTATTTTTTTGATGCTATTGTGAATGGGATTTTTAAAAAATTTTTTTTTCGGATATTTTGTTGTTAGAGTACAGAAATGCAACTGATTTCTGTATGTTGGTTTTTGTATCCTGCAACTTTATTGAATTTGTTGATTAATTCTTACAGTTCTTTTGAGGATTTTTAGGATTTTCTATGTATAAAACCAAATCACTTGCAAACAAAGACAATTTTACTTTTTCTTTTCCAGTTTGGATATCTTTTATTTCTTTGTTATGGCCTGATTGCTCTGGCTAGGATTTCCAGTACTATATTGCAAAAGAGTGGGCACCCTTGTCTTTTTCCTGATCTTACAGGAAATGCTTTCAACTTTTCACCATTGAGTATGATGTTAACCATGAGTTTGTCATTTATGGTCTTTATTATGTTGGGGTATGTTCCTTCTATACCAAATTTATTGGCTGTTTTTTATCATGAAAGGATGTTAAATTTTGTCAAATGCTTTTTTTGCATCTATTAACATGATCATACCACTTTTAATTTTTCATTCTGTTAAAGTGGTGTATCACATTTATTGATTTGTGTATGTTAACCATCCTTGAATCCTGGAGTTAAATCCTGCTTGATCATGGCGTATGATTCTAAAACGTGCTGTTGAGTTCAGTTTGTTAATATTTTGTCGAGAATTTTTGCATCTTTATTCATAGGGGATATTGTCCTGTAGTTTTCTTTTCTTGTACTGTCTTTACATGGCTTTGGTATCAGGGTAATGCTGGCCTCACAAAATGAGTTTGGGAGTTTTCTCTCCTCTTCAATTTTTGGAAGAGTTTAAGAAGAATTGGCATTAAATTCTTATTTAAATGTTTAATAGAATTCACCAGTGAAACCATCTGGTCCTGGGCTTTTCTTTGTTGGGAGATTTTTGATTATAGATTCAATCTCCTTACCCATTATTGATCTATTCAGATTTTCTATTTCTTCATGATTCAGTCTTGGTAAGTAGTATGTTTCTAGGAATTTTTCTATATCTAAATCCAATATTTCTATTTGATAAATTTCTAGCTTATCCAATTTGTTGGCATATAATTGTTCATTGTAGTCTCTTATGGTCCTATGTATTTTTATGGTATCAGCTATATTGTCTCTTCTTTCATTTCTGATTTTATTTATTTGAGTCTTCTCTTTCTTACTTAGAGACGCTAAAAGTTTTTCATTTTTTTATCTTTTCAAAAAACCAACTCTTAGTTAAGTTGATCTTTTTTATTATTTTCCTATTCTCTATTTCATATTTCTGCTTGGATCTTCATTTCCTTCCTTCTGCTAACTTTGGGCTTAGTTTGTTCTTCTTCTTTTTCTAGATCTGTAAGTTGTAAAGTTAGATTGTATTTAGATCTTTCTTTTTTTCTTAATATAGGCATTTATCTCTATAAATTTCCCTCTTAGAACTGCTTTTGCAACATCCCATAGATTTTGGTTTATTGTGTTTCGTTTTTTTTTGTTTTTGTTTTAAGATCTTTTTTTTTATTTTCCTTTTGATTTCTTCTTTGATCTCATTGGTTGTTCGGGAGTATGTTGTTTAACTTCCACATATGTGTGACTTTTCCAGCTTTCCTCCTGTTATTGATGTCTAGCTTCATACCATTGTGATTGGAAAAGATACTTGGTATGATTTCAATCTCCTTAAATTTGCTAAGACTTGTTTTGTGGCCTTTAACATAATCTGTTCTGGAGAATGTTCTGTGTGAGCTTGAGAAGAATGTGTACACTGCTGCTGTCGGTTGAAATGTCATATATATATGTTTTAGGTCCAATTGGTCTAAAGTACAGTTCAAGTCTCATGTTTCCTTATTGCTTTTCTCTCTGATGAGCTACCTGTTGTTGAAAGTGGGTATTTAATCCCCTTCTATTAATGTATTGTTGTCTATATCTTCCTTCAGATTTGCTTAATATATTTAGGTGCTCTGACATTGGGTGTGTATATATTTATGATTGTTGTATCTTCTTGATGAATTGACCCTTTCGTCATTATATAATGATCTCCTTTGTCTCTTGTTAACATTTTTTACTTAACGTCTATTTTGTCTGATCTAGATATAGCTATGCTTTCTTTTGGTTTCCCCTTGCATGGCTTATCTTTTTACATTCTTTCACTTTGAGCCTACATGTTTCACTAAAGCTGAGTGAGTCTCTTGAAGACAGTGTATAGTTTGGTCTTGTTTTTCTTTTTATCCATTCAGCTACTCTGTGTCTTTTGATTGGGGAAATCAATCAACTTACTTTTAGATTGATTATTGATAGGCAAAGACTTACTAATGCCATCTTATTATTTTCAGGCTGTCTTGTTCCCTTGTTCCTTTCTTCCTCTATTGCTTCCTTCCTTTGTGAACTGGTGATTTTCTATATCAGTAAGTTCAATTCCTTCTCTTTATCTTTTGTGAATCTACTATTGGTTTTGCTTTGTGCTTACCACGAGGCTTACGTAAAACATCGTATAGATATAACAGTGGATTTTATGTTGATAACAACTTATCTTCAATTGCATACAAAACTCTTCCTTTTTACTCCCCCTCTTTGATGTTTTTAATCACTGTCACAATTTACCTCTTTTTTTTATTGTGTATTTATCAACAAACTACAGTAGCTATAGTTATTTTTATTACTCTGGTTCTTTAACCTTTATACTATAATTAAGTGGTTAACACACCACCGTATTACAATATTTGAGTATTCTGCATTTGGCTATATATTTACCTTTATCAGGCAACATGGCAGTCTGATTCGTCCTGGCATAGACCCCACAGCTCATTATACGCTCATTGTAATACATTACCATGGTACCTAATACACCCACCAGTGCCATGACAGTTTACAATTGCCATGGCAATGGCAGGATGTGACTAAAGAAAGACAGGAGGTAGCACACTTGTTCTCCTGAAAAGCCTGCCCTGTTCCCCAAACACCATGAATATTCCTCCCCTTCATTACTTTGTCCCCTTATAACAGCTGCTTACTTGCCCAAAGAGCCTAGAAGTTGATTTGTGAACATGGTTCCCACTTCTCCATTCTTTGGCCACTGAATAAAAGCTTGTGCTGTTGAATGCTCAGTTTTAATTTTGTTTCAAATCCTTGACACTGAACAGGAAAGAGCTCTATGAGGAGCAGATGGATTGTAGGTACAAGGCCCACCTGTGGGCCCCTCCTCAGAGCTCCTCCAAATGTGGGTCAGAGTCCCACCAGAGTGAGGTGAAATTGCTAACAGTAGCAACTGCTGTCTCATAGGCCTCATGTTGTCTCATCCACATAGCTGTAACCATGGACTCAGCCAATGAATGGGCCACCTCTATATAGCTCCCATCTTTCCTGAATCACTGAGAATTGGAGCTCTGGATGTGTGGTGTATGCATTCCTTTGTGCAATAGAAAGGGAGTGTGATGCTATGTAGAGTCAAGCAGATTTGTCTCCTATGGAGTTCTTGACAACACAAATCAAAACTAAATGTGAATGAAAATAATGCAAGTCCAAATACTGACATATTCAGGCACATTCACATGCACTTAAATTGCCTGTTTCTAAGTCAACCAACTTTGCATTTTAATCTAAGCAACAGCAATTAAACCAAGAAAAGTGTTACTCAGTGTACTCTTCCATATAATGCCAGAAAAAAAATATATACATAAAAAATGCAAAAGTGATCTGGCATTCAGCAACAGAAAATCTTTCAATTTATGGGTGTTTTTCACACCGAAGTTTTCATTTTCTGTATTTACAACTGAAGGTCACTCATTATCTGGCTCCATTTATTCCTCTCTAGCCTCATTTTCCTGCACACTTCTCTATCTACCAAAATTTAATCTGTATACAGCTCATTAGGCTGCTTCACACTTTTGAGTATTTACATGAGAAATTTCCTCTGCTTAGACTCTCAGTTTCTTTATCTTGAAAAGAATAATGCTATCCACTGTAGACTGATTCCTCATAAGGTGCCAGAACTGCAATAAATAATGTCTATGCATTCTCATTTACCTTTCAAATCATCTCTATAAGATAGAGAGTTCCTGTATTTCAGAAAAACCCATTTAAGCTATTGCTCCAATATCACGCAGCTAATGAGCTAAAGCCAAGATTCAAACCAGGTCTTGAACAGTAGGTGACATTAATTCCCTGCCCTGCTAATTTCTACAAATCTTTTCACATTTAACACAGGTTTCATATCTTTTGAAGTCTATATGGATGTGATTTTCTTAATTTATTTTTTTTAATCTTCCACTTAAAATATAAGTACAAGGGCATTGTTTGAATTCTCATGACTCCTAGTGTATTATGTATGTGTAAATCAGGAATCTTTCACAAAGCCTAAACCATATTATTTTCCTCTCTGAAAAACTAATATTTGTCTATCCATCTCCCACCTGGATGAAACTGAATTTCAGATGTCAGCTTTGACTGCTGGTCTGTTGTTCTCAGTCGAAAGCAGAAGAATCAAAGTTTATCTCCTTTTACACATATGATATTGTGTCATTTTTCATTTCACACTATATTCACATTTAGTATATTATCCTTAATTTTATAGATTGTGGCCTTCCTATTCATTGTTTCTACAACATAAAATTCACATACGTTTTTTGAGAACATGGTCAGTAACTGCCACATATAAGAAAGATGCTTGTGAAAGTGTAAATACAGGGTAACTATTACAAATACAGTTACACATGTACCTTAGGCTACATCTTCTTACAGAGCCCTCCTTTTAGGAAACGACTTTCAAGCTTCTCTTGCACAAGGTTTTTCTTTGCTTGACATTTCTGGAACAATGAGTTATCTTCCTATTTTCTGCTGCTTCCACCTCCAGGGTGGCTGAGCTTGTTAAAGTTCTTGTATAGAAAGATGTCGGATATCCTTTGGGGGGAGGTTTATGCAAGAAGAATAGATATCTGCTACAATTATTCACTCAGTAAACTATGAGGAATCTGCATAACATCTATGCTTTTAGTAACGAATTCCTCTATCTACCTTCTTAATGTACTGAGTCTTCTCCAATATCTGTTCCTTTCCCAGACTTTAGTCCTCCAGCTAAAACTCTTCAGTTTCTTGCTCAGCAAGGCTATCTCTCATCAATTCTAGAATTGTGTTTCTAAATATAATCTCTTAAAAAGAGTGTAAGGAAATAATAGAGATAAAATTAAGGGGCCGTCCTAGAAGACAAATATAATGGGGATATGAAGCTTTTGGTCATATAAGAAGTGAATGAGGGGCGGCCCCGTGGCTTGGCAGTTGAGTGTGCACTCTCCGCTACTGGGGGTCCCGGTTCAGATCCCGGGCGCACACCAATGCACCGCTTCTCCGGCCATGCTGAGGCCGTGTCCCACATACAGCAACTAGAAGGATGTGCAACTATGACATACAACTATCTACTGGGGCTTTGGGGGGGAAAAGAGGAGGAGGATTGTCAATAGATGTTAGCTTAAAGCCGGTCTTCCTCAGCAAAAAGAGGAGGATTAGCATGGATGTTAGCTCAGGGCTGATCTGCCTCATACACATACACACAAAAAAGAAGTTACTGAGTTGAGAGCAACATGTAGATGGTTTAATGGAGTTAAAAGCCTTGCCCTAACTAATGGGAGTAGATAGCACTAATGTTCAAATCATATTCATAACTGTTGGATGCATTTCCATCCCAGGAATAGTAGCCAATCCATTTCTTACTCTGATAATGTCACAACCACAATCCACGTATGGTTGGGAATATGTTATTTAAATGAAAATAAAATGATTGGGATTACAGGTTTCTGCTTCTGCATGTAAGGAGTTTGGAAGTCACTATTCCAGTGAAAAGCTGAACAGCCTGAACATCAACAAGTTTTCTAGCATCTGTAAGAGATCAGAACACAGGGCAAACTGCTGCCCCAAGATTGGAGAGACAGAAATATGGAATACAAGGAGTCACAGCTTAATGGAGTAGTGACTCAGGAGTGGAAACCACTATAAGAAACACCAATGGAGTAGAAAACCTGAATTGTAATTGACCAATTGCTGCATGCTCCATGTGGACAACTCTGAGAGTTCAAATCTCCAGGGGAACCCAGTCATGGGGAAGGGGTTCCCACAATTACGTGAGATATGCCTCCAGGAGCTTGACCTGGTTCTTAAAGTAAATACTGGAGAAACTTCATGTTTCAGGCAGGGAGAAGGTAAAAGGAAACATTTTGAAATATACCAGAGCACTCTGTTCTTTTTAAAAAGGCCTATCCTCAAGGGAAACTTGTTACTCAGAGAATATCTAACTCCAGCCCACTCTAGCCATCCTTTCTCCCCTAAGCAGGGAGAAAACACTGAGAAACACTTGTGAAGTTCACAATCCAGTGTCAAAGGCTCGCTAAAAGACTGAGACCTAATCCTAGAACTATGGAATGCTTCCCCACCCACTATGCATCACCACCACATTACTGAGAGCTTATTTACTGCAGTTCTTTTTGCCTGGCACACCATATCTTGCTATCAAGAAAAAATTACAAGGGATACCAAAAGGCAAAAAACACAATTTGAAGAGACAGAGCAAGCATCAGAACCAGACTTGATAGGGATGTTGGAATAATCAGACTAGAAATTTAAAACAACTATGGTTAATATGCTAAGGGGTCTAATGGGTAAAGTAGACAGCATGCAAGAACAGATGGGCAATGGAAGCAGAGAGGTAGAAATCTTAACACAGACAAAAAGAAATTCTAGAGATTAAAAACACTATAACAGAAAGAAAGAAAGCCTTTGATGGGCTTAATAGTAGACTGGACATGGCTGACGAAAGACTCTCTGAGCTTGAGGATATCTCAATAGAAACCTCCAAGACTGAAAAGAAAAGAAAACAAAGACTGAAAAAAATAGAACAGAATATACAAACAAAACACTATGGGACAACTAAAAAAGTTGTAACGTAAATGTAATGGGAATATCAGACTGAAAACAAGAAGGAAAGGAACAGAAGAAATATTTGAAACAATAATGACAGAGAATTTCCCAAAATAAATGTCAGACACCAAAACACAGATCCAGGAAGCTCAGAGAACATGAAACAGGATAAATGCTGAAAAAGAACTACACGTAGGCATATCATCTTCAAACTACAGAAAATCAAAGATAAAGAAAAATCTTGAAAGAAGTCAGAGGAAAAAATACTTTACTTATAGAGGAACAAAGATAAGACTTACATGTGACTTTTCCTCAGAAACCATGCAAGCAAGAAGAGAGTGGAGTAAAATATTTAGCTTTTAGAGAAAAAAAACCATCAACTAGAATTCTGTAAGGTGCAAAATGAACCTTCAAAAGTAAGGGAGAAATAAAGACTTTGTCAGACAACCAAAAACTGAGGACTTTGTTGCCAGCAGACTTGCCTTGCAAAAATAAATGTTAAAGTAAGTTCTTCAGACAGAAGGATGATGATATTGGTCAGAAACTCAAATCTACATGAGGAAAGGAAGATCATCAAAGAAGGAATAAGTAAAGTTAAAAAAAAAAAAACTTTTATTTTTTGTTCTTAATTGATTGAACAGATAACAGTTTGTTTAAAATAATAATAGCAATAATGTATTCATAAATATATATATTTTAAACCGGTGTAATTTAGTTGGAGAAGGAGACAACAAGGGTAAAAGTCAGATTCCTTTAAATGGGATAATCTTTTGAAGTAAAGCATAATCCTTAGCAAGAGCAACGTAAACCAGTGATAATGATAACATTATTATAAAATGACTTAAAGGAAAAATTAGAACAAATAATAAATTCAAATGTATCTTTTAACTACTTAAATGACCAAAGAAAATAAAAAACAGTGAGGAAAATATCTTGAATAGTAGTGAAAATGGAGAATGGTGACCACCACAAACCACAAACATCAAGAGTTTTCGGTTGTAACTTGTGTACCTAGGGCCATTTTGAGTGTCCAGATCATGGTACCCATTGTTATCAAGAAATAGTGCTGGGTTACAAGAAGTGAGGAAGACAGGTATTAGTAGGAACTCCCCTCTCCAAAATCCTTTAATGTAAACAGTCTCAGGGGTCTCTGGCTAAAGCCATGGGCTTGAACGTGAATAGTTAGCATTTTTCAATCTCAAGGCTCTGGGAGCTAGCATGCTAACAGAAAACCTGGGAGCAAGTTGGTTTATTTCCATTCTCTTCTCTCTACAGTGTCCTCTGGTCATATAAGTTGCATCAGAATACTTTTTGGAGAGAACATTGCCTAATATGTGGGAGGCAAAGTGTGAGCCATGAGCTTCATAGAAACAAGTCTGAGCTGGGATACTACACATGGTGACCACATGTGGGTGATTCATCCGTACTTGTATCTGACTTCTTATCAGTGTGAATAATTTACCATAACACAGAAAAGCACTTTTCCTCAAGCAAGTTAATCAATGATAATAGAGTTATACATGAGAATAACAACAGTAACAGTGGAATACAACTTGACAAAAAGGTACAGGACCCATAAGAAGGAAATCCTGCAGCTGCTTGCAGGGACACAATAGAGCAATGGGGAACACAGGTATGTTCATTGCAGAAATAGTTGTAATAGGAGATATTGGAAAGTCATACTGTGGGATTTTTTTTTTTTTTTTGTGAGGAAAATCAGGCCTGAGCTAACATCCAATGCCAATCCTCCTCTTTTTGCTGAGGAAGACTGACCCTGGGCTAACATCCATGCCCAAATTCCTCTACTTTATATGGGATGCCGCCACAGCATGGCTTGACAAGCGGTGTGTCAGTGCGCTCCTGGGATCCAAACCTGTGAACCCTCGGGCCAAGGAAGCAGAGTGGATGCACTTAACTGCTGCACCACCAGGCCAGTCTCCGATTTTTTTTTTTAAATAAATTTTAGCACATCCATATTGTTGAGCATTTTCTACTCATTAATTACTTTTTTCTATATTTATGGAGTTGGAAGGCTGGTCATATTGTTTTAATTTTTTTATTTTTGTGAGGAAGATCAGCCCTGAGCTAACATCCATGCCAATCCTCCTCTTTTTGCTGAGGAAGACTGGCCCTGGGCTAACATCCGTGCCTGTCTTCCTCCACTTTACATGGGATGCCACCACAGCATGGCCTGACAAGTGGCGCATTGGTGCCCACCCGGGATCCGAACCCCGACAGCCAGCAGCGAAGCGTGAGCACTTAACCGCTATGCCATGGGGCTGGCCCCAGAAGGCTGGTCATAATAGGTCAAAAATAAAATGGACTACAGAGTATTAATTATTGTACAATACCATTTTCAGAAAAATTATGTATTTATATAACATAGGAGAAAATCTGAAAGGGTTTGTAGAAAAATGTGGTACAATGTGGATGCTGGAATTTTAGGTAATGTAAATTTAATTATTTTTGGCTTAAGGGGTTTGTTATCTGCAAGAATCATGTATTAATTATGTAGAAAGAAAGTAAGAAAGAGAGAGAAAAGGAAAGAACAAATTGTAGTTGATGTGGTTTTGCCTCTCTGGCCCACTGTAATTTTTTTGGGGGGGGAGTCAGTGGAGAGGGCAGTTTGTGCCTCCCCTTACAAGCTCCTCTGTGCCCCTTGGCTTTTTTTAAAAAATTATTTTATTGAGGTCATATTGGTTTATAACATTGTGTAATTTCAGGTGTACGTTATTATATATCAGTTTCTGTATAGACTGCATCGTGCTCACCATCAATTGTCTAGTTTCTGTCTGTCACCATGCATATGTGACCCTTTACCCCTTTCGCCCTACCCCCACCCCTTTCCCCTCTGGTAACCGCTCATCTATTCTCTTTATCCATGTGTTTGTTTATATAACTTTTCCTTTCATCATGTATTAAGGAAAAAAGATACTTTATTTTAGACTGTGTCATAGATATTTGAATGAGTTATTAGACTTGCTCTGATATTAGTGGAATATAATAAGACACTGGAAAGTTCAGATTTCAGAGTAATATTATCTAATAAGAAGTAACAAAAACATGAAATTATAAAACACGTCTGACTTCCTTTCATTCCAGTCTTGATGAGTGATCTGTCTTCGGCTTGGATTTCCACCAACTCCTCAACTCTCCTCCCTTTCCCACCACTGTGTGTGTGTGTGTGTGTGTGTGTGTATGTGTGTGTATTGTGGCTGGACAGCCTTTCAAGCACAATTTACATGCCACTCCCTTACCTAGATTAGATGACTTTCATTTATGCTTCACTTAGACACTGTGAGATTCTTATCTTAGTACTTGGTATTCATTAGGTCATTGCGTAAAAGTATTTATTCATAGCCTGCTATGAAGCAGACACTGAACTAACCACTGCGGTATAGTGGTTTAAAAGGCAGACAGGGTACTCCTACTCTTGAAACTTATAGTCTGGGTGAAAAGACAAACACCCACTAACTATAGTTGTTCTAAGTGGTAGAAAAGGAAAAAAAAAAACACAGTCCTACAAAAGCAAACACAAAAGGGGCTTATTCTTGCCTGAGATGAGATCTAAGAGAGAATTTCCTGAGGAGAAGACAATAACACTGGGACCCAGAGGATTGATAGGTTTGGTCAACTTAAGAGATTTCCAGATAGAGGAAGCACGATGAAAACCCTGAAGAAGAAGGGAGCAGGGTGTGTCGAAGAAATTTTAATAGATTAGTGAGCAAAGAGAAGTACAAAAAAGCAACAATGAATCCAACTGTTTGTTTTTGTGGACGCTGTACATCTCTCTCCCTCCTCCAGAATGACACAGACAGAAAACTTTCAGTGGCCAGAGACAATGTTAAGTTTGTAAAGTATCATTTTTAGCAAAAGATTAATCGTAGCAAATTCTCAGTGTGTTCATTTGAGTAATTATCCGAGTTATTTTTAGATAGATGGGATGAAATGCTCTTTTGAAGTTTAAGCCCTATGTTAAAGAAAGTGGATTAAAAAAGAAACAGAAAGAAAATGCCCCAGTTAAGAGAAAATTCCCCTGTTATCTTGTGGTTACCAATGAGGTACCCAAACCTTTCTTGTGGAAATCCCCACAAGTCTCACTCCACTGGGAATGTGTTCCACAGTAGTCTAGATTTTGAGATTTTTTTCAGAAATGCAGGAATAACTGTTTGTTTTGTACTAATAGAAAGATAAATTAGTGAAACCACCCAGAGACTGAACTGTAGGATGTTATAATTTTGTGAAAGACTAAGAAAATGGAGTATTTTGAAAGATAACAAGGAAAATGGGCAATGATTTGGGTCACTTAAAAACTTCCTCATACTGTGCTATGCCCCAGGGAAAGAGAAGTTATGAAAGAACTCTGAGACTCAGCCCATCAATGTTCAGAGATTTTGATACCCTTAGCCAGGGAACTGAACTGTTTCTTTCCTGTAAATATCTGAGTCACAATGAAAAAACATAGTAGAGTTATTCTCTTGTTCTTTTGCAACATGTCTGTAACTGAAAGGAATTCCAATATCTGAACTTACTCATCCAGGGGCTTAAATGCCCCTTGAATGAAGGTAAAATGCTCAAAGGGCGATTTGAGTCATCCAGCTACTTCTTCCTTCCCTGTTCTCAGAGTGGCAGTGGCAGGAGGAGATCTCGGTAGAGGTATCTATCCCTACCAGTACTTGACTGCACCTCCTGGGTGGGAGCAGGTCTGCTAAGAAATCACTTTTGGTTTAAATTGTACCTGAAGCATTCATGCAGTTATTAATTTTTGACAAACTTGGGGCCTGACAGAGGTAGAAGGTCATTATGAATATATGGCTCCTTCCTCAAATACATTGAAAGAGTTTGGCATTAGTTGCCCTCTTGACTATGACTAGGCTACATTACCAAGATGACTAAATTCATGATTACTCATATTTTGTTGCATAGTTCATGGGTAAACACATGTGGATTGTAAGCTTATATCATGTCAGCATCGAATCCTTGCAAATTCTGGAAGAGCATTGAACTGCTGATAGAGTAGAAGGCCTGATAAACCTTTTGTTCTGCAGTGTTATTTCTGTGAAGGACAGTGGATGCACTCCAAAGGACCATAAGGGCTGAGATGTCAAATAAAGGGCACCAATGAGCAGACATTACAGTGGTAAGCCCCAGCTGGTCTGCGAGGGTAAAGCTATGATTGGAAAAAACCTCCTGAAAGACAGCCTATGTTGGTCAATCATCTCAGGCTGTGTAAAGAGAAGAAGAAAGTTGATTGTTTTAATCCAAACTTGGGTCATGGGGCAGATAGTTGAAGTCTGGATGTGTAACCTATTTGAATAGCTCCTTATTGCTGAAAGCAGAAGTAAGCCAATATAAAGCAAGGAGGACATGGCTTTAAGTTGCTGCTCCTGTGGACTCGCAGGGCTGGTATTAAAGTAATGGAGAGAGAGAAACTTTAGGGCAGATCCGAGAGGGCCCAATCCAGAGATAAGGGAGTAGAAGATAAACGGCAAGAATGAGCATGATTCAGGACATTTTTCTGCCCTCTTCTTATAATCAATTTGCGTAGAGGGATAATCTCTGTTGGTACTCTAGCAGATAACACACAAATTACTATCATGAAAAAAGGCAATTCAGAACATTGCTCAATAATTCAAAGTACTGTACAGATAGAATTTTAATAAATGGACCAAAGAAATGCAAAAAAAAAAGAAACATGCATTTTTCCTGACCTTAGGCAGTGGCCAAACAATTGATGATTTGAACCATTACACAGAAAGCTCAGAGTGGGAAATGAGACAACTCTTAATAAGGGGAAAAGATATCTCCATAAATCTGCATGATCTGCAGTAATCTCAGTACAAATTCACCAAGTCATTGAACTTCCTCAGGGAAGAGTCTTCACCAAGTTGATGCCCTAACAAATCAGTCTAGCGGATGGGGGAAGTCTTCTATGAAGAAGGATAAGAGCAAGTAGAAGAGCAATTATACCAAGAAACAGCATTCAGGCACTTTAAAGTCCATGTTAGGCCCAGGGAAAAAGCTATATGGGTGAGGCCCACAGTCTCAGAGAAGAAAATGGAAGCAGGGAGTGTGTTGAGCATGCTCATATTAAAAATCTTTCTCCATCTCCTTATCCCTAAGGGCCAGCACAAAATCTTTCAGTGTGGGAGCCTAAGTTGGCCAAATTGATTTCTGCACTCACTTAGTTTTCACTCACCTCCTCCTCAACGATAAGGCAAACAATAAGCCTCTCAGTTTGCCTTCTTGGGGAAATTGGGTTCATTGCTCAACATAAGGCCTGTGGATGATAGTATTTCCGTAAAGTCACTTTAGCAAGATTAGAATAATAATTTTAAATATATCTTCTACCTACTTAAATGACCAATAAAAATATAAGGCAAAAAAACACAACTCAATAGCCCTAAAATTGCCTTGTGGCATGTTTAGGCAGGCAGGGTCTTAGAAGGTGTTGCATAGGTCTTTCCAAGCTCATATGCATTGGAAAAGTAGAGATGTCTTGAGATATCCACATGTCATTGAAGTAGCAAAGAGACAATGAGCTTGAGGTGGCAATGACTATACAAGGGCTTCATCTGTGGTCACCTGGACCAAGATGGCAAACAGACACAGGCTGCTAACTCTGCCCCTGAGGCTCCCCGGATAAAACTTGGAGAAACTATAGAGCAAAATTTGGATTTTTAGATATAACAAACAAGCAAAAATTTATGAGAAACCCCTATCTGTAACAAAGCTTATCTTGAGATGGTGGTAGAGGCTGCAGCCTGGGGCAGAGGACATCTGGGGGCTTCTTTTAGAAAATAAAGAAAAGTGATTTAAATTCTGCTCTTGCCTGTCCCTCATGTTACCTTGGGGCAATCTTTGCTTTTGCATTTCCTATATGTACAGGTAACCACTTTAGAGAGCCAGATGCTGGTATCTGGATCGAATCAGGACAGAGCAGAGGACAGGTTGGGATAAGCAGCAGACAAAATAGGTGTGACTTACTCTGGTTCTGGTGCATTACTTCCAAGGGAGGCTGACTTCTCCTAAAGATAATTCTCTTAAAGAATTTAAACTTTAAACTATGACCACTGATCTGTCTGACGTGGAGGGATCAACTGTAGTTTCATGGGACTGTGTAGTTCTGAGAGTTTTGGACCCCTTACTCCTGGGCTCCTCTTCCTTAATGTATGGCATTGACCCAACTTCAAATTTTGACTTTGGCCTTTCTCTCTACAGACCAAGCAAAGTAGTAGATTCCTCCATGGGTGAATGAGATCACAGGAAAAGCTAATTAGATGCCTGATGAGTATAGTTGTCTCAAAAAAAATGCCTCAAAAACTGCTTTGAAAGTAAAACAGCACACCCAACAACATATACCATTTAAACCAGAATGTTATAATAGATGGACCATGATTTTAAAATAAGCAAGCCAAATATACTTAATTAGCAAGTGAAACAAGGATAAGAAATAATAATATAATCAAGTGGAAGTATTCAGTAATTAAAATATAGGAGTCAAAATAAAGAACCCAAGACATGGGATTAATGATGGAATGCACAAGATTCATGCATTTCTTACTTAGTAAGAGGATCAGATTGAGTAACTCTCCCAGAATAAAGTGGCAAAACAGAAAAAAAGAAAATATGAAAGAAAGCTTAAAGGATAAATATAGAATTGCCATCATCCAAATAGTAGTAATCCTAGCAGAAAAGAAAAATGCAGGAGAGGAGAGGGAAAGCATATTTTAATAAATGATATAGATAAATCTTTCAGAATTAAAGAGAAAAGAATTACCTCAGATCAAAAGGTATGAAGTGTGCCAAATAAGGTGGAGAAAGAAATTCCCCCTTCTACACATGTTATGAGAGAGTTAAAGGGATATCAACAACAAAGGGAACTTTCTAAAAGCTTCCAGAGAGAAAGAACGATCACAAATGAAGGAACTCAGACTCAGATGGACAGCAGAATTCCGGACACTGGAAGAATATTTTAAGGCACAGGAATGCAAATAATTACACATAATTCCAAATCCCCAAAGCTCTAAATTTTATTCTTTTTAAGAATGTTTCAGTCAAAACTTATTTGGCTGTCAAGCCTGAACTGAATTGATGCCAGGCTATTTATAGCCACTATTTGTGTTTAAATTGAGAAGTGTTGGTCAAGGTCTAGCTGAGTATCTTACATAAATATGGTATATGCACATTCATTTTGCCTTCCTAAATCAGAATGATTCTGATTTTCAGAATCTATTAGGTCCCAAGTGTTTTAGTTAAGATATTGTGTACTGAAGCAAAATAATTTTGAACATAAAATTTTGTATAAGGCTAAATTGTCATTTCATATGTAGGGTATAATTCATTTGTTCTTAAGCATTCAAGGATTCTGAAAGTTTGAAATATAGAGACCTACTGTTAGAGAAGGTACTCAAGTAAGAAGAGAAGCAAATCCAGGCAATATCACAATCCTGTGAGGGCTAAGCATGATAAAAAAACTTAATAAAGTTAAAAATAATAAATGAGATTAAGGCCAAAGAAAGAAAATGAAGAAGGAAAACCATGGTGGCACAGAAGCAAAATTCTAGATTATACTAACACAGTAGGAGAGGAACAGAGCAAGACCAGGGGAAATGAGAACCAGCTAAAGTTCCTGATTTATTAGAAGAAAAATATAGAAATCAATTTTAAAAGAGCAAAAAAAGTGTAAATGAAAATAGAGAAAATTTGTTCAAATTAAAATAAAAAATGACATGTTAGAATATGGTCCTATTTATTAAATACTGTACTATATGTAAGTAAACTAAACTCACCAGTAAAAAGACAGATATTGTATGATTGATTTTCTAAAATAATTTAGCTATATGTTCCTTATAATATTGTATAAAAGAGATCTATCTGAAGCATAAGGAAAGCAAAAGTTAAAAAAATAGGAAAAGTTACAGCATGCAAATAATAACCAAAGAATACCAGACAAAATAGACTTTAAGAAGTAAAAAATATTTTTAGAGATAGGGATTGTCACTATAATGATGAAAATTTCCATTCACAAAGGAGAAAGAATGATTATAAATATCTCTGAATCTGATAAAATAGCTTCAGCATATAGAAGACAAAACTTTATAGAACTGCAAGGAGAAATTGACAAAACTGCCATCAAAGAGATTAGAGATTTCAGCACACCTGCTACACGCAAAAATCTAGCAGTCTAAAGTCAGAAAATATGAGGACAATCTGAACAGTACAATTGGCAAGCTTGATCAAATGGACTTGTATGGAATTCTGAACCCAATAATCAGCATATACACATACTTCTCAAATACACTGGAACATTTAGATATAGTGATTATATACTATGTTACAAAACAAATATCCACAAAAATTTAAAGAATAGGTGTCATCAGGATCTAACAATTTCTCCTTGTTTTCTTTCATACTTGACATTCCAAGAAATAAGCCATGACCCTTGGAAAAGCAGTAGAGAAGCTAATAATGTCGGAAATTAAGTTTCTGTCACCTAGAGTAGAATTGAACTTTAAATATAAATTAAACCAAGATATGCAAAAATATAGTGGTCATTTTTCTTACAAATCTAAGTTGATCAAGAATTTTTCAATTAGGAATTGTGTGTATGTGTATGTGTACATGTACACATGCATAGAGGGAGGGAATTTGCATCATACTGCATGATACAGCTGGTATCCTGATGCGTTTTTTCCTTCATATGGTATTGTAAATATTTCCCATGCCCTTTTCTTTTTTTCCAGACAGAAACTTCCCCAGCCCGCAAGTTCTTTCCTCATTCTCCAGCCTGAAAAACCAAAATCATCTCTTGACTATCAAATCATGACATCCAACATATATGGAAAAATTTGAACCCCTTCTAGGTTCAGTCTGAACCAACTCCTATATAATTTATTTTTGTACAATTTATTTTTAGTCTTATTAAAGACAATATGCACATCCTTTTGTTCAGGTTTCATTTGCAGTGAAATAAAGATGGACACTATCCTTTCAGACAGATGACGTTTGAGATTAGGCTACCAGAGTATTCACTTTCATAAAATATATATAGTCAATACCAGCCCTTTTTCCCATCAAAAAACTCCATAACTGGTTCTTTTCTCCTAACATTCTGTGCACCAACTAGGTTTCCAAAACATTTTCTATAAAACTTCTCATAGTCCTTACCTTTTTGAAACCCTGAAACTTTTCTCCACAGTAGACTGGTCCTTAAGTTTATTACTATTATTATTATTATTTTTACTATCATTATTATTTTAGAGCTTTAGGGATATTTGTGGTCTTATTTTGTTAGAGCAGAAAACTATATTTAAAATATCTTTTTATAGACTAACAGCAGAATCTGACAATCTGGTGCCAAATTGAGCTGAAAGAAGTTATGAGAAGGGTGGATTCAAAACAGTGGCACAGTCTGGGTTCACATGCTTGATGAATGCTGCTCACCTCACACTGTGCTAAAGTTCTTAGTCTGTTCTATTAATAGGTCAACTCTTAACACTTTACTTCCTGTTAACTTAAAATTTCAGCCACACAGATAAATAAAATCAAAGAGCTCCTTCTTTGTTGTTTTATGTTACAAATATAGGTAGCTGGAGGGAGATCATCACATCAAGGAAAGGTCAGAAAGTCCTTGTAGCCATTGCATAAGATTCAGGTTGCCTTTATGGTAAACTAGCAGAGAGAAATCTTGAAGTATATGTGGGTCAGGCAGTAAATTCTCCCTACTAAACAGAGTAGCCATGCCTGATGGAGATCTCCATGGAGGCACCTCTCTCTACTAGTACTCTGCTGTACCTCTTGTAGAGGAGTAGATCTATTATAAATTTATTCTTATGCTATGCATTCCAGAAACAACCTGTTTTTATGTAATGTTTATGTAGCTGGGCATGACATAGGTAGATTACTTGGGACATATTTTTGTGCAAATTATATTAACCTTAAGATTATGTTTCATGATATTCCACCCCTCTGTATTGCTCACAGCTAAGGAGAACTGGGTGGTGGATTTAAATCGTTGCAGAAGACGTATGAATTCTGTAGGAGCCCAAATGGCCCATGTCTTTTCTTCAAGAATATCCCAGAAACCCCTAAGAGTAAGTTGAGGGCCTAGCAAAAGTTTGAGGCCCATTCTTATCTACATAATTGCAGAGAGGCTGAGTTTCTACTTTCATGAGTGAAATCTGCAGAATATCAATTATAAAATTGAATTTGTTGCTTGAAATTTTTCTACATTGGGTTCCTTAGGGAGCAGATCTTAAGAAAAGAATTTGAGAGTAAGTTTTTTGCCAGGAGTTGATTTCAGGAAGTACTGGTAGGGAGTAGAGATGTGAAACAAGGAAACAAGGGATGCTTAAAAGGGATTGATTTTCATGCAGGAGTCACTGTAGGCCACTGGTGAACTGTTGGAGACAATGTAGAAAATACCTTAGAATTATCCCAACCAAGGGTAAAGAAAGATACTTATATTCTAGTTTCCATCCAGTATTGCCTTTTCAGAACAGGTAGGTCAATAAGAGTCTATTAGTCTCCCTTGGCCTGTGGCATGTTGTGCATAGCCTTTACCACATCTGGTATAACTGAAGCAATCAGAGGAACCACATTTTTTTAATCCTCAAGAGACTACCAATAACATCCAGGAAACTTTGGCTTTATGTAGTGGCTAGGCAGAGGTAATACTTAACATTCTAGTTCATGCCGAAGACATCCTACTGTATGTGGACATTCTCTTGCTTGGCTTATGCCTGGAATGTGCTGAAAGTGCCAAGGAATTAATGCCCAAGGAGCAATGCTTGGTAACTGCTTGATGGTAATTGGAGCTAAAATAACTCAAACTGGATAACTCTGAGGTAGGTTTGACTTTGTCTCCTACATATCCCCAGTAGGCTTGAGTTGCCTACACTGGTAATCTGCTCAATAAGACATCCTTTATTGACTTCCTTCCCCTCCTTATCTCACTTCCCCACTCTCCTACCAGTGCTTCGTGGGACCAATCCCCAAATACACTTCTTACACTCTCTTATCTAAGTGTCTGTTTCTATTGGATATCAAACTAAGATGGTTGGTACCAGAAGTAGACTATAGATAGGATATTGGAATTAGATCTCCTTCTTGCCAGATGGAAACAAGAACTCCATTGCAGGTGAGAAGTGGAGTGATGACAAACTTTGGTATGCCATAGCATAAAAATTACCAAGTGAAGAAGGATAGAATATAGATGAAGGTAGACACACTGACATACACAATCACTTTAGCATTTGAGAGATATGGGGGCATTAATACTCATAAGAATTGAATGGTTGTATTTAACTTTCTTAAGGAAGACAAAGAGGCACAGGTCAGCCAACTGTCAAGTCAGGGTACTGTGTGGAAGGCAAAAGAGCTCCACATCCACCACTGAAAGAAACTCTCATCTCCTGCAACTGAAGAGCAGACTGCTGAAAATCTAATGCTGAAGACCTAATGGTGTGAATGTCAGAGTTATAAAGGAGGTTTACTTCAGAGACCTAGCAAATCTACTATGCTAAAATTGAGACCTTAATAGGAAAGGAGAGAGGTTCTGTGATCTGGGGTGGAGAGATATGGATGTACGGGAGGGATATGGATGTCAAATATCCTCAAGTGTTTGGGCTGGAACACATGTCCCTTCCAAGCTAACTATGTTCAGCAGCAGAGTTTATAAGGAACTCTTTGCACTAAATAAATAAATCTCAGTTTTGTAGTCTAGTTGGGTACTATTTGCACTCTTGTAGAGTGAGAATCACTATGCATTCAATGTATCACCATAGGGATATTTGAATTCACAGGCATATTGCTATAATCTAGTGAAATGGGATTGAATTTAACAAGCATTCAGACTACATTAATGCTATCGTGATAATTCCTACCTCAAAGAAACTCAGGGGGAGTCAAGACCATAATCAACAACGTAACAAAGAGAGACTGACCAAAAATCTAAGTAAAATCTAAAGTACTATTTCTGCTTTTGACCATGTCTTAGTAACAGAGTCAATAATTACCTACATACTGTAAAAAAAAAACTTAGAAAACTGGACAAAATTTTGGAAACAAAGATTTTTAGGCTTTGAACAACAGGTAGTGCAGGACTGAAATACCTAAGAGAAGGGAGACAATTGAGTGAGACCTATGACAGCTGCAGATTTTTGAGAGCAGTCTATTTTAAGACTGGTGCAGGTAGAGGGAACCCAAACAAAATTTGGTAATCTTGCTGTATAGACGAATGAGAGATTAAAGTTCAGATAGGCTGAGGTGGCTAGAATTTGCAGAGCAGAGTGCCATAGATGAGCGAGCTATGCAGAAAAAGCTCCAGAAATCTGTATGGTGTTCTTCAGTCTTTGGCTTAATATCACTCTGTATATCCACAGTAGAAACTGCACAAGGATGGCCAAAGAAAATCTTCTCAGGAAAGAACCATTATTAGGTAGCTTTTAGATGAGGAATTTCCTGAGCTCATACAGAGATGAGAGTTGTTTGATTTCTTGCTAGCCAGGCTAGATAGGCTTTATTAAATATACAGAGCCTTTGGTAGAGATCTTGGTCTCTCATTTGGTTAAGGCTTAAACATAAAGATACATTAGCTCTAGAGTCAAGGCTAATTTTTACCTGACATAAATTGACCCTAAATAGGAGACTCAAAAATATCAAACTGTTTGAAAAGAACGGTTTTAGATTTACAGAAAAATGAGGAGAAAGTACAGAGGATGCCCATATGCCCCCCAACCTCCCAGTCTCCCCAATTGTTATTAACATCTTATATTAGTGTGGTACATTTGTTATAATTTATGAGCCAATACTGATACATTGTTTTTAACTAAAGTCCATAGTTTACATTACAGTTCACTCTTGGTGTTGTACCCTCTAGGGTTTTTGAGAAATGTGTAACGACATGTGTCCACCATTATGGTATCATTCTGAGTAGGTTCACTGTCCTGAACTCCTCTGTGCTCCACTTATTCTTCCTCTTCCCCTCCCCCTGACCCCCTAGCAACTACTGGTCCTATTACTCTCTCTATAGTTTTGCCTTTTCCAGAACATCAATAAAGTTGAAATCATATAGCATGTAGCCTTTTCATATTGGCTTCTTTCACTTAGTAATACACATTTAAGATTCCTTCATGTCTTTTCATGATTTGATAGCTCATTTCTTTCTATTGCTGAATAATATTCCATCATATGAATTTACCACAGTTTGTTTATCTATTCACCTATAAAGTGACATCTTGGTTACTTCCAGGTTTT
Source organism: Ceratotherium simum simum (assembly GCF_057802395.1). Taxonomy (NCBI): domain Eukaryota; kingdom Metazoa; phylum Chordata; class Mammalia; order Perissodactyla; family Rhinocerotidae; genus Ceratotherium; species Ceratotherium simum. Next base: position 37,024,626 of record NC_141901.1, read on the forward strand.
GGCAATTACCAATAAACCTGCTATAAACACTTGTGTGTAGGTTTTTTGTGTGGCTCCCTGTTTTGGCTCAATACAAACCAATTGGAGTCCATAGTGTTCTCTGGCCCCTTCTTGTTTGGGAGCAGAGTTATAAGTGATGTTTTTAACTCTTGTGAGATGATAGAAAATATTATCTGCCCTTGTTTCCTGGCACAGAGTTACTGAAACCCTTGTAATTTGTCATAAGAACCCTAGGAGCATCTCTTGTTCTAATATTTGGTCTTTGACGCTGTCTCTGACACAAGGCTCCTAAAAACCTTGTAAATTCCTGAGTGATAAGAGCACTGGGAATATCTTTTGTTCTATTGAGTTGACTGTGGGCGGGCTTCTGGATAGGAGCTGGTCACCAGAAAGTTGAAGCTGTGGTTAGAGGCTTGGAATTTTTAGCTCCATACCTCACCCTCCAGAGAGAGGAAAGGGGCTGAAAATGGAGTTTATAATTGATCATGCCTACATGAAGAAGCCTCTATAAAATCCCAACAATAGGGGGTTTATGGAGCTTCCAGGTTGGTGAACACATCTACATTGGGAGGTTGACGCACCCTAACTCCACGGAGACAGAAGCTCTTATGCCCGGGACCCTTCCAGACCTCACCCTATGTATGTCTTCATCTGGTTTATCATTGGTTAATTGAACCTGAGGAGGAAGTTGTGGTAACTTCCAATTTGTAGGCAAGTCAGACGGAAGTTGTGGGAAACCTGGGGACCTACTATATGTGATTGGCATCTGAAGTGGGCTGGGAACACGCTTGTGGGACTGAGCCCTTAACGTGTGGGATCTGACACTATATCCAGGTAGATAGTGTCAGAATGGAGTTAAGTTGTAGGATAGCCAGCTGGTGTCGTGGAGAATTGCTTTGTGTGGGATAAACAAAAACCACATATTTGGTGCCCAGAAGTGTCAGAAGTGAAGTATTCTATAGAAGGAATAAAAGAGACACACAGGAAAGAAAAATACAGGAGGAAAGAATTGGGTGTTTTCTTTACAACTATGTGAATCCCTAGCCCTTTGAAATATTTGTTGAGAAATTCAGCTGCCATTATCCTAGGTGGGCCTGTACTCTGTATCATACTGTTTCAAATGCAGAATTTCAATAGTACACAAAAATAGAATTATATAACACAACATCCCTATCTTCATGGACCAGCTTCAATAATGATCAATTTATGACTGAACTTGTTTTAACACAATCACACTCACTTTTTTCCTATATTATTTAAAGCAAATCCCAGATATCAAGTTTTATCTGTAATTATGACAATATGTTTCCCTAAATGATGACTCTTTGTGAAGGTATTATCACAATAACCTTATAATAATTCATAAACTCATTTAAAATCTTTACTATAAAATAGAGAGTGTTCAGATTTCCCATTATTGTTTTTAAGTTGGTTCCTTTCAATCAGGATCCAAATAAAGTCCAAAAGTTATAATCACTTGAATATGTCTTTAAGTCTCTTGCATATACAGGTTCTCCCTCAGTTTTTTCCTTTACCTCTCTTGCCTTCACTCTTATTCTCTATTTTTTTGTCAATTATCTGTGATGAAACTGAGTTTCTTGTTCTGTAGCATCCCCACAGTCTGAATTTGGCTGGTTTTGTACCCGGGTATACTTTACTTTAACACATTCTTCTGCCCTCCACACTTCCTCTCAGTGGGTGGCAGAATCTACAGCAGTGCTGTCTGATACAAAGAAAGTGGAAACCATATCCGTAATCTAAAATTTTAGTAGCCACATTGGAAACTAAAATGCGTAAGCACACAACAGTACAAAATACTAATCTTTTACATTACTACAGTTAAGGGAAATAGTTCTACCAATGTTGTAAAGTTCTGTTTAATAAAAAAATATTTTGCGTGTTTTCAGCCTGGCCGATGTAGAGGCTGATCAGGTCCATGTTCGATATGTTGGCAAGACTTCCTCAAAAATGGTGTGTGCTCTTCCCTCAGGAGGCACATGATGTCTTGTGTGTTTCTTCTTCTTTTTTTTTTTTTTGTGAGGAAGATCAGCCCTGAGCTAACATCTGTGCTAATCTTTTTTTGCTGAGGAAGACTGGCTCTGAGCTAACATCTATTGCCAATCCTCTTCCTTTTTTTTCCCCCAAAGCTCCAGTAGGTAGTTGTATGTCATAGTCGCACATCCTTCTAGTTGCTGTATGTGGGACGCGGCCTCAGCATGGCCGGAGAAGCGGTGCGTCGGTGCGCACCCCGGATCTGAACCCAGGTCGCCGGTAGTGGAGCGCACACACTTAACCGCTAAGCCACGGGGCTGGCCCTGTGTGTTTCTTCTAATGATCTTAGTAGCCCTTATGTTCAAGGCCTGGATCATTAATTGATTATGTGGAGTAAAATGATGATAGTCCCTCATCATGTATTATTACCTGGAACACTTGTAGAAAGAGAAACTTCCCCTAAATATTATTGAGTTACCACGTGGTACAGTCTGTAAAGAGAACTGCAGTTAAATGAGCTGGTCCAGTAGCATCCTTCACTGTTCACCAATTAGTTTCTTTTCTTTTTATTTTTTATCCTGTGTTACTATGAACTCAGGGATTCAAACACATTGAAGTATTTCAACCCATTAGACTATGGTCCTCACTGATGCTCCAATTATCCTCTCTTTCAGCGGTGAATGTGAATTCAAGTTGGCGCCTTATTCCTTTTGATGGGACTGTAATAGTCTTTGAGACCTTTCCTGATATCAGTATGACAAGGTGTTTCTGTCTCATCTTGAATACTTACTGCCCCTGACCTGAGCTCAGCCATTTCTTTAAGAATCTCTGGTTTCTTTTTGAGGGAAACAGGATTCCCAGATCAAAATGTGTATCCCACAGGTACTCATTGCAATTGATTAATTTCTAGTAGACAGAGCTCGGAAAGGCATATTCATATTCATATTCATATTCACATGTAGTCATGTATTCACAGAGATTCACAAACACTGCCAATTCAAATTCAGAACTACAGGGTTTTTATTGAACATCTATCTTTCATCTGAATCTCCTTACTCTAACACCAAGCATTTTCATCTTTAAGGACATGGGGAATAATAGAATTAGAATATCCCATAAAGACTCATTTGCTTTTTCCCACATTATATGTACAAAACAATAAAGATAATAGCAATAATACTGCTAACCACATGATTGAGGAAAATGGTTTTTTAATTTGTTACTATCTTCGGGTATAGATAAATTATTGTGTTTTGAAGTCTCTTGGAATTATTCTTATATATGGTTATTCTATAAAAGGGACACACAGGTTCATTTGTTCCATTGTGTTTTCCATGTCTACAGGTGAAATTTTCAAAATTTCATTTAGTCTTATAATTATGTAAAAATTAATATGGTTTGCCACTCATATCTAACTAAACAAGGTATATTAGAAATAGTCTAGCCTTGACTGTAAGATCTGTAAGTGTCTCAAGGGTTAGGCAAAAAGATCTTTTCTTTTATAGGGAGGAATAAGCAAGGGGAGAAGAACCAATGTGGAGAAGTGAGATGAAAAGGTGGCTTGACTGGACAGCAGATCAGGGAATGTGTTACCCTTAGGTCAGCCCATTCTCAGATCAGGCTGAGGACCAGTCAAAGTTCCAGGGCCTGGAGGAAGGAGAGACACTTAAACAGAGCTGGATTAACAACCATTTTGTTCTAGGTGGTCAGTAGGTTCAGGCAGTTCAGCTAATTATGTATGAGGCAAAGAATGAGAATTGGGAGGGTCTGTGTCTGGCCTTGCCGTAAGTAAATAAGAAAGGTATCCGAGTCTTATCTAAGTCATATGGGAAAGAGTTGTTCTTTGCAGTTAGCCATCTTCCGGGACACAAAGAGGGGCAGATTTCTTAATCTGCTCTATTTTCCAGGATCACAAGGCTCAGGTAAATTTGACCTTATCAAAGTTCAAGTGCCTGGCACATAGTGAGTACTCAATATGCATTAGCTCTTGTCAGTCCATTACTTGGCATTTTCATTATCTCCCTTGTTCTCTAAAATGACTGCATATCCTTCTATGGTGTGGACAGACCAATATGTATTGAAATGTTTCCCAATTGATGGATATGAAATTGGTTTCAATGTTTATGGTTACAAATAATGCTGGAGGGGACACCATTACACATATATCCCTCATCTTTTATACTCTCTCTAGGATAAATTCCTCATAAAGGAATAGCCTGATTGAAGTACCTGTGCATTTCTTTTTTTGTGTTGAGGAAGATCAGCCCTGAGCTAACATCTATGCTAATCCTCTTTTTGCTGAGGAAGACGGACTCTGAGCTAACATCTATTGCCAATCCTCCTCCTTTTTTCTTTCCCCAAAGCCCCAGTAGATAGATGTATGTCATAGTTGCACGTCCTTCTAGATGCTGTATGTGGGACGTGGCCTCAGCATGGCCAGAGAAGCGGTGCGTCGGTGTGCGCTCAGGATCTGAACCCGGGCAACCAGTAGCGGAGCACGCGCACTTAACCGCTAAGCCACGGGCCGGCCCTACCTGTGCATTTTTAATTATGCTAAGCCATTCCTCAGCGTCCTGCAACAAAGTTGTACCAAGTTACAGTCTCACCATTTATGAGAATATTCTTTTCTCCAACCTCTTGCCAACATTCATAGTACCAATACCTGCCATTTATTTTTGCCAACAATTACCCCTTGTTAGGAAATTTGCTCAAAGGACTTTGCATTTAATTGCAATCTGGACAATGAGCCCAACTAACTGGCATCCTGGAAAGGCTAAAACCAGAATGTTTGTTTCTCTGTTCTCTTCTATTTCTGTCTTCTCTGTTCTCTTGGATAACCTGGCAGCCAATAGCACTGCAAACTCATCACTCTTGCTGGGAATGCCACTGCTGGTGGGCTTCACATGTTGTTCTGGATTTTGTGAGGGAGGGGCTGATTCACAGGAGACACTTGAAGTTTGGTTAACCTGACTTCCTCCAAGAGAGAGGCCAGTGAACTGAAACCATCCACCCTGTGGAGTGAGGCCCTGTGGGGCACGAGAAAAATAAAAATCAGAAAGCAAAACCTTCAAGTTTAAAGTTTGGTTGGGTTGGGACTTTCAACAATGAAACTTTTCCATATTTTTCATGACTAGAAGAGGAGGGCTTGCATTGTTGAGACTTTAGTTTATTCGGGGAAATTGAATAACATTGGTGGTTTTTGTTGTTTTGGAAGAATTTTGTATGTGCCAGTAAGTGGTGCTTGCTTTAAAATCTTGTCAGGTGAGCTCCAGTGTACAAGGAAATAGTATAAATTTGAAATAGGAAATAGAAATAGATGGAGAATTCTCAGATAATTTTAATTTAGAGTTAAGCATTGTACATTTTTTATTTTTTCAGATATTTGGTTGAAGAGACACTCCTTGAGTGTCTGAAATACCTTTCATGGTTTTCCTCAACATGCAAGGGCTTGGGGCCAGTCACATGAGTGTGTATGCAGAACTTTCCTTGCAAGTTGTATGATATTTTTCTCCTGTAGACATCAGATTATGTGTATCTGACAAGAAAAAAACTCAGCAGCATAGAAATAGGCTTCTGTGTTAGTTTTCTACTGCTGTAGAAATTACCACACATGTAGTAGTTTAAAATAATGCCCATGTATTGCCTTGGACTCTGTAGGTCAGAATCTGGGATGCCATGCCTGGGTTCTCTGCTAAGTGTTTCACAAGGTGGAAATCCAGATGTTGGCTGGCTACATCCCTCATCTAGACTCAGAGTCCTCTTCCAAGGTCATTCCTGCATTGGCAGACTTCAGTTCCTTATAGTAGAAGGACTGAAGTCCCTGTTTCCTTGCTGGCTGTAAGCCAAGAGCCATTCTCTGCTTCTCCAGACAGACCGCATTCTTTCTCAAGTGGCCTTCTCCATCCTCAAATCAGCAGCAGTGTAACGGTGCATTGAGTCTTTCTCATGCTCCACGTCTCTCTTACTTTGTCTTCTCCTACCATCCGGAGAAAGCTCTTTGCATTAAAAGACTCATGTACTTAGATCTGGCCCACCCAGACAATCTCCCCTTCTTAAAGTCAACTGTGATGTATAACATCATAATCACAGGGGTGATGCCTCAATTTCTTCACAGGTTCTGGGATGAGGGTGAGACATACTTGGGAGGACATTTCAGAAATTCTGCCTACCACAGTGTGCCCTTTGGCCCCCAAAGATCCCACATACAAAATATATTCACACTTTCTTAAGGTTCCCAAAGTCTCATCACATGACAGCATCAAAGTCCAAAGATCTCATCACTAAATCATATGAGATGTTGATGAGACTCCCGAATGTAAAGCATTAAGTACAACTCCTGGGCACAATTCCTCTCCAATCTGAGATCTGTTCTCAACATATAATTGGTGGGACAGGCACTGGATAAAAATTATAGACATTCAAGTTCAAAAAGGGAGAAAAATGAAGGTAAAAAGGACTCATTGACTCCAATGAGTTTTGAAATCAAAGGGCAAATATTAGCAAGAGTTCCTTGCTTAGGTTTCAAGGCCCGGAAATAATCCTCTGTGGTTTGAGGGCTGTAATATCCTGTTTCTATTTCCTGATATTGTTAATTTCTGTCTGTCTCCCACTGTCCTTTCCTCCCTTCCTACCTCTCTTTTTTTTTCTTTTTTTGTCTGATTAGTGTTGCTAGAGGTATATCAAATTTATCAATCTTTTTAAAGATTCACTTTTGCTTTTGTTGATTTTCTTTATTGATTCTTTGTTTTTTTCTTTATTTCAATGGCTTGCTTTATTATTTACTTCCTCGTACTTATTTTGGCATATTTCACTTTTCTTTTCCGATCTTCTCAAAGTGGTAGCTCAAATATTGATTTAATTCTTTTCTTCTTTTCTAACATAAGCACTTAGAGAAAGAAATATTCCTCTAAGGACTTCTTCAGCCTCATCCTATCAATTTTGATACGTTACGTTTCAGTTATCTCTCAGTTCAAAATAGATTCTAATTTCTGATGTAAATTCTCCTTTCACCTGTAGGTTTTTTATAAACATATTGCTTAACTTCAAAACACTTGAGAATCTTTCAGATATCTTTTTATTATAATTTCTAATTTAATTCTCTTATGGTCAAAGAATATACTCTGAGTCCTATTCTTTGATATTTTTGAGACACGATTTACAGTGGAGCCTATAGTCTATTTCAGTGAATGTCCCATATAAACTTGAAAAGAATGAGTGTTCTGAAGTTGTTGGGTGTGGTGCTCTACGAATCTTAATGACATTCCAATCTTTCAGAGCATCACAGATGTTTATTTTCAGTCTCTCCCTTTTGAAATATGTATGTCTATCCTATGCCTGTCCCATCATTGTATTTTGTAAGCACATAACTTTAGTTTCACAGGTTCACAGGGGGAGGAACTGTGCCTCAGGATGAATTGTACTTCTAGTCTCACTCATACATGATTTAAATGATACTCAGATGAGACTTTGGTCTTTAGACTTTAGAGTTGATACTGGAATGAGTTTAGATCTTTAGGGCTGTTGAGATGGAATGAATGTATTTTTCACAGTAGAGGAACATAAATTTTAGGGGGCCGGGGCAGAATGTTATGGACTGAAATTTTGTGTCCCTCCCTCAACAAATTCATATGTTGAAGGCCTAACCCCGAAAAATACCGACAACACCGAGTAGCCAGGATGTGGAACAACGGGAATGCTTATACACTGCTGGTGAGAATGCATAATGGTACAGCCCCTCTGGATAAGATTTGGCAGTTTCTTATAAAGTTAAACATACATTTCCCATATGACCCCAGGGAAGGGGTCCTACCTGGAGGGTCCAGAGTAGATTCCACCATCTGAGACTTTAGCTCTTTCAGTTCAGCTGTGGTTTATCACTTTTCCTCTTACTGTTGGATACCCTCAGCGCTCAGGGGAGAATATTTTCTTGAAGAGCACAGTTACTGCCTCTTCTATGAGAAGATAGAGGAAGAGATGCATTAGGCATCTTATCAATGACCCACTTTTCTCCAAATCCATGTGGATGAGCTGAAGTGAAATAACAGTTGAAAGAGGTCAGGTCGCTAAAGAGGCCCCATCTGAACATGGCCCCACAAAGGCAGCTCCTAAGTGAAGAGTCAGCCCTACTGTATGGCATCCGGATAACTGCTTCCTCAGCCGTGTGGGAGCTGGAGAGGACTGTGGGTGGGAGATAAGGAGAGATAGAGCCATGAGGAGGAGGTGGAGGGGCCCAAAGTGGGTGAGAGGAGAAATAAAACAACAATAAATCAATTTATTGAAAACAAAGGTGTTTTTAGTTATGCTGGAGGTGAGGAGGCTGTGATGCTTCTCTTCTCTTCTCGTTGAAATAAGATCCCCTAAAATAAAGTCACCTATAAGTCAGGAAGATTTATCAGACCACCACAACCTTAGAGTTGCTGACCACAAACAACAAGGCCCCCGATAGCAGAGCTCCAAGGCTGCTTAGCTCCTCTGTGAAGATCTCCCATGAAGGAGACCATCCTTCTCAGCCCCTTTCAGATTTTGGCTTCCCTGTGCTGATCCTTCCAAACACTTTCTCAAATCTGAGAATTTCTCCCTGTTCAGTCTTGCACGTGCAGAGAAAAACATCAAGGCGGCCGTATTTCTCAGCGACTTTCTTTTATCGAAGACTCTGTTCTTTTAGAGGTTTGGTTGGTAACATTAAGAGACATTCCTCCAGTGCCTGAAATGCCCTCCATAGTGTCCTTCACATTACAAGGGCTCAGGAACAGCCACATGAAGGAGCACAAGATTTACACACACACAAGATCTTTACTGTGGTTCTTTGATGTTTTTGCATTACAGAGAATAGTCTACACGTTTCTGAAAATTAAATAATCCATGAGAGTAGAGATGAGCATCTGAATTAGTTTCCTATTGCTGCATATTAACAGATTGCAAAACCAGTGGTTTAGAACAGCACACGTTTGTTGTCTCACAGTTCTGTGGATCAGGAGTCTGGAATGACATGGCCGGGTTCTCTGCTCACAGAATTGGTGGTGTGCCCTCCCCGCTCGAATAGGTCTGATATTGACCGTCTTGTTTTTCTGACTGTGTCCCATGAGGGGCTGCCCTCGTGATCCCATGCTCCTCTGGGATCCTCTTTGAGGACCTGATTTCTGTCAGTCATGACCTTTCAGCTCACTTAGGTGGCTTAGGAGAAAGCCTAGAACTGTGGAGCCCCAGAGCTGATCTCTGCCATCTCCTTCTCCAAGAGGAGAATAAAACAGTAGAGGTCTTCCTAAAGAAATGACCCCTCTGAGGGCTAAGACCCCCCGGTGATTAGAGCAGAGGAGAAAACCTAGAGGACAAGGGAGGCACTGAAAGCGCAGGCTGGGGAGGCAGGGTCCTCTATGTGTCCCACGTCAGGTAGGAACTCTTCCTGGAAAGGGGACATTTCCCATTGAAAGGCCAGCTTGGACAAGGGACTTGCTGGTCTCAAAGCTGAGTTGTTCTTATTACTACTTGGGCTCTCGAAGTCTCCATCTTAGGAGTTTTTTCTTTTTTTTTTAAGTTGGGGCTTTTCCTTGCATGAGAATCTCCTTGGAATTTTAGTCTGAAATGCAGTTTCTTGGGCCTTATCCCCAGAGGATTTTGACAAGCACCGCATTGACTCTGAAGTAGGTGTTCTTTAGCTCTGCAGCTGGTGCCCAGGGATTGGAGCCCTGTCTGCTGCCTGATATCACATTTAACGATCCAACACTCTAGTGGTCAATGCTGCTTCTCTATTTTACCTTAGACATTCTTCTCTCTTACACATGAGATAAACATGCTCAAAGCAGGTAATGAAATCATCCACTAAAGCATACTTGGTCCATGGTGGAGTTGGTATTTGAATCTTTGACTGCTTTTCCTAAGTCTGTGCTTTTATTGCTTCAGCACAGACCTAGGATAAGATTTGACTAGAAACGTGGTTAGGAGTAAAAGACAAGTACAAGTTAGTTATTCTTGGTAACTGTTATTTATGTACTTGACAAGTATTTACTGACTGTTTTATCTGGCATGCTCTTGTGGAGGCACTGGGGACATGGGGTGAGCAGGCAGACTGAGTGTACGCTCTCAGGAAGATGAGCTTCTGGCACCAGAGCCGGATATTTTACAGATAATCACATAAATACATTTTAATTTTGGCTGTGATAAGTTTTATTTAATACTTACGTGTTCCTTGGCCCCATTGTGTCAGCCAGGTTAGATAACTGACTCAGTATAAATAATAGGACCACAAAACTGTGATAAAAGATTTGTCCCCAGAAAGGTCCTTAAGATATTTTAGATTGAACAGTGGAAATCCTGATGCTTGATCCTTTGTCCCCTGAAATTCAGATGTGGGTTCCTGGAGGGTGTGTTAGTTGCTTTGGACAGGGAAGATTGTGGCCAAGGCTTGTGTGGGGGCTCTGCTGCCATCAAATGGTGAGGGATTGTAGGAAAATCTCCTAGTCTCTCTGGGCCTCAGTTTCCCCATCAGTAAGATAACATTGTTGTTCAAATTCTCCAAAGTCCCTTCCTGCTCACTTTTCTCTGGGTGCATGTGGGACTGAGATGCATATTAAATGTGCCCTGGGAACTGCAGGTGAGACCAGGCCTTGGTCCCTTCTCTGTGTGTGTCCTGTGGGAGCCTGAGCTGAGCCCACACCCTGAAAACACAGAACTGAGGGAGCAGATGGAAGAAAGAATATCAGAAGTTTGGAGGATGAGAACAACCCAAAGAAGAGCAAGGTACTCGTGGAGCAGGTGGCTGACAAAGGAGGTGAGAATAAAGACAAGTTGAGTTCAGCAAAGCAAGGGAAACTGAGGAATGAGTACAGCATCATCCACTCCTCAAGGAGCAGCCTGAGCTGAGCAGTGAGGACTGGGAGAGTAACTTACTCCACAGTGAACTTGGAGTTCCAAGGTTGAGGCTGGGGGATCTGGGGCTCAGATGACAATATTTCCTGGAGGAAATCAAAGGAGTGACAGGGAGAATATAAATGGACAGTTTCAACAAAATGTGGTAGGTCTCCCAAACTGGAGTATTGTGGCAGCCCAGAGGATGGGAGAGTAGGCCGAGGACATCTCTTCCTAATGACGGGGTGAACTACTGTGAGGAATCCTTGAGGATAGTCCCTTCTTTATCAGAGCTGACCACAGGTGAGTGTCTTAGGACATGGGGAGGGTAGGGCAGACCCCAGTCTAAGGAAGCAGATTTGCTATATCCTGGGAGAAAGCAGAGCATCCATCATGGGATATTTGGGACAGGAATGTAGTTGAGATGATTGGAGATTTGCAGCCACTTTTATTCAATTAGTTGAACAAATGTCACTGAGAGCCTCCTCAAGTGCTTGACTCGGTGCTAGGGTCGTGAATACAGAGATGAATAAAATATTATCCCAACTTTCAGAGAGCTCTCAGTCTAGTAAGCAGGAAGTTATGAGAAGTGTAGTGGTGGTGCGTTCATTGGAGGAACTGGCCAGTGCTGGCCAGGGATAACCTCAGTGGTTGTCCTGGTTCCCCTTCTGCTTTTCCCAACAGCTGGATGACCTGTCCTGGCCCAATGACCCTGGAACCTCAGCCAGACTGCAGCCTCTCAGAGTACAGCCAACACTTGGGCTCCATGCTGGCTCCAAGCCCTCAACACTGCCAAGGTCTCCAGAGGAAACTGCTGATGTGTCAGTAGCTATTATGTCCTGACCAGCTGGAGAAATAAAGCGGCAAGTTTAATATGTCTTTTTTTCTTATTATTTTTTATTGAGGTAACATTGGTTTATAACATATAGATTTCAGGTGTACATCATTATAATTAGACTTCTGTATATATTACATTGTGTTCACCACCAAAAGGCTAGTTTCCATCCATCACCATACAAATGACCCCCTTTACCCATTTTTCCCTCCCCTGACCCCCATTCCCCTCTGATAACCAGTCTTACAGGTTCATCTAAGTTAAATACTTTCCAGACTTCAAGATTCTCTCCCCACATCAAAAATAATTTAAATATCAGCCATGGTCCTAGAATTTTAGAACTTGGTATTTTATCCTCAAATTTTAGATCAAATAACTAAAGTAAAAAAGAAGCAAAACAACTCCCAAGTTTGCAGTGAGAATGTAGGGAGGTCCAGGACTAAAATCCTGGCTTTCTGATATTTAAGTGGTTGATAAACCCAATGGCTTTTATTCTTTTAGAAAGAGAATAAACTAACACTCCCTGTTTCACTCCTCTATTTATCATATCAATTTCTATAAAATATAACATCTCTGCTTATCTAGATAACTTGGATTCTAAATTAGTTGAGCTCCATGAACGCATTTACTGAGCCTCTGTGGGTAAAGCATTGTGCTAATTACACTTGGGGATACAGAGGAAGGGTATACATTCCTTACAGAAGAGAGCTTAAATATTTCTGTTCCCAGCTCAGCCTGGGTTCTCTGTAAGTTAGAGCATCAACAGTAGACAAAATAGTCTCATCTTGGGGAAAGGGAAGACCATGATGAGGTGTGATGAAAGCATCTGCCTTTCTACCTCCTGAAGGGTCAGGTCAAAAAGCATCTGGAGAATCTCCTCCAGAGAGTGTCCCAGCTGCCAACTGTCATAGATGAGTGTCACAAATTCTTGACATGGGCCCCCTCCCTGTGTTTCATTTCACAGATCCTTTTGAGATAGTAGCAAAATCAAGAGAAAAAGCAGAGAGATGGACTGATTTTTGACAAATTCAAAAAGGCAATGCAACGAAGAAAAGACAGTGTTTTCAACAAATGGTGAAGGATGATCTTTTTCAACCTCTTCAACTAATGGATATCTATATCCATATAAAAATAGTTAAATAAACAGAATTCATATCTCAAGCCATATACTAAAATTAACTCAAAATAGATAATAGACCTACATGTAAACCTTAAAACTGTAAAAATTCTAAAAGAAAACATAAAAGAAAATATTTGTGATCTGATTAAGATTTCTTAGATTGATACCAAAAACATAATCAACAAAAGAATACATTGATAAATTGGACCCATAAAAACTGAAGACTTTTGCTCTTCGAAGGACACTGGTAAGAGAATAAAAGGTCAAGACACAGTTAGTAGAAAATATTTGTAAATCACATATCTGATAGAGGGCTTATACCCAGACTATACTGAAATTCATAAAACTGAAGAATAAGAAGACAAACAAACAAATATTAAATTGGATAAAAGATTTGTATAGACACTTCAGCAAGGAAGATATACGGAAGGCACATAGGAACATGACAAGATGCTGAAAATTATCAGTCATTAGGCAAATGTAAATTTAAACCACAGTGAGATAGCTCTTCATACCAATTAAAATGGCTAAAACTGAAAACGCTCCATTCCAAGTATTGTTAAAAATGTGTAGTGTATTAGTTTCCTAGGGCTTCCATAACAAATCACCACAAACTTAAAACAACAGAAATTTCATCTCATACAGTCCTGGAGCCTAGAAGTCTGAAACCAAGGTGTTGTCAGGGCCATGCTCCTTCAGAAGGCTCTAGGGTAGAAGGCTTCTTTGCCTCTCCCTAGATTCTGGTGGCTCTACACGTAGGAACTGGAACTCTCATATGGTGATGAAGGGAATGTGAAATTGTATAACCACTTTAGAAAGGAGTTTGACAATTTCTCAAAAATTTGAACTTATAAAGTAGCTACCATATGATACAGCCATTCCATCCAAATGCAAAGAAAGGATATGCCTATTAAAATCTGCTCATAGAAGCTTTATTTTTAATACCATAAAAAGCCCTCAAATCTGTCCAGAGGTGAATAAATAAAAGAAATTTAGTATACCCATGCCATGGAACACTGCTCAGCAATAAAAAGGAATGAACTATTGGTACATACAACAATATGGATGAATCTCAAATAATTGCGCTGAGTGAAAAAAGATAAATGAAAATAATATAAATACTTATATACGTCCCCCTGTATTAAGCCTTAGAAAATGCAAATAATCTGTGGTGACAGAAAGCAAATCAGTGGTTGCCTGGGGTGGGAAAAGGGTGCAAAGAAGGGGTTACAAGGAACACTAAGAAACTTTTGGAGGTGGTATATCCACTATCTTTATTGGGATATATATAAATATATGTCAAACGTGATTAAATTGTATTCTTTAATTACTTGTAATTTACTGCATGTAAATTATACCTCAATATAGCAGTTAAAACAATTTAAAATGAAAGAAATTACCCTTAATAACCAAATTCAATAAATATTCTTTCATATTTAAAATATCAACAGTATAATTCTTCATGTTAGCAGGATAAAGGAGACATCATATCATCAACTCAATATATGTAGAAAAAGTATTTAACAAAATGAAGACCTTTTCATGAGGAAAAAAAGACACAAAATTCCCTACTAAGAATAAAAGGCAACTTTTTCAATCTACATTAGAGCATATATGAAAAATCTACAGATAATATAATACTCAATGATCAGTTATTTAATGCTTTTCTATTGAGATAGGGGAAAAAAACAAGAAAGTCTGCTAATCCACATTACATTGGAGATCTTAATCAGTGAAATAAGACAATAAAAATAAATAAAAACATACCAATTGGAAAGGAGAATTGAAACTATTTTTATTCACAGAATAAGTGATTGTGTATCTTAAAAAGCCTAAGAAATCTGCATAAAAATCTACTAAAACTAATAAGCGAGTTTGGCAAGATTTTAGACTATAAGATCAATATAAAAAATCTATTGTATTTCTGTGTAGTAGCAACGGACATTTGGAAGGCAAAATAAAAATACAATTTCATTTAAAATAGCATCTAAAAACGTGATATGGGGGACAAATTTCAGAAAATGTGCATAAGAACAGTACACTGAAAACAATAGAACCTTACTTTGAGAAATTAAAGAACTAAATAAACCGAGAGATAAAACTTGCTGCAGATTGAAAGACTCAGGGTGGTTTAGATGTCATTTCTTCTCAAATTGATCAACAGATCTAATTCAATCCCAATCAAATTCCAGCAGAGGGGCCGGCCCAGTGGCACAAGTGGTTAAGTGCGCGTGCTCTGCTGTGGCGGCCCGTGGTTTGCCGGTTCAGATCCTGGGTGCAGAACGTCGCACCGCTTGGCAAGCCATGCTGTGGCGGTGTCCCATATAAAATAGAGGAAGATGGGCATGGATGTTAGCCCAGGGCTGGTCTTCCTCAGCAAAAAGAGGAGGATTGGCAGATGTTAGCTCAGGGCCTATCTTCCTCACAAAAAGAAAAAAAAAAATTCCATCAGAAATGGTAGACATTTAGAAGCTGATTCTCAAATTTATGTGGAAATGAAAATGATCTTGAATTATCAAAGCAATTTTACAAAAGAAGAATCAAGGTGGACGAGTTGCATTGCTCATATTCAGAACTCCTATAAAAGTAGAGAAGTCAAGATAGTGTGGTATTGGCAAAAAAAATAGCATATAATAAATGGAACAGAGGAAGCGTTCAGAAATAGATCCACATCCACGTGGTCAATTGATTTTCAACAAAGGTACCAAGGCAATTCAAAGGATAGTCAATTATTTTCAGCAAATAGTGATAGAAAAACTATATCTCCTTATGTAAAAATATTAACCTTTATCTCAGATCACACTCAAATATAGCTAAAAATGAATAATAGACATAAATATAAAAGCTACAACTATAAAACTCCTCAAAGGAAAACATAGGAAAATAACTTTTGCATCCTTAACTTAGACAATGATTTCTTATAGAGGATATCCATTATATCTATATATGTAAATAAATATATAACAATGAAATATATTTATAAACAATAATCATATATGTATTTACATATCCATATACATAAATATCCAAAAAAGATACTATTAAGAGGACGTAAAGACACGTCACTGAATAGGAGAAATTATATTTATCTCCCACAAAAGATTGTCTCTAGAATATATCATAGAGTCTTATAAGACAATACAATAAAATGATTAGTCAAAAGACTTAAGGAAATACTTCACTAAAGAAGATACATAAATGACCAAAAAGCACATGAAAAGATGTTCAACTCAGTCATCAGGGAAATGAAATAATACCACAGTGAGTTACCATTACATGTCCATTACCACTGCTAAAATTAAAAAGACTGAAAATACCAAATGCGATGATGATGTAAAACAACTAAAAGTCTCTTACACTTGTGGGAATGAAAAATAGTACAACCACTTTGAAAAGCAGAATTACAAAAATATACCAATCATATGAACAGGCATTCCACTCCTAGATATTTACACAATCTAGCCACACAACGATCTGGATGTGAAAATTCATAATAGCTTTATTCATAATAGCCAAAACCTGGAAACTACACAGATATCTATTAATGTCCGAGGGAATGTATAAATAGATATGGTATAGCCATACAAAAGTATACTACTTAGCAATAAAAAGGAATGAACTGTTGATGCATGTAGTAATGTGGATGGATTTTAAAATCATTGTGCTGCATGAAGGAATGCAGACACAAAAGAGTACATGTACGGTTCCTTTTATACAAAGTTGTTAAAAATGCAAACCCATCTCTAATGACAGTGGTTGCCTGGGGCTGAGGGTTGAGGGACTGATGGACTGCAAAGGGGCACAAGGAAAGTGGTGGGATAATAAAAATGTCCTGTGTCTTGATTGTAGCAGTAGTTTCATTAGCGTCTACATCTGTCAAAATGCATTTAATTGCATACTTTAAAGTGGTGCAGTCTATTGTACCTAAACTATACCTCAATAGCATTCATATAATAATCTATTGTATTTCTCCATTTTAGCAGTGAATATTTAAAAAATGAAATTCAATAAAACACAATAGAGATTAACATCCACAATCAATAAATGCTTAAGAACACATGTAATGAAGACCCCTGAAAACTATCGCAGAGAGAAATTAAAGAAGACCTAGATAAATAGAAAAATATATATCAAATTCATAGATTGGAAGATTCAATACTGTTAGAACATCAAATCAACATTGTTCCAATTAATATTGAAACAGTATTTTTTGGGGAACACTTACAAGCTAATTCTAAAATTCTAAAATATATGGAAATCAAAGTACCTGGAATAGCCAAGATGACCTTGAAGAAGAATTAAGTTGGAGGATACATTCTACCAGATTTCAAAACTCACTTTAAAGCTACAGTAATTAAGACATTATTGTATTGGTGTAAGTAAACATAACCTAAATATATCAATGTGAAAGAGTAGAGAGTAAAAATTTACCCACACATATATACAATTATTTGAATTTTTAAAAATAAAGTCAACAATATATTTAACTGGGGTAATGAAAGACTTTTCTGTAAAAGGTGTTAGAATGAATGAATATTTGTTAAAAAATAACTTAATATTAAAAACCACTTGCGAAGAGAGAGGACAAGAAGTCAAGATGGCAGTGTAAGCAGACTCTGAACTCACCTCCTCCCGCGGACACAGCCAATTTACAACTGCTCGTGGAAAAATTACCCCGAGATAGAACTGAAAACTGGATAAGAGGAACTCCTGCAACAAAGGACAATCCTAATCGAGGTGGAAGAGGCAGAAACTCCCTTCTGGAGAGAAAAAACTCCACCTTCACAAGCCGCAGCACCTCATGGCCACCCGGGAGCAGCCCACAGGTCTGCAGCCATCCTTGGAGGAGCAGGGCCCTGAGCAGGGGAGTGCTCCCACTGTGGGCATTTTGTGGACCCAGCACAATCGAGATGAATGGCATAATATCTGACTTTGCCCACTACTAAAACGTTGGGGAGTACCCCCAGAAAAGCTGGTTCACATAGAAATTAAAACCGGCTCTTAAAGGGCCCATGCACAAACTCACCTGTTTCAGAAAGCAACCTAAAATCACCAGAAAGAAAGGTGCACAGCCCTTTGGGGAAAAGAGATTCACCTGATAGGCTCTGAGTGCATTGCAGTGAGAGGTGAGACCTCTGCAGGGACTGGGACATTGGCAGCAGCCATGGTAGTGGCCTGGTGTGGGTGTGCTCACACAGACGCCATTGGAGTTCTCCCTGGGGCCTGCTAGCCCAGAGTCTGCCCCAGCCACTAGAGCACCAATTTAATCCAGCTCGGCCAGAGCAAGCAGCCCACCCTAGGGACTGGCCCCACCCAACAACAAGCCCTCAGGCAACTTGTGGTCCTGCATAGATTGGTGACTGGATTCTCTGCAGCCTGGCAACTGAGCCAACGTCAGTGGGGCAGGATGTGCACAAGGAGTGGCTGGAGACTGTGGAGCAGTGTTGGAGTGAGTGAGGCTCCTGCCGTGGAGAAACTGGGTGCACTTCAGGAGGTCAGGGTGTGCACACGGGGCAAGACTGTATTGACTGTGCGTGTGGACCTGTGGTCAGTGGGGATTCTCAGCTACAGAAGACTTGTGCATCTCAAAGACCCACATAGGGGGTTTGCCCCACCTTCTAAAGCCTGAAACAATTGGGTGCTCCCATGCCTGAGGCCAGCCCCACCTAGCTGCAATCCTCAGAGAGCTGACAAGAGACTAAAGGCTGGAGGCTTATAGCAATTGTAAGCCCCTGAGACGAACAACTGGTCACACTGGGGGCCTACTCACTTAAAAGACATACTGCAACACAAATGTGGTATTAGAACTTGCAGCCAATTGTGCTGGGGCTCCCCACACACAATAAAGAGACTGAAGGGCCCACAACAACTACAAGCAGCTGAGCATTACAACAGCTGGCCAGGAGCATAACTCAGCCTTTCTGGGCACCTACAGGGAGAGCAAACACGCCACAACAGAAGGACAGACATAGCCCACATAGGGGTCACTCCTGGAACATTTGGAACTGAGGAAAGCACACTGCAAGCCTCCTAAGGCATCATTTATATAAGGTTACCTATCCAAGAGCAGGAGACGTAGCTGACCTACCTAATATACAGACACAAGCACAGGGAAAGAAGCAAAATGAGAAGGCAAAGGAATACATTCCAAGTAAGGGAAGAGGACAAAAGCTCAGAAAAGGAACTAAGAGAAACAGAATTGAGCAACCTACTTGACAGAGAGTTCCAACAAAGAGTGTTAAGGATGCTCACTGATCTGGGGAGAAGAATAGATGAACTCAGTGAGAATGTCAACAAAGAAATGGAAGATATAGAGAAGAACCAATGGGAAATGAAGAATACAATACTGGAAAAGAAAAATTCACTAGAGGGACTCAAAAGCAGAGCAGAGGATACAGAAGAACGGATCTGCAAGCTGTATGAAAGACTAGAAGAAATTACCCAAGCTGAACAGGTAAAAGAAAAAAGAATTAAAAAGAGTGAGGACAGTCTAAGGGACCTCTGGGACAACATCAAGCATGCTAACATCCTTGTTATAGGTGTCCCAGAAGGAGAAGAGCGAGACAAAGGGGCAGAGAATCTATTTGATGAAATAATAGATGAAAAGTTCCCTAACATCAGGAAGGAAACAGACATACTGGTACAGGAAGCACAGAGAGCACCAAACAAGATAAACCCAAAGAGGCCCACACCAAGACACATCATAATCAAAAAGTCCAGAATTAAAGATGAAGAGAGAATCCTAAAAGCCACAAGAGAAAGACAGTTACATACAAAGGAAACCCCGTAAGGCTATCAGCAGACTTCTCAGCAGAAAGCTTACAGGCTAGAAGAAAGTGGCATGATATATTTAAAGTGCTAAAAGGAAAAAACTTACAGCCAAGAATACTCTACCCGGCAAGGTTATCATTCAAAATAGGAGAGAGAAAAAGTTTCCCAGACAAGCAAAAATTAAAGGAGTTTGTCACCAAGAAACCGGAGCTACAAGAAACGTTAAAGGGACTGATTTAAGGGGGAAAAAGAAGGCTGAAAATAAGAAAAAATATCTATTTCCATGATAAGAGGGTAATGGATACAATTGCACAAAAAAGAGGTCGGATATGATATCAAAAACATAAAATGAGTGAGGAAGGGAGTTAAAGAGTAGAGCTTTCAGAGGTCAAACTAAAGAGACCATCAATTCTGTATAGAAGACTACTAAAACACTGAGGAAAAAAAAAGTTAAAAAATGGCAGTAGGTGCATACTTATCAATAGCTACTTTAAGCATCAATGGACTAAATGCTCCAATTAAAAGGCATAGGGTGGCTGATTGGATAAAAAAACAAGACACATTTATATGCTGCATACAAGAGACATACTTCAGACCTAACGACACTCACGAACTGAAAGTGAAGGGATGGAAAAAGAAATTCCATGGAAATGGCAATGAAAAGAAAGCTGGGGTAGCAATAGTCATATCAGACAAAATAGAATTTAAAACAAAAACTGTAAAAAGAGACAAAGAAGGGCATTACATAATGATCAAGGGAACAATCCAACAAGAGGATATAACACTTGTAAATATCTATGCACCCAATGTAGGAGCATCTAAATATATAAAGCAATTACTAACAGACACGAAAACAGAAATAGACAGTAACACAATAATAGTAGCGGCCTTTAACACTACACTTACACCAATGGATAGGTCATCCAAACATCCTAAAATTTATATGGAACAACAAAAGACCCCGAATAGCTAAAGGAATCCTGAGAAAAAAGAACAAACCTGGAGATATCACACTCCCTGATTTCAAAATATACTACAAAGCTATAATAACCAAAACAGCATGCTACTGGCACAAAAACAGACACACAGATCAATGTAATAGAATGGAAAGCCTAGACATAAACCCACATGTCTATGGACAGCTAATCTTCGACAAAGGAGCCAAGAACATACAATGGAGAAAAGAAAGTCTCTTCAACAAAGGGTGATGGGAAAACTGGACAGTTACATGCAAAAAAATGAAAGTAGACACCTTACACCATACACAAAAATTAACTCAAAATGGATTAAAGACTTGAATGTAAGACCTGAAACTATGAACCTTTTAGAAGAAAACATAGGCAGTATGCTCTTCAACATTGGTCTTAGCAACATATTTTCAAGCACCATGTCTGACCGGGCAAGAGAAACAATAGAAAAAATAAACAAATGGGACTACATCAAACTAAAAAGCTTCTGCACAGCAAATTAAACCATCAACAAAACGAAAAGACAACCTAACAATTGGGAGAAGATATTTGCAAACCATACCTCTGATAAGGTGTTAATCTCCACAATATATATATAGAACTGATGCATCTCAACAACAAAAAAACTAACAACCCAATTAAAAAATGGTTAAAAGACTTGATTAGACATTTCTCCAAAGAAGATATACAGATGGCCAACAGGCACATGAAAAGATGTTCAACATCATTAACTATCAGGGAAATGCAAATCAAAACTACAATGAAATATCACCTCACGCCCATCAGAACGGCTATAATTAACAAGACAGGAAACAACAAGTGTTGGAGAGGATGTGGAGAGAAGGGAACTCTCATACACTGCTGGTGGGAGTGCAAACTGGTGCAGCCACTATGGAAAACAGTATGGAGATTCCTCAAAAAATCAAGGATAGAACTACCATATGATCCAGCTATTCCACTGCTGGGTATTTATCCAAAGAACTTGAAAACACCAATGCGTAAAGATACATGTACCCCGTGTTCATTGCAGTGTTATTCACAATAGCCAAGAATTGGAAGCAACCTAAGTGCCCATCAAGAGATGAATGGATAAGGAAGATGTGGTATATATACACAATGGAATATTAGCCATAAGAATTGATGAAATCCAGCAATTTTTGGCTACATGGATGGACATTGAGGGTATTATGCAAAGTGAAATAAGTCAGAGGGAGAAGGTCAAATACCGAATGATCTCACTCATTAAGTAGTAGATAATAACAACAACAAACAAACACACAGAGATAGAGATTGGATTGGTGGATACCAGAGGGGATGCGGGGAGGGAGGAGGGTGAAAGGGATAATTCGGCACATGTGTGTGGTGATGGGTTGTAATTAGTATTTTGGTGGTGAACATGATGTAATCTATGCAGAAATAGAAGTATAATGATGTACACCTGAAATTTATACAATGTTATCAACCAATGTTACTGCAATAAACAAAAAATTAAAAAAAAAAACAATCACTTCCCACCATGTGTTGAAGTTAATTGGAGATGTGAAAATCAAAATTATAAACCTTTCAAAAGAAAAATGGAAATATTTTCATGACCAAGGCTTAGGCCAAGATTTCCTAGACATAACACCAAGGCACATACCATAGATGAAAAATTGATTAAACTGGATTTTATAAAATATTGAATCTTTAGCTTATCATAAATTACTATTTAAAAAGTGAAAAGGCAATGCACAGACCAGGAATAATTACTTGCATTACATGTATCTGAGAAGGAACTTATCCAAAGTATATAAAGAACTTATACAAATCAGAAAGAAAATTACAAATCACCTAGTTTATTAATGAGCAGAAGATTAGAAAAGTTACTTCACAAAAGAAGACACCCCAATGACCAGTAAGCTTTGAAAACCAAGTGGGAAACCACTACACAGCCTGCAAAATGGCTAAAATTGAAGAGACTGAAAATACTAAGTGTGTGGGAATGTAGAGAAACAGGAGCTCGCCTGTATTTGCGGGGAAAGGTAAAATGATACAACTACTTTGCAAAAGTCAGTTTCTACCCTTCCACCAAGCAATTGTGTTCCTAGGTATATATACCCAGGAGAAACAATTCGCTATCTCCACAAAAAAATGTGGACATGAATATTCACAGTTACTTTGTATATAATAACTCTAAATAAATCTGTCCATTACAGAAAAATGGATAATCAAACTGTGCTATAGTCATAAAACAGAATATTTCTTGGCAATAAAAAAAACCAAATTACTGACATACAGCCAATTCAGACTGAATCTCAAAACCAGATATTGAGTGAAAGAAGACAGAGCAAAAGAGAACATACTACATCATTCCATTTATATGAAGTGCAAGAATGAGCAAAATTAATCTATGGTGAGAGAATTCAGAATATGTTTACCTTTGGGGGATGGGTATTGATTCGCAAGTAGCACAACAGAAGTTTTAAAGATGATGGAAAATGTTCCACATTTTGATCTGGGTGGTGATGACACAATGCATGCATATGTTAAATTCATTGAGCTGTACCCTTAATTTTATGCATTTTGCTCTAGGTAAATTATACCTCAATAAAAAAGCATTATCATTAAAAAAGACAAAGGAAAGACAAAGACTAAAAACAGTGACAAATAATAGAAAATAGGTAACAGATATTCAACATGTAACTAATAAAGAATCCCTTGAGATAGTTAAGAATCCCTTGAGAAGAAATCCAAAGCAGGAATAGAACAAACATTAAAAAGTATACTTTAACGAAAAAAGATAGTTAAATTTGAAAATTCAAATAATATTAAAATGACCCTCTGCTACTTTGGGATAACCACCCTAGAACAACAAATACTGAGACTTATTCTACCAAAAGTACAGTCATTCAGTTTGATATAATGGGACAAGTTTGACTTGGAAGGCCAGACAGAAATGGTTTCTAATGTTCAATCCTCTCCTCACTAGATTTGTGATCTTGGGAAATTTTGTAATCATTCTGAATTTTTTTTCTCATAATGAAAGGATAAAACCTGACTAATAAGATAGTTCTTAGGATTAAATATAATCACTTGAATAATAATAGACACTAAGAACATATTTGTCTCTGAGTCCTCCTTTACCCACTTTAAATCTGTAGCCAGAAAACAACTGGCAGAGAACAGATAAGATGTTCTAAAATAACTATTTTTCCACCGTTTCTAGAAAGAAGTTATGTATATGTAAAAAGTATTGGAGAGGAACAAGAGCCTTTGAACAGCCATCTCCAAACCCTGAAGCAGGGCTAGTTTCCACCTAAGACCAGAGATCAAAGGCTTGACTAGGTCCAACCCCCACAGCCTTCTCTGTCTGGAATGAAAAGAGGAAGTCCACTAGCTTTAGAACAACATGGACTCTCAAGCTTTCCTTAGAAAGACACTCAACCAACTGCTCAACTCTAAAGATATTGAACAATTTTTGAAACCAGGAGAGGTCAAGGAAAAGCTGAACCAGCTGACCAGGACTCTCATCTGAAACAAAGCCAGGATATTAATAAATACCATTTCGCAGATCTCTGAAACAGCACATGGATGCTCCATTGAAGTGGATGACAGACCTGTGAATATCAGTCAGGAGGGATATATATCAACTTACAGGAAACAAGATCCAAAGATGTCCCCCTACTCTAACCTAGGAAAGTTATTCAAAGCAATGTGGTGAAGAAAACATAGGTGTAAGTCTTCGTGATCTTTGATTAGGTAGTGATTAGATATGACAAC
The DNA here is from genome assembly GCF_057802395.1 of Ceratotherium simum simum. Taxonomy (NCBI): domain Eukaryota; kingdom Metazoa; phylum Chordata; class Mammalia; order Perissodactyla; family Rhinocerotidae; genus Ceratotherium; species Ceratotherium simum. Next base: position 37,048,915 of record NC_141901.1, read on the forward strand.
AAAAGCAAGAACAACCAACGAATAAATAGATAAATTGGATTTCATCAAAATTAAGATCTTTTGTGCTTCAAAGGATGCTAAAAAAAGAAGTGAAAAGACAACCCACAGAATTGGAGAAAATAGTTGTGAAACATATCTGACAAGTGTCTGGTATCCAGAATATATGAACTCTCACAACTCAACTGTAAAAAGACAATATAATATGTCAATGGAAAAAGGATTTGAATGGACATTTCTCCATAGAAGATGCACAAACGGCCAATAAGTCCATGAAAAGATGCTCAACATCATTAGTCAAGAAAATGGAAATCAAACCCACAATAAGCTACCCCTTCACACCCACTAGTATGACTGTAATAAAAATATGGGCAATCACAAGTGTGGATGAGGATGTGGAAAAATTGGAATCCTCATACACTGAGAACGTAAAATGGTACAATTGCTTTTGAAAACAGTTTGTCAGTTCTTCAAAGTTATATATAGAGCTGATATTGATATAGCAATTTTACTTCTAGGTATATACTCAAGAGAATTGAAAACATATGGTTATGAACAAATTTGTACACAAATATTCATAGCAGTATTATTCATAGTAGCCAAAAGTAGAAACAACAAATGTCCATCAACTGATGAATGAACAAATTGTAGTATAGTCATAAAATGAAATATTATTCAACCATAAAAAGAAAAAAGTACTGATACCTGCCAAAACATGGATGAACCTTGAAAACATTATGCTTAGTGAAGAAGCCAGACACCAAAGGCCACATGTTATTTGGCTCCATTTAGAAGAAATGTCCAGAATAGGCAAATCCATACAGAGAGAAAGTAGATTAGATATTACCAAGGGCTGGGAGAAGGTGAGGAATAGGGAGTGACTGTCAATAGGGACGGAGTTTCCTTTCTAGGGTAATGAAAATATTCAGAAATTTGATAGTGGTGATGGCTTCACAACCTTGTAAATAAACTAAAAGTCACTGAATTGTATACAAAATGGTGAATTTTATGGTATATAAATTATGCCATAACAATAATAATGATAATAAGGCAATGATTCTCTGCACATTTCCAGGCCCTGTATTTTCATGAAGCAATGTGTCTCAAATTAACAGTTGGTGGCCGGAATACGAAGCTTTTAGCCTGTTGTGAAGAAATTTATCAGATGAAATCACTGAATTCAGGAAGTTTTTGGTAGAAATGAGGTATAGGCAGGAAGCACCTGGTTGGAAAGACCTGACGCAGAGTGAATTGGAAAATGTGGGAGGGGGCTTTGGGGTGGAGGGGGACTCTACCTGACACCCGGCTCTAGCGCTTACAACAAGGGGACCTGGGGCCAGTTACAAACCCTGTCTGTGCCTTGGTTTCTTCATCAGCAAACCAGGGAAAGGTAATGCTTTCCTCACAAGTCAATCGTGACGATTAGAAGTAATAATATACATGAAATAATCATTACCCAAACTGTGAAGAAGGTTGATGATATCAGTAGGTCCTCAACCTGACTGCACGTCTGAGTAACTTTAACAAATAGATTCCAGGCCCCCGCTCAGCCCACTGAATCAGAATTGCTACAAATGAGGACTATGAACTTGATTTGTACTAACTCTTCCAGGTGTTTCTGAAAACTATCCCATTGGGAGTAGGAAACACTGGGCTGTATAACTTTTACCCAAAACACAAAAGTAGAACAGAGTAGAGTAACAAGGTTATTTTCAATCCAGTCTCTAAAGCAGAGGAGAAACTGTTGGAGAACTCTAGAATTGAGGGGGACCTGGCCCATCTGACCCCATTTTAACTTCACTCATTTTACACCAGAGACGCAAGCCCTTGGGGGCATACGCCTGAGGCACCTGACAGTTCACCTTGAAAACAGTTAGAGCCCTACTTTCAAATTCTAGCTTGCTTTGAATGGAAGTTAAATTTACGCTTTTTTGCTCATTGATGAGACCAGTCTTCTCCAAGCCTCTCACCTTAAAAAAATAAATCATACTGCCATTAATTCAAATTTCTACAGAGATGTTTAAGTAAGAAAGTCGTATAAATATTCCAGCCACTTAACAAGAAATCAGAAAGTTAGCAAGTTCATTCACGTTCAGGTCAGTTCAGCCCAATAGATCACAGTCACTGAGACATGACTCCATAGTTAAAGGGAAATTATCCCTTCCTGTCATTTGACATCATGCCGACTCTAATGAGGTGGGAAAGCAGCTACCCATTCTCAAACATGGGTCGCTATTGCCTCCAGACTGTAACAGACGTCCTGACACCCATCACCATTTCAGGGAGCCTCTGGAAGAGCCCAGCCATCACTCCTGCTATTGGACGTGTGTAGAGATGGGTTAGTAGAACAAAGTAGGGCTCTAGAAGCAAAGCTAGGTGACAGAGAGAGAAAAGGAGCAGTACTGAATTGGACAAATGCAGGGTAAAAACAAAACAGATTTCTCTTACAGTTCCAAAACACAAAGCTATCATTTACTAGCTTTGATAAATAAAAAGTATTTTTTTCTATTTTAATTTGGTCAAATAAATTATTTAATGTCCCTCTTCCTCAGGTCTTTTTGCTTTTTTTTTATGAACAATGATATGACTTCAAATGATTATGATGAAAATAAAATGCCATAATAAGTGTACAGTGCTTAACAAAGTACCTGGCTCAATATCACTCAATGAACTATTACTGTCATTGTGGTTACTATAATTAGCACTGCAAAAAACTCATCCCTGTGTGACTTCAAGTAAGTTATGTAACTTTTGTAACCTTCAGTTTCATCACTTTTAAAGTGAAGGAATTTGACAAATTTTTACTTCTCCTACAGAATGTCAGGTCCCAGAGACACCAGAAAATAGATTTCTTGAAAGCTTTGGATGGATCTCACACACCAATATCATTACACAGTGTTGTTGGAGGATGGCGTGGGGTGGGGAGAAGATGGGTTTCAAAAGCGGTTGATGTAGTCCTCTGTCCTTGACCTGGACATAAATGTTCAGTGGTACGTGGTCACACACCTCTCACCCTCAGCTCAGGCAAGTCCAGCAGCTAAACTGAAGAGACCAGTGCCACAGGGGGTCTCCCAAGTCTCAGGCTCACAAGACGCAGGTGGCAACAGATGACCAGAAAGTGAGGAGGACCTTCAGGGCATCACTTTCCCCTCCCTGCCTGTCCCTCTCTCCTCAATCCCAGCTTCTCTGTCACTGAATCCCACTGTACACATACACTGTGGATCGTCAACCATCCCTGACCCCTGACCTTTAATTTGCCATGTTCTCTTAGTGGACTACAACCACAGTTCAATAGCATGAGGATAATTCAAAGAGTTGTGTCAAGCAATGTTTCATAAAACCTGCTCTTGATCCCATTCTGTTCAATATGTGAGTGAATTGAATGAATATAAAAAGATAACACCAGGTTTATAAGTCTTTCCAAAATAGATGGCCACTACACGTATGCAAGGACATATACATAAAGTTTTGACAGCTGGAAAGAGCTCTTGAGGGACTAGAATGACATCCATAAGTGACAATTATGAAATGCAGTGTTTAGTAACATTAAAACAACAACAACAACAAAAAACAACCAAAAAAGGAACCCACACATAGAAAAGGATTTTAGGAGGTAGGGATGTCACACTTAAGTTTGATGAAAAGCCAACATGCTGTCCCAGTGAGGGATAAGAAGCCAACATAACACAGGGATGCAGCAAGAAGAACATTGCGAGTTGGGATAGAAAGCATTTTTAAAAATTAATTATTGTGGCCAGCCCGGTGGCACAAGTGGTTAACTGAGCGTGCTCCACTGCAGCTGCCCGGGGTTCACCGGTTCAGATCCCCGGCACGCACTGACGCACTGCTTGGCAAGCCATGCTGTGGCAGCGTCCCATATAAAGTGGAGGAAGATGGGCATGGATGTTAGCCCAGGGTGAGTCTTCCTCAGCAAAAAAAAAGAGGATTATTGGCAGATGTTAGCACAGGGCTGATCTGCTCACAAAATAAATAAATAATAAAAATTAAAATTAATTATTCACTTAGTATTATACTCTGCTTTTTGTCCTACATTTTTAAATGGATGTAGAAAAAACTGGAAAAGACCCAGAGAATAACATCATGAGAATCTAGAAGTTGGACATCTTTCACATGTGGAAAAGCCTTAAGATCTGTTTTAATTTAAAGAGAAGGTGGGGTGACTTCATGACAGTGCTTAAAAAAATAAAACCTGTTAGGAAACTATTTCTGCCTTGATGTTTTTATATAGACACATGAATGCGCAGTGAGAATTATGCTTAGATATTTTTTGGAAAGAGATAGGTCGGTGGTATCAGCACAAGGGTAGACAGCTCAACGGTCTTCAGAAGAGACCAGGTGGCCTTGTTATCAGCGTGGCCCAGGCAACTGGAAGGCAGGGGCTCCTAAGATTCCATGACACCCCATCACCTTCCAATTCTGTTATTGTGACTCCAGACCGTTAACTGGCACGCTGAGTCTACTATTCATCATCACTCTTGTCTGAGTCTGAGCTACAGGCAGTGACTTGGGCTCTGAACTCTGGCATCTTGAACCTTGTTTTTGCAGTTACAGACTCTCAAGTATTGATCAAGTTGTTTCCAACAATAAGTTAAGAATTCCTGTATCATCACCCCTCAGGCCTGATGGAACCTATGTGATTTCACTTGCTTTTAACCTTATGTGTTTGGATTTCTCTACCAGTCCCTGGCTCTACCTCTTCTGCCACACGTCACCATGGCAGTATGTCTTAGCCCGTTGTCTGATCCGAGGGCAGAAATTACAATCCTGGAAATCAACCAGGAATTGTGTTCCCAGCTGGCAAAAAGCAAGCAGGACTTCCGAGACCTCATGGAGAAATTCCTTGTATCCCAAGCTACTGCCTACTCCTGGGCCAACCAACTGCAGAAATACAGTAAGTCCTTCAGGGCCATGGTCACCAAAGGGATGATTGATCACTGTCTTCCATCTAAGAAACTAAAAACTCTTCAGACTTTATCTTCTATTCCCTTTGTCCAAATAAATTTCATTCTGACAAAATCCAGGAAAGGTAGAAGTGGGTATTTTACCCTCAGTTTGCTGGGGATGGAGATACTGAGGCACAGAGAGTTTAGTAACATTTTCAGGTTTGCAGTGTGGTGTAGGGTGGAATTAGAATAAAGTCCCAGACATCGATTGCTGGTGCAGCCACACAACTGCCTGCTTCTCTCGGGAAAGGGCTAGACTGTTTCTCTCAGCATCCTTTCTGTCCTGTATCAGATCCCACATCCCTGTTGGCCTAAATTTCTGGAACTAATGAACTCCATCAGTTCAGGCTTCTCTGAGGTCCCAGCGGCATAGCACTGTGCTACTTACACTACGGAAACGGATGATAGTCCACACTGGGGAAAACAGGTGATAGGACCTGCTTTAAAGGAGCTTAAAGATGAGGCTGCTCCTCACTGAAACTGTGGTATCTGTGAGTGACTCCGTCAAGACAGGGAACAGCCTGGTGAGAGGGAAGCCCTGCTTCCAGGGCACAGGCTCTTCTTCCTGAGTTCAAGGAAGCCATTGGACACCTGTGGTGAGGTTGAGGCTGTTTCTGTGAAAATCAGAGATTGTGTGCCACCCCCTCTGTCTCTCTCAGCTGGTGAACCCTCAGGGATGCAGGACAGCCAGCAGGTCCAGGTGACCTTGAGAGTCTAGGCTGTGAGACATGTGCCCAAAGTGAGAATGAGGGTAGGTGGAGGAGACCTCTAGCCCCAGGAAGAACTCAAGCCAGTGTGTGAGGCAGGCCCTTTCCTCCCCCAGTCAGCCTCAAAATTGGAAGCTCGATTGCCTGTTCAGTAAGACTGGGCTGTAGTGATGAAAGGCATTGTGAGAACCTGGGCACCTGCACAATGGAGTGTTTAGAAGGAGTCTGGACACCTCTGAGCCTGAATTTGTGTCATGTCCTACAATTGCTTTTCAATAAGCCCTGTGGGTGTGGTGATTAAAAATAACTGATACAGGGAAAAATTGAAGCCTGCCATTTAAAAACGTGAAGAGATGAAATTTCAGGAAAGGACAAACTAAGTTGTATAATCATAACATAATCATATATATACATAATCATATATAATAATAGCATAACTGTAGGAAACAAATTTTGAAGATGATGAAGAAGAAAGATATCACTTAAGCCTGGGTGTCAAGGTAACATGGTGCAGTGGTGAAGAGCACAGACTCGGGGCCAGTCTTCCTGGGCTCCAATCCAAGCTGTGTATCTTTCTGAGCCTCAGATTCCTCCTCGGTTAATACAGTACTGTCATAGTACCTACTTCTTTGAGTGGTTGCAATGAATCACACGAGTGATTTCTGTAAAGCTCTTAAAACAGTTCCTGTCACAGAGTGAACACTATTTATTAGTTCTTCCCTCTACTATTTTTAGTTTAACACAAACTTTATTAATATCCGTGCATATTTCCTTCAGGAATTTATAGTCTAATGCATTATTTTCTACAGAATTGCATCCACATAAATTTTTTTATCTTTGAGGTACTTGTGCTTGAAATTCTGAGCTCAAGGGAACCAACGGTCAGTATAGTCCGTGGGGCCTTCCCAAGCATACAGGAAATCGCTACTCCATGCCTCTGCTCAGTGTTTCCCTTAAGAGCCTGCAAGGCTTGGTAAAGTGGCCCAGGACTCAGGGTCAGTCTCAGGGGATGTGAATACTGGCCTTGCCAAATACCAGTTAATCTGTCTAGTTACTTTCTGTGCCTTGGAGCTTCTCTTTCCTCAGCTCTAAAATGGGGAGTAACCAAATGCCGCGTAGTAGTTGGGAGGCTGAGGAATAAGATGTGGAAATCCCAGCGTAGAGCCTGGTGCTGGGGTTATGTCTGTCCCGGGATGGACCCTGCGTCCTCCCTTGAAGGCGGTGACCACAGCAGCATGGCCAGCTTTCCACTGAGCAGGGCTCTCCGTCTTTTCTCAGAGTGTGGAGAGTACCAAGACCTCGTTGAATCCGTGCTGGGGGAGAAGCTGCATCTTGAGGAGGGGAAGCTGGCAGAGCAGTGGGCGCTAGCTGAGAAGTTCAGGTAAGGGGAGTGTGTGTGGGGAGGCTGGAGGGAAGGGGTAGGACTCTCTGAAGTGGGGCAAGGAGCAACTTTGGGCCAGTAGAAGGCAGAAATGTACATGGCAGGCACATGTGCAGAAATATTTATAAAACTATTAGAGAAAAATAATTGGTGAATTATGGACTCCAATTATTCAGAAGCTCATTCACTCTTTTTTCAAAAATATGATTTATTGAGCTGAAATTCACATAACATGAAATTCACCAAATTCAAGTGAACAATTCAGTGGCATTTAGTACATTCACAATGTTGTGCAATCACCACCTCATTTACCTTTAATCACAATCACCTCCTGACTCACTATGGCTTGTCATCCTTTCTTTCAAAAAAATGCTATCTTTTTTTGAAGAACCTCCCTACTGTTTTCTGTAGCCGCTGTACCAATTTACATTCCCCTCAACAGTGTATGAGGGTTCCTTTTCTCCACTTGTATGTGGAATCTAAAAAAACAAAACAAATGAACAAACAAAACAGAAACAGGCTCACAGATACAGGAAACAAACTTGTGGTTACCAGAGGAGGGAGGAGTTGGGGGGTGGGTGAAATGGGTGAAGAGGATTAAGAAGTACAAACTTTCAGTTATAAAATACATAAGTCGAGGGGGTGTTATGCACAGCAAAGAGAATGTAGTCAATAATATTGTAATAGTTTGTATGATGACAGACGGTAACTAGACTTAGCATGGTGATCATCTCATAATGTATATAAATCTTGAATCACTATTATGTACACCTGAAACAAACAGGATGTTGTATGTCGATTATACTTTAATTAAAAAAAAAAAAAAACTATCTTCTCAGCTCTGTCGTTCTCTTGTTCTTTCCGATTAACACCAGCCGTACATGTCCACATTGCTGTGTCTGGCTTTGTATCCCTTCACTCCGTAATGCACTATGTGTATTTTTACATGGAAATGGACATGGCTGAAGTCAGGAACTGAATGGACATCTTTATGTAGCAGGTTTAGGAAGACGTTTGGTTTTGTTTACAGAAGAAAAAGATGAATGGGATGTCAAGGAATCTTACAGGAGTACTCTCTGATACAGAGGAAGCCTTTGTTTTACCTTCTCCTTGCTCTTTGCCACAGGCAGGTCACCAAACATGTGCCAGAATTCTACTTTGAAGGCACTTTGGGGATATTCTCACAGAAATCTCCATTAAAGTCTTTATGAATTTTTTTTTTTTTTGTGAGGAAGATCAGCCCTGAGCTAACATCCATGCCAATCCTCCTCTTTTTTTTTGCTGAGGAAGACCTGCCCTGAACTAACATCTATTGCCAATCCTCTTCCTTTTTTTTTTTTTCTTTTTCCTTTTTCCTCCCCAAAGCCCCAGTAGATAATTGTATGTCATAGCTGCACATGCTTTTAGTTGCTGTATGTGGGAACCGCCTCAGCATGGCCAGACAAGCGGTGCATCAGTGCGTGCCGGATCCGAACCTGGGCCGCCAGTAGCAGAGCGCACGCACTTAATCTCTAAGCCACAGGGCCGGCCCCTAAAGCCTGTATAATCTGTTGTTCAGTTGTTTGCATTTTTAAATTTTCTCTTCTGTCCTGCCTTAGGAAATAATGATATCCTAATTCAAGATCATGCTCCAGAGCTGACCCAGATGCGGCAGAAGTTACAGGAAGGGAAAGACATCTCTATTCTCCTCAGTCAGCACCTCAATGGCCTCCTCACCCACGAAGACTCTGACAACTACCAGGGGCAGGACTTCCGAGAGCAACTGGCTGAGGGACACAGGCTGGTGGAGCGCATTGACCAAAAGCTCAGCCCAAGTAGGGCGGCCACAGCCTTGATTGCACTAAGCTGCTCCAAGAGACTCCACTCACAAGGGATTTTTTTGTTTGTTTGTGTAGCCAGCTATTCTGGTCTCCATGTCATATCTGGGGCCATATCAAGACCAGGATCGGTGGTATGGGACTAGAGAGGACAAGTGCCCTGGGTAGAGGTCCTAGTATTCCAGCTGTCTGCTTCTTCCCTGATGGACAGTGAATTACATTAATTGATTTTTGAATGTTGAACCACTCTTGCATACCTGGAATAAATCTCACTGGGTTGTGGTATATTATTCTTTTTATGCTTTGCTGGATTCAATTTGTTAAATTTTGTTGATGATTTTTGCACCTACGTTCATGAGAGATGTTAGCCTATAGTTTTCCTTTTTGTAATGTTTTTGTCTGGTTTTGATTTTAGGATAATGCTGACCTCAAAGAATGTGTTGGAATGTATTCCCTCTGCTTCTATTTTCTGGAAGGGCCTGTAAAGAACTGACATAATTTCTTCCATAAATGTTTGATAGAATTCAACAGTGAATTTATGTGGGCCTAGTGTTTTCTGTTTTAGAAGGTTATTAATTATTGTTTTTATTTCTGTAGTAGATACAGACCTATTCAGATTATCTGTTTCCTCTTGTGTGAGTTTTGGTATATTGTGTCTTTCAAGTGATGATCCATTTCAAATTTGGGGGCATAGAACTGTTCATAATGTTTCTTTATTATCCATTTAATGTCCATGGGATCAGTAGCGAGAATCCTTCTTTCATTCCTCATATTAGCAATTTGTATCTTCTCTCTTTTTTTCTTAATTAACCTGGCTAGAAGTTTATCAATTTTATTGAGCATTTCTAAGAGCCTGCTTTTGGTTTTGTTGATTTTCTTTTTTGTTGATTTTCAATTTCATTGATTTCTGTTCTAATTTTTATGACTTTTTTTCTTCTGCTTACATTAGATTTAATTTGTCCTTCTTTTTCTAGTATCCTATGATGGAAACTTAGGTTATTGATTTTAGATCATTCTTCTTTTCTAATATATGCAATACAATACTATAAATTTTCCTCTAAGCACTGCTTTTGCTGTATCCCATGAGTTTTGGTTGTATTTTCATTTTTGTTTAGTTCAAAATATTTTAAAATTTCTCTTGAGACTTTTTTGACTTGTGTGTTACTTAGAAGTATATTATTAAATCTACAGATATTTTGGAATTTTGTAGCTATCTTTCTGTTATTGATTTCTAGTTTAATTCCATTGTGGTCTGAGAGCATATTTTGTATGTTTTCTGTTTTATATTTGTTAATGTGTGTTTTAACAGCCCAGAATGGGTCCAGTCTTAGTTAACATTTCATGTGAGCTTGAGAAGAATGTGCTTTGCTATTGTTTGATGAGTATTCTATAAATGTCAATTATATCGAGTTGATTGATGGTGCTGTTTATATCAACTATGTCTTTACTGATTTTCTACCTACTGGATCTGTCTGTTTCTGACAGGGGGGTGCTGAAATCTCCAGATATAATATTGAATCCATTTATTTCTCCTTGCAGTTCTCAGTTTTTGCCTCATGTATTTTGGTGCTCTTCTGCCAGGTGCATACACCTTAAGAACAGTTATATCTTCTGGGAGAATTGACCCCTTTTTTGTCCTCTTTATCCTTGATTATTTTCATTGCTCTGAAGTCTGCTTTGTCTGAAATTAATATAGCTATTTCATCTTTCTTTTGATTAGTATTAGTATGGTATATCTTTCTCTATCCTTTTACTTTTATTCTGTGTCTTTTTATTTAAAGTGGAGTTCTTATAGAAAACACATAACTAAGTCTTATTTTTTTATCCACTCTGACAGTCTATCTTTAAATTTTAATTTAATATTTAATTATATTTAAACAATTGATGTTGAAGGTGTTTATTGAAATACTTGGATTAATATCTACCATATTTGTTACTGTTTTATAGTCATTGCTTTTTTTCTTTTTTTGTCTTTCACTCTTTTTCTGCCTTCTCTGGTTTTAAATAAGAATTTCATGTGATTTCATTTTTTGCTCCTCTCTTGGCGTATCAATCATACTTCTATATTTTTTTTACTTTAAAAAAAATCTTTTTCAGTGGTTGCCCTTGAGTTTGCAATATACATTTACAACTAATCCAAGTCCTCTTTCTTATAACATTATATCATTACGTGTGAAGGTGCCTGTACCTTGTAACAGAGTATTCCCAATTCATTCCTCCCATTCATGATAGAATTGCTGTCATTAATTTCACTTATTCATAACCTGTAGTCATTGAGTACATTATGGCTGCTATTATTTTGAACTGTTATCAGTTAGGTTAATCAAGAATAAGATAAATAAACAATTTTGTTTTAATTTATTCCTTCTCTAATGCTCTTCCTTTCTTTGCGTAGTTCCAAGTTTCTGACCTATATCATTTTCCTTTGTTCTGTGGAATTTCTTTTAATATTTCTTCTTTTTTTTTTGTAAGGAAGATTAGCCTTGAGCTAACATTTGTTGCCAATCTTCCTCTATTTGCTGAGGAAGATTGCCCTGAGCTAACATCCATGCCTATCATGCTCTATTTTATGTATGCGATGCCTGCTACAGCATGGCTCAATGAGTGGTGCGTTAAGTCTGTGCCTGGGATCTGAACCCACGAGCCCTGAGCCATCAAAGCAGAGTGAGCAAACAACCACTACACCGCTGGGCTGGCCCCTTAACATTTCTTGCAAGACAGGTCTACTGGTGACCAATTCTTTCAATTTTTGTTTGTTTGGGAAAGTCTGTATTTTTACTTTGCTTTTGAAGGATAATTAACTGGATACAGAATTCTAGGTTGGCAGGTTTTTTTTCTCACACTCCATTCTCTTCTTGCTTGCATGGTTTCTGCAGACAAGTCTGATATAATTCTTATCCTTGCTCTTCTGTAGGTAGGTGTTTTTCCTCTGGCTTGTTTTAAGATTTTCTTTTTGCCGTTGGTTTTCTGCAGTTTAGGTATCATATTCCTAGATGTTTTGGTATTTTTTTGGTATTTTTGGTATTTTTTGGTATTTCCCTGCTTGGTAGTCTCTGCACTTCCTGGATTTGTGATTTCGTGCCTAGAATTAATTTAGGGAAATTCTCAGTCATTATTGCTTCTAATATTTCTTATTGTTTCCTTTCCTTCTGATTTCCTATTACACATATCTTACACCTTTTGTAATTGTAACATAGTTCTTGCATATTCTGTTCTTTTTCGTTCATTTTCCCTTTTGCATTTCAGTTTTAGAAGTTTCTACTGATATTTTTCAAGCTTACTGATTCTTTCCTCAGCCATGTCCAGTCTATTGTTGATCCTATGAAAGACGTTCTTCATTTCTGTTACAATGTTTTTGATTTCTAGCATTTCCTCTGAATTCTTTCTCAGATTTCCATCTTCCTACTTACATTACCCATATATTCTTGCATGCTGTCCACTTTTCCCATTAGAGCCCTTAGCATATTAATTATAGTCTTTTTAAATTTTTCGTCTGATAATTACGACATGTCTGCCGTAGCTGAGTCTGGTTCTGATGCTTGCTCTGTTTCTTTAAACTGTGTTTTTTGTCTTATAGTATGTCTTTTAATGTTTTGTTGGACGTCAAACATGTTGTATTGGGTAAAAGGATTTGAGGTAAGTGGGCCTTAGTATGAGGTTTTGTCTTTATCTGGCTAGGGGTTAAGCTGTGTTTACTGTTTAGTGTAGCTGTAGGTGTCAGAGGCTTAAATCTCCTCTGGCATTCTTGTTTTTGTCTCCTCTCTTGTCTTGAGTTTCCCTAGAGATTTCTGCTTAAATGAGGTCTTGCAGTTTTTTTAATTGTATTACTCTGTTATCATATAGGAGCCCTACTGATACAGTGCTGAGGTGTATGTGTGTGGAAACATTCTATAGTCCTGTGATTAGGTCTGTCTTCAGTGAGCCTGTGACCCTGGGAGTGACCTGCATGAGTACTTCTCAGGGTTCTCCCTCAACACTCTTTAGGTGAAAAAAGAAGGCTAGTTGGGGCTGGAATTGGGTATTTACCCTCCCCCGAGGTCAGTTAGGATCTGGTAAAATCTCAGTTGGTTAGGGTCTGGTAAAATAGTTTCTTAGAAGGCAGGCCTTGTCAAGAAAAACAGAATGCTCTGGATGTATTTCAAAATGGCTACTTTCCCCTCCCCTGGCCAGAAGCAAGAGGGGATTTTTCTGCAGTTTCCACTGCAAGAAACTGGTAGTTCTCCCAGGGATATATCTCTTCAGAAGCATGGGGGCCTTCCTAAGACTGCTCCCCTGGTGTTTTCAACTCAAACTTCTCCACACTGAGTCTCCAGCAATTAGTCAATTATACCTTAAGTTTTGCTACGCTGTTACTGGTTTCCACCCAGGTTTTTGCTCCTGAGTTTCTGCTCCAGTAAGTAGTAATTCTCTGTAGTCATCTTGCCTGTCTGTATCTCCAGTTTTTGGGGCAGTGGTTTGCCCTCTGACCTTCATTCTCTAATGGAACTAAGAAGAGTGGTTAATTTCAGTTGGTTCAGGTTTTTTCTTGTTGTGAGGACAGGAGTGATGACTTCCAAGATCCTTACATGCTGGACCAGAAACTGGAAGTCTCTCCAGACGTTTTGAGGGGAGAGCAAGAGGATTGTTTATTGTCTCCTTGGAGAAAGTTCCCACTGTCCCTAGGAACCAGCTTTATGCCACTATGGATGATATGGCATTAGGAGTCCAGATAGAAGCTGGCCAAGTATATGGTGATCTTGGGAACAAAAGACAGTTTTAACATTTTTCTAATTTTAGGCAGAGCATGCTGTGATGATGATACACTAGAATAGAGAAGTTTTATCTGATTGGTCATAAAGAAAGCCAGGCCATTTATTTAAATACAAAATAAGAGAACTTTCAGTACAATTCTCTCACTGTATCCTGAAATCATATGTAGGTGTTTATATCTCCAAGCCCAGATAGGCCACTGCGTTTGTAATGGGTGATGTGGAACTGCTTAATGCCTGACTGGACATTTCTGAAATTGTTTGCAGAAAATCATGAAGATGAGGAGGATGAAGAAGAAAAAGCATCACTGGACCTCAGGTAACAGTGAATGATCAGAGCCTGGAAGAAGATGGGTAAAACATGAGGAGGTTCCCCAAATGAACAGACTAAGAGGTCAAAAGTAGCTACAGATTTCGAATGCAAAGGTAAAAAAACTGCTGATTGAATGATTATGTTCACTTAATCAGTAAGGAAATAGCCTTCTAAAAAGATTGTCAATTGTCTTTGTGGTACTTGTCAATCTTACCTAAGGGAAATTAACCAGTCTCAGGGAATTTTTTCTACTGGCAGAATCTGTCTGTTGTCTCCTACATGGCTAAACTCAGACAAGATGCATATCTGCTATTTGCATGGTTGGCCTTAGCTTGTTGGCAGGGATTTCACAGTAAGAAATGTAACTAGACAAAAAAAAAATCAAGTCATGTCATAATATTAGGAAGTGGTCTAGAAGGCACAGGATCTCTGGGAATCTACAGTGTCTCAGGAACCTGTATTCCCTGGGCTGCTGTATGAATAATTCAACACAATTTCCAAACAAGATTGAACCACTGTTTTGGTTCTCTGTGTATGCTGCGTGACATGACTATATCATACAGGTAGAATTGAGTCTCCTTCCTCATCAAATGTTATCCAGCCAGTTCACTGAGCACCTCCTCCTCTCTCTCCTGCCCTCCAAGGCAGGCACACCCTGCCGTCATCATAGGAGGATTGTTTTCTTTCTCTTTGAGGGAACTGTCCCTTGCCTTCTGTGACCACTCCTCATGCTTCAAGTCAGGATCACCTAAGAATCTGGTATCCGATTCCTCTTGGTTTAATCATATTCTTTATCCCACTAGCCTGAGCAGAGAGGTATAGAAGGAAAACGTGAATGAAGTCCTGTAGGACTCACTGGATGAATGCCATATGACTTTTTCCAGTCACTATGACCTGTCTGATGCCCAACAGTCTCCCAGCACCACTGTCTTCTTGTCTGATCAGCATGCAGGCTGCTCTGCTCTGGATGTAGCTAGTAAGTACTCCTTTCATAGAGAGAATAAAGCTCCAACTGGTCCCCCCAGCTAGCCTCCATATTCTTTCTCCATATTCTCATACCTCTGTCCAGATAGAGAGATATCATCTCTTCCATCAGGTCCCAGAGACCTATCTTGGTTTGAATCAGAATCTAGGACTCAGTTTTAAGCATAGACATCAGATGCATCAGGCAGTTTTGCACTCTTCCTAGTTCCAGGCCTAATCTCTGTCACCCTCTTACCATGGTTCCTCAACTCCAAGCTGCAGTCTCTCTCTCTTCTAAGTTGGCTTGTCTTCAATAAGAAACCATCTAAGTACCAAAAGATAAATATCTCTTGAATGTGTCTGGAATTTTCCCTGAAGGTATGGCATGGACCCTGGCACCCTTCACCTCTTTGAATGGCAAGAATCCTGTTCTCTAGGTAGCACCAAATATTCTTTCCTATTTGTGGATGAATAAATTCCTTCCATCAGTCTAGTCTCAGTGTATAACTTCATCTAAATGAACAACAATCAGGTTATCTGATGGAATAAGAGCTGAATCTTTCAGAAACCTTTCTACACAGCAACTGAACAAGCTCCTCATGACCTTTAGGAGAAAAGATGTGTTTAATGTTTGCCCAGATTCAGGGCAGAGGACATCGTGATATTGATCTACCAGGTCAAGGACAGTCTGCCCAATGACTCAAGAAAGGAAGCTTGGTCACTTTTGAGACCTGAAAATGTTCAGACCCAACCTGAGGCCTCCTAGAATATTCTCAGAATATCCTGTTCTCACACTAAGAATACTTATGTCCCTGTGTTTAAATAGACCCCTGGGTTTGTAATGTGTCAAGAGGCAACTTTTTATTGTGACTGGCCCTGTTTGAATTTATTTGCAGAAACTTGAAAGGATCAGAAAAATGAGGAAAGAGAAAAGTGAATAGCCGCCAGATAAGTCTGATAATCATGGCTGTGAATGTAATGACATCTGAAGATCTCAAATCCAGGGAAAAGCAGAAAGTGCCAAATATACCTATTTCATCCAATCATCCAGCCTCAAATTATCACTTTTAAGATTGCTGTCTGTTTTCTTGAGAGTTCTTACATTGGTTTCCACCTTCTACTAACTTCTCAAGTTTAGTAACCTAGAATCAGTTTGACACAAGGTGAACTAACCAATCTCAGAAATTTCCTGCACTCAGGGAGAACACCTGTTCTGTTCTATTCGGGGAAAACCAGGATGAGATGCATATCTTCTTTCTGCACAGTTGGCCTGTTTGTTGGCAGAGATTTCATAGCAAGAAATATAACCATACAAAAAAATTCATATTGTGTCACAATATTGAGAGAAAGAGGCCTAGAAGGCATGAGATCTCTGGGAGTCAGCAATGCCCCAGGAGACTTCATTCACTGCACCTCTGTAAGAAGAGTGGAACAAAACTTATGCTTTGGAGTTGTAGGAGCTGTTGTGGTTCTCACTGTGTGCTGTGTGTCATAACTGTACCATCCAGGGAGAGTTGAGTCTCCTTTCTCAGAAACTTTTTATCTGGACAGTACAGTGAGCACCTGCTGCTCTCTCTCCCACCACCTTGGTAGCATCACTTAGTTCTAGTCATAGAAGGATTGCTATCTTCCTCCTATTTCAAGGGATGGCCTCTTTGCCTTCTGTGACCTCTCATTTTGTCTTCCAATCAGAACCAGTTGGGAAGTCCTGGTGTCCAATCTTGCCTTGTTTAATATTCTGTTCTCTTTGTGCCTTTGGGCTCAGCAGGGAGCTACAGGATAAGGAAGAAATGAATGATGTGATTCAGGACTCATTGGATGAACAGTGTTTGACTCTTCCCAGTCACCATGACTTATCTGACTCCTGCCACTGTCCCGACAGTATCACCATCCTGTCTGATGAGCATGTCTCCTCTGCTCTGGATGTAGCCAGTGAGTACTCCATTGTAAAGAGAATAAAGCTTCAAATGGTCTCCCAGGTAGCCTCCATATTCTTTTTGCCTCACTCATTTGTCCAGTTACGGAGATGTCTCTGCCAGGAGGCCCTGGAGACCCATCTTGGTTTGAATCAGAATCTAGGACTCAGTTTTAAGCACAGACATCAGATGAGTCAGGCAGATTTACACTCTTCCTGGCCCCAGGCCAAATCTCTGTCACTCTTGCCTCCAATGCCAAGTATTGAGTGATGAACACCAGGCAAACCAGGGTGGGAAGATTGAAGAGATCATAGTAAACTCTCAGCCACCACCAATGCATGTGCATAGTGGGGGTCTGCATGAGCTCCTTCTTTTGGGACCTCTGATCTCTCCCACAATTTTCTTACTAATTGTGTTCCTGAACCGAGCATTAATGACTGTCTAAGTAGGTTCTAGTCTTGCCTATATCTTTGGAGATGTTGTTACCATGGTTCCTCAGCTCTGAAATCCAGTCTCTCTCACTTCTAAGATATCTTGTCCTTGCTAAGCAGTCATTTGAGTACCAAAACAAAGACACCTGTCTTTCTATGTCTGGAGTTTTCCCTGGAAACAACGCATGGGCCCTGGTGTCCCCACCTCTATGAATTGCCAAGTATCTTGGACTCTCTAAAACACCAAATATTCTTTCCTAGTTGGAGTGTATAGGTTTCATCCATCAGTCTAGTCTTAGTATATAATCTCATCTATCTCAACAAGAACTAGGGTGTCTGTTGGGGCAAAGCTGAATCTTTCAGAAGCATCTATTGAAGGCTACAAGATATGTTCCCTATAATCTCTGGGGAAAAAGACCTGTTTAACTGCTGTTTGCTTGATTCAGGGCAGAGGACATGGTGATGATGATCCACGGTCTGAGTCAGTCCATTTGATGGGTCAGGAAGGCAAGCCTGGCCACCTCTCACAAGGCCCAACTTGAGGCCTCCTGCAGTGTTCCTCTCAGAAGATCCTGTTTTTTTTTCCCAGAGAATGCTGATATCCCTATGCTTGCAAAGACCTCTGTATAATGTGTGATGTGGGAACTGTGTGATATGACTGGCCTTGTCTAAACTTATTTGCAGGAAATCAAAAGGATCATGAGGAGGAGGAAAGACATGAGCCAATGGTCTCCAGGTACCTCATAATCATGGGCTGTCAATCCAATAGTGACATCTGGAGATGTCAGATCCAGGAAAAATAGAAAGTGTTGAACATACCTATTTTATTCACTCAGCAAAAAACGAATATCCCTTTTAAGAAGGTTGTCTTGGCAGTTCTTATATTGGTTTCTACTTCCCACTAATTTCTCAAGTTTTGTAACCTAGAGTCAGTCTGGTGCAAGGTGAACTAATCTCAGGTGTTCCTGCACTGAGGGAGACCATGTGTTCTCTCCTGTAGGAGGAAAACTAGGAAGAGATGTATATCTTCTTTCTGCAAGGTTGGCAGGGACTTCACAGCAAGAAATGTAACTGGACAAAAAAAAGTTGATATTATATCACAATACGGAAAGAAAAGGGCCTGGAAGGAACAAAATATTGGGGAGTTGACAATGTCTCTGGAACCTGGATTCATTGGGACAGTGTACATGAAATTCAACAAAATTATGCACAAGGGAGAGCCATTGTTATAGTTCTCATTGTGTGTTGCATGTCATGACTTTTCCATACAGGGAGAGCTGAATCTCCTTCCTCATCAGCATGTTATCTGGCCAGTGCACTGAGTACATGCTGCTCTCCCTGCCTCCAGCCCTTACAGCAGCCATTCTCTGCCCTAGTCAGAGGAGGATTGTTTTCTTTCTCCTCTTTCAAGAGATAGCCCCTCTGCCTTCTGTGACCTCTCACTTAGGCTTCCAATCAGGACCAGCTGGGAAGTCGTGGTATCTAATCCTTCCTTGTTTAATATTCTGTTCTCTTTGTGCCTCTGGGCTCAGCAGGGAGTGGCATAAGTAGAAGGAAATAAATGATGTGCATCAGGACTCATTGAATGAACAGTGTTTGACTCCTTCCAGTCACCATGATTTTTATGACTCCCACCAGCTTCCCAAAAGTACCACTGTCCCATCTGATGAGCATGTCTGCTCTGCTCTGGATGTAACCAGTGAGTACTCCATTGTAAAGAGAATTAATTTCCAAAAGCTCTCCCCTGTAGCCTCCACATTCTTTGCACTCACTCCTCTGTCCAGGTAGAGAAACGTCTTAGAGACCTTCTTGGTTTGAATCAGAATCTAGGACTCAGGTTTAAGACACACATCAGGTATGTCAGGTAGCTTTAAACTCTTTCTAGTCCCAGGCCACACTTCTGTCTTAGTGGAACTCACTGGAGAATGCAAGCTGTTAGAACCAAGGCAGTCCAGAGCGAGGAGAATGTGGGTACATGGCAGACTCTCTGCCCCTCGTACTGCTTATGCACTGAGTTTGTCTGACAGACCTTTTGACAATGGGACATGTCATCTCTACTTCAATTGTCTTGCTAATTGTTATTCCTGAACAGTGTTTTGAGCATCTATGGCTGTCCAAAGATGTTGATGGTTTTGCCTATATCTTTGGAGATATTTTTACCATGATTACTCGTCTCTGAGCTCCAGTCCCTCTCCTCCTAGTTGGCTTGTAGCTGATAAGCAGCCTTCTGTGTACCAGAACATAAACACCACTATCTATGCCTGTATTAGAATTTTCGCGGAATGCAAGGCTGGGCCCTTGCACCCTCCACTATCCAGAATGGCCAAGGATTTGTGCACTCTGAAGCACCAAAGATTCTTTCCTTTATGAGAGTTTATAGATGGCATCCATCAGTCTAGTTGCAATGTCTGTTCTCATCTAAACCGACAAAAACTAGGGTATCTTATTGGGCAAGTTGAAACAACACATCTAGAAAGCAGCGAGACAAGTTGTCCATGATCTCTAGGGAAAAAAAATGTTTAACTGTCTGTCCAGTATTCAAGCAGTGGTCATGTGTTGATGATCTATCAGATCAGGAACTATACTCGATGGCTCAGGAAAGCAAGCCCAGCTACTTCTCGCAAGACACATCTTGAGGCCTCCTGCAATGTTCCTCTCAGAATATCCTGGTTTTTCCCAGAAAATATTTATATCCCCGTGATTATATCAGCTCCATGTGTTTGCGATGTGTGAAGCAGGAGCTGTGTAATGTGACTGGCTCTGTCTGACTTCACTTGCAGAAAAAATGATCATAAGAATGAGGAAGGATAAGAGTCAATGGCCCCGAGGTAACTCTGATAATCATGGATTGTTAATGCTCAGGTGATATTTGGAGATTTCATGTGGAAATTTTAGGGAAAAACAGAAACTATTGAATATACCTATTTCATTCAGTCAACCGCAGAGTATTTCTTTTAATAATGTTGCTTGCTTTCTTTGCTGTTGCTGTATTGATTGCCACTTGCTATTAATTTCTTAAATTGAATAATATGGAGTCATCCAGAGGGATTAACAGTGCTCATAGGTTTGTGTGCCCCCACACACACCACCTGTTCTCCCCTACATGGTTAAAATCAGGGAGGACTACTTATCTGCTTTCTCCACTGTTGGCCTTAGCTCATTGGCAGGTATTTCACAGAAAGAAAAGTAACTAAACAAAAAAAAAAAAAAAAAAGAAAGAAAATTCATATGAAGAAGGCATAAGATCTAAATATACAGTGCTTCAGGAATTCACTTTCTTCTGCATGTAAATATTCAAAAAAATTATGAGCAGTCACTGAACATGTGCCAGAATTCTGCTTGGGAATGTATTTATAGAAATCTTTGTTAAAGTTCTTATCACTTATCACTACCCCATTTCCATTCTGACATATTTTCTATCCAACCTTAGGAAATATGATTTCCTAATTCATGATCATGCATGAGAGCTGACCTGGTTATGCCAGAAGTTATAGGAAGGGAGAGATGTCTTTCCTACTTGATTGGTAACTCAAGGACCTCCTCACCCACAGTGACCTTGAAAACTACCAGGGACAGGGCTTCCAAGAACAATTGGCTGAGAGACAGAGGCTGGCAGAGCACCTTGCCCACAAGCTCAGCTCAGGTAAGGTAGCCACAGGTCCTGATTGTGCTGAGCCACTCCAACGTCCCTGGCTCACAAGAGACTCCACATCTCCACTCATATTGCTTTTACCAGCTCTCCTGTTTTCCATGTCACATTTGGGGCCATGACAGAACCAGAACTGGCTGGGTAGGAGCAGAGAAGAGAAATGCACAATGTGGAAGTTGTAGTGTTCCAACCTTCTGCTTCCTCCCTGATGGACAGGGGCCTTTAGGGCAGGAGGTACCATCCACCCAACAGAAAGGAGGACATGATAGGAGGCAGCTTGTTAGAGTAAATAGAGCCCTGAGCTAAGTGTGGAAGTTTCCAGGCTCCACCCTGAGTGCTATCTTTACTAATAGTGGGCAAGTGATTGCTTTATCCTTCCTGGATTTCTGTTTCCTCGTCTCTAAAATGGTGAACAATGAGTTGTATGGTAGTTATAGCATTCAAATAGGGAATGTTCATGAGTGTATGTTCAAAAGAATAAAGTTACTCACAGGGTTGATTTAAGTTCTTAATGTAGTAGAATATGAGAGTGGGATGTTGGTTTACACTAGAATGTTTAGCATTTAACATGGAGAGAATCTTTCTTGATAAACAGTAGAGCAGACATGGAAGTCTCCATGAAGTACCAAGATATATGAGAGTCATGGGACAGAATTATTTTTCTTCTCCTTAGAGAAAGGAGGAGATTCTATGTGAAAGCCATGATGAGACATAGAGCCACTGAACTTGGGAACCAGCTTTATGGCAGGAGGGAGGATACACCTGAAGAAGCCCCGAGGGTAGCTGGAAAAGTATCTCTTCATCTGGGTAACAAGTTTAGCTCTTCGTCTGGTTCAACACAAAGCATGCCATTCTGGTGATCCATCAGATCAGGGCCACTTTGTCTGATTAGTCAGAATACTGTGGCAGGCCATTTCTTTAAAGACAAAACATGAGACCTTTCTGAACTCATACATAGATAATTTACGTCCCCATGCCCAGATAGGCCCTTGTGTTTATAATGGGTGAAGGGAAACTACTTAATGTCTAAATGGACTTTTCTGAATTTGTTTGCAGAAGATCTTGAAGATGAAGATGAAGAACAACTGGAATCACTGACCCCCAGGTAATAATGAAAGATCAGAAAGGGTAATGTGCAAGTAAAATATGGAGAAGGCTCTGGAAAGAACAGGCCCAGAGGTCAAAAGTAGTGCTTTCCTGGTACAAGGGAACAAAAATTGCTGATTGTACTGGTTTCATTCACCCCACTAATCTGGATTGTGTATGGTCTTTGTAGTATCTGTAGTGTGTCTCACTCAAAGTGAACTATCCAGGCCTAGGGATTTCTTGCACTGTCAGAGATGACTTCTCTTCTGTATGGTTGGAACTCAGTGTAAGTGTAAAATACATATCTGCTCCTCTGCATGTAGGCCTTAGCTTGTTTGCAGGTATTTCATAAAAAGGAATGTAAACATACAAAGTAAACATTCATATTTTGTCTCAACATTTAGAGAAGGAACCCTAGAAGTTACAAGACTTCTTGGGGTCTATAATGCCTCAGGAGCATGTTTTCACTGGGTCAATGCATGTAAAATGCAGGGAAAAAAATGTGGTTCACCAAAAATGAGGCAGAATTACACTTAGAAAGCTCTCCTGGTTTCCATGTCACGTTTGGGGCCATGACAGTACCAGGATTGGCTGGGTGGGAGCAGAAAGGAGAAATGCACCGGGTGGTGGTCATAGTGTTCCAAGTGTCTGATTCCTCCTTGACGGACCATGGCCTTTGGTTTAGGACGCAGCATCCACCCGGTGTTAGAGCACAGAAAGGAGGATGTGACAGGAGGCAGCTTGTCAGAGTGAAAAGAGTCCTGGTCTAAGCATGAGTTTCTCAGGTTCTTGCCTGATCATTGGCTTTAATAACTATAGGTGAGTGATTGATTTATCCTTCCTGGATTTCTGTTTCCTTATCTGTAAAGTGGGTCAAAAAATGTGTTGCATGGTAGCTATCACTATCAAATAATGGAATGCTCATGAATGTACTTCCAAAAAGGATGAAATTCCTAACTCTCTGGGGTTTATTTAGTTAAAATAGTAGATTCTGGTGGTAGATACGTTGATTTATACTAGAACACTTTTCATAAAGAAAATTTTCCCCTCTTACACTGTAAAAGCCAACTTGGATGAACCCATGAAGTGCTGGGATGTATAGAGGGGTGTGGCATAGGGTTTTTTATCCTCCTTTTAAAGAATGGAGTAGGGTCAATGTGAAAGTTGTGAGGGGATATAGAACCACTGAGTCTGTGAACCAGATTAGTGGAAAGAGTGAGGATATAACTAGAGAATTCCAGAGGGGAACTGGACAAGTATCCAGTGATATGGAGACAAAACATATTTGACATTTGACCAATTAAAATGAGAGCATGCCATGATGGGGACCCACCAGACGAAGGACATTTTGCCTTGATGGATCAACACACCATTCCAGGCCATTTCTTTAAAGTTAAACATGGAACTTTCAGTACAGTTCTCTCAGTGTATCCTGACTTCACACATAGATAATTGATGTCTCCGTGCTCAGATCAGCCTTTGTGTTTGTAACAGGAGAAGGGGCACTTTTTAACTTCTGTCTGGACATTTCTGAATTTGTTTTCAGAAAACCATGAAGATGAAGAAGAACAAGAATCACTGACCCTCAGGTATTAATGAATGCTCAGGGGCTAATAAGCAAGCATAAAATATGAGGAAAATACCTGAAAGAAGAGACCATGAAGTCAAAACAGCCCCAGATTTCACATGAAAGGGTGAACCAAAACTACTGATGGTACTGATTTCACCCACTGAAGCAATGATAGCATAGCCCTTTCAACAGGGTTCTCTGTTATCTTTGTGGGGCTTGTAGAGTCAATCTAACCAAGAGGAACTAACTGGTCTCAGGGATTTCTTGCCCTTAAAGACATTGTTCTGTCTTAGAAGGCTAGAACCAGGATGAGATGCACATCTACTTTCTGAACTGTTGGCCTTAGGTTTTTATAGGTATAACATAGCAAGAAAAATAACGAGACCAAAAAAATCATAACATGTAACAATATTGATAGAAAAAGGCCTAAAGACGTAGGATATCTGGGAATCCACAATGCCTCAGAAGCCTGTATTCACTGGGGTGCCACATGTGAATTCAACACAATTTATTCATAAAGTTGAAGCCGTTGTTTTGGCTCTCCATATGTGCTGTGTGTGTTGCGTGTGATGACTATACTTTTCAGGGAGAGTGGAGTCTCCATCATCACCTCATTGTCTGCCAGTGCACCAAGAAACTTCTGCTCACGCTCTCTCTCTGTCTCGCTCCTGCTCCAGGGCAGCCATGCTTCACCCCAGTCAGAGGAGGATGGTTTCCTGCCTCCCATTTGAAAGGATACCCTCATGCCATTGGACCCTACCCTTAGGCCTCCAGTCAGGACCAGCTGGAATGTTGTGGCATCCAAACCCTCTGGATCTAATCTTTTGTCTTCCTATCTCACCAGCCTCAACAGAGAGCTTCAGGAGAAGGAAAAAGTGAATGCAAGATACATTGGGTGAATGGTATTTGACTCTTTTCAGTCCTCATAATCTCTCTGCCTCCAGGGAACCCTTCAGAAGCACTGCCTTTCTGTTTGACGAGCCTAAATTCTGCTTGACTCTGGATGCAACCAGTGAGTACTCCCATCATCAAGTAGATAAATCCAAGTGGTCTCCCAGTTAGCCTCTATATTTTTTGTGCTCACCACCACTGTCCAGGTAGAAAGATATCATTTCTGCAGGCTCTTGGACAAAGTTTATGTACAGATGCCAGGTGGGCCTGACATCAAGATTTGATTTAAATGGTCTGGGGTGGGATTTGTGTTTCAGTGGATTTAAATATGTAGATCTTTCACCCATTTTTAAATTGGGTTGTATGTTTTCTTGTTGAGTTTTAAGAGTTCATAAGAGTTTTAAGAGTTCTTATCTTCGGATAACAGTCCTTTATTAGAAACGTCTTTTGCAACTGTTTTCTCCCAGCCTGTGTCTTGTTATTTCAGTCTCTGAAAAATATTTTTCTCAGAACAGTTTTTAATTTTAATAAAGTCTTGATTATCACATTTTTCTCTCATGGATTGTGCTTTGCATGTTATATCAAAAAAATCATCAACATACCCAAGGTCATCTAGATTTTCTCCTGTGTTATGTTCTAGGAGTTTTTATGGTTTTGTGTTTTACATTTAAGTCTATGATCCCTTTTGAGTTAATTTTGTGAAAAGTTTAAGATCTATTTGTAAATTTATTTTTTTGCATCTGGGTGTCTAGTTGTTCCAGCACTGTTTGTTGAAAAGACTGTCTTTTCACCATTGAATTGCCATTGCTCCTTTATAAGGATTAGCTGACTGTAGTTGTGTGAGTCTGTTTCTGGATTCTTTATTCTGTTCCATTGATCTATTTGCCTATTCTTGCACCAATGCCACACTGTCTTGATTACTGTAGCTTTATAGTTAGTTTTGAAGTCAGGTAGTACCAGTCCTCTGACTTTGTTCTTCTACATCAATATTGTGTTAGCTATTCTGGGTTTTTTGCCTCTCCATACAAACTTTAGAATCAGTTTTCCAATACTGATTCAATACATGAATTCAGTGCTATAAATTTCACTCTAAGCACTGCTTTGCCCCATCCCACAAATTTTGATAAGTTGTATTTTCATTTTTATTTAGTTCAGAATATTTAAAAATTTCTCTTGAGACTTCTTCTTTGATTCATGTATTATTTAGAAGTATGTTTTTTAATCTTACAGTATCTTGGGATTTTCAGCTATCTTTCTGTTGTTGATTTCTAGTTTAATTCTATTGTAGTCTTAGAGCATCCATTGTATAATTCCCATTCTTTTATGTATCTTAAAGGATGTTTTATGGCCCAGAATATGGTCTTTCTTGGTGAATGTTCCATGTGAGCTTGAGAAGAATGTGCATTCTGCTGTTGTTGAGTGAAGTACTCTGCACATGTCAATTATGTTTAATTTGGTTGATGGTGTTGTTTAGTTCAGTTATGTCCTTATTTATTTTCTGCCTGCTGGATCTGTCAATTACTGATAAACGAGTGTTGAAGTCTCCACCTGCAACAGTGGATTCATCTATTTCTCCTCGTAGTTCTATCAATCTTTGCCTTACGCATTTTGACACTCTGCTCTTAGGAGCATACGTGTTAAGATTGTTATATCTTTTTGGGGAATTGATCCCTTTATCAGTATGCAATGCCCCTCTCTATCCCTTATAGTTTTCTTTGTTCTGAAGTTGTTTTGTATGAAATTGTTATAACAAATCCAGCTTTCTTTTGATTAACATTAGCATGGTATATCATTCTTCATCCCTTTACTTTTGATCTATCTGTGTCTTTATATTAAAAGTAAGTTTCTTATACACAACATGTATTTGTTTCTTAATTTTTAGCCACTCTGGCAATCTCTATTTTTTAATTCATATATTTAGACCATTGATATTTAAAGTGATTATTGATATGTTGGATTAGCATCTACCATATTTGTTACTGTTTCTTTTCATTGCACTTTTTTTTGTTATTTTTTGTCTTCCACTCTTTTTCTATTTTTTTCTGATTTTTAATTGAACATTTTATGCAATTACATTTTGTTCATTTCTTAGCATATCAATGATACTTTTCTGAAACTTGTTTTAGGGTTGTCCTTGAGTTTGAAATATAAATTTACAATTAAATCTGAGTCCTCTTTCAATAACACTATATAACCTTTCACAGGTAGTGCAAGTACTTTATATCAGTGTATTCCCAATTACTTTCTCCTGTCCCTGAAATCATTGCTGTCATTCATTGCACTTATCCATAAGCTATAATCACTGATGCATACATTGCTGTTATTATTTTGAGCAAATTGTCATGTGTTAGATCATTTAAGAAGGAGAAAAATAAATGATTTCATTTTGCCTTCATTTATTCCTTCTCTGGTGTACTTCCTTTCTTTTTTGTAGACTTGAGTCTCTGACTTTGATGTTTTTCTTTTTCCTGAAGTATCTCTTTTAACATTTCTTTCAAGGCAGGTCTCCTGGTAACAAATTCCCTCATTTTTTGCTTGTCTGAGAAAGTCCTTATTTCTCTTTCCCATTGGAAAAATAATTTTGCTGAATACAGAATTCTAGATTGGTGTTTCTTTTTCTTCTATTTTTTTATACTTCAAATATTTCATTCTCTTCTTGCTTACTGGTTTCTGAAGTGAAGTGTGACATAATTCTTATCCTTGCTCCTCTATAAGTAAGGTGTTTTTTTCTCTGATTTTTCTTCTGTTATTGATTTTCTGCAGTTTTAATATGATATGTGTAGGTGTAGATTTTTTGGTATTTATACTGCTTGATGTTCTCTCAGGTTCCTGGATCTGTGATTTGTTCTCTGTCATTAGTTGGCGGAAATTTTCAGTCATTATTACTCCAAATATTTCTTATTTTCCTTTCTCTCTTCTCCTTCCACTATGCCAATTACATGTGTTAACCTCTTTTGTAAATGTCTTACAATTCTTCGATATTTTGTTTTATTTTTTTCATTCTTCGTCTCTTTGAATTTCAGTTTTGGAAGTTTCTATTGACATTTCTTTAAGTTCAGTGATTCTTTCCTCAACTATGTCCAGTCTACTGATGAGTCCATCAAAAGCATGCTTTATTTCTGTTATAGTACTTTTGACTTCTAGTATTTCCTTTTGATTCCTTCTTAAAGCTTCCATCTTTCTGCTTACACTACACATCTGTTTTTGCATGTTCTATGCTTTTTCCATTAAAGCCCTTAGCATTTTAATCATAGTTGTTTTAATTTCACGGCCTAATAATTCCAACATCTCTGCCATATCTGACTTTGGTTCTGATGCTTGCTCTCTCTGTCTCTTCAGACCTTCAGACTGTGTCTTTTGTCTTTAATATGTCTTGTAATTGTTTCTTTGAAAGCTGGACATGATGTACGGGATAAAAACAAACTAAGGTAAACAGGACTTTAGAGTGAGGTTTTATATTTACTGGCTAGGTGTTAGGCTGTGCTTATTGTTTGCTGTAACTGTAGGTGCCACAGGCTAAAATTTTTCTCGCATCCTTATTTTTGTCTCTCCAGTTGTCTTTGGGGTTCTCTAGAGACTTTTTCTTAAATAAGGCCTGAGACATGTATTTCTTTCATTTGTATTCCCCTGTTACTAAACAGGAGCCCTATTAATGTGGTGTAAGGTGTGGAGATGAGGAGTCCAATAGTTCTACGATTAGGTTTTAGTCTTTTAGTGAGCTTGGGTCCCTGGGTTGTGACTGTCACAAGTGCTTTTCAGTTCCCTCTCCCACCCTAGGTATGAAAGAGGGCTAGAAAGGGCTGGGGTTGGGTATTTCCTTTCCTCCCTGTTAGTTAGATAAAATCCCAGTTGGCTAGGGTCTGGTGAAACAGATTTTTTTGAGGGCAGGTCTTGTTAAGAAGAATAGAGTGCTCTGGACACATTTCAAAATGGCTACTTTCTCCTTCTCCCTTCTGGAAGCATGAGGGGATTTTTCTTCCTATCTTTCCTGTGAGAATCTGGTAGGTCTCCTGGAGACAAAACTCACAAAAGTGTTGAGGTGCTCCTAAGACTGGGCACTCCTTAGTTTGAAATCTTTAGACTTGTCCACACTGAGCTTCCAGCAACTCATCAGTTCCAGTTTAGATTTTCCTCCCCTGGTACTGGTTCTCAGGAAGGTTTCTGCTTGTAGGTTTTGGCTGTGGTAAGTGCAGATTCTTCATATCTGCCTGTCTGTGTCTCCACTTTTTTAGGGTAGCAGTTTGCCTTGTGATCTTAATTCTCCAATGGATCTAAGAAGAGTTGTTGATTTGCAGTTTGTTCTGCTTTTTCCTTGTTTTGTAGTTGATGACTTTCAAGCTCTTTACATGCCAGTCCAGAAACTGGAACCGAAGTACAATTTTAGTCAGAACTATAAATTCAGAGATGCAAGGAGCTCAACAAAACAGAAACACAAAGAAAACCACACTGAGACAGATCATTATCAAATTACTGACAACCAGTAATAAACAAAAATTCTTAAAAGAGCCAGAAAAAGGAGACACAATCTGTACAGAGGAACACCACCTCTGTAGGGGTGCTCCTCTGTAGGCATGACCACCTTTTATAAATGCAGCACATTTTATAAATGCATTTCTTATCAAGAAGTATAAAAGCCATAAGAAAAGAAAACAACATGTTTAAAGGACTGAGAGAAAAATACATCAACTTAAATTTCTATACACAGTGAAAAATATGTTTCAAAAATGTAGACAAAATGAAGACTTTTTCAGACAAACAAGAGGTAAGAATATTTATCACCAGAAATGGTAAAGGAAGTTCTTCAGGCAGAAGGAACATGATGTTAGATAGAAATTTTGATATACACGTAAGAATGATGAATACTGGAAATGGTTAATATGCAGATAAATAGGAAAGACTTTTTTCTTCCATTTTATATACTTTAAAAGTAATAAAATATTTAAAGCAGACAGTAACATTGTATTGTTGTGTTTATAAAATAAGTCGAAGTAAATTGTATGACAAAAGAACACACAGGATAAGAGGAAGAAACTGGGAGAATGTTGCTGTAAATATAATACATTGCTTGTGAAGTGGTAAAATATCATATGAAGGTGTACTGAGATAAGTTAAAGAAGCATATTGTCAATCTTGGAGCAAAAGATTAACACTCTAACAGCAATATAGCTAATTAGCCAACAGTTTAGATGAAATGGAATACTAAAAAATAGTAGTAGTAGAAGGGTAAGGAACATAACAAATAAATAGAAAGTAAGTAGTAGCAAGATGGTACATTAAATCCAAACATATTAATACTTTCATTGCATACAAATGGTCTAAGCATTCCAATTAAAATGAAGATATTGTCAGAATAGATTAAAAAGCAAGCAAATAGATTACATTAAAAACCACCTATTTGCAGTCTACAAGATATATTAAATTTAAAGACAAGGGTTAAAAACTAAAGAATGCAAAATGTGCACCACACCAATTCTAATAATGATAAAGCTGAAATGGCTATATTAATATCAGAAAAAGTAGACTTCAAAGTAAGGAATATATTACCAAAAATTCAAAAGGGCAAGTTTATAATGACAAAATTTCAAGTCATCAAAAATACATAACAAATCTAACTGCATATATATCAAATTTCATAGCTTAAAAATACAGGAAGTAAAATCTGCAGAAATGAAAGG
Source organism: Ceratotherium simum simum (assembly GCF_057802395.1). NCBI lineage: Eukaryota > Metazoa > Chordata > Mammalia > Perissodactyla > Rhinocerotidae > Ceratotherium > Ceratotherium simum. The sequence continues at coordinate 37,079,023 of NC_141901.1, forward strand.
AGAAATACGTAAATCTACAATTATAGTTGGAGATTTCAACAAACATCTCTCAGCAATTGATAAAGTAGATAAAAAATTGGTAATGACAGAATTGAATAAAAACTATCAGCCAACTTGATCTAATTGATGTTTAAGAACACTTCAACCAACAATTGCAGAAATACTTTTAAGTGCACACATCATTCACCAAGATAGAGAATATTCTGGATAATAAAAAAAAAATTTTTTTAATTTAAAAACAATCAGGTCATAGAAAGTTGTTCTCTGACCACTATGAAATTACATTAGAAGTCAATAATAAAAATATATCTAACAAATTCACAAATATTTGGAAATTAACACACTTCTAAATAGTGTGTAAAAGAAATCACAAGGGAAATTAGGAAATATTTTGGCTAAATGATAATGATAATAATACATGTTAAACATTGTGGGATCAGCTAAATCAATGTCAGAAAGATAATGATAGCTTTAAATACTTCTATTAAAAGAAACTATGAAGGTCTAAAATAAATGGTTTAAGTGTCTTCTGTAAAAAGCTAAAAGGAAAAAAAACCCAAAACAAAAAGAACTACAGCAAATTAAACTGAAAATAAATAGAAGGAAGAAAATAATGAAGAATGCCGAAAAACTGAAGAAGGACCAAGCAGAAAAATCAATGAAATCAGAAGCTATCTTCATTTTGTGTTAAAGCTAACAAAATTTGCCTATTTTTGTGGCCTCTTTTGTTCGACAAAAGCTTTTTGAGATTTAGCCATGTTGTATATATGAGTAATTTGTTCTTTTATATTGTTGAGTAGTATTCCATTCTATGAGTATATTATGGTTTATTCACTTTGTACTGTTTCTAGATTTTGGCTATTATGAATAAAGTTGATATAAATGTTCTTATATAAGATTACGGTAAATATGTGTTTTCATTTCTCTGGGTATCTAGGAGTCGAATGCTTGGTGATATTGTAAGCATATTGTGTGTATGTTTAAAATTGTAAGAAACTATTTTCTAAAGTGATTTTATTATTTGACATTACTAATAGCAAAATATGAGCATTTCCACTGCTCCACATTCTTGCTAATGACTTTTATGATTTTAACCATCCTTGTGAATAAGAAGTTGTATCTCTTTATGATTTTCATCGCATTTCCCTGATAACTAAAGAGGCTAAATATTTTTCAAGGGCTTATTTCCGATTGGTGTATCTTCTGTACAATGTCTATTCAAATATTATATTCGTTTTTAATTGGGTTATTTGCCTTCTTATTATTGAATTATAAGAGTTCTTTATCTACTCTGGATACAAATCTTTTGTCAAATATGTGTTGAGAATAGTTTTTTCCAATGTGGGACTTGCTGTTTCATTTTATTAAAAGTATCTTTTGAAGAGCTGAACTTTTTAATTTTTTTTTGTTTGTGAGGAGACCAACCCTGAGTTAACATGTGATGCCAGTCTCCTCTTTTTGCCAAGGAAGACTGGCCCTGGGCTAACATCTGTGCCCATCTTCCTCTGCTTCATATGGGACGCCGCCACAGTGTGGCTTGACAAGCAGTGTGTCAGTGTGCGCAGGGATCTGAACCTGCGAACCCTGGGCCACCAAAGCGGAGCATGCGCGCTTAACGGCTGCACCACCAGGCCGGCCCCCTGTATGACAGGTTTTGTAGGTTGTGTTTTATAAGAAATTTGCGCATTCCATATTAGTTTTCAAATTTAGTGATATAAAGCTGTTTAAAATATTATTTTATTATACTTTTAATACCTGTGAAATCTATAATGATATTTCTTTTTTCATATCTAGTATTGGTAATTTTATTGTTTTATTTTTTTAGTAGACTTACTAGAAGCTTGTTAATTTTATTAATTTTTTATAAGAACCAAACTTTGACTTGGATAGTTTTCTCTATTTTTGCCTGTTTCATTCATATTTGTTCTCATCTTTATTATTTTTAGCCCTTTATTTACTTATTGTTTACTTTTCTCTCTTGTTTGTCACTGTGTCACATAGATTTTTATGTAATGTGTTTTTATTGTTCTTCAGTTTGATATGTTTTCTAAATTCTCTTGGGATTTCTTCTTTGATCCATGGTTATTTTATTTTATTATTTATTTATTTATTTTAATTTTTTGTTTATTGAGGTAAGATTCGTTTATAACATTGTATAAATTTCAGGTGTACATCATTATACTTCTATTTCTGCATGGATTACATCATTTTGTCATGTTCACCACCCAAATACTAATTATAATCCATCGTCACACACCTGCCTAATTATCCCTTCCCCCCTTCCGCTCTGGTAACCACCAATCCAATCTCTGTCTCTATGTGTTTGTTTGTTGTTGTTATTATGCAAAGTGAAATAAGTAAGAGAGAGAAGGTCAAGTATCCTATGATCCATGGGTTATTTTGAAATGTGTTAAATAACTTCTAAATATTTGGAGATTTTCTAGATATCTTATTGTTACTGAGTTCTGATTTAATTCTCTTTAGTCTTAGAACATATTCTAAGCTTTCAGTCTCGTAAATTTTAACAAGACTTGTATTTTAGGCCCTTCTAGCCACTCTGAAGATTTTCTCCGTATTTTTGTTTTCATCAGTTTGACTACGGTGTCTCTAGCAATATTTTTTCTTTCTAGTTAGACTGCTTAGGGTTGGTTGAATCTCTTAATCAATGTTTTTCAACACGTTTGTGTCATTTTCATCCATTATTTCTTCAGAATTTTTTCTTCTTCATTTTTATTCTCTTCTTCTGGGACTCCTATTACTCATATTTTAGACTTGTTGCTATTGGCCCATTATTCTTTAGGTTAGGTTCATTTTTTTCTCTCTGCATTTCCTATTAGATAATTCCAATTGATCAGTATAGGAGTTCACTTATTCTTTCTTTTGCCCTCTTCCCTTTGTTGTTAAGCCGATTCAATGACTTTTTCATTTCAGTTATTAAACTTTTCAGTTCCAGAATTGCAATTTAGTTCTCTTTGAGTCTCCCTATCTGTTCACTTATCTAGATGATATTTGCCTATAATTAGGTGAACATATTTTATTTCAGATTTTTGCAAATATTTATGGGTTGCCTTATAGACTTTACTAAATACAATACTAGGCTATCTCAGCATCAATTTCTACTGTTTTTTCTCTTGTAATTGATTTGTATTTTCATACCATTGGGTTCAGAAAAACTACTTGGTATGATTTCAATCTTCTTAAATTTTCTAAGACTTGCTTCGTAACCTAACACATGTGGATTACTATTCAGCCACAAAAAAGAAAGAAATCTTGCCGTTTGCGACAACATGGATGAAACTTTAGGGCATCTAAATGAAATAACTCAGAGAAAAACAAATACTATGTGATATTACTTATATGTAGAATCCAAAAGTGTCAAACTCATGGAAACAGAGAGTAGATTGGTGGTTACCAGGGGTTGGGGGTAAAGGAAATGGGAAGATATTGGTCAGAAGGTACAAACTTCTAGGTATGAGATGAATAAGTTCTGGGGATCTAATGTACAGCATGGTGACTATAGTTAACAATACTGTGTTATATACTTGAAAGTTTCTAAGAGTAGATCTTAAATGTTCTCACCACACACACACAAAATGTAATTGTGTGAGGTGATAGAGGTGTTAACTAATCTTGTTGTGGTAATTGTTTCACAATATATACATATATCAAATCATCCTTTTATACACCAAAACTTACACAATGTTATATGTCAATTATATCTAAATAAAGCTGGGAAAAAACCCCTCATATTCATATATTTTTTCTGAATCAGGTTGAGGCTTGGTTTCAGGCTTTGTTAGGATGGGTCTAGAGTTGTCCTTAGTCTAGTGTATGTTGTTTACTCCTCATGTACAACCTCTCTGTTTTGTTAGTTTGATGCCCAGGTGCTAGAGATGTGTCTCTATTCTAACAACATCCAATGTTGCCAGCACTGTTTGCTCTCCTGTACCTCTGTTCTGTTCTCAACCCTCTGAAGCTCTGTGGCAGGCTTCATTTTACCTCAACCTCTATATGTGCAACCCAGGACTCAGCCAATAGATGGGGACCCCTTTGTATAGCTCCCTTCTCTCTAGATCCAGCTATTTAGGTGCCATGGAAACTGATGTTTACCCCTTTGGCCCAGTGTGACTGCCATGCTCTGCTTTGAGACCTGCTCACTAGCCTGCAGTCAGGAAATCCTCCAAGGTAGAGATCTCGGGAATTATAAAGCCCACCTTCTGAGTTCTCTTCTATAAGGGATCTATGCTGATGCTGCCTATTGTCCAAAGCCTGGAAACTGTCACCTCATGTTATTTTATTGAGTTATGTTTTTCTTTGTGGTGGCAGACTACTCTGCAATCACCAGAAACAGAAGTCAACAGCTATATTTTAAATATTGATTTCAGATATTTAATTTCTTTAGGTGATATTTACTATCACTTAGAATAGATTTAATTCACTGAGAGTAGATTTAATTCACTATTCATTACCTTTTGTCTTTGTGTGTCCCCACATTAAAAATGTGACAATAAGAAAACATAATTGGAGAACTAATAATGAGCTGTATCTACAAATCAGATAAATGGGACTAGATATTCCACACAAGCTAGAGATAGGGAAGCTTGTTGTAAATATTGGTACCTTTGTGCAAATCACCAATGGTGCTTCCTGAAGAGAAACCAGCTACCCAAATGTTCCCCTTCTGGGCATATAACTGCAAAAAGGAATTATTTTCTGTGGTTCAAATACATGTTTTCCTTAGGGCACAGGGTTTATTGATTTGAACATGGGCTGTGGGATCAATCTGCATAATCTTAGACAAGGCCATGGTTAGGGCCTTGTTTTCTGGAAATCACAATCAGAATGTAGATCCCACTGTTGATGAGGCCCTGTGTGCCCCGCCCTGTGTGACTCACATGTACAAATCAACCACCCTCAAACAGCTCACTTCTGGATTAAAGAGACCATATCTGACACTTTGGCAGACAATGCCCTTTACAAAAGAAATTTTATATATTTGCCTTATGGATGTTATAGATGCAAACTGTAGTATTCTTTGAAAATACAGGAGAGTGAGAAGAAATTTTTAAAAAAGAAAGCAACCTAGCATACAACTCAGATTTTAAAACACATATATGATGGGCTATTTCTACTGAATCTATTGTTTAAATGAAAATCTCAACTTTTACAAAATCAGTGTCAACACCACTTAATTGATTGCAGGAGGGTCCTTCACTTCAACTTCCAGATTTAAATTAAAATTGATTAGTCTTTTCTTTGCTTTTCTGGCTTTGATAAACTTGAAGGAGAGATAAGAAAGACATAATGAGATTCTAGCAATTGACATGAGGCTCTGCTTATATTTCTCCCTTTTCCCACAGTGTATCCCTTATCCAAGGGCCAGTCATTCCCCCTTGAACACTCTCTAAGGCTATTCTTTCTTTCTCACCCATATCTTTAACTAATTACCATCTTTTGAGTTTTTCCCCCAGCCATGGTCTGGAGCCTGTGAAGAGATAGTTTCTCATTTTTACATTTGAACATGGCAGGAGTTCCACAAAAGAAGTGAGAGAAAACCACAGGAGAGTGGGAATGGCTATTCACTCAGTGTAAGGCATTGCAGGGAGGTCCTAATTAGGCAGAATGTTGGGAGATTACAGTAGATTAAAATTTTTCATGATGCAACTGCTGTTCTTAGATTGGAATACAGGGATTGCTGAATTAGTGAATCTGAGAAGTGGACTAAATTGTGTTCATGTATATGTCTGTGTGCCTGATTATGTCAGTATTTCCATTTGAATCATTTGTATTTAAATTTAGCGTTGATTAGTGTTATCAAGAAACACATGTTCTGTGTTGTGTGTTTTTTGGATGCAAGAAAGGTAGTGTGATGCCATTTAGAGTCAACCACAACTTTCTCCTGTTGGCGAGGATGTGCATTTCAGCCAAGGACGGGCACCTTGTGCTCTGAGATGCAGTTTTCCAAGACTCTGGGACTCCCTTGCTAATTTCTGTCTGGCATGAGAAGTCTTGACACTCCTTCTCACTAAACTTCTTTTTGATGATTATTACATATATTTTTCAGTTTTCCTTTGACTTCTCTGTTCATTTCCTTTCATTCTCATGGTAGTAGCCTTTCACCTCTGGCCACTCCCAAATATATACTAGTCTTTTCCATGGCTTTACTGTTATCTATCTGATCTTCTTGTTTGTCTTGCCTAGGAATCTACATTCTGGAGCCAGCCAGCCTGGGTTGAAATCTCAGTTCCACCACTTACTGGCTGTGACAATTATGAGCATCTATATTTATTTCTATGAAACAGGAATAATGATTGTATCTTCATTATTATCTCTCGTAGGGATTAGTTGAGCTAATTTCTTACACTACTTAGAATATTTCCTAGCACATACTGAGTGCTCAGGGTTTTCTATTAGCACAAAGGTAAATATTATTATATTATTATTTCTTTCAAGCAATATCACCCAAACTCATAACTTTAACAATTATCTCTAAACTGACAAATACATATATCTCCAGCATAAGTTACTTTTTTGTTCCAGATCTACAAATCTCCATATTGATGGATAGATATTTCTTGGATATCTAATACACACCTCAAACTCATCCTGTTCAAAGCAGAACACATTTTCATTCCCTGGATCATGTTCTTTTCCTGCATTGTCAATCTTAGTAAATAGTAGCACCATTTATCCAGTTGGCTATACAATATTCTTGAAGTATCCTTGAATGTTTCTTGAATCTTTTCTCTTTTCACCATCATCACTTAATTAGTCACAAAATCATGATGCTCAACCTTCAAAAAGTCCTTTTTCTCTGCCATTAATCCAAGCTCTCCTAGTCTTTCCCCTTCTTAAATAGACTTCTAAAATTGTTTTCTGTGGTGTCCTGGTAAGTTAGCTCCCCAACTTTAAAAAAGTCTTGATTATTAGCATTTGCAAATTTGGGTGGTATAAATAATTCCACCTTGGCTGATTTCAAACTGCCAAAGTTTCACCAAACAACTAATATAATTCCTGAATATTTAAACATCAGCTCTCTTTTCTTAGGGAATGATTGGATCCAGCACCCTGTTGCTTCCAGTCAATATCTCTACCTTCAAACTTATTCTCTCCCTAATGTATTCCTCTAGATACTCATCAGAATATTTTTTGCTAAAATGTTAAAGTGATCAAGCATTCTTCTGCATAAAATCTTGTGTTACTTATTTTCACAATGAATTTTTCATTTCTATATCTCAGACAAAAGGCTACACATCTGTCCCTTTTTTAACCCTCTGGCCTCATCTTTCCACGTTACTGAATTTCAGTTGTACAAAACTCTTTATACTGTTTCATGCTTTTCAATATTTGCATGTGCCATTTCTTTTGCCCAGAACTCTTTCCAATGTCTTTACCTTGCTAAGAAAAATGATACCTACTGCAGATTAATTTCTTATTACGTGTAAGGACAGTGAGATAAGTAATGTGTATGCATTGTCTTGTTAACTTTTAAACCAACCCTATGATGTAGAGATTTTTACCATTTTAGAGGACCAATTAACCTATTTCTCCAATATCAGGCAACTAGTGATTGCTGAAGCGAAGATTCAAATCAGGTTTGTTCTATTCAAAGTCCTGCTCTTGACCACTATATTAAATTATTTCTTACCCTGCTAATTTATACAAACCTTTTAATCAACGAGCACAGATGTCATATCCTTTCAAAACCTATATAGATGCTATTTCTTTAATATCTTTTTTAATAATCCTCCACTTACAAGTGAATGCAAGGGCATTGTTTGTGTTCTCCTCCCACCTACTGGACTCTCTGTGTAAGAAAACAGGATCTAGTACTCTCATAACCTAAACTAAATTATTTGCCTCTTTGGCAAATTAATGATCCTCCATCCAGTTCCCACCTCAATGAAACTGTGATCTCCACATGTCAGTTTCAGCTTCTGGTCTATTGTTCTCAGTTGAAAGCAGAAGAGTTGAAGTTTATCTTTCCTCATACTTGATGTTGTGCCCTTTTCCAATCCCCACTGCATCCATCCTTCCTGTATTATCCTGTATTTCATAGATTGTGTTCTTCTTATTCACTCTTTTCTGAAAAAGATTAACATTCAGTTTCTGAAAGCATAATTAGTAACTGCCATATATAAGAGAAAGAGCTTCACAATAGAGTAAATACAATACATATAATAGTAACAGCAGGTAGAGATACATATGTAACTTGGGCTAGGTCATCTCAGAAGGCCATCCTTTTCTTTTGGTGAGGAAGATCGGCCCTGAGCTAACATCCATTGCCAAGCTGCCTCTTTTTGCTGAGGAAGAGTAGCCCTGAGCTAACATCTGTGCCCATCTTCCTCTATTTTGTATATGGGATGCTGCCACAGCATGGCTTGATGTGCAGTGCATAGGTCCGCACCCAGGATCCCAACCAGGAAACCCCAGGCCACCAAAGTGGAGTGCGTAAACTTAACCACGCCACTGGTCCAGCCCTGAGGGCCATCCTCTTATTATCTTGCTTTCTAGCCTTTGCTACTCTAGGTGTTTTGCCGCCTGGTAATTCTAGAACAATGAATTGTCTTTCTATTTCTTCTGATCCCACCTTCAAGGCAGCTGAGATTATTTAAAGCACCTGGGTACTGAGGAATTAGAAATCTTTGGTGGGTTTCTTTGGCTCCAGCCCTGTAGAGAAATAAAAGAACATCTGTTACAACAATCTTTCAGTAGATCATAAGGAATTTATAAGAAGCAAACTTCTGTAACTCACTAATTCTTTTTCAACCCTTCTCATTCATTCACTCTCCTTCAATATCTTGTCCTCATTGACTAGCTCCCTTAATGCACACTCTACAGTGTCTCACACACCTGAGCTATTACTCATCAATGCTATAGTTGCATTTATAAGCATGATCTCTTAAAGAGAGTGTAAGGAAATAAGAGAGGCAAAATTAAGGAGCTGTCCTAGAAGACAGATATAATGGATTTATGTAGCAGTCAATCAGGTAAAATGCTTATAGAGTTTATAGCAGAGCTTAAATTTTGGTGGAGGAAAGTGCTGGATGAATTTTACTAACTACTACCCTGAATTTGGACATGGACATATCAGTAACATTCTCTGTGCCTGTTTATTTTTTGGTTTGTAAATGACAGGATCAAACTACGTTATCTTCCTAGTACCATGCAATTCAATATTTCTCTGTTCTTCAATAATCTCGTTATGATAAACGAATAAGAGGAGACAGCACTGATTGGTTAGAGCAGATGACTAGCTGTTGAATGTATTTGTGTCTAGGAGAAAATAAGACAATCCATTTATTACTTTGAATACATATCCAGAATTCAAACTTGGGAAAGCAATCCATTCTTCAACATAAATTTATAAAAATTCAAAATAAAATTCTGTGAGCTCCAGTTGGAACTGGAGCTTAAGGAGATAAAATTACTAGCATGTCCCTATTGATCTAGACCCTGCACTGTCTTTGCTCATTGTGGCTGAGAATAGATAATATAATGATGATAAGATTTCTTAGTGAATCTTTTTCAAAGAAATTCCAAGGGGGTATCTTGGGTAGATGAACGGTAATAGGTCCCATTTCCTGTTGTGTGGAAACTTGACCACCTACCTCTAGTCAGAAGAGGATCCTGGGTTCCAATATTCAATCAGCAAGCAGACTTTGGCAAGCGAAGAGGCTTACTTTCAGGTGTTGGTGGAGAAAATGAAAAACAATTTTAAGGGATTACCTGATGTAACACAAACAACCCATACACAAATGTTCCTGATGCTTGCTTGTAAAGATTATCAATCTTGGGAGTTTCATTTGCTCTTTTGATAATGTTGTTAGGGACCTCAATCTTTTGATCAATACCAGCTTCAGACACAGGTGATGCTTCATTTATCTCCAGGATTCCTTTCCATTCAAAGTAATCTGATATGGCAATGATCTTTTTTTGTGTGAATTTCTCTTTCAAGTTGGTGTTTAAAACCTTCACTTGGAAAAATTAAAACCTTCACTTGGAAAAAATCACACTAGCCCACAGTAGCATGAAAATTGTGTTTTTTCCCTTTTCTGGGGAGTCATATTAGAATGGCTCTGTTGCTTTCAGTATCATCACTGTCATTGGGCCCTTTGGAAGAACATTTCCTTCTGGCAGCTACCTGGCATTGGATTTACATTATCTGATTCTGTGTTGGACAGAAATAGGAAAATAAACTTACAAGTTTGAGCAAGGAATACAAAGTTACTTTCTCATGACTAAAACCTCAATCATAACATTCGGGCACAACAACCTTCACAGATATTTGTAGCTGGGACCAGGCTAGAAAGGAATTGCTTAGCAGAAAGGAAAGACTAATGAACTGGTATGGCTTAGCCAGCAGAAGTATAAGGTAGCAGAAAATGGCATGGATGTTAAGAACACACTCATTTAAACAGAATAATCTTTCTGAATTAAAGCATGATCCTCCGCAAGAGCAGCACACGGCTGTGGATGATAAGGCCATTGCCATTGAGGAAGTACGTAAGAGATAGATTAAAATATAATAGTAAATTCAAATATATCCTTTACCCACTTAAATGACTGGTGGAAATAAAAAGAGTGAAACAACAACTTGGATAGCATTGAAAATGGACAACGGTGCCCACTATAAGCAACAAACACTAGGGTTTTCAGTTATCCCTGGTGTACCTAGGGCCATTTTGAGAGTCCGACTCATATTGCCTCCTCCCAAGAAATAGTGTTCTGCTATTACAAGTGATGAGAAAGACATGTAGTGGCTCATATTCCCTATTCTAAATTGGCTCAGGTAAGGGATATCTAATTAGAGCCAAGTCCTCCACTGTGTATCCACTGCATTTCCCAATGGCTGGGATGCTAACAGAAAAACAGAGGACAGGTTTGTTTACCTCTAATCTCCTTTCTCCACAGTGGCCTGGTTTATTTGAGCTGCAGCAGAGTACTTTCATGAAGCTGTTTTATCTGTAATAGGAAGTATAGCAGGCAAAGCTGGATCATGAGTCCATAGAACATGGAGCCACACTGTTTAACTCCACAGACCAGACGTACTTAGAGTGGTCTGAGTTGAGATATTACATATGACAATCTCCTATGAATGATTAGACTTTACTTGGATGTGGTTTCTCATCAGCGTTACCAGTTTACCCTAACAAGGGAAACACCTTTGCCAAAGCCAGTTAATCAGTAACAAGAGTTATACTTGAGACTAACAACAGTAACTGTGGACTGCACTATTCCTAGGTTGAAGAAAACTTGGAAAAGAGAAACAGGAAGTGTGTACCTCAGTTAATGAAGTGGAGGATGGAGTTGATGATGAGATCTGGAGAGATGGTGGACCGCCCATGGTTGCAGATAAGCTGGCTACTGAAGGATAGGCTGAATCTGCTCCTGGGTCACCTTATTCCTTTTTGTTCCAGTATTTTCTTTGGTTGTGTTTTTTCTTTTCTGAAAGTAATTTAATTTTCCTGTTAATGGTTTTCAGTATTTAAAGAAGCAGAACATATTTTCATTACTTTGTAGTTCGTTCTATTTATATGAAATGTGGTGTCCTTGGAAACTCCATGGAGTTCCAACCCATCACCTAAAGAGCTGGCCAGTAGGTAAGAGTGGACATAGATGGTAGTATTAAAAGAGGGATGGTTGGCTTAAAAGGAAACATTACTTCTCTAATCACCTCTGTGTTGTGATGGGAAGAGCACTGGTCTTGGAATTAGAAAATCTAGGTTTATGAAAGCATGGCCAAGATATATTTCCAATCTGATTGTTAACTCATCTTGATAATGGGGATTATGTCATCATATTTATGTCATAGAAATTTTTATAGTGCCTTGCTCTTTGTCTGGCACCAAATAAGTGGTCCTTAATTCCTCAACTTGGTAAATCTGAGCTGTTGAAATATTAATAAAGAGCCAAGTACTATAGCGGAGTTTCTTCTGTGAGGCTTCCAGCCTGCTTCTCTTCCTCAAGCTTACCTGAGCCACAGGAGTCTCCTCTGCTCTTTCAGATGTCAGATCTCCACTTGTGGTGGGTGCAGGTGTAGCAGCACCTGCTGCTTCTTGACTTCTCCTTTCCAAAGGAGTTAATACTTTTTTTCTCATTTTCATCGCAACTGATGCAAAAACAAAGAGGACATCATAAACACAGAGCATCTGGTCTAAGACAGCTGAAGCAGTTTCAATGTTATTTTCTCCCAGCTCCTGCCTGTGGGTCTAGGTACACTTTTGTCTACCTTGACTGAACTGGCCTGGCACAAGGGGTCCAATACTAAAAACACAGGCAGGAAGACTGTCTCATGCTTCCTCAGTGGTTTTCGTACTCACTCCCTGAGCAGTAAGCATGTCCTTCTTGTCCTTCTGACTCCCACGTACCTCAGTCAAACTCTTTCCCAACTCTGTTCCCCTATCACTTCCTTTTAATAAAATCTAAGGTTTTCATGATGCTGACTGGTTGGTCATGTTCTATAAAACATCTGTTAAAATTACAGAAACCCATAAAAGAAAATATGACATGGATTTGTGAGGTGACAAAATGGTGATATTGGCCTCTGAAATTTTAAAACTTTTGGTTTTACTCAGTTATTTTACAAGAGGGTAAGTTCTTCACATCTCTTGGAGGTAGGTTTTTATGTTAAGTACTGCTGTGAATCTGTTATTAGAGGGGATAATGATCATGGAGCAAATGTGCCTAATAGCACAGGCACATTAATTGGTTAAATGTAAATGTTTTTAAATGAACCGCAATTCTTAATTTATTCTTTTGTCATTTTCTAGCATTTCTAACATACTAGAAGCCTCAGCCTCTCGTCAACTCCCTGTCTTTTGTTCTTTATCCTCACCCCAGATACACCTTCCAACATATATCAATCCCCTTTATAGGAAAGGGGATGCCCTAAATTGTTAACTTGTTGGCATCTGAAGTACCACCATTGCCATGGCTACTGAGTCCTAAATTGGGAAAGAGATGTTTCAACTATAACTAAGTCAGGGTTCTAATCAAGGTTGAGGATGGTGCAGAAAGAGTAAAAGTGAAGAGTTCTTGCTCATTACCTTTTAACTTTTCATTTTTAAGAATTTTAACAAGTTCTTTGAGTTCTCCTATGTGTTTATACAATTCTATCAGTTTGACAACACAGGCAGCTCCTTGGAACTTTACTGCCATCAAGTCAGCAATCTGAATTTTATTATATTCTTTTTGAGTTTTTGTAGTCAGTTTTAAATCATCGGCCAGTAAAGACTTAACCATGCTGAAATGATAATCACTGATGGGCTCTAATCCTTTCAGCAGTACAGTTCTCTTACATGCATTCACCATCTCTCAATTTGTGGACGAGACTACAAGAGAAAAATAACACAGTGTTACACATTTATACAGACAATTTAAAAGACAGTTATTGTCTATGTGAGGGAGTGGCTCACGTAAAAGTGTAGTCCTTGGGTGTGACACTCCTTGTATGTGACAAAGAGGAACTTAATTAACAGATATGTCATTGTGGAAAATTGGTTGACAAATGCTGTATTAGAAAGGTCTAAAAAATTCTTCCTTATTAATGATGATAGTTGAGTTGGTCCTGGGTGATTGTGATGGAAGTAGGTCCAGAAACAGATAATTGTTACAGTGTTTAGACTATGGGCTTTGTAGCATCAGAGTCCCTGGTTCCTCTTCACATCCTTTATTGGGACTGGAATCTACCCCTGAATGTCAGCCTTTCGGTTCCTGACTCTTCTCACACCCACTGTGACTTAAGTGGCCTATGTATAAATAGGGCTGTATTTGTGAATATCAACATCTGTGACCATCTTTTTGACACAGTAGTACAGTTCCAAGCTAGGATTCCTACCCTAATCCACTTGGCTCTCCCCTGGTCAGCTGTCGTTAACATCCCTGGGGCTTGAACTATATTCTTTGTGTCCTCTATGCTCATGTCACCATTTTGCTGGACTTCTATCCTCTCCCTAGTGAAGAATTACAGCATTTGTATTTTGGTCTTTTTTTTTTTTTTTTTTTGGTGAGGAAGATTGGCTCTGGGCTAACAGCCATTGCCAATCCTTCTCTTTTTGCTGAGGAAGATTGGTCCTGGGCTAACATCCATGCCCATCTTCCACTACTTTATATGGGATGCCATCACAGCATGGCTTGACAAGTGGTGCATCGGTCCGCACCCAGGGTCTGAACCTGTGAACCCCGGGTTGTCAAAGCGGAGCATGAGAACTTAACTGCTATGCCACTGGACTGGCCCCTGGTCTTGAATTTTAACAAGCATTTATTTTCTTCCTTCTAGTTTTATTTTCACTAAATAGTTATTGTCAGACAACCGAACATCTTTTTATAAAAGCATGGCTGTATCTTTCCTGAAATTCTTCAATAGTTTTCCCTTTTATTTAATAAAAATTTCCACTTCTTAGCATAGCTTGAAAGGCCTTAATAATCTATTGCATTTTTACTTCTGTTACTTTTGTATTTTCTTATCTTATACTCTAGAAATATACAATATACCTCTTTTAATTTTTTTCAAGCCTTGTGACTTTACTAGTTCCTTTTCTGCTGCCTGGAAAGCCATTCCTCTCTTTCTTCCTTTGACTACCTCTTTACAGCCTTCAATGCTCAGCTGAGGCTTTGTCTTCTGAAAGCTACCAGAAGCCATATTGGAATAAGTTTCACTCCTCTGGACCTCTTAGCACCTTGTGCCCCTCCTTGATGGCAGTCAGTGCATGGACTGGATTCCAATTTTCTGTTTAAATTCATGAGTTCCTTTAGTTTAAGGAGTATGTGTTTATGTACCTTTCGTATAATTGGGTGTTCAAATTCTTAGGGCTATGAATTGCTGTTTCATGTGAGAACATGAGCATACTCAGATTGGTCAGGCCCGTAGAGTGAAGGAAAAGTCAACACAAAGACACATTGTAGTGAAACTTAAAAATATTAAAGTGAAAATTCTGAAAGCTTCTGGAAATAGTGAGTAGAACACCTACAAAGCTTTAAAGATTTGATTGAAATTGATTCTCTATGGCCAAATTGTCTGCAGCAGGACAAGAGAGTGATTTTTATTTAGTACTGGTCCAAAATTTCATACTTGTAATTTCAAAAGTCATTAAACTACAAAAATAAAAAGATTTTTCTTTTGGGGGGTCACATGGGATGAGGGTTGGGAGGGAAGTGCAGCAACAAAATATATTTGCAAATTATGAAGATGATGTGAAGTGATATGTGGTTATTTATAGTCTGTATTATTCATTCCATTTTAGTGTAAATAGTCATATGGTTTGTTTAGAAATAATAATGCATTTCATCTTGGGGTGCTAATCTTATCTCCACTGGGGCACTTTGTAATGCAGTATATAAAGTATATGCACTGAATAGACTTTCCAAAGTCCTTAAAATAATGCATTCCAAAATGCACCTGTTCCAAGAGTTTCAGATGAGATGCTATGAACCAATATTCAGGAAAAAATATTTTTGAACTAGAATTTTGTATCTGGTCAAAATATTATTTGAATATTATGTCTTAAAAAAAACCGTTCTCCTGCTTACTAAGAATGACATCAGCAAGATGGCAGACTAGGAAGTTTCCACCCTCATCCCTCCATGAAAATATCAAAGAAACAACAACATAAAGATGAAAGTAGCTTTGTGGGAACTCTAGAAACTAATAAAGAAGCTGAGGCAACAAGCAAATGCCAAAACCAAGAAAAAGCCACACTCCAAACAGTAGGCAATTTGATGACACCTTTGCTTGTTCTCGCCCCATCCCACCCCCATTGTGGTGTGGCATGGTCAGGAGGAAGCTGCCCAGTTCCCAGTTACTCCTTCAAACTGGAAGAAAGGAGTGGAACTGCTTCAATATTCTGGCTTGTGTAGGGGTGCCCAAGGGATTTGTTTCTGTCTCATCTGATTTGGAACATTGATGAGAATGGATATCAGGTTTGAGGCCACTAAAAGCAGTGGTAGGTGCTCTAGCACGTGAGAGCTACATGGGGACTACAGACCCATGGGCACCAGGGGGCAAGAGATTATGGAGAGAGTAATACAATAGATCATCCAAGGCCCCGAGAAGAACCAGAGTGAGATTCTTGGGGAAACAAATGCATTTAAAAGCAGCTTTGTTTGAGGGAGAATTGGAAGGAAAGCACATGCACAGCCCAGGGAAGACATAAGCCTAAAAACGGCCTGAGAGGACCTTGAACCTTCCCATGGAGCTGAATAGTAAATGTCTTCCCCTGCATGGAGCCAGTCCGCAAAAACTAGGAGAGATGGCTATTATTTCAGATGCCCATTTTTCAACAAAGACGACAAGGTATACAATGAAACAAGTAAACATAGCCTATTCAAAGGAACAAAATATATCTCCAGAAACTTACCCTAAAGATACACAGGACTGAGACTTAAAAAAGAATTTTAAACAACTGTTTTAAATATGATCAGTGAATTAAAGGAGAAAATGGGTAGACAATTAAATGAAATAAGTAAAATGATATATGAACAAAATGAGAATATCAACAAAGAGATAGAAATTATAAAAAAGAGTCAAACAAAATTTCTAGAGCTGAACAACACAAAACTGAATTGAAAAGTTCATTAGAAAGGTTCAGTAGCAGACACAAACAGGAATTAGAATCAGTGAACTTGAAGACAAGTCATGTGAAATTATCAAGACTGAGGAGCAAAAAGGAAAAAGAATGAAAGAAATTGAACAGAGCCTAAAGGACTTATGGGACACCATCAAGCAGGTCAATATATGCATTATGGCAATACTAGAAGATGAAGAAAAAGAGACAGGGTCAGAGAGATCATTTGAAGAAATAATGACTGAAAACTTTCCAAATTTGAGGAAAGACGTGGATACACAAATACAAGAAGTTTAATAAGCTCCACCTAAGATAAACCCAAAGGGATACACACCAAGACACATTATAACCAAACTATCAAAAGTCAAAGACAAAGTTGCCAAGAGAGTAAATCTTAAAAGTTCTCATGACAAGAAAACATATTCGTAACTTTGTATGGTGATGAATGGTAACTAGACTTACTGTGGTGGTCATTTTGCAGTGTATACAAATGTCAAATCATTATGTTGTGTATCTGAAACTAATATAATGTTATATGTCAAGTATACCTCAATGAAAAAAAGTCAAAGAGAGAATCTTGAAAGCAACAAGCAGAAAGCAACTTATCACTTACAAGAGAGCCTCAATAAGATTATCAGCAGCTTTCTCAACATAAACCTTGCAGCCCAGAAGGTAGTGGCCTGATATGTTTATTTACATATATGATATATATAAATGATATATTTAAAGTGTTGAAAGAAAAATCTGTCAACTAAGAATACTATACGTTGCAGCTCTGTTCTTCATAAATGACGGGGAAATTAAGGAATTCCCAGCTATACGTAAGCTGAATGAATTTATTATCTCTAGATCTGCACTACAAAAAAGTCTAAAGGGAGTCCTTCAAGTTGAAACAAAGGATGCTAAACAGTAACTTGAACCATAAAAAAATATAAAGTTCTCTGCTACAGGTAAATATATGGACAAATATAAAAAATTATAACAATTTTGGGCTATAACTCTAATTTTTATTATTTCGTAAGATTTAAAAGACAAAGCATAAAAGTTATAAACCATATTGAGGAATGATCAAAATCACATCATCATCTCAATAGATGTAGCAAAAGCATTTTGCAAATTTCAGTACCCTCTCATGACAAAAACTCTTGACAAGTTGGGTATAGAAAGAATCTACTTCAATATAATAAAGGTTATATTTGACAACCCCACAGCTAACATTATACTCAACAGTGAAAAACTGAAAGCATCTCTCTAAGTTCAAGAACAAGACAAGGATTCCCACTCTTACCACTTCTGTGTAACACAGTACCAGAAGTTTTAGCCAGAGCAATTAAATAAGAAAAAAAAAAAAAAACATGCATATTGGAAAGGAAGGCATAAAATTATCTGTGTTTGCAGATGACATGATCCTATATGTAGGAAATTTTAACCAAAAGGAAAGTTCAACCAAAAAACTGTCAGCACTGATAAACAAATTCAGTAAAGTTGCTGGATACAAAATCAACATACAAATATCAGTGGCTTTTTTATACACTAGCAATGAACCATCTAAAAGGGAAATTGGGAAAACAATCTCAGTACAATAGCCTCAAAAAGAATAAAATACTTAGGAATAAATTTAACCAAGTACACAAAAGACTTGTACACAGAAAACCACAAAACACTGAAGAAAAAATTAAAGGAGAAACAAATAAATGGAAAGATATCTCATGTTCATGGACTGAAAGACCTAATCTTGTTAAAATGTCTATACTACCCAAAGCTATCTACAGATTCAATGATATCCCTTTCAAAATCGCCGTAACATCTTTTATAGAAACTGAAAAAAAAAAATCCTAAAATTCATATGAAACCTCAAAAGACCCAGAATAGAGAAAGCAATTTTGAAAAAAAAGAACAAAACTGGAAGCATGACACTGCCTGATTCAAAATATATTACAAAACAATAGTAATTAAAACAATATAGTACTGGCATAAGAAACAGACCATCAGACCAATGGAACAGAATAGTGAGCCCAGAAATAAACCCACTAATCTACAGTCAACTGATCTTTGACAAAGGTGCCAAAGATCCACCTGGAATGGAAAAGTATAGTCTCTTCAAGAAATGGTATTGAGGAGACTAGATATCCACATGCAAAAAAATGAAATTGGACCCCATACACCAAAATCCACTCAAAACAATATGATCTTATTTGCAGAAAATCCTAAAGATTTCACTAGTAGAACTAGTAAATAAATTCAGCAAAGTTGCAGGACAAACACACGCAAATCAATTCCATTTTTATACACTAACAAAGAATAATCTGAAAACGAAATACAGAAATAATTCCATTTATATTGGCTTCAAAAATAATGAAACACTCAGGAATAAATTTAACCAAGAAAGCAAAAGACTTGTACACTGAAAACTACAAAATGTTGATGCAAGTAATTAAAGAAGATACAAATACATGGGAAGTCAATCCATGTTCATGGATTGGAAGTTGTAATATTGCTAAGATGTGAATACTACCCAAAGTGATCTACAGATTCAATGCAATCTCTATCAAAATCCCAATGGCATTTCTTTTGCAGATATATAAAAATTCATCTTAAAATTTATATGGAATTTCAGGTGACTCCAAATAGCCAAAATAATCTTGAAAAGAAAGAATAAACTTGCAGGTCTCACACTTCTTGATTTCAATCAAAACAATGTGGTACCGACATAAAGACAGACATGAAATAGACCAATGGAACAGATTAGAGAGCACAGAAATAAACCTTCACATATCTGGTCAAATGTTACAGGTGCCACGACCACTTAATTGGGATAGGGCAGTCTTCTCAAAAATGGTATGGGGCAATCAGGATATTCACATGCAAAAGAATGAAACTAGACCTTTATCTATACATTATACAAAAATTAACTCAAATAGATCGAACATCTAAACATAAGATCTAA
Source organism: Ceratotherium simum simum (assembly GCF_057802395.1). Taxonomy (NCBI): domain Eukaryota; kingdom Metazoa; phylum Chordata; class Mammalia; order Perissodactyla; family Rhinocerotidae; genus Ceratotherium; species Ceratotherium simum. Next base: position 37,098,535 of record NC_141901.1, read on the forward strand.
AACTGTGAAACCCTTAGAAGAAAACATCAAAGAAAAGCTTCATGACATTGGATTTGGCAATAGTTTCTTTGATATGACACCAATGTACAGCCAACGAAAGAAAACAAAATAGGTAAATTGGACTGTATCAAAATTAAAAACTTCTTTGCATCAAACTATACAGTTAATAGAATGAAAGGAAACCTATTAAATGAAAAAAAAATTTGCAAATTATATATCTGTTGAGATTAATATCTAGAATATATAAAGAACTCCCATAACTCAATGAAAAAAAACAAACAACTGGATTAAAAAATGGGCAAAGAACTTGAGTAGACATTTCTCCAAAGATGCTATATGATTTGACAATAAAGACACAAGAAGATGCTCAACATCAATAATTATTATGGAAATTCAAATCAAAACACAATGAGATATCACATCACATCCACTAGGACCGCTACTGTCAAAAAACCTGAAAATCACAGGTGTTAGTGGAGAAATCAGAACCCTTGTGCACTGTTGGTGGGAATGTGAAATGATGCAGCTGCTATGGAAAACAATATGGAGATTCCTCAAAAAAAATGAAAAATAGAATTATAATGATCCAGTAATTCCACTTTTAGGTATATACTCCGAAGAAATGAAAGCAGGATCACAAAGAAATATTTACACCCTCATGTTCATTGCAGCATTATTCACAATAGCCAAAAGGTTGAAGGAATGCAAGTGACCATCAATAGATAAATGGATAAACAAAATGTAGAATATACATTCAATGGAAAATTATTTCATCTTATAAAGAAAGGAAATTCTGACACATGCTACAACATGGGTGAACTTTGAGAACATTATGCTAAGTCAGTCACAAAAAGAAAAAATGCTGTATGATTACACTTATATGAGATACCTGGAGTATTCAAATTCATAGAGAGAGAAAGTAGTGTTTCTGGTGTTTGCCAGGGCCTTGGGGGAGGAGGAATGGGGAAATTGTTGCTTAATGGGTATTGAGTTTCAGTTTTGCAAGATAAAAAAAGGTCTAGAGATTGGTTGCACAACAATGTAAATGTACTTAACACTACTGAACTGTATACTTAAAAACGGTTAAGATGGTAAAGTTTATGTTACATGTATTTTACCACGATTAAACAAAACAAAACTATTCTCATACTCTAAGCTTCAGAAGTTTTGCAATACATAGACCCACACCAACAACTCTTTGGGAAGAATGATTCAATACGAAAAGAAACAAATCTGAGAAATGTTGGAGGCCAAAAGGGAAGTAAGAATGAACAAATACCTTCATTAGGGGTCTTAACAAAAATAAGTAAGACCAGAACCAAAGAGAAGAAAACAGCAAATATATCAACATAGTAGGGTTGGAGGTTGGGGACCAGAGGATATGAAAGTTTGCTAAGTCTCTTGTCTTTCAGGGGAAGATAGATAAGAAATTTGGCAAGAAAGGAGAAGAAGAAAGCACAGAATACGTGTTACAAATTGAAATAAACTAAGATGGCAGAATCAAGTTAAAATATATACATAAAATATGTACATAAATGGACTAAATTCACCAGCTAAGAGACAAATTTTTTCAATTTGGATTCAAAATAAACCCAACCATATGTTGCTGACAAAATAAACATACAGCATAAAGTCTCTTACAAAAAAGTTGGAAAAAATTATCTTATTTAAACCTTAACTTAAAGAAAGCCAGTTTAGAAATAATAGTGTAGCTTAAAATAGATTTTTAGGAAAAATGTATCAATATAGATAGTTTCACTACCTAATGATAAAATATTCAACTCCCAAGAAAATACAATTTAAATTATGTATTTATGCAATAAAAACATATATATACATAATTTGTTATTTATATTACCTGATATGGCAACATATAATCAATTTTTCTTTTTCTTTATTCACAAATATGCACACATAGTATATATACTTGTGTATACATGTAAACTATATATAAAAATATATGGTGGAAATCAAAAGAACTACAACGAGAAATTGACAAAATCACCATAGAGTTGGAGATTTCACCATATCTCTCTCAATTGCTGAAAGAACAAGGTAAAAAAATTAGTCAAGATTTAGATTTAGAAGATTTGACTAACATAATTAACAGGCTTAAGAAACTTTATCTGACTTATAGGATTCTGAATTCAGTATTTATAAACTCTTCTCAAGTAGATGTGAAACAATTAGAAAATATTCCTCATGTACCAGGCCATAAAAATGTCAAAATATATCCCCAAATGTAGGTAATACATTTAAGTGTCTCCTCCTGCCTCTTCCTTATACCTTGGTACCAAAGTTATCCATGACTGAGTAAAGAATGGGCCATCAGGAAAGGATTGAAATGAACGCCTCTGACCCTTGTTGTAGAATGAAGCTTAAAATAAAATTAAACTGACTCATGAAAAAGTAAAGAAGCCACATTTTTGTGCAACTGTATGTTTGGAATTGAGAAATTATCTACTTGTGCATATTCTAAAATTGGGATAATACCATACAATATCATGTAATACAGCTTTATATCCTGCTTTATTTTTTACTTAATATTATTTCATGATAATTTTCTCATGCCACTGTCTTGTGTTTTACCCAGGCCTCACACCAGTCACTAAGTTTCCTACTCATCCTCTAGAGAAAAAAAACAAGCCTTCTTCCAAACACAAGCTTGTGGCAATAGACATGTGAGAATGAATTTTAAAACTTGCTATAGTCAAAATGCGTTCCCTTTTGTTCAGGCCTCATCTGCAGTGGAATAAAAGTTGTCTATTTTCTATATTGATAGATAAAGGATCAGAATCAAGCCACTTCAGTTTTCACTTTTCTGAATATTGTTGATACCACCCTTATACTCCCAGACAATCTCATAATTAATTGTACACTGTGATCTTATGGTTACCAACTAGGTACCCAGGTCTTTCTCTAGAGAAATTCCCACAGATCTCACCTCTCTGGATACTTCTTGCACAGCAGTCTTTAGAAATCCAGGTATCACTGTCTTGCCTGAATAAAAAGATAAGTCAGAAAAGCTCTGCAAAGACTGTACTTCAGGATGTTATAATCTCGCGAAAGGCTGGGAAAATGAAGTATTCTGAAAGATAAGGATAAATGGCAATGGAGTCACTTAAAAACTCAATTATTGATGTCCCTCCCTCCCTGTGCTAACTTCTAAAGAGAAACAAGTTATGTATTTATGAAATAATTTTGAGGCTCCACCTATCAAACTTTGTAGCTTTCTGTTTCAGTAGTCAGAGAAATTGAACAGTTTCCTGTTCATAAACAGTAATCTTAGCCACAAGGAGAAAAGATAGTTAAGCGCTCCTTCTTTGCTTTTTTTGACTTAAAAACATCGGTGGCTGAAAGGAGTTTGAATATTAGAATTTTCTTATTCAGCTGGCTTAACGTGTGGGTCATCAGAAACCTATAGCCCCCTGAATGAGGCTCAATATATCATATGGGAAAGCTAAATCACCTAGTCTCTTCTCCTGTTTTCCTGTTCACAGAGTAGCAGTGGCTGGAGAAGATATTGGTAGAGACGTTTATCTCTACTAGTACTTGACTGCATCTCCTGGAGTGGGGAAGCTCTTCTATGAAATTGCTTTTGGTTTAAATGGTACCTAAGCATTCACCCAATTATTAATAATTGGCAAATCTGAAGCTTGACAGAGGTAGAAGGTCATTATGAATACATAAATCCTTACTCAAATATGCCAAAGGAATTTGGCACTCATTGCCCTCTTGACTGTGACTAGGCTGCATTACCTCAATGATTAAAATCATGATTACTCATGCTTTCTGCATTATTCATGGATAAATACAAGTTGGTAATGAGCCTGTATTATGACAGTACTGAAGCCTTGAAAATTCTGGAAGAGCACTAAGCTTCTAAACAAATAAGGGACTTGATAAACCTTTTTTTCTTTAGTGGTTTTTCTGTGACACAGTGGATGTACTCTGGAGTAACGTGAGCCCTGAGATGTCAAATAAATGACACAAGTCAGCAGACAGTATTATGGTAACCCACCAGCTGCTCTGCAAGAAGGATGAGGCCATGACTGGAATAAGGGTCCCAAAAGATAGCTAATGTAGGCAAATGACTCACAGCCCTCTATGAGAAGAAAAAGCTGATTGTCTTAATTCAAACCAACATCATAGAGGAGAAAGTTGAAGTTTGGATTTGAAACCATCGGAAAAACTCCATTAAAGCAGGAGAAAGTCAGGAAAAAGCAAGGAGGATCTGGAGTCACAGCCACAAATACTTGTGTAGGTTCATCGTTCCCTTACAGACTTTAGTTTCCTGCTTATGTGGATGCTTTGAGCTGGTCTTAAGGTAAAGGGTCAAGAGGAACATAAAGTTCACAGAGGGCCCCAATTCAAAGTTTGGAGATTAGAGGCGATCATGCAGGAATGACTATGATTAGGACATTTTTCTGCCCTTTTTTAGAAACCAACTCATGTGATATGAAATCCTCTGTTGGTTTTCCGGTAGTGATCACACCAATTGCTGACTCAGATAAAAGTAATCCAGAACAATGCTCCCTTATCCAAAAGGTGTAGTTAGAATTTTAATAGATGGACTAAAGTAATGCTCAAAATTGTACAGTTTTACTGATTGATAGGCAGTGGCCAAATAATTGGTGATTTAGGCCATCACATAAAAAGCTCACAAGTAGAAAATGTAAGAACTCCCACAAACACTAGATGTCAGGGTAAACTTGCGTGGCTTCCTATCATCTTAAGTTTTAATCCTCAAGGTCATCCAAAATCTTGAGGGAAGAGTTCCCACCAGGTTGATGCCCTAACAATTCAGTCTAGAAGATGCCAGAAGTCTCCTAAGGAGAAGCACAAGGGCAAGGAGAAGAGCAATCACACTAAGAAATAACAGTCATGTTTTTTAAAGTCCATACTAGGCCCAGGGATAAAGGCATAGGTGTAAGCTCCATAGTCTCAGAAAAGCAAATGGAAGGGGAGAGTGTGTTTGGCGTACTCAAATGAAAAATCTTTCTCCATCTCCTTATCTGTAAGGGCCAGAACAACATCTTTCAGTGTGGGACCCTGAGCTGGCCAAGTCGATTTATGCATTCACCTAGTCATCGTCCACCTGAACAGCATGCCTTCCTGGTTTTCCTTCACAAGAAAATCAATTTTTTTTCCTCATCCATAGTTTTTATCTGGGGGTGTGACCACACCATAATTCATTCAAGTTATATTTTTACTCTCAGCTAAATCTTGTGCTATTTCCAAAGTCTGTTTTTAATTTTTTTTTTTAATCAGGTCACTCACTTGCATAAATGCTATTAAAGAATCTCTTTTCCTAAGATAAAATCCCTGCATTAGCTTCCGAGTGCTGCTATAACAAATTAATACAAACATGGTGGCTTAAAACAAGAGATATTTATTCCCTCTCAGTCTGGAAGCCAAGTCCAAAATCAGTGTCACTGTGTATTAACTATGTTCCTAGCTTCTGTAAACCCGATGCTTGAACACCTGCCCTACGTGCATGTGCCAGACGCACCTTGTTCTGGACAACACAATAATATGACTGAGTCACTTTACCTTGTCTTCCTGCCATCCTCATCCTCTCTCTTCATTTTTGGGAGGAGTCTTTCCCCAGAGGTGCACTTTTCAAATGCAAACCAGCCAATCCTGAGTCGGTACACTCAAACGCTTCCTTTATCAGGCTCTTGCACTCTACTCCGGGCTACTATACTCCTGCCCTAATCACCCCAGGACCAGATACCATGCAACTAGGGACAGCCTTATGCCCCAGAGCCTGCTGAAAGTATTCAAACTAGCCAATCCCAAACCTGCTTACCCTCCTTCACATGTTTCTTCCTGCAGAAACCACAGTAAAGGCTCTTGCCCACAGTTTCTTCTCTCTCTCTCTGCCTCAGACTGAGCCTAGGGCTTCCCCTGTGGCTTCGGATGACATGGCAAACGCTTTCCTCTTGAGAACTGGGCATAACAAACTATCTTTTCAGTGGCAATTGTCTCCTGATCTGTTGGCCTTACTATGCCTCAAATTTTCTATTAATACAGTATATTTTAAAGCACACTGTGCTGAAATCAAGGCAGGGCTACACTCATTCCAGAGGCACTAAGGGAGAATTGGTTCCTCGCCTCTTCTACCTTCTGGTGGCTGTTGGTATTCCTTGACTGCAGTCTTCAAGATCAAAACCTCAGATTTCTCTCTGCCTTCACATCACCTTCTCTGGTTGTATCTCAAATCTCCTCCTGTCTGCTTTTAATAAGGGTATTTGTGATGGCATATAGAGCTCACCAAGATAATCCAGGATATTCTCCCTATATCAAGATTCTTAACTTAATAAATCTGCAAAGATCCTTTTTCCAAATAAGGTGATATTCACAGGTTCCAGGGATCAGCACATGAGAATATCTTTGGGAGTCATCATCAACCTACCATAGTCCCCATTCCTAAGCTAAAGAGAGAAAATCTTCCATGATCTGCACCATGTTCACTGATTCAGCTTCATTCCTACCACTTCTTATCTCCATGTGTCTCACATTTTTTTCCTCACCCGAGATATCTCACCATCCTCAGTTTAAACTATGATCACAGACACAAGAGGAGAAGGCATGTGATGGGGGCAGGGGGCAGGCAGAGATTAGGGTGATGTGGCCACAGGCCAAAGAAGGCCAATATCCACAAGACGCTGGAAGAGGCAGGAAATGAATTTTGCTCTAGAGCTTTCAGAGGGAGCACAGCCCTGCTGATACCTTGATTTTGGACTTTTGGCCTCCAGAACTGTGAGAGAACAAATTTATTTTAAGTCACCAACTTGGTAGTAATTTGTTACAGCAGCTACAGGAAATGAATAAAACCACTTTATCTAAGAAAACCTGATTTATCAAAATCTGAAATTATTTCACATATTTATTTGCTGGCTTATTTATTATCTGCCTCCTTCAATAAAATGTTAGCTACAAAAGGGCAGGGACTTGATCTTATTTACCTCAGTTCTCTCAGTACCTACACATAGTCAGTACAGTGTCTAGCACATAGTAGGTACTCAATAAATACTGGATAAATGAACAAATTATTTTATGTTGTTCTAGGAGTAGGAAATACTGGGAAATAATTTGGAAGGGGGAAAGACAACTCATATATGGTGCAGGGATTCAGGTCTTCAGCAGACACTCCTAACAAATTGATCCTAAACAATTCAGCTTATTCAATACACAGACATAGAAAGACTTCTTCTCCGTCTCTTGCACCATCATACTTACAACCGCACAATCTTGATGATTTTATCTCATACATGTTTCCCAAATAATACCCTGATCTCCATCCCTACTACCACTTCTCTAATTCAAATTCTCACTACCTCTTTCTAGGACCATTAGTGTTGTAACTGGTCTCCTTGCCTCCAGCCCAAAGTTCTCAAATACACCTCCCATCATTTTAAGAATGAATTCTCAAAAAATTAGATAGTAACAGATTCCGTTGATTGCCTACACATAGTTTGTCTACATAATGCTTCCTACTCCCCATCCCCACCAAAGTATTAGCCATCTGAATACTTGTGCTGGCCTATTCTTCATCTCAAAGACTGGACTATTATTTATCTAAGTCAGTTAGGGATGTCTAAATCCCTTTTCAGCAGTTGATTGAAGAATAGACGCGTGACTCAATTCTAGCTAATGGTGCCAGAATAGAAGCATGCTATAGGGGAATATCTGAAAAAGATTTTCTTTGCTAGTAAAAAAAGATGCCTAGGAAGAAATATCTCTTTTTTTCCTAAGCATGTTTGTGTTTGCATTTGGAGTGAGGTGAGAAATAGTCAGGCTGAGAAGAGTAGAAGAAATGTTCCACAGAAGATATTATCGAACCAATGAACTAACTACCCCTTCCCCAACTACAGAGTCTTGTTGCAAATTTCCTACCTTTTCTATTTCCTTTTACCTTTTGACCCCCTTTATCCATTTCTCTCACTCTCCACCCCCCGCCTCTGGCAATCACTAATCTATTCTCTGCATCAATCAGGTTGTTTTTTCTTTTTTCCAGATTCCACATATAGGAGTGATTATGTGGTATTTGTCTTTCTCTGTCTGGCTTATTTCACTTAGCATGATACCCTCCAGGTCCACCTATGTTGTTGCAAATGGCTAGATTTCATTCATTTTTGTGGCTGAATAATATTCCATTATATGTATAACTCTTCGGTTGTTTCCATATCTTGGCTATTGTAGATAATGCTGCAATGAACGTGGGGGTGCATATATCTTTTCAAATTAGTGTTTTTGTTTTCTTTGGATAAATACCCATAAGTGGAATAGCTCAATCATATGGAAGTTTAATTTTTAAGTTTTTGAGGAACCTCCATACCATTTTCCCTAGTGGCTGCACCAATTTACTTTCCCATCAACAGTACACAAATGTTCTCTTTTCTTCACATCCTCATAAACACTTGTTTTTCTTGTCTTTTTGATAATAGCCTTTCTAACAGGTGTGAGGTAATATGTTATTGTGGTTTTGATTTGCCTTTTCCTGATGATTAATGATGTTGAAAATCTTTTCATGTACCTGTTAGCTATCTGTATGTTTACTTTGGGAAAATGTCTATTAAGATCTTCTACCCATTTGTTAATTGGATTATTTGGTTTTTTGCTATTGAGTTGTATGAGTTCTTTGTATATTTTGGATTTAACCCTTTATCAGATATAGATTTGCAAATATTTTCTCTCATTTAGTAGGTTGCCTATTCATTTTGTCAATAGTTTCCTGTGCTGTGCAGAAACTTTTTAGTTTGATGTAGTCTCTCTGCTTATTTTTGCTTTTGTTGCTTTTTTTTTTTTTTTTTTACTGAGGAAGATTCATCCTAAGCTAACATCAGTGCCAATCTTCCTCTATTTTTTAGTACGCAGGCCACTAGCACAGCATGGCCAGTAACAGAGCAGAGTAGGTCTGCACCAGGGAACCGAACCCAGGCCACCAAAGCAGAGTGGGCTGAACTGAACTACTAGGCCACCAGGGCTGGCCTTGCTTTTGCTTTTGTTGTCAGATTCAAAAAATATCATCACCAAGACCTATGTCAAGGAGCTTACCGCCTTTGTTTTCTTCCAGCAGTTTTGTGGTCTCAGGTCTTACATTCAAGTTTTTAATCCTTTTTGTGTTAATTTTTCTGTATGGTGTAGTGGTCCAGTTTCATTCTTTTGCATGTGGCTGTCCAGTTTTCCCAATACCATTTATTGAAGAGACTGTCCTTTCCCCATTGTATATTTTTGGCTCTTTTGTTGTAAATTAATTGACCATATATGCACGGGTTTATTTCTGGGCTCTCTATTCTGTTCCATTGATCTATGTGTCTGTTTTTATGTCAATGTCATACTGTTTTAATTATTATAGCTTTGTAATATAGTTTGAAATCAGGGAACATGATGTCCCCAGCTTTGTTTTTCTTTCTCAAGATTGCTTTGGCTATTTGGGGTCTTTTGTGTTTCCATACAAATTTTAGGATTGTTTGTCCTATTTCTGTGAAAAATGCCACTGGAAATTTGATAGGGATTTCATTGAATCTATAGATTGCTTTGGGTAGTATGGACATTTTAAAAATATCAATTCTTCCAATCCATAAGCATGGAATATCTTTCAATTTATTTATGTCTTCTTCAATTTCTTCACTAATCTCTTGTAGTTTTCAGTGCACAAGTTTTTCACCTCCTTGGTTAAATTTATTCCTAGATATTTTATTCTTTTTGATGCAGTTGCAAATCATACTGTTTTCTTCATTTCTCTTTCTGATAGTTCATTATTAGCGTGTAGAAACATAGTAGATTTTTCTGTATTGATTCGGTATCCTGCAACTTTGCTGAATTTACTTATTAGTTCTAACAGTTTTTTGATGGAGTCTTTATACTTTTCTCTATATAATATCATGTCATCTACAAATAATGACAGTTTGACTTTATCTTTTCCAATTTGGATATTTTCTATTTCTTTTTCTAGCCTAATTGCTTTGGCTGGGACTTCCAATACTGTGTTGAATAAAAGTAGTGAGAGTGGGCATCCTCATCTTTTTCGTGATCTTAGAGGAAAAGCTTTCAGCTAGAATATGATGCTAGCTGTGGGCATATATTTTTTTCTTTTTAAGCCATTTTACTTAGTTTTATGTTACCTGCACCTGAAAATATTTTAACTGACTCACTGATCATTTAATTTCCCTTCTTAAAATTCTTCAGCGATTCCTCATCACCCATCAGATAAAGTCCTGATTCTTGAGCTTAGTATTCAAAGACTTTCGTGACTTCATCTTTCTTTTCTAGTCTTATTTTCTGTTAGTCTCTGTCTCCTATCTAATTTTTTCAGCAACATCTGATAGATTCAGATTCCCACAGTTCCAAACCCTCCTCATACATAATACTGTTTCATGACTTAGTGCATTTACTTATTATCTTTTCTCATCCTGTAATACTCTTCTCACCTTTTTCACTTTTCTATCTACCACATTCCCTTTCAGTGATGATGCTCAGGCTTAATTTTCTTTGGGAAGCTTTCCTTGTCCATCACAGATTGGGCAAATGCCTGCCTTTGGGTGCTTCCATAACACTCTATACAGTCATACCATAGCACCCATCACATTATATTGACATTTTCTCTTTATGTGTCTATGTTCCCCTCTGTGTTGAAAGAGCTTTGAGGGGAGGAATCATATAATGCATTAGTCCCCCTTATCCATGGGGGATGCATTCCATGGCCCCCAATGGATGCCTGAAACTGTGGATAGTACTGAACCTTATATATACTATATTTTTTCCTATACATACACACCTATGATAGTTTAATTTATAAATTAGGGACAGTAAGAGATTAACAACAATAAGTAATAATAAAATAGAACAATTATAACAATATACTGTGATAAAGGTTACCACAGATCTTAGCAATCCCAGTATACAATTTTTTCTTTCCTTATTAAGTCAAGAACTTTCACCTTTTCACTTAAAGGAAGCACTTTATGGCTTCTTTTTGGCATATCTGAATCACCAACATCACTACTCCTGTGCTTGGGGCTATTAATAGGTAAAATAAATGTTGCTTGAACACAAGTAGTGCGATAACATGACAGTCAATCTGATAACTGAGACAGCTACTAAGCTACTAAGCGGTTAATGGCTGGGTAGTGTATACAGTGTGGATATACTGGACAAAGGGATGATTCACATCTCAAGTGGGACAAGATGGGGTGCCATGAGATTTCATCATGCTACTCAGAACAGTGCTCAATTTAAAATTTATGAATTGTTTATTTCTGGAATGCTTCCTTTAATATTTTTGGTCCAGGTAACCAAAACTGCAGAAAGTGAAACCACAGATAAGGAGGGACTACCGTATTTCTGTCTTTGTGTTACCAATTGCCTGACATATATTAAGATGATCAATAAATATTGGTTGAACTAAACTAAATATAGTAAAAAATGCACAAAATCCAACTAATGCAATAATTTAAAACTATTTGAATGATATTTTTGGCATTTTATTTCTCCCCTTTCCTTAGCAATTGAAACTAAATAAAACACAATCATTTTTTCAAAGTTGTCATACTGTACTTATTTTAATTTTAATTTCTGATAATAAAAGGGTTTTATTAACAGAGGGGAACTTCCTCAATTTGATAGAGAAAATATACAAAAAAGTACAGCTAACATCATACCTAGTGATGAGAAAGTTGAAGCTTCCTTGCTAAGATCAGGAACAAGATAAGAATGTTCCCTCTCACCACTCTCTCTCAACATCATACTGGCAGTCCTAGCTAATGCAATAAGAAAGAAAAGGAAATACAAGTATACATATTAGGAATGAGGAAATAAACCTTTCTTTTTTCTCAGATGACTTGATCATCTATGTAGAAAATATTAAAGAATCAAAAAAATTCCTGAAACTAATAAGCGATTATAGTAAGGTTGCAGGATACGAGACTAATATTTAAAACGTAACCACTTTCATATAGACCAGCAACAAGCAATTGGACATATAAATTAAAAACACAATACCATTTACATTAGCAGTCCCAAAAATGAAATACTTAGGTATGAATCTAACAAAATATGTACAAGATCTGTATGAGGAAAACTATAAAACTCTGATGAAAGAAATAAAAAAAAGGAACTAAATAAATGGAGAGATATTCCATGTTCATGGATAAGAAGACCCAATATTCATTGTCAATATGTCAGTTCTTCCCAATTTTATCTATAGATTCAATGCAATCCAAATCAAAATTCTAGCAAGTTATTTTGTGGATATCAAGGAACTGATTCTAAAATTTATATGGAGAGAAAAAAAAACCAGAAAAGCCCACACAAAATTGAAGGAGAACAACAAAGTCAGAGGACTGATATTATCCAACTTCAAGACTTACCATAAATCTATGGTAATCAAGATAGTGTAGTATTGGTAATAGAATAGCTAAGTAGATTAATGGAATAGAATAAAGAGCCCAGATAGGCCCACAAAAATATAGTCAACTGACCTTTGACAGGGGAGCAAAACAAATACAATGGAGAAAAGATAGTATTTTCAACAAATGGTGCCGGAACAACTGGACATCCGCATGCAAAAGACGAATCTAGACCAGACTTTATACTCTTCACAAAATCTAACTCAAAATGGATCTTAGGCCTAAATGTAAAACACAAAAACATAAAACTCCTAGAAGATAACATAGTAGAAAAATCTAGGTAATTGGGTTTACAGATGACTTATTAGATACAATACCAAAGGCACGATCCATGAAAGAAATACTTGGTAAGCTGGACTTCACTGAAATTAAAAACTTCTGCTCTGCAAAAGATTCTGTCACAACAATGAGAAGACAAGCCACAGACTGGAAGAAAATGGTTTCAAAAGACATATCTGATAGAAGACTGTTATCCAAAATACGTAAAGAACTCTTAAAGCTCAACAATAAGAGAGCACACAACTTGATTAAAAAATAAGCAAAAAATCTGAACTGACGCCTCACCAAGGAAGATATATAGATTACAAATAAGCATATGGAAAGATGCCCAACATCATAAGTTACTAGGAAATTGTTAATTAAAACAACAACTAGATACCACTACACACCTATTAGAATGGCCAAAATCCAAAACACTGACAGCACCAACTTCTGGCAAAGATATGGGGCAACAGGAACTCTCATTCATCACTGGTGGGAATGCAAAATGGTACAGCCACTTTAAAGACAGTTTGGAAGTTTCTTACAAAACTAAACATACTACTGGCAAAAATTTCAGCAGTCACGTTTTTTGGTATTTACCCAAATGAATTGAAAACATATATCCACTAAAAACCTGCACACAGATACTTATAGCAGCTTTATTCATAACTGCCAAAACTTGGAAGCAATCAAGATGTCCTTCAGTAGGTGAATGGATAAATAAACTGTGATACATTCAGACAATGGATTATTATTCAGTGCTAAAAAGAAATGAGCTGTCAATCAGTCAAAAAACATGGAGGAAACTTAAATGCATATTATTAAGTGAAAGAAGCCAATCTGAAAAGGCTGTATGATTCCAACTATATGTCATTCTGGAAAAGACAAAGGTGTGGAGACAGTAAAAAGATCAGTAGTTGGTAGGGGTTAGGCAGTAGGGGAGACATACGTGGAACACAGGGGATTTTTAGGGCAGTAAAATTATATTGTATGATACTATAACGGTGGATGCATGTTGTTATACATTTGTACATAGTTGTACATAGAATGTACAACACCAACAGTGAACCCTAATTGTAAACTATGAACTTTGGGTAATAATGATGTATCAATGTAGGTTCATTGATTATAACAAATGTACCACTCTGGTGGGGGATGTTGGTGGTGGGAAAAGCAGTGTATGTAGGGGGGCAAGACGTATATGGGAGCTCTGTAACTTATGCTCAGTTTTGCTGTGAACCTAAAAGAGCTCTAACAAAAATAAAGTCTACCAGTAAAAAGGATGTGTTATGGTATTTAAAGGCAACTGAATATATCTTTGCAATAGAACACACAGGAAGACCTGTGCGCACAGATGTATGTAACCCTGTGGGTAAGATGAAAAGTGATAACACTTTGATAAAGATTTTAGTAGTATGGGTACCTCTAAAAGGGAAGAAGACAAAGCTTAATATTAATTGAACTTCTTCTCTGTACCAGGCTTTCATCAGGATCTTTTCTCATGTCCTCTAATCTCCCCCAATAACTCATTAAGGCTGATATGTATTAGTAGAGACCTCACATGTTTCTAGATGGGATCTCTTTTTAGGTCATGGCTAATAAAGTATTTTGATCTGCTTGGCCCTTTGCAGAAGGAGAGTTCAGATCCTCAAAGACAACAGAGTCTGGGTCAGTTACAGAAGTAGTTCTGACTACTTTTAAGTAGCTTGGTCTGTGAGTGATTGCAAGGCTTCCAAAAGGACACTGTGACTCCACAAAACTAAACTTGTTTGGGATTTTAGCCCGTTGTTGAACTCCTCAATGAACTGATACTCTTATGGATTTAGGAGTCATCTCTTTAGTTCTATTAGGTATTAGATGTGTAACTATATGCTGATAACAATAACAATCAACAAAGTTAGATTTCATTCTTGTAGTGCTTTCTATTTGCCAACCTAAATTACCTTAACTCTCCCAGAAACCTTAAAAGTAGGTATTATTAACATTCTCAGTTTTGAAAATGAGGCACTTTAGCTAAATTGCACTAAATTTTACAACTGCTGATTTGTGGAGTTGGAATTTAGGCCTAAGGTTTTCTGACAGCATGTTCTTCTATATTATTACCAACTCTGAAAATTGCACTTGTGGTTCTGATTTTCCGGTGGCATCTGAGAGACATAGTGCCATATATGTGCATATGGGTATGCAGACAAGCAGAGATGTGCAGATAACACAGAGGATCAGAACTGCTTTATTTTTTTTCTAAAAGCAAATGATAGTTTTTCTTCCTAAAAAGGAAATAAGAGTTTAAAAAACGTTCTGAAAGAGCAAACATATGTGGCAATACCTTCCTTGGTTTGAGCTCAGATGGTATATACCTCTCTTTTGTGGGGGTGAGGTGCTCCTTGGGGCAAATATTTATTTTACTCTCATATTCCATACTTCTCCCTTCATTTCCTCCAAATTTAAGGAACTTTTTTTTTTTTTTTTTAAAGCAGAAGTGAGGCTACTACTCTTGATTCTTGATGCTGCTACCTTGGGTATCAGAATGAAAAACACTTTATCTACCATAGTTCATAAAAGTACAGTTGAAAGAAGCCAAGTAATTCATGAAGTCCAATCTCCTTATTTTATATATTAAAAAAATACAGGTCAGGGAAGGTGTATGGCCTACTTTGAGTCAGAGTTAGTGTTAGTGGTATAGCCTAGATTAAAACTCAGGTTTTCCAACTCCCAATCTATGCCTCCACAGTGTCTCTTATGAATGTAGGAAGCAGATGCTCTTCTGTATTTGCTTTGCCTGAAGCGGGGAGGCTGGGGTCTCCAGGCCAGGCCTAGGGAGAGGACTCCTAGAAGGACTGTATTCTTAAGTTGCTTTTTTGACATCCTGGTCTGTATTCTCATGTTCCCAATTAGTATTAATTGAGAGAGGCAAGAGGAGAAAACCGGGGCCTCCCCAAAGCTTTCTGTTCCACACTCAGGTAGGGGGAAGTCTCTGCAGACAAAATACTGATCATTATTGTAGTTGAAGCTGTGTTTCATTAAACAGGCACAGCCCCCTCCTGGGAACAGTTCCCCTGTCTCACCCTCTGGCTTCCCAGCTCAATTAAGCAGTTTATTTGCCTTCTCATTAGCAAACTTGTTAGTGCTTTGCTCTGTTCCCCTGAGTTGCTCAGAAGAAAAGTTTTGTGGGAGGATTTCCTTAGCTAGATAGGTCTGGATCTCATGCTTCCCTACAGTATAGCTACATCTCTAGGTCCTTCAAAGAGGCTTTGTGTGG
This sequence comes from Ceratotherium simum simum, assembly GCF_057802395.1. Taxonomy (NCBI): domain Eukaryota; kingdom Metazoa; phylum Chordata; class Mammalia; order Perissodactyla; family Rhinocerotidae; genus Ceratotherium; species Ceratotherium simum. The sequence goes on from NC_141901.1 coordinate 37,114,471, forward strand.
CAGTGATAATTCAGCAGTGGGTCCATGGCTCCTCTGCTTGATCAAAAGGAAGTGGAAGCAGAAGCCTGGATTGGCTAAGGCTGTGAAAGTTCAATACAACTGCCTGAGATTTAACTGAGAAGGAGAGGAATGGATATTTAAGACTTGTTTTGGACACACTGCTCAAAGATTGCCAGGGTCATCTCCTGCTGCTGGCCTCTGAGCAGAGGTACCTATGCTGTCTGGATTCCTCTCCATGTACAGAATTTCTCCAGGCCCCATACCTTGGTACAGGTCTTTAATATTCATCAAGCACTCTCACATTTCAATAGTGCCTCCCCACTGAGGCAAGGCAGGGCACATTAGGAGACTGACTATACTGGTAGGGGGCTTTCCAGCCCTTATCAATTAAGATCAGTTGCAATGACATTCCAAACTGCCTAATCCTTTAGCCCATTCAGACCAACCATCAGTAATTTAATTCAATACATATATTTATTGCCAACAAATTACTAGTAATAGCAGTAATACTATTTATTGAGTGCCCACTAAAGTGGGTATATAAACTTATACATGAGTAAACTGAGGCTCAGAAAGACTATATGACTATTCTAGAATCACAGCAAAAATGATGGATCATGTTCATGCCTAAGTGAGGAGAGGAAGAGGAGGACATTTTGGATAAAGGACTAATATATGCTAGGTAAGGGGATGAGTTCAATAACTAGTAGCTGTCTAGAATGGATGGAAAGGAAGGCATATAAGGGGGAGGGGAGTGGAATGGGAGGCACAATTAAAGATAATAGATTCAGAAAATGTTAAAGCTCATCGTTACCCCGATTTCACCTCGCCTGACCTGTGACACCCGGATCTACTAAAAGACTCGTCTTTACTCTCTTAAAATATCCAGTTTCTGTGTTAGACATAGCAGAAACAGAAGATTAATTAGTATATCAGGAGTCTCAGACCCTGTCCCAATTTCCCCATCCTCTCTGTTCCTCACCATTAGTAGGAGTTTTAAATTAGGTTAGGCCATCATCCAGCCCTTGGTTCCTGGACCTCAACCCTGAAGGCTGAGGCCCTAGTCTTGTTGACTCTTTTGATGAGAGCACTGAACTGCATTACCTGTTCAGAATGCACCTTTGTCTATATCTGCCACAGGCAGGTAACCTGGAACTAGGAATGTTCTTTCCTTCTTCACATTAGTTCAGTAACTGCTGCATAACCCTACCAAAGAAGTGGGCCTAGCTTTCTCGAAGTATTGAAGAAGACAACCAGGAAATCTGATACCATATTTTCAAACAAACAGCATTAGAACCATAGTATATAAAGCAGGTAAGTACAAAGCAGAAAACAGACTGAAATAGAAAGTAGAAATGGGCACCAGAAGCCCTGGCTATTCCCTATGCCCTCTTTTCTACCTTGATTCCCCAACTAGTTCCTCTGCTGAGATGATTTAGTTCAATCTTCTTACTCTGCAGATGAGCGAGTTGAGGGCCAAGGAGGCAATATGACCTGCGAAGGATGCCAGCTCATCAGTGGCTAAGACATGACTGGAACGTGGCAGAGACAGGTCACTGCTTGAGTCATGACTGCTCTCCATAAAATTGTTTTTAATTGTTTTTCTGTAAAAATAAAAATAGAAAGATTACTGGACTTATAGTAAAGAGACATGGATTCAACTCCAGATCCACTCCAGGGGGCTGGTGACCTTGGCAAGACTTCCTCAGTCTCATTCTCCCTGTCTGCCAAACCAAAGGCTGGAGTGGACGACTGCTCACATTCCTTCCTGCTTGGGGAGTTTTCATTCCATGACTGCAACACTTCTTAAAGAAAGCACGATTTGAACTAGACCCAGATGGGTAAGATCTAAATATCCAGAACAGAGAGGGAAGGTGTTGGTCCAAAACCCAGTTTTACCACTTTTTGTTTATATGATTTGGAGTAAAAAACTTAACCTCTCTCTGAACAACTGTTTTCTCATACTAAAAAAAAAAAACAACTATAATGATCTCCACCACACAGTACTATAAAGATTAAAGGGAACCAAATATGCAAAATGCCTAACACTTAAGTGTTCCTGACACTTGAGAGGTGCTCCGTAAATATAATAAGCCTTATTATTCCAGAGGCAGGGCAGTGTAGTGGTTAGAGAAGGGACTTTGAAGCCTGTCTCCCTGAATTCAATCATTGTCTCTATCACTTTCTTGCTGCATGAACTTGGACAATTTACTTAACCTCCCTGTTCTTCAGTTTCCTCATCTGTAAAATGGGGACAACAGTAGAACCTTATTTAAAGAATTCTTATAAGGGTTAAATTATACTATACATGCAAAGCATATAGAATAGTAAACAATATATATAAGATAGCATTATTACTTCAGATTTGCCACATAAATTTCCACAATCGAATTTCTTTCCTTGAGTATGTCTAGTTTTACATGTCTCATATTTTAGTCACATGTGGGACAGTAGAATTGGTAATGCTCCAAATCAAGCATCTTCTCTGAGCCCAGGTGTCCAAAAGCACTCTGGATCATCCTATGTATTTCTCCCTGCCCTTGTGAAATTTATACTATCTCATAAGGCATGGCTTTGGGGTCCCTACCTTTTTCTTACTATTTTGTTCTCCTGCACTGGGGTTATCTCAACTTGTCTTCATTGAGGGATGCTCATGGGAGCAGCAAAATACTGCTTGACCAGCACATGCCCTGGTGGTAGTCCAAAAGAATCACTGGCAGTTTCTTGGGTCATATTAATTAACACAGTGCAGTGAGCCTTAGGGCTTACAATACTGTTGTGAGGATGTGAGTAACTATCTAATAACTCAAGGAAGCATATATCTCATCATTAATTTCCAGTATGGAGCCTGACATACTCATTCATTTGTGAATAAATGAACAAATGGCTGGATGAATGACTGGACTCCTAAAGATCAAATAAGGATGACAGAGAGTAAGTACCCTTCCTATAACCCCACCAGAAGTCATTCCCCTTCTTTAAATCAGTTCAGTGGTCTAGACTCATCTTCCCTTTTACTTCACAATTTTTATTCTCTAAAACCTTCTGAGGTCTTTCTCTGCAGATCTTCCTTAGAGCAGAGCTTCCCAACACATATAGATATTAGGTGAGCTGAGTTACTGACCTCCCTGCCCCTCCCTTTGAGTGACAAGATCAAGCCTGAGGAAATTACAGGTCCTGGACAGTTTACATTTGTCAAGAAGCAGCCTTTCTAGTTCACTTCAGTGTGTCATACAAATATTATCACTTTTTTCTTTTGCTGTGATGTGAAAAGAAGTCAGAAGCAATGCATCAATGTGACACATTGGGGTGGATGTCTCAGGGCCAACTCTTTGGCTCTTTCCTTCTTCCATGTTGACATCAGTTTTATCACTCTAGAAGAAGAGAAATAAATATATATATACTTATATATGTATATAAATAATGTATATAAATACGTATGTATAGTATATAGAAATAAGTATATATACTTATTTCTCTTATTCTAGAGTGATAAAATTGATGTCAACATGGAAGAAGGAAGGGACCAAAGAATGATATATATATACACACACACACACTCACACACAGTCAGATCACAGACTCTGTAGTAGCATCAAAGCCAACATTCTATCACCCAGGATGTTTACATAGTTTATCATCCAAGTAAAGGCCCAATTTTTTTTTTTTTTGAGGAAGATTTGCCCTGAGCTAACATCTGTTGCCAATCCTCCTCTTTTTTGCTGAGGAAGATTGGCCCTGGGCTAACATCTGTGTCCATCTTCCTGTACTTTATATGGGATGCTGCCACAGCGTGGCTTGATAAGCGACACGTGGGTCTGCGCCAGGGATCCAAACCTGTGAACCCTGAGCCGCCAAAGCAGAGCGCGCGCACTTAAGCGCTACGCCCTCGGGCCAAATATTGTTAAGAATGAAGCAGGACACTATTAATAATTATCCAGGAACAACAGGCATTAACCAGAACTCACTTCGGCAAACCAGGATATGTGATTCCATTAAGTCACGATATTGAGATATATTTTAAAAATAAATATATTTGTTTCAATAGATAAATACCTAAATTATTAAAAAATCAAATAATTCATAAATGGTATATGTAGAAGAGTATTTTTCCAACCCAGGCCCATCTGCGCCTTTCTACCGCTTGGCACCCCCCCCATCCTCAAAGTAGAAAAAAGCTTGCATTAGTGCCCCATGGGTTGCTTCCAGTCTTGCTCTACAAACAGAACTACAATGAGTAACTTTGTGTATACATCATTTCACATATGTGTGCATACATATTTGCAAGATGGATTCCTAGAAGTAGGATGGCTGGGCACAAGTGAATGTGTAGTTTACATTAATATTGCTAAATTTCCCTCTAATTTTATTTTGCTATTTTGTACTTCCATGAGCAATGTATGAAACTGTCCGTTTCCCTGCAGCCTTGCCAACAAAGTACGTTTTTAAACTTCTGGATCTTTATCAATCTGAAGGTGATGAAGGCATCTCAAATTATTTAAAGTCACATGTATCTTACGAGTTAGGCTGAATATTTTTTCACATGTTTAAATGCCCCAGTTGTTTTAAAATGCTTATTTTGGAGTGTGTCTCTCTCACTTCAAATTAAGTATCTTGAAGAAAGAGACTATGTTTTCTGCATCTCATACTTTTCCTAGTATATAGGTATAGAAAATAGAAAGCATTTAATAAATATATTTGAAGAATGCATGAATAATAGAATCACTGTGATTTCCCCCTCCTCACATTATTTAAGCTGCTTTTGATAACACCTTTTCTAGCCTTTGGATCACATGTTTTTCTTGGAAAATAATATTACATATAAGTATATCCATAATACAGGATATTTAGATGAATACAAATTAAAAATCACCTATGACATTACTATTTTACTAAAATTATTCATCTATTCTTTATAATCATTACCTATAACATAAGTTTTTTTCAAATATTAACAATCATATTGTTAAACATTGATGCTTTGAAATCCTACTTTCTTCACTTGACACTGTAACAAGAATTCTTAGTTGTCTCGTGCTAAATCATGAATTTCTTGATGGAAGCATTAGAACTTATCTTTTTTCTTGCTCCATTTCTGATACAGAATAAATATTAAGTGAGAATGCTCTACTGGTGGGGGATGACATGAGAAGAAAATAAACAGTTTCATTAGCTAAGCAAAGACTGAACTTGGAGCTCCCCAACTTTTATTTCCTCTCTTCATGCTCCTTTTAGCTCAAATTCCTCACTCTTTATACATAAACAATGTTAAATATTTAGCATATATTTTTGCATTGATTTGGGTTTATGTATAAGTTTTTTATTAACACATATTTGTGTTGCGTTGACTGCTTTGTGAAGGCAAACACACAGCCATTATAACATACTCTTTTAATGTCAAGCTGTGGGGGCCTACAATTGGGCACTACAAAGCCTGGGGGAAGTCTGTCTCAGAATATGTCATACAGATCCATAAATAAGACTGCAAGTTAGGGGTGTTTTGGTGTTTGGGACTGTGGGGAATGCAGCAAGTTTGTCAAATGGTGGTTGCAAACACCCATCCTGGAGAAAGGTCAGGTGTTTCAGATGAAGTGGAATCTAGGTGCAAGGCTGGAAAAGACTGAATGAGAACTTCCAATTGCCCAGGTATCTGAGATTTTTTTATTCAAGTAGAGATTCTTCCAGTCTTTAGATTATATTATTTTCTAAAGTAAAATTCTCAAAATCAAACATCATCTTTTCCTGTTCTTAAAACAACTCTAGCTCTTGCAGGAAGATTTTTCTGGGTTCATCTGAGGGGATTCAATGATTTCTCTTAAATTACTGTGGTCTATATGCAAATCTTTTATGGTTAAAATCTTGATAGCCAATTTAATTTTGCTATTATCTTGTCCTGTGCCTCTGATTTCTAAGTGTTAAACCACATTTGCATCTACAAATGATGCAAATCTATTACTCTCTGATGGATTAATGCTTTCAATCCGTTATTTCTATGGACTTTATATCTATCCAGTACATGCATATGTATAGTGTCCAGTCAAGGTCAGAATCCATATACTGACTGCAGAAATTTTATGAATATGATGCTAATGGTAATAAAAATGAGAGTGATGATGGAAAACTGGGTACACATCATGTGGATGTCCTATATAATAATAATAGTGGTCATGGTTTAAACGATGATAGCAATACTGGTGGTGGTGGTGGTGGTTTAGAACAGTGCTTGGCATGTAGTGGATATCCAATAATGGTTAACTCAATGAATAAATGATAGTGGGCATGGTGAAGGTAGCAGTGGTGGTGACTGTTGTGAAGATGAAGAGAGTTAAGGAAGAAATGATGGAGCTGCTGATCTTTCTCATACTGTAGTAAGGTTAGTAGTGGCCAAATTGATGCTTTACTCCTCTTGGGTCATCCAGCTCTTGTTATTGGAGTTGAATGGAAATGAAGATGATTGAGAATTTCCTCGCAAGGCAACTTTTAAGAAATTTTTAAATTTTTAAGAACTTCTTGGGTGTTCAACCTGTTACTCTCCATCTGTACACAAGATATGCAAGATGGATTGTGTCTCCCCATAGAAAGCTATATGAGACTTGAAAAACTTCCAGTGCCTCAGAGGAGGCAATGTCCCTGAGGTTAGATTCCAGCGCCCAACAATCAGAGTTGAAGGGTTAGAAAAGTCATTTGAGAGATGGACCTGATCTGCTTCAATTTCCAGTGCCCAACTTCCTGCCCCAGAGGAACCCCTGTTGAGAGATAGCCACACCAAGCAACCCCAAGGAACACACAGCAAGGAGCCCTTGGGAAGCTAGTATTCCCAGGAACATGAGATATAAGTAGGGAAGTGTCTTGTGTTAGAAAGAATGCTGAGGAGGATGCTACAAGTCCTAAAATCTTCAAAACGGTCAGGTAATGGGCAGTGATGGTGCAGCAGAGATGAGAGTAGCTGAAGAAGAGGACAAGGAAGGGGATTTGACATTTCCTAGGTGAGGTGTGGGAGGAAAAACTGGGGACAGTGGTGTTGATGCCCCTCACAACCCATAAACATTTTTCAGTGATTTAGGGAACTATAAATGAGCTGTGTTGTAAGAGTCTTACAAAACTCTTAGAAAACAGAAAGAGTCTGTTCAAACCTTTTTTATTGTAGAGAAGAAGAAGTTGAGGGTATGCAAGGAGAAGTTGCTTTGCCCAATGTTTTGTCAGTTAGTGATACTGCAAGTTCACAAAGCCAAATCCCTGACTTTAGAGAAAACTCTTTATTTTATACTTCCGGATTTCTTGTCTGGGGCTTCTGATCTGATGGTTTTTCTCCTTGGGAATTTCTGGTGCATGTCTCCTTTGGAGATCATCTTTCAAAAAGCATAGTGTGTCTGAGGGGCTGGCCCAGTGGCATAGCGGTTAAGTTTGCTCACTCTGCGTCAAGTTTGCAGGATCCTGGGCGTGGACCGATGCACGGCTTTTCAAACCATGCTGTGGTGGCATCCCATATAAAAAGTAGAGGAAGATGGGCACGGATGTTAGCTCAGGACTAATCTTCCTCAGCAAAAAGAGGAGGATTGGCAACAGATGTTAGCTCAGAGATAATCTTTCTTACAAAAAAAAAAAAAAAAAACATAATGTGTCTGCTGAGCAAACTATCATCAGGCACCATGGACCTGAGATTTTAGGGACTGTTCTCAGAGCTTCGGTATTTCTTTCATTTCCCATCTCTTCTTCTAGTCCTTATAAGAATAGTCTATAAACTTCTGAAGGCTTCCTGAAAGCGGCCTCAACAGTCACTTTTAGGGGATGATTTTTCTTTTCTCCACAGTCCAATATTGCTGGTTATTTTATCATTGGAAACTATAGGAAGGATAGAAATAGGAACTTTCCTATCTCTCTTGTTTCTTGATGGTGGTACAGGGAAGAAATCCAGTTTCCTCAGTCTCTAGAGTGCAATATTATAACATAGAAAAGGGTTGAAATGAGATCAGGAGCCTTGGTTTCTAGTTCCAGCCCTGTTAACAACAGATTCTATGATATGGGTCCAACCATTTCTGCCTTCAGGCTACAATTCCTCTTGCAAAGTGAGGAGCATTGATTAGATAATGTCAAGTTCCTTTCAGGTGCTCACATTCAGTGTTCTTGGCTTTAGGAAAATTTTCCTAATAGGGGAAGACTCCTGAAGTAGTTAATCCTCTGTCCTACCAGTTGTTCCTAGGAATCATGGATAATGTCAACCACACATGGACCCAGAGTTTTATCCTTAATGGTTTCATTAGCACTGGAACTCTGCGACGTCTTGCATTCTCAGGGACCCTGTGCATCTATCTCCTCACACTGGCAGGGAACTTGTTCATCATTGTCCTGGTTCAGGCAGATTCTGGACTGTCCACGCCCATGTACTTCTTTATCAGTGTCCTCTCCTTCTTAGAACTCTGGTACGTCAGCACTACGGTGCCCACGCTGCTGCATACCTTGCTCCATGGGCGTTCACCCATCTCATCAGCTGTGTGCCTCATCCAGTTATATGTCTTCCATTCCTTGGGCATGACTGAGTGCTATCTGTTGGGTATCATGGCCTTAGACCGCTACTTTGCCATCTGTCACCCACTTCACTACCACACACTCATGAGCAGAAAGGTACAGTTATGGCTAGCAGGGACCATTTGGGTGGCTGGCTTCTCAGCTGCACTTGTGCCAGCCAGTCTCACAGCCACTCTGCCCTTCTGTTTGAAAGAGGTGGCCCATTACTTTTGTGACCTGGCACCACTAATGCGATTGGCATGTGTGGACACAAGCTGGCATGCTTGGGTCCATGGGGCAGTAATTGGTGTGGCCACTGGGTGCAACTTTGTGCTCATTTTAGGACTCTATGGGGGTATCCTGAGAGCTGTGCTGAAGCTGCCTTCAGTTGCCAGCCGTGCCAAGGCCTTCTCCACCTGTTCCTCCCACATAACCGTGGTGGCACTCTTTTATGCTTCTGCCTTCACAGTTTATGTGGGGCCATCTGGGAGTCACCCTGAAGGCACGGACAAGTGTATTGCCTTGGTATATGCCCTTCTTACTCCTTTCCTCAATCCTATCATCTATACCCTTCGCAACAAGGAGGTAAAAGAGGCCGTGAAGAGAGTCACTGTCAGGATCAGGACCATTTTGAAGGAAACTTGACAATCTTTATTGTCATAGCCCAGCTTCTTGGTAACTGTAGGAACCAACCAGTTGGTTAGTCGATCATCTGGTCAGAGATAAAGTAAATGTCAGTGAAAGACTCAATCAGCTCATTTGTCAAACATGCTGCAAACACCCACTCAGGAAGACATAGTCCTGGATTAGTCAGAGTTGGAATATGTACAGAGAAAAGAGGTATGTCTTTGATTCCATCCCAATCTAGTGCTGGCAGAAATACCACAAAGGAGGAAAATAACAGGGACACAGTGCAAATGGTTTTGCTGAACTTATAACTTAGAGACAGTGCAATACTGAGAGAAAGAAGACAAATAAAGCTGAGAGAGGGGCTTTTGTCAAGATAGGCTTTCCGGAGAAAGATTGAAAAGGTTTTGGAAAACAAGGTTGGCAAAAAAGAGACTAAAATTCTAACTTGTGTAAGTTTCAAATGTGAAGCAGTAAGCCATGTGCAGAAAGCTTATCAAAGTGAAAACCAGTGATCCGGGGTTATCATATGATCAAAGGTAGCTCAGTGGACGAGAGAACAATTCCATTGAGCAGGAGTCTGGAAGCTAGAGATAATAATTTACTCTCTAATAGGGCAAGACTGAAGTACTGGGTGAAGGTGTTGTCTGAATTCTCTTCTAATACCATGGAATACACCTTAGAAATGGTCTGGAGCCATATTAAATGAAAAGCAAATAAATAAAACATTTTTTTTAAACCAAGCGTCAAACAAATGAAAAGCTTTGCAAGTCTCGTATATAAAGCACACTTGTACAAAGTAGAAAACAGATTGAAATAGAAAGTAGAGATAGGGACCTGAAGCTCTGATCACACTCTATCACCTCTTTTCTCCCCCATCTCCTGCACCATCTTCTTTGCTGAGCAACGTTTGAAAATTATTGCTCAGGTTCAACTTTCATACTTGAGTGATGTGTAAATTGAGGGTCAAAAACCTGCCAAAGGATATCAGAAAATTAGTGAGAAAGCCCGGACCAAAATCTTGGCAGAGACTAGGCCACTGTATGGGTTTTAAATATTCTGTTTTTCATTCTTATATAAGTAACTGATAAAAGTCAAACCAATTGTTTTTGGAATGTCTGCCCTATGACAGAAACAGTGACAGCTGCTTTTAAATGTATTTTTTATTTTATCTTCATAATTTCCCTCTGAAGAAGGAAGAATTATCCCAATATTTACATGATGAAATTAGAAAGATTACTAGACTTGTTGTAAAGAGACATGGATTCACAATAGCCAAGACTTGGAAGCAACCTAAGTGCCCATCAAGGGACGAATGGATAAAGAAGCTGTGGTATATATATACAATGGAATACTACTCAGCCATAAGAAACGATGAAATCCAGCCATTTGTGACAACATGGATGGACATTGAGGGTATAATGCAAAGTGAAATAAGTCAGAGGGAGAGGGTCAAATACCGTATGATTTCCTTCATTAAGTAGTAGATAATAACAACAATAAACAAACACATAGGGACAGAGATTGGATTGGTGGTTACCAGAGGGGAAGGGGGGAGGGAGGAGGGTGAAAGGGATAATTCGGTACATGTGTGTGGTGATGGGTTGTAATTAGTATTTTGGTGGTGAACATGATGTAATCTATGCAGAAATAGAAGTACAATGATGTACACCTGAAACTTTTACAATGTTATAAACCAATGTTACTGCAATAAACAAAAAAAAAAAAGAGACATGGATTCAACTCCAGATCTGCTCCAGCAGGCTCGTGACCTTGGCAAGACTTCCTCAGTCTCATTCTCCCTGTTTGCCAGATGAGAGGCTGGAGTGGATGATTGCTCACATTCCTTCCTGCTTAGAGAATTTTCATTCTATGATTGCAACACTTCTTAAAGAAAACAGGATCTGAACTAGGCCCCAGTGGGTCTGATCTGAATATCCAGAACAGAGAGTGGAAGGTGTTGGCCCAAATCCAAGTTTTGCTGCTTTTTACTATGTGATCCTGGACAAAAAATAAAGTAACTTCTCTCTGACCTCAATTTTGTCTTTCTTAAAAAAATTCGATAACAAAGAGTTTTATAGTTTAAATGAAATAACAGGTGATAAGTATTCAGTACATAAGTTAGCCTTATTATTCCAGAGGCAGGGTTGTGTAGTGGTCAGAGCATGGACTTTGATGCCTGTCTACCTGGGTTCGAACATTAATTCTACCATGTACTTGCTGTGTGACCTTAGGCAATGCACTTAACTTCCTTATGCCTCAGTTTGCTCATGTGGAAAAGGGCGACAATAATAGAACCGTAGGCACTACATAGATGTTAAACATTATTACTTCAAAGATTTTCCACATACATTTCTGCAGTGGGAATTTCTTTCCTTGAGAATGCTTAGTTTCAACACATATCTCACCTTTTCAGTATGTGTGAAGTCAGTAGAATTGGTAGCATTCCAAGTGAAGCATCTCCTTTTGACTTAAGTGTCCAAAGTCAACTTGCATAACCTGAGGAGTACTCCCTGCTTTCATGAAGTCTATGCTGCTTCCCTAAATGCAAGGTGCAATTCTCCATTCTGCTGGCCTGCTAATTCTGTTGCTTTTGAGCTCTGATCTTTTCACTCCTCTTCCACCTCATTTCACTAAGATGGCTCTTTTTGCGGGAGTGGTTGTGGGCACAAAGGAAACTCCTTTGCTCCCTGTGGTGGTGGCATCAAAGAATGGCTGAAACTGCTGGTCTTGCAAGGGCTTAAGTCAATTAATCAGTAGCCCTGTGGGTCCCATCTCTGTGGGTCTATACTGTGCAGTGAGCCTGGGGGCTTATAATCCTGTTTTGGAGATATCAGTAATTAACAACTCAAGGCAGCACCATTGATTTCTAGCACAGTGCTTAGTATTCATTCATTTATGAACAAATGAATGAATGAATGAACCCTTAAGAGTCAAATGAGTGTGACAGAGATTAAGTGCCCCTCTTATAACCCCACCAGGAGATAGTCTTTTTCTTAGATCCATCCATAGCTCCAAACTTTCGTGCCTTCCATTTTAGAATCTTTCCTCCTCAGGTCCTTACTTTTGGAATATAAAGTTTAGATCAGCTTTACTGCAGAGTTTCCCAACTGATATAATTAACAGAGTTGCTGAGTAACTGATTCCTCACCCCTAACACATACCTTTCAAATACTCATATAGGAGCTGAGGGAACTGGAGGCCCTGGACTGGTCGCCTCTGGCAGTAAGCAGCCTTTCTGTTCACTTAAGTGTTCTCTACAAATATTATCATTTTTTATACGTGCTATGATGTGAAAAAAATGTTTGAGAAGCAATGACTTAGTCTGTGACATATTGGTGTAAGTACCTAAGGTAAGGCTCAACTTTTGGCCACTTCTTTCCTGGTGACATCTGGTTAATGACTCTAGTAGGAAAGACGATGAGAACAAGCCGGGAGTAATATATACCATAATCAGACCATTTGCTCTGTGCTAGCATTAAGGCTAACATTCCATCATGTAAAGTGTTTATACAGTCTGTTGCCCAAGCTCAAATGCATTAGAGAGCAAAAGGAGGTGTTATTAATAACGACGTTAGGACATCAGGTATAATGAACCAGAGTTATCTGGGGCAAACAAAGACATATGACCAGAGCATATCACTGAACTAACACAGTTTTTTTAGCAAATGTAATTTCTTTGCTTCAACAAATAACACACCTAAATGATTCAAAAATCAAAGCAATCTAAAAGCACTTACATAGAGAAGTCTTGCTATTCCAACTTCCCAACCTATTTGCTCCTTTCTATCCCTCATTTCCACCTTGACAGGTGACCACTTTTAATAGTTTTTCCTGTATGATTGCAGTGCTTCTACATGAAAATTCAGAAGATAAGAATAATTTATAATCTCCTATTCTTAAGCATATAGTCCCATGCTATACACTTTGTTCTATCTTTGCTTTTCTTATTCTTAATAAGAAATCCTGAAGATCTTTCCATTTTCTTGTAGAGAGTGCTTTCCCATTTAAAAAAAAAATAGCTCCATAGTGTTCTAATGTGTGTTTAATTTGAAGGACTCTTTGGTTGCTCCAGTTTTGGGCTATCCAATACAGAATTACAATGAATAATCTTATATATACGTTATTTCATATATGTGCATACCAATTCCTAGGAATGGAATTCCTGGGTCGTAGTGGAAATGTTCCTGTAATTGGGGCAAATATTCTTAAATTTTCTTTGAAAGGGATTATGTCATTTAGTTCTTCCACCAGCAATGGATGAGTCTGTTTCCCCATAGCAACTTCTATAATGTATGTTTTCAAACTTTTGAACCTTTGTAAATATGAAAGCTGAAAAATGGCATCTCATTGTAGTTTTAAGTTTCAAATTTATCTTACTGCATATGAGATTGAAATTTTACCTTATGTTTAAAAAATTAATTTTTTTATATAATTGGCTTATTTGAGTGTCTGTCTCCCAAACTCTACAGTGAACATCTTAAGGAAAAGAACTGTGTTTTATGCATCTCCTTTTCCCCAGTTCCTAGCATAAGACCTGAACAAAAAGATGTTTAAAAGATGTATTAAATGAAGGAGTAAATGTGAGACTGTGATTTCCCATATTTCTCGCATTATTTTAGTTATACATGATATAGATTTTTTAACCTTAAAATAATGCTTTTTAAGAATGTTACACAGAAATACAGCACATAAAAATGTTCAGATGAATAAAATCACCTATAATGCTATTATTTTGAAACAATTATTCATCTATTCATTTCTAATTTCTAATAAACATTTTTTCCAAATATTAGCAATGATACTGTGAATTTTTGAACACACTGAATCCTAATTTTTTCACTTAACTTTTAAGCATAGATAATTTTAGATGCCATCTTTCTCCCCAAATTGTGAATTACTTGATGGATGCAAGAAGTCTTGCTCCGTTCTCTCGCTCCATTCTTGATATAGAGTAAATGCTAGGTAAGCAGTCTCTACTGAAAGGTGATGATACAGAAGAGAAGAACAACTTTTTGACTAGGCAAAGCCTATACTTGGAAGCATCCAACTCTTCAGTATTTATTTTTGATTTCTGTGCAACTGATTCTAACTAATGTCTACAATTCCTATGCCCAGCTATTTATATTATAATGATAGCCTTCTACTCAGTTAATACCAAGTCATCCAGGTATACAGTTGAACACTACAAATAAAGAAGCAAGTCTGTTTCAGAGTCTGGCTCATAAATGAGGAATGTAGGAATACCAGTGTGATGTGAGTATATAGAAAACTAAAAATAAGTGTTAAAGTGGCTACCCTGAGTACAGCACAGCTATTTATTTGAAGAATCTAGATAGATGGCTAATCTACACAGATTCATAATGATAAAAACAAAGAGTCTTTTGATGTTTGGGACTGTGGAGGATGCATTAAATTAGTGAAAGGGCAGTCCAGCTATCCACCATAGAGAAAGGTCAGGTATTTCAGATGAAGTAGGATGTAGGCTCAATGCTGGTTGAGATTGAATGAGGCTCTCTGTACAAATACTTGAGGTTTGTTTTTCTTTTTCCCTCAAAGAGACTCTTCCAATTCTGAAGTTACATTAGCACTCTCAGAAGCAAATATCTTCTTTTCCTTTCGCTCAAACATCTCCAGTTCCTGTAAGAAATTTCTCCACCTGGATCTCAGAACATTCAATGATTTCCTTCATTTTAGTGTTGATATACTTATTCATATTTCATGGTTACCTCTTTACATTACATTTAATTTAGCAACTGTCTTGTCTCTATCTTTGCTTCTTAAAAAAAAAGTACATTAGGATCTATCAATGATTCAAATGCATTACTTCTAATAATAAATGCTCTTATTCTATTATTTTTCCAGATTCCATATTCATCCAAGCACATTCTCACAGATAGTGCTCAGCTGAGGTCAGAGCTCAGATGCTAATCTCAGGGCTTTTGATGGATATAAATAAAAGTGATCATGAAAAAGTGGATAAGACTTATGAGGAAGTCCTGGGAAATAATAGTGGTCGTGGTGTAAGTACTGGCAGCAATACTGGTAATAGAGACTGAAAACAGTGTGCTTAGAACAGTGTATTAGGTATTCAATAAACAATGATTAAACCAGTGAAAAAATGATAGGGGACATGATGAAGGTAGACATAGTGGTGAGAGTAATGAAGGTAGAGATGTTTAGCACAGAATTGATAGTGGTGGCTGTGTTTATTGTGCCCATAAGGTGATGAGGTTAGTGGTGATCAGAAAGAGAAGCTGGATGAGAAATCTCCTTGTAAGGAGAATTTTTAAAAGATGAAACTCATGTCAGGTATGCTCAAGGTGTTATTCTCCATGTGTGCACAAGATTATGTAAGTTGGATTTTCTCTCCCTATAGAAAGCTATATGGAAGTTGCAAAAAGTTCTATGGCCCAGAGGGGGCAATGTCTCTGAGATTGGATTCCAGAGCCCAACAGTCAGGGTTGCAGAGTTGAGAGTCATTTGGGAAATAGAGCTGATCTGTTTCACTTTCCTGTGCCCAAATTCCTGCCCCAGAGGAATCCCTATTGAGAGCTAGCCATACCCAGCAACCCTAGGGAACACACAGCAAGGAACCCCTGGGAGGTCAGCATTTCCAGAAACATGAAAAATAAGAAGTGTTTTGGAGGTAGAAAGCACATTGAAAAAGAAGCTACAAGTCTTAATGTCATCAAAACAGTCAGGTAATGGACAGGGATGGTGAAGCAGAGATGAAAAAGGCTAAAGAAGAGGACTAGGAGAGGGCTTTGATCTTTCCCAGGTGAAGCCTATTAGATGTGTGGGAAGAAACCTCTTGGGACATTAGTGTAGATCACCTATCTTCACCCTCATCCCAAAAACATTTTTTAAGGGGCTTTAGAGAACCACATAGTAACAGGGCTGTAAGGGACTTTATAAGGCATCTATTTAAACTTCATTTTAGAGAAGAGAAAGTTGAGGTAAAGAAAGGAGAAATGGCCAGGCTGAATGTCACTTTGAGTTAGTGGCAAAGCAAGTTTAGAAAGCCAATTCCCAAAAAGAATGTGTTTTATCTTATATTCTAGACAGACACCATAGGGTCCTGACTTCATCAATTCACAAACAACCCCCAAAGACTTCCTGATTCATAATTTCGTTTGGGAATCCTTCCTTAAAATGCACTGTGTTTACTCATTGATTGCTCATCTGGCTCTACTGTTTTGTTCTTTGAGGGGCCTTTCCCAGAATATTTAATTTCCTTTTTCTCCCATCTCTTCCTCCTTCAGCCCTTACTGAGAACATTCCTGAATTCTAGAGAAGCTCCCTGAAGGAGACTTAGCAGTCACATTTTAGAAAGTATGTCTCCTTTTTTCACAGTCTAGTACAACTAATTACTGGATACACAGTGTATGGTACAAGTGGATGCTTTAAAGAATTGTGGGATATTTCATTTGAACTGTAAGAGGATGAGCGTGAGACTTTTCCTATCTCTTCTGTTTCCTGGTGGGGTAGGTGGGAGAAAATCCTGGGACCTGAGACTCTAGTGTCACATTCTATACAACTGGAAAAGTACTGGGCTGTGAAGCAGGAAATGTGGACTCCACTCCAACTCTGTCAGCAACAGACTATGGTATTATACAAATCACTTCTGCCTTCCGGTCTTCAGTTCCTCTTTTGAAAGGTGAGGGTAGGTGGTTTGATAATGCGTAAGCTATTTCTAGTCTCATATATTCTATACTTTTGGCTCTGGGGAAATTTCTTAAGAAGAAAAATCCTGAAGTAGTTAACCTTCTGTCTTTACTCCTCGTTCCTAGGAATCATGGATCATGTCAACCACACATGGATCCAGAGTTTCATCCTTGCTGGTTTCACTACCACTGGAATTCTGCGACCTCTTGCATTCTTGGGGACCCTGTGCATCTATCTCCTCACCCTGGCAGGGAACTTGTTCATCATTGTCTTGGTTCAGGCAGATTCTGGACTGTCCACGCCCATGTACTTCTTTATCAGTGTCCTCTCCTTCTTAGAACTCTGGTACGTCAGCACCACGGTGCCCACGCTGCTGCATACATTGCTTTATGGGCGTTCACCCATCTCATCAGTTGCCTGCTTTAGCCAGCTATATGTCTTCCATTCCTTGGGCATGACTGAGTGCTATCTGTTAGGTGTTATGGCGTTGGACCGCTACTTTGCCATCTGTCGCCCACTCCACTACCATGCACTCATGAGCAGAAAAGTACAGTTACGGCTAGCAGGGACCACTTGGGTGGCTGGCTTCTCTGCTGCACTCGTGCCGGCCAGTCTCACAGCCACTCTGCCCTTCTGTTTGAAAGAGGTGGCCCATTACTTTTGTGACCTGGCACCACTAATGCGATTGGCATGTGTGGACACAAGCTGGCATGCTCAAGTTCATATTGTAGTGATAGGCATGATCAATGCATGCAATCTTGTGCTCATTTTAGGACTCTATGGGGGTATCCTGAGAGCTGTGCTGAAGCTACCTTCAGCCGCCAGCCATGCCAAGGCCTTCTCCACCTGTTCCTCCCACATAACTGTAGTGACACTATTCTTCGGCTCTGCCTTCATTGTCTATGTGGGGCCAGCTGGGAGTGGACCTGAAGGCACACACAAGCTTATTGCCTTGGTGTATGCTTTTCTTACCCCTTTTCTCAACCCTATTATTTATACTCTTCGTAATAAGGAAGTGAAGGAGGCTGTCAGGAGGGTCACTCAGAGGATTAAGGCCATGTTGAAGGGACCCTGAGAATCTGTAGAGTCATAGGCCATTCATTTGGTAACTGTAAGAGGTAGTTGGTTAACCAATCAAATAATCAAATACTTTGTCAAACACACTGCATATACCAACTAAAATGGACTGAATCTTGGATTGGGACAAACCGGGAAATTTACAGAGGGAGGAGAAATATGCCCTCTGAACCCATACCTATTTCATATGGGTGAAAGGACATATAAGTTAAAAAATAACCAAAGATAAGGATGCATGTGCAAGTATTTAGGTAGACTGAGAGAGAAATAGAACTGTGTTTGAAAGAATTTGGAAGAACCAATGCTGACTGTGGGTTTGTGTTCAAGATGCAGTTCTTGGAGAAACACTGAGAAAATAGTAAATGAGGTTAGCCAAAAAGAAAAAATAAAAGAACTTCTTGGGTAAATGTTCAGATTTGGATTGGTGAGTCACAGGATGAGAGCTCAAGAGAGTGTGGAGTTCAGTGTTCCTGGGTGATCCTGCAATAAAGAATGTTTGAAGCTGAAGCTGAGAATTTACTCTCTAACGAGGAAGATCAGGGGTTGAGAGATGAGAGTGCTAGATGTGTTGATGGTTAAAAGTGAGTTATAGGAACATATCCTGCACTTTGAATTTGAAATCATCAGTTAGTCAACCATGCAACATCATTAATAGAGTCCTTTGAGTGCAATATTAGCTCTGGGAACCAAGAGGAGATAGAAAAAGGAGGCACTATTTTTGTTTTCAAAGTTTTGTTTAGAAGAGTCAGTTATCTCCTCTCTCTCTCTCTCTCTCTCACACACACACACACACACACACCAGCAGCAACAGTATATTGACTTAATGTCAAGAAACAGACTTTTCCATTTTGCTCTACGTATGTCTGTGGTGGTGTGAGGTCATGAAAAGTAGAGGGAAGGAGTGCATGCATTGGCAGAAAGGGATGAGAAATACAAAAGTAAGCTTCACAGAAGTTTATTCTGACATTTTCCCCAAGACTCAGACTTAGAATCCTAATACCCTGGGCATTCAGTTGTTACTTCTCTGAAAGTTCTCTTCATACCAGGTATGGAATTATAGGATCCCCCTAGGAGATTCCTTGTCTCAGGATAACATGGCTATAGCTCTACTGAAAATACAAAAAGAACACTTATTTTTAAAATAATCTTCTGGGAAGCACTTTTTTTTTTTTTTTTAATGATAGGGTAAATGAGTTTTGGGACTCCTGTTTTTGCCTGTTGATGTTGAAATACTTTATTTCTGATGCAAGGATGACTTGGTGTTTATTTTAACTTATTTTACCAGGAGAAAAATGTGTGTGGGGTGATATACAGTAACATTGATTTCCCTCTCAATTCGGTAATCCTGACTCGATTCATGGAATGTTCTGGAATCCCCACTTATTTAATGCAGATGGGCTGTCCAACTTGAGTTGTTTTTTTTTTTTTTTTTGTATGACAACGTGGCCTCAGCCTCAAGTCAGTTTTCCCTGACCATCCAGCCCAGATCTGGACTACATTCTCTGCTCTGACCTTTGGTGGGTCCTAAGTAAAGGGAAACCCATTTTAATATTATTAAACCATGAAGACTAATTTTGTGGGATGAGAAAAACAACAACAGTAGCAGAAATCAAACCAGTGATTCTTTCCTTTCCCAAGTCAAAGCAATTTTTCTTCTGTTGTGAGAAGTGGATGGGGGTGGGGGAGATGCGCTCATACTGGTAAGACAATTAGACTACGTTCAAGTCTCAGGTTGAGCCAAGGTATAAGTTTTGAAGACTTACTTTGAGCAAGCCCCATTTGCAACTAGGTAAATGTCAACAGGAAGTCATTGAATCACTGAACTTCTGAGTTCAGCATCTGGCAAAAACTCCTCTGTCTTCACACAAGATAAAACTGAAGTCAAGAGGTGGGAAATAACTTAACCAAGGTTACATGGGAATTTAGAAATAGGCTGGAAATGGGATAGCACCAAGGTTTTCTAACCCTTTGTATTATGTCACTACACCATTTGGCTTCTAAGTTGCCTTATTTACCTGAAGCAGAAAATCTGTGACACTGAGCACCACACAGCAGAAGAAGTGGGTGGGAATGAAAATTTGGTGATTCATAGACTTCTTCTGGGACCTATCTCTCCCACAGAGTAACTCTCCTACTTATAGAGAACATGGCCTGCCATGGGGTTTTACAAGGCTTTCCCTGGTCAGCCTTTCTGCTCCAGGCCTCATGCCATCTCTATTTTCCTTTCCGAAGTAGGAATGGACTCTCTACTTCACAGAACCATTCCATGCTCTTGCCTAATTCCATGATCTCTTATGCAGACACAGCACATATACTTTAATATTTTGTGTACATTTTCTCATTAAATTTTCCCATGGCAGGAAAATGGATAAATGTCTTTCAAAAATCCGTTAGTAGGTAAAAACTCAATTCAAAAATTTTAACTCTACTGAGCAAGAGGAAAAAACAATATTTTAAAAACTGAAGGTCTGATTCTGCTGACTGAATCTTCACCTTCCCCATCGTTCCTGCCAACTGTGAGTTTTTCAGAGCCTGTATGAACTGTTGAATCAGGCCACATATGATTTTCATTTAAACATAGGCTAGCTAGAGACAATCATTTTAAACATAATTTGTATTGGCCTGCAGAGTCATTATTGGAAATGTATTTTGTTCTCTACAGTCATAAAGTTCTAAAAAGAAGAAATTGTAGGCAATTTCTTCAGTTCTTTGACTCACTTAGTGAACAAGTCACTAAACCTCTTTGAGCTTTCCCCAAACACAGGGGCATTGATTAGTTGTGGGGTAAATGAGCTTCAACAAATGACCTAGAATCTTCTCAGCTAAACCTTATCCATAGATAAGGAATTTTATTTTAATGAGAATGTACACCCAGGACCTCATAAATTAGAAATTTTGAGGGTGGGATCTAGTAATTTGTGTTTTACCAAGCCTCAAGATGATCTGAAACAAGTTTACCTCTGACAAGCACTAATCTAATCTGATTAGTAGATTGGAAGAGGAACTGGGCGTGTGTAGCCCAGTCCTTTCCCCTGCTCCTCTAGTTGGGATCCAGCCTGCCCAGTTTGTGCTTTCTGGTCTCTACCATGGAGACCTCCCCGTGGAGGAGGTCTGTGGCTTTCAGTGCTTCTTGGTAATCAGGTGGGAGAACCATAAGGCAAATTAACACACTCACTATCATAGTAAGATGTTTGAAAACTTTCCCCTGAGTAAATAATATACCAGGCAGATAAATCATAAGCAAAGATATAAAGATTTAAAGAGAATAATTAACAAGATCCAACCACTGAAGAGGCACATAGAATACAGATCAACTGCACGCACATGTAGAATTAAACAAATGTTAGGCTATAAAATAAGGCTTACTGAAATTTTGTAGCTTTTGTTCTGGAGATCTAATGTACAGCATGGTGACCATAGTTAGTGATACTGTACTATAGACTGGTTTTTTGCTAAGAGGATAGATTTTAAGAGTTTTCACTACAAAAAAAAAAAAAAGAAAGAAAGAAGATGGTAACTATGGGAGGTGATGGATATTTTAATTAGCTTGATTGTGGTGATCATTTCATGTTGTATATGCATATCAAAACATCAAGTTGTAAACTTTAAATACATAAAATTTCAATTATACACCAATAAAGCTGAAAATAAGTTAAAATAAAATAAGCCTCAATGCAGTTAAGAGAATTAATATTACACTGTATAGACTAGTTTCTAAATCATGATATAATTAAATTAGTATTAAATAACTAAATGATAAATTTAAAATGTCCATATGTTTGATATTTAAATTCCCTTCTAAACAACTTATAAATCTAAGAAGAAATTTTAAAGAAAAATAAAAACATTTAGTTGTGAACAATAATAAAAATCACAATTTCAAAACTTTTGGAATAAAGCTAAACTGCTTCTTAGAGAGAAATTCATAGCCTTAAATGTTTATCTTATGAAAGAGGAAATGTGCAAAATTAGTCAAGAAAATGTCCAAGTTAGGAACTTACAAAAATTATAGTAGGAGACACAAAGAAAGTAGAAGGAAGAAAAAGATAAATATGAGAGCAGAAATTAATATGATAAAAATAAATATACAACACAGAGAATATATAAGTTAAAATGTTGGTTCTAGGAAAAAAAATAATAAAATAATTAAACTCCTGACAAGACTAATAAAGAATAAAAGAGAGAGAAGAGTAAAAATAAGAAATGTAAAGAATGAAAAATTGATATAACTATAGGTTCAGCAAAGTTTAAAATGATAATAAGATGATACTGTTAACAACATATGTCAATTAATTAAAAACTTAGTTAGATTTATTTCCAGAAAATTACCAACATCAACTTCAGAATCAGTAGAAAATCCTAATAATACTGATTTAGAAGTTAAAAATACTACTAGAAAGAAAACATTGGACCTAGATGGCTTAACAAGTGAGTTCTACCAAATAGTAAAGAAAAATATAATTCCCATTTTTTTTATTTTTTATTTTATTTTATTTTATTTTTTTATTGTGGTAACATTGGTTTATAACATTGTATAAATTTCAAGTGTACATTATTATACTTCTCTTTCTGCATAGATTACATCATGTTCACCACTCAAATACTAATTACAATCCATCACCACACACATGTGCCTAATCCTTCCCTTTTGCCCACCTCCCTCCCCCCTTCTCCTCTGGTAAGCACCAATCCAATCTCTGTCTCTTTGTGTTTGTTTATTGTTGTTTTTATCTGATTGCCATTTTTATACAACCTCTCAGAGAACGGAAACACTGGAAATACAATTCAACAATGCATTTTATGAAGCTCATCTGATGCTGATTCCGAAATGAATAACACCAGTATATGAAAAAAGGAGTTAGAGGCCAATCACATTCACTAACATAAATGTCAAATTCTCCTTCCAAACACTCCTAAACCAAATTTAATCATCTATATTAAGTGATGGTGATTGAATTTGGCTTATCTCAGGAATGCCAGATTGACTTAACATTTGAAAAGTGAGTAATATAATTTATCATATTAATAGATTCAAAGAGAAAAAACATGATATTTATCTCTTTTGATGCAGGAATAAAAAGCATTCAATAACTATTCATAATTAAAAAATAAGAAACAACAACAATAAAACTACAAATAGAAAAAAACCTCCTTACCCTGATAAAGGGCATTATTTAAAATCATGCAGCAGACCTGATAGTGAGGTATGAAAAGCATTTCCTTTAAGATCAAGAACAAAACAAATTAATGGCTACTACGACTTCTATTCAACATTGATTATAGGTACTGGCTATTGCAGCAAATAAGCAAAAAGAGTAAAGAAATTAAAAGTATAAATACTGGAGAAAACCTGTAATTATTTGTGGATGATTATCTTATCTATGTTTAAGCATAGATAACCACAGATAAATTATTAAAATTAATATGGAGTGTTGACCAGCTTGTTACACAATTTAAAGAAAAAAAAAGCCAATTGCAACAATCATAAAATGTAATTCAAGAGATGGAATTTATAATAGCAACAAAATACATATAAGGTATTTAACAAAAGATGGTCAAAAATTTTTTTGGAAATTCTTATAAATTTGTATTTAAAGTCATTGTGTAATACTTTTATACAAATGATGAGCTAGAGCACATTCATGGGTGGGGAAATCAATATTAGAAAAAATATTTCTGCTGCCTAAACTGACCTGTTGATAAAACAAAATCTCCTACGAAATTCTAAAAGTGGTGTTCACGGAATTGGACAATCTTTCTCGAGGTCAAGAATGGTCTTGATGTTTAAAAAAGAAGAGGAGAAAAGGTGGAGAATGGTGGTGATGGGCGTTTCTACCAGAGTTCAAGTGATTCAGATTTATAAAATAATTTGGTTAAACTCAGTGGCCTAGGAAGGTGAAAGTATTAGAAGAAATTATAATTTAAACTTTGGTTTATATGATACAGAACTATTTTGAATGTGAAGCTTTTTCTCTAATGGTCTTTTAGAAACAGAACTAAAATGGGCCATGTGAGAGTATATTAAATCTATATGAGAAGCCGAAAAATATTCAAAGTTTGGATTACTGAACAGGAGGTTATAGGGCAACTGTCACAATTTATAAGAAGCTCTACATCATGTTCAGCTTAAAAATTGCCAAAAGAAGTGTTTATTTAGTTTTTTTAGATTCCTACAAACTTGAACAGAAGGGAAGGAGAAAATAAATGTGATTATCATTTTAGAAGTTAAAAGCTGTTCTGAATTCTTATAATTTTTTCTCTTGGAAACAAAGGCTATTTTTTTTTTTTTTTTTGGTGTGAAAATACCAAATTCAGATATATCTGAAACGATTAACCACAAATACAAGTTACGAACCATTCTTAATCTTTCATACCAGACAGGCCTCATGACATCCTAAAATCTACTAAATAATATTTTATATCTCATGACAAGCAAGAAGGTTTACATTTTACATGCATAATGAAAATTAACAGCAATGCAGTCTTCATTTTTTTCCCTGAATTCATAGAAATAAAACAGATGTGATCTGTGCTTATGGTAGACTGCCAGGCAGAGTTAACATTAATCGTATCTAAGAATTTTTCTTCAATTTTTTAGCAAGTACAACTGTCTAGTTTCCAGGGGCTTATATAATTGTATTCTTATGCTTCTCCTATTAACAATAATCAAGAGATTTATAAAAGAGTTTCTAAATAACCTTTGCGGTCCAAGTGATGAGTTTATAGTTTCCTTTCAATTATACCTTATTTCCTTCCTAATAGGCTGGCTATTACTGCTGCTTCTTTATCAATTACAGCTTTAGTCTATCTTCTAGATAAGATTCATTAGGATACCAATCATAGAATTATCTTCAGTCACCTGCAGGTTCCAATCCAGACCAAGCCCTGCTTCCTTGAACCCTCCTCCAAATCACCTAACATGAGCCCACATCCTATAATATCCCTTTCTAACACCCCCTACTGAAATGCTCCACAGTCCACATGATGTGTGATTTCTCTCACTGCAGTAAGTCAAGAAAGCCAATTTTGTTAAACTATAAGTGTGTTCCTGTTCTTTGGTTGGAAGGCATTGCCATGTCCTTTGATTCTCAAAGCAACCCAAATGCAGCCTCTTTAAGGGTGAAGAAAATAAGGCTGTGAGATGTTAAGTAACTTACATGTGGTTACAGAGTTATTTGGAGTTTAATTAACAAACATCTGCTTTACACCTGCAGGAATGTGTGTAGACACATTTTAGAAATAATATACTTACTTGTATTTCATCTCACTTAACCTTCACAACACACATTTAAACATGAGAAAGTACAGATTCAAAGAGATAAATGACTGCCTAAGGGCACATAGGTAATGAGTGGCGGTCGGGAGTACAGGCCTTGAGATAGGCACTGTTTGTAGCTATGTGACCGTGGTTATGTTCCTTCCACCACTATCAACACTTCTGGAGGCAGTGGAGCTTAGAAGTGATGAGCACAGGTTCTGGGGTCAGAGTGCTTTGGTTCATAAGCCTGACACGGGCACTTACCAGCTGTGTGACTTTGGGCATATTATTAAACTCTCTGTGCTTTGGTTTCATCAAATGTAAAATGGGGATAACAATTGTACCAACCTCATAGAGTAATCGTGAGGATCGTGTTAGTTAACACATGCATTGTGCTTAGAATGATATGCGTTACCCAGCAAAGGCTCAGTAAATCTGTATTTTATTGGACCCAGGATTCAAATTAAGTTTTCTGAGGCTCCAAAACCCATGCCTTTTTTTAGATCAGGCAACTCCTATGAGAGAGGCTTCTCAAAGGAACAACAATGTGGGGCTGGATCAGGAACGTGATCAGGAGAAGTAATTGGTTGAAAAGATGAGGGGAAATACAAAGTCTCTGGACTTACGAGATGAGGCAAGGAAACATAAGAGTGCATGTGTTTATGGGTGGAGTGATGGGAGGGTTGGGGTCATGTTTTCAGAGCTGGAATCCAAGAGTCTGTGTTAAGAAGTCACTAGAGATGAGGAGAGGGATGGGTGTAGATGAAGGGGTAATGAGATAGCAAACACTTGGGGAAAGGCTTCTCTAGCCCACCTGGTGGAAGGCAGAGTTTGCCTCTATCCAAGTCCCCTCCCAGCAGTCTAGCTTGAGCCAGATTCTCACCTGCCTCTGGGGTTAGAGATGTCTCCCTTGCCTGTGCCCCTCATGGCCTGAAATAGTCAAGGTTAGCTCTGGGGACCCTGCCCCATGGGGATAGGACTCGCTGAAGAGGAGGAAAGTCTCCTAGATCCAGTCCTGATCTCCCACATATATCTGAGCCAGACAAAACAAAAGCAGATACTGAATGATGCTCAGTGGCTGGTAGGTGATCTGGGAGCTACACTAGCTGTAGTGACTGGGGATCTGAAAGGTGGGACCTATAATAAGGGATTTGAAAACACATAATATTTTGAAATCAGAGAATTGGTTTCATAGAAAAATGTCTTAAATAACTGGGACTTGGAATGTCCAATTTTGAGAATCATAGAGAATCAAATTGAAAGAGACTTTAAAGGCCGTCTGGTACGCCATCCTCCCTATTTGATACTTAAATTTACTCTGCAACCAAGAGATTGGCTAACGCTTGCTTTGAAAATATTGAGAGACAGGAAATTGCCCTGTGTGCTGCCACAGACTGGTTATGTGCTGGCATGGATGGCAGAAAGTAGAGGTTTCTGGAAAAATCATTCATGACACAGGAGCTGTGACTAAGAAGATCTAATGAGGTATGGTATTATCTCAGGAGCAGCTGTATTTGAAAAGATTTCACCTAGAGAGGACCATATATAGGCTCTCTAATTATAGGGTTAAGGACACCTGATGATGTAAGAATTTAAGATCCTGAGGTCTTCAGAGTGCTTCTGAAATTATTCCATGTTTGCAAGAACTTACTCGACCTACACATACAGTTGGCTTCAGAAAAGCTCATTTGTAGAAAGATGAAACATCATCAATAACAGTTACCTACACACAAAAGATGATCTTGAATTTAATTTCTCTGGGTCAGTGAGAGTTATAATGGGTTCTTCAACAGTTTAGGGAAAAGGAGGCAAGACAAAATTTGAGATGCTAAGTTCATTTAGATATGCTGAGCTTGAGATGCCTGAGAGGACAATAGGAAGGATGTAGTTAGCCTCAATTGAAAAATAAAACTTAAATCCAGGCTACAGAAAAATTCAAGTACATTCAAGAAACATTGAGTTCACAATTCTGTGCTCATTGTTCTAGGCATTGGTACGGGGATATAAAATAATTAATGAAGTACTATATGTACTCTCAAAGATCTTATCAATTTATGGGAAATACAATATGCTAACTGGACACTTTAAATGTTATGAAGACGTAGAACAAGAAATAAGGAACTTTTTCTGGGGGAGTAAGGAAAGGCTTCTCTAAAGAACCAAGACTTGACCTAATTTGGAAGGATGAGAAGGAGTTGCCAGATGGAGAAAAGAGAAAGAGGGGTAAGCCAGAAGCAAATGGTTGGGGGGGGGGCAAAGATGCCAGAAATATAATGAAGCAAAGATTTCTGTTTTAACATATTTGTCTCCTGTAATTAGAGAGGTGAATGTACAGTCCCTTTAGAATAGAAAAGATTAAAGAAGAGTGACTTAACACTAATTGCTTTGAATCAATTTAGTATTTTAAAATATCAAACCCAGAAGTTTATTTCCACTGCAGAGTATTTGGGTTTAGGAACGATGTTTGGGTTTGCGTGAGTAACACGAGTTGAAAGGAAAGCAATAGGGGTCAACTAATTATTAAATTAATTGTTAAATTAATTAGTTTGATTAAACAATTAGTTTTTATTGAATACCTTTAATGCAACAGCCATTTTGCCAAGGGTTAGGATTACAAAAACAAACAAGAGACAGCAGTTTGTCGGTATGGTGGCTAGAATTTGGACAGTTTTCTCCAAATGCAGTATGATCTACACAAAGTATGGTGTGACTGTCACCGGCTACCCTTTCCATGCTCTTAAAGTCACGTTACGTTTTTTTGTTGTGGTGGTTTCTTTTCTTTTTGCATCTGTTTCAAATTGTGCTTGAAAACAACTAGAATGTCCAATACATTTTTTTTTGTATGAAATTTCACCAAGCCAGCTCTGTATTCCTCATCTATATTTATGCAATTGATGTTCTGAAAATGCAGGATTTATGCTAGCCACTTTATCATGTTCATTTTTGGGTCTGCATTCTCTCACCAGATGTGTTAACCACCTCACTTATCTTTCCATCAGCAACACTTATAAGGCAAATTCACACCTTCATCTCTGAGCTTGAGGTTAGAATAGTTAAATGTCAGTGATGTTTTAAAAATCTGCATCTGATCATGTCATTTATCTGTCTGACGTTCTTCAGCGGCTGCCCACACCTTTTGGGATAACGCCCCAAACCATTGGATGAGCTTCCCAGTTGCCTTACCGTACAGGGGAACGTGCGTTTCCCTGACTCAGGCTGCTTCCTGCTCAGCACCTGTACGTGTGCTTTTTCTCTGAAATGTTTCTTTTCTTCTTTCATCTAACTAACTTGCATTCTTCCTGGAAAATTCAGTTCAAGGGCTTCCTCCTCTGAAAAGCCTTTCTCAGTCATCCTGGTCTGAGAAATTAGCCCCTTGCTTAGTTAGCACTCTGCAGTGTTCTGAATTTCACAGGCTACATTGAGATGACTGACTGATGTGTCTGCTTCCCCTAAGCAATTGTAAGCTTTCTGGTGGCAGAGGCTGCACCTTTTTGAATTCGGTATTCCTTATGCCTGACATATGTGAATTTGATAAGTGTTAATAGCTGTGAACTGATCAATAAGAAAAGACTTGCTGCTGCATTAATCTCATATCCAAAATTTCTGCTTTTGAGACTTGACTGAAGGAAAAACTATGACCCAGGGGTTAGAAAGTTTGGGGAAGTCCACATAGTATAGAGATAAACAGCATGGAATTAGAGTGCATAAATTCAAATTCTGTTCCTGTGACATGTTATCTATATGAAGATAGATCTATATCTTCATTCTCTCTATTCCTGAATTTTCTTATCTGTGAAATAGGTGTAACACGGTATGTATCTCACTGGATGTGTGAAAATTAAGTAAGATATTGAATGCAAAACACTTGTAAAAATGTTTGATGCATAGTGAGTGCTAATAAGAGTTACTATTATGTTTAGAATAGTATTAATAATAGTAGCAGTAATAGTAATAATTAAAGTGCTGCCATTAAATAACAACAACAACAAAAATCAATAAAGAGAAATAAACTTTTGAGTTGGATTTGGCTTCATCTCAATTCAGTTTTTTCTCCTTTCCTTCTCCATCTCAGCCTCCCATGGAGCAACACAACCACTCCAGCCTGGCTGAATTTCTGCTCCTTGGCTTCCCCAAAGTGGGGCATGTCAGAGGCTGGGTTTTTGTCCTGCTGCTATTGGCATACCTGTTCACTCTCTGTGGCAACATGCTCATCATCTTAGTCATACGACTGGATGCAGCCCTACACACACCCATGTACCACTTTGTCAGTATTCTCTCCTTCTTGGAGCTGTGGTATACAACCACCACGATCCCCAAGATGCTAACTAATCTTCTCAGTGAGAAGAAGACCATTTCTTTTGCAGGATGCCTCCTTCAGACCTACTTCTTCCACTCCCTAGGGGCCTCTGAATGCTACCTTCTTACAGCCATGGCCTATGATCGATACCTGGCCATCTGCCGGCCCCTCCACTACCCTGCAATTATCACCCCAACACTCTGTGGCAGGATGGCTGCTGGTTGTTGGGCTTGTGGCTTCCTATGTCCCATTTCTGAAGTCATCTTGATCTGCCAGCTCCCCTTCTGTGGCTACAATGAAATCCAACACATCTTCTGTGACTTTCCACCTCTGCTGAGCCTTGCCTGCAAAGACACATCCACTAATGTCCTGGTGGACTTTGCCATCAATGCCTTTATCATCCTTATCACTTTCTTTTTTATTATGGTTTCTTATGGAAGAATCATTGGGGCTGTACTGAAGATAAAAACATCAGCAGGAAGAAAGAAGGCTTTTTCTACATGTGCCTCACATCTCATTGTGGTCCTCATTTTCTTTGGGAGCATCATCTTCATGTATGTGCGGCTAAAGAAGAGCTATTCAGTGACCCTTGATCGGACACTTGCTGTAGTCTACTCTCTACTAACACCACTGGTCAACCCAATTATCTACAGTCTTCGTCACAAGGAACTCATTACGGCCATCAAGAGGGCCATCTTCCAGAAGTGGGGGGAGAGCTAGTCCAGCTCACCAATGACTTTCTACCAAGGTCCTTCCTCCACTTCAATGTTGATCTCATAAAAGCTCTATGTACCTTTGTTCTGACCTGGAATTATTTTCTGTCATCACACATGCTATGGATCCCATCTCCTCTCATCTTATCAAAGATTTTATTTCTTTATGCTTTTCTTCTATATCCTACATCTTTATGCTTTGCACTTTTTACTTGATCGGTGCTTTCAGCATTTACAAATACTTCAGTATTTCTATTCTTAAAAACAAACACACATTTCCTTGGTCACAGCAAGAGATCTATTTTTCTCTGCTCCCTTTTCCAATTAAACTTCTCAGCATGATTAATGACACAATCTATCTCCTCTTCTTCACTTCCTAGTCACTTTCGTAGTCACCCACTCCCATCTGGCTTTGGCTCAGACCTTTCAACCAATATTTTGCAAAGGTCATTCATGACCTTCATGCTGCCAAATACATTAGACTCTTCTTGTCCTTCCTGTTTCTTGAACTCTTGATACACATGATTAGTTCTTACTTTTTAAAAAAGTTTCTCTCTTAACTTCCATATCATCATTATCTCTTGATTTTATTCTTTTCCCTGTGTTCCATTTTTCTCAGTCTCTTTTGTTCTGTTGCACTGTCTTCCTAGATGCTCAGAGTTATTCTCATGGCTTTAAATACCATCCCCACCTGTGCCAACAACTCTTGAATTTGTATCTCCAAACCAGAATACTCTTCTGAGCTTTAGACTTATATATCCAAGTGTCTGCTTAACAACCCCACCAGGATGTTTCCCAGGAATTTAAAACTTAACATATTAAAAATAAAATCTTCAAATTTCCAACATTGAGATCTTGATGGTTTTGTTTCCCTATGCTTGGGCCAGAAAATTTCAAATAATTTATTTCACTTCCTTTTCTTCCACCCGTACTTCTAATTCATTATTACTGTATGCCAATCCTTCCTCAAAATATATCCTCAAATCTGTTTTTTCCTTTTTGTCTTTAACATTATTTTCCTGGTGTAAACCTCCAACTTCTCTCAACTGGATTAATACAATAATATTCCAACTACTCTCCTCGATACTACTCTTGTTCCATCCTAATATATTTTTTCCCATAAAATGCAAAGTGGCGTACTTTAAACCTAAATGGAATATGTCATTCTCTAAAACCATGAAAGATTCCTAATTGAACTTAAGATAAAATCCAAAGCCTTGCCATACCTTATAAGGTTCAGTCAAATTCTTCCCTGCCTTCCTCTCCAACACTGACTCCCATCCCTTCTCCATCAGTTCACTCTTATCTAGCCACATTATACTCTTTGAATTCTTCAAATATATTAAGATCTGTATGGCTTCAGAAAATTTACATTGTTTTTTCCCCACTACACTTCATTTGTTTCACTCTTCATTGTGTCAGTTTCTGTTCAAATGTCACTTTCAAATGACACTATCGTTGAGAAGACTTCTGAACACGCAGCCTAAGTTGTTACTCATTTTTTCTTTTGAATATCATTTTGTTTTCCTTCAAAATATGTATCACAGTTTATATGTGTATGCAAATTTGTGTATATGTAGATATAGATATAGATAGAAATAGATATAATTTGTTGTTCTTTCCTACAAGTCGATAAACTACATTTAGTCTGAAATCATGTGTTTTGTTACTTGCTATATGTCCAGAAAGTAGCAAGTGTGTAAACATGGTGAGTATTCAATAAAAATGTAAAAAATGAAAAATGTAATGAATCTTACCCTCTCTTATAACTAAAATATTTTGATCTTTAATGATGCTGTCCAGATTCTATCACTACCGGAACACACTCCACCATAAGTAGTTTGATCTACTCTAGTTGCACTCACTTCTGTCTTCTATACAACAGCCTCAATTTGTCCTACATCTAGCTTTTAAATCTCTTTCAATAACACTTATAACTAGTCCTTACTTAGCCACTGTGTGCTACACTCAATTATCTTTTCTGGATCTCTATTTCTTTATTCACAAAGCTTGTGGATAGGCAAGCTTTCTTTAGGTGATGTTCACGGCTAACATTATATGGTTCTAAGATTCCACTTAACCCATTACTTTCTTGTATGTCCTTTACAGTCCTTAAATTCCAAGGCTAGCCACTTGTCTTAAACTGGGAGTTTTTTTCTAAGAGTCATAAATTTCCCAGAATCTTTTAAGATTTCTGGAATATTTATTAAAATTTTCTAAATATTCAAACAATTATTTCAAGTATAAGAATATTCCTAGCCATGCATACAGATTAATTGAACTATTTGAAACTATATTCAAGAAAAAATATATATGTGTATTTATATATATATATATGTATATATATACACATATGGAGCAATAAAAGTTACATGTATGTGTATCTCTATACATACACAACATACTAACATGTAAAAATACATATATATGTAACTTTTACAATTCTATAGAAAAAGGAGTAAAAAAGTCACTATCCTCATTTATGGATGGGACTATTCCAGTATTTCTTTACCTATATTTTAATTTCTCTACTTTCCTATTTCTGTACCCATTTTTCTCTATATATTATTGTATATTACAATTATTATTATTTCTCCATATGGTCCCTAGAAGAATGTGAAAAGCAGAAAGCTTTCACATTATCCTTTTCTATTTCCTAATGCTGAGAAAGGTAGCATCTTCCTCCTCTGTCTTACATCTTCTCCATACTCAGTTTTATTGTAGCAGAATCCAAATTTCCACAGAAAACAGAAAGCAAAAGGATTAAGAAATTATAGAAGGAAAGATACAACTTTCTTTGGCCTGCTTCGTAGTTTGTTTTACACCCTCTATCGGACTTTTTTTTTAATCTACTACCTTTTAAGTAAATTATCTACCATGATCCAGCTACCATTCTTGGCACCACAACCCTTTTATTATGCAGAACCTATAACTAGGCAAAAAGTACAAAATGTACAAGCTAGATGGTGGACTACCAATTTAAGAAAAATATTGAAGTATAATACGCATACAGAGAACTGTACAAAACATAAATGTGCATGCAACTTAATGAATTCTCACAGATCGAGCTCTTTTATATATGAGCATTCAGACAGAAAATTGGAAACATCTCCAAAACTTCCCCATGCTCCTTACATTCAGCAGACTACTCCCCTTCCTCCCATGAGTATAACTAGTAACCTGACATCTAACGCTATAGATTGATTTTACCTGTTTTGGTATTTTATTATAAGTTAATTCATACATTATACACTTTTATGCTTCTGATTTATTTCACACTATGTTATGTTTATGAGATTCACCCCTACTGTCTTATTTAGTTGTAGCTCTTTCATTCTCATTGCTGTATAGAATTCTATTATGTGAATATACCACAATTTAACGTTATCTTGATGAGCATTTTAGTGATTTCCAATTTTTGGCTACTATAAATAGCACTACTATGAACATAATTATACATGCTTTTCAAAGAATATATATTCTCATTTCAGTTGGGTATATATGTAGGAGTGTGCTTTTTGGGCATTGGTTATGTATCCATTCATCTTTAGTAGATACTGCCAAACAGTTTTGAAAGAAATTGTATCAATTTATACTCTCATCAGCAGAGCAGATGCAAGTATCAGGAAAAAAAAATCCAGCAGAACCATTACTGATCTGAGAAATCAGAAAATTCTCAAGAAAGAGTAGGAAATTAATTAAGTACTAAGGTAGAATTTTTATAACAAAGATTAAAAAGTAAAGCATTTTAATTAAAATAAACATCATTAGCAAAGGCACAGAGGCAAAAAAATTATGAACTATGTTTAGAGAGCATTGAGTAGTGTGCTTTAAATTTTTTTCTTCTTTTTTTTCCTTTTTTAAAATTAAGGTATGTATACACATACACAGAGGAAAATTCACTTTTTAGTGTAAATATCTATAAGTTTTGACAAACACATAGTGTTGTGTAACTACCACTATAATCAAGATATAGAATCATTCTATCACCCCTAAAATCCTCTAGGTCATGATCCTCTGTAGTCAGCATCTACCCCACTTGCAGCCCCTGGCAACCTTTGATCCATTTCTAGTTCCTATATTTGCCTTTTCCAGAATATCATATAAATATAGTCTGAATATTATACTCAATGGAATTAATGGATCTGGCTTCTTTCCCACAGCATGATGTATTTGGACTTTATCCATATTGTTGCTTGTTTCAGTGGTTTATTCCTTCTTATTGCTGAGTAGTATTCAATTGTATGGATTACCACAATTTCCTTATCAATTCCCCAGATGAGCAACACATGAGTCGTTTCCAGTTTGTGGTGGCTACGAATAAAGCTGCTATAAACATTCACATATAAATTTACGTGTGAACATAATTTTGATGTCATTTGGATATATACAGGAAAGGGATTGCTGAGTCATGTGATAAATGTACGTTTAACTTTATAATAAGCTGCCAGATGGTTTTCCAAAGAAGATACACCATTTTGCATTCTGACCAGCAATGTATGAGACACTCAGTTGCTCCATATCTTTATCAGTGCTTGGAATGGTCAGGTTTTTTTTTTTGAAGACAATTTAATAGATATGCAGTGGTATGTCATTGCGGTTTTAATTTACATTTCCCTAAAAAACTATTGATATTGAGCATCTTTTCATGTTCTTAGTCACCACTTTCTTTGGTGAAGCATCTATTTAAATCTTTTATTTCTAATTATTGGGTTTTTAGAATCTAATATATTCTGGACATAACTAGTTTATCAGACATGTGATTGTCAAATATTTTCTCTTGATCTAAGGCTTGTCATTTTACTCTTTTAATGTTGTATTTCAAAGAACAGAGTCCAAATTACCATTTATTAATAATTATATATAAAATCTATTTATCATACACATAATCTATTAATAATAATCTAATCATTATCAGATAAAGCTCAAATTATCATTTTTTTGGGGTCATGCTTTTGGTGTTTTATCCAACAAAATTTTGTGTAACTCAAGATCATAAAGATTTACTGTTTTCTTCTAGGTATTTTATAAATGTCTATGATACACGTTGAGTTAAATTTTATGCAATGTGAAGTATATCTCAAGGTTCATTTATCACAAAATTTTATTTTGAAAAAGTTTGTCAGAAATTGCAAAAACAGTACAGAGAGTTTCTGTGTAACCTTTGTGGCTTTACCCAATAATAATATCTTACATGATATAGTTTATTGTCAAAACCAGGAAACTGACATTGGTACAATACTATTAACTCAAGTACAGAATGAGCTTCATTTTCATTTATGAGTATCCAATCATTCAGCATCATTTATTGAAAAGACTATCTCTCTGTCGAATTTCTTTTGCCTTTATGTTGAAAATCAATCGATATGCATATGGGTCCATTTTTAGACTCTTGTCTTTTGCAAAGCTATGCTGTCCTATTTAGTCCTATTATAAACTGTAAGTTTATACTAATTATTGGAATCAGGTAGTACAAGTTCTCCAAGTTGCTTCTTTTTCAAAATTGTTTTGACTATTGTCATTCCTTTGTTTTTCCATGTAAATTTTAGAAACAGCATTTCAATTACTAAAAAAAAATCATGAAGGGATTTGATTTTATAGATTAGTTTGAGAGAACTGATATCTCAACAATATTGAGTCTTCCAATTTATGAACATAGTGTATATCTCCACATATTTAATTCACTTTTTGTTTCATCAGGGTTTTTGGAATACAAATTAGGTACATGTTTTGTAAAGCACATATTTTTTTTACTGTTGAAAACGCTACTTTAAAAAAAATCGGTTTCCAATTGTTTTGTGAAAATATATAGAAATATAATTGATTTTTGTATGTTGGTCATACAATCTGCAACTTGTTTAACTCACTTATTATTCTAGTAGCTTTTTAAAAGAGATTATTTGGGACTTTCTACACAGACCATCATGTCATCTGTGAAGAGAGATGGTTTTATTTTATTTTTTCCTTCCAATTAATCTATTTTTGATTTCATTTCCTCCCTTATTGCACTAGTGATGTCCTCTGGTATGATGTTGAATAGAAGTGGTGAAAATGAACTTTTTTCTTTGTTCCAAAACTTGAGGGGAAAGCATTCAGTCTCTCACTGTTAAGTGGGGGTTAGTGTAGGCTTCTTGTAGATGCCTTTTATCAAGATGAGGAAGTTCCTTTCTATTACTAGTTTGGGACTTTTTTGTTTTTAATTAATGAAAGTTGATTTTGTCAAAGGCTTTTTCTACATCTATTGAAAGGATCATACATTTTTCTTCTTTAATCTTTTGATATGGTGAATTTTATTGACTGATTTTCAAAGATTGAATGAACTTTACATTCCTGAAATAAATCTCAATTGGTTGATATATTATCTATTTTATTATTATTGAATTTGATTTGCTAATATTTTGTTGAGGAATTTTATGTCTCTGCTTATGAGGAATATTGGACTATAGTGTTTTTTTCCCCTCGTAATGTCTTTATTAGATTTTAGTATCTGGGGAATGCGGGCTTCATGTAATGAGCTGGGAAGTGTTCCCTTCTCCTCCATACACGATTAAAGTTTATTAATTGTTATTATTTCATCCTGGAAATGTTGGTAGAATTTCCCAGTGAAGGTACCTGAGCATGGAATTGTCGGTTGTTGGAAAGATTTTTTACTGTTTTTTACTCGGTCATTGCTATTATTTTTGTTATGGACAGGTATTTTTAGAGCAAATAAATACACATTAAATATGTTTTATATTTCCCTTCATTCATGCCATTTCTTGCACTTTTCATTTCTTTGTGTAGTTTGAAATTTCTATCTCGTATCATTTTCTTCTGCCTGAAAAATTTTCTTTAACATTTGTAATACATGTCTACTGACAATAATTTCTTTCAATCTTTTCCTAAAAATAAATTTATTCCTCTTCTTTAAAAATTTTTAATTCCTTTATTATGAGATACTTCACATAGCATATAATTCACCTACTAAATTGTGCAATTCAATGATTTTTAGTATATTTACAGCATTGTGCAACTATTATCACAATCTAATTTTAGAATATTTCATCAGCCTAGCCTTTCTCAATCCCTTACCCATAAGCATTTGCCTATTCTGGACATTTCATGTAAGTGGAATCATACAATATGTGTTCTTTTGACTAGCTTTTTCATTTAGCATAGTGTTTTCAAACCTCATCCATGTTGTAGCATGGATTTTAATCTAGGTACATCAATACTTATGTTAAATGTTTACATTCAATGCTAAATAATATTCAGTTGTATGGATATACCATATTTTATTTACCCATCCATTATTCAATGGACATTTGGATTGTTTCTACTTTTTGATTATTATGAACAATGCTTTGGTGTACATTGTTTTTGTATGGACATATGTTTTCATTCTCTTGGGTAGATATAGCTATAGTAAAATTGCTGGATCATATGGTGACTATATGTTTAAACTTTTGAGAAACTGCTAAACTGCTTTGCAAAGTGACTGCACCATTTTACATTCTCATCAACAGTACAAAGGTTCTTATTTTGTTGCATCCTTATCTGCACTTATTACCTGTCTTTTGATCACAGTCATCTTAGTGAATATGAGGTGGTATCTCATTGTGGTTTTGATTTTCACTTCCCTGATAGCTAATTGTGTTGAGTAACTTTTCATGTGCTTATTGGTCATTTACAAATATCTTCTTTGGAGAAATGTTGTATTAGTTTGCTAGGGCTGCCATAAAAAAATAGCAGAGACTGAGTGTCTCAAAATAAATTTATTTTCTCAGTTCTGACACAAGATCAAGGAGGTCACAGACTCGGTTTCTTCTGAGGCCTCTCTCTCTGACTTGCAGATGGTCGCTTCACATGGTCTCTTCTCTGCGGCTGTGCATCTCTGGTGTCTTTCACGGGGTCCAAATTTCTTTTTCTCATAAAGACAGCAGTGAGATTGGATTAGGGCCCCCCAAAAGCCTCAAGGGGAATTTTAACTTAATCTCCTCTTTACAAGCAACTACCTCAGAATACAGTCACATTCTCAGTTTATGGGAGTTAGAGCTTCAACATATGAATTTGGGTAGACACAATTCAACCCATAACAAATGTCTATTCAGATCCTTTTCCCACTTTTTTTTAAAATTTTTTGTTTATTGCAGTAACATTGGTTTATAACATTGTATAAATTTCAGGTGTACATCATTATACTTCTATTTCTGCGTAGATTACATCATGTTCACCACCCAAATACTAATTACAACCCATCACCACACACATGTACCGAATTATCCCTTTCGCCCTCCTCCCTCCCTCCTTCCCCTCTGGTAACCACCAATCCACTTTTAATTGGATTATTTATCTGTTTATTATTTAGTTGTAAATGTTCTTTATATAATCAAGATGCATGATCTTTAGCAGATATATGTTTTTCACATATTTCCTCCCATTCTGTGGGTGTCATTTCACTTTCTTCCTGGTGTCATTTGAAACATAAATAATTCTAATTTTGATGAAGTCTGATTTATTTTTTTTCTTTTGTTGCTTATGCTTCTGGTGTCATATCTAAGAAGGCTTTGCCTAGCACAAGGTCATAAAGATTTACTTATATGCTTTCTTCTAAGAGTTTTATATTTTTAGCTCTTACATTTAAGTCTTCCATCCATGTTGAGTTAAATATTTTTTATGGCGTGAGGTAGGAGGTCCAACTTCATTCTTTTGCATTTGGATATCCAGTTGTCCCAGCACCACTTGTCAAAAAGACTACTACTTTCCTTATCCTTTATTTTTGAAAAATATTTTCACTGGATTTTTGTGTTCTGGCTTGATAGTTTTATTTCTTTTATTACTTTAGAATGTAACTTCACTATATTCTGGCTTGCATGGTTGCTGATGAGAAATTTATTGTAATTCTTTCTTTTTTTGCACTATACTAATGAGTCCTTTTTTTTCTGACTGATTTCAA
This sequence comes from Ceratotherium simum simum, assembly GCF_057802395.1. NCBI lineage: Eukaryota > Metazoa > Chordata > Mammalia > Perissodactyla > Rhinocerotidae > Ceratotherium > Ceratotherium simum. The sequence goes on from NC_141901.1 coordinate 37,153,551, forward strand.
TATTTTATCTTTGTCTTTGTTTTTCAGAAGTTTGAATATGATATGAATAGGCTTCACCCTCTGTCTTGCCACCAATTGATGTTCTCTGAGTTCCATGGATCTTTTGTTGAAGTCTGTCATTGATTTTGGAAAATTCTCAATATAGTCTCTCTAAATATTTCTTCTCTCCTGCTCTTTCACTCTCTTCTCCATCTGGATTTCACTTACATTTATGTTATTCCATTTTATATCATTCCACTTCTCTTGGATGTTCTATTCTCTTTTATTTATTCTTTTTATTCTTGTGTTTAAGTTTGGATAATTATTTCTATTGATTTATCTTCATGTTCACTAATTTTTGTCTGTGACAGTCTACTGATGAGGTTATTGAAGATATTCTTCATCTCTGTTACCTAGTTTTTTTTTATTTTTAGCATTCCCAATTGATGCTTTCTTATAGTTTCTATATATCTTCTGATATTACCAAATGGTATGCATTTGATCATGCATACCATTCAACTTTTCCACTACAACTTTAACCTATTAATTATAGTTATTTTAAGTTCCCTGTCTGATAATTCCAACATGTGTGTCATATCTGGATCTGGTCCTGTGGATTGCTTTGTTTCTTGATAGTATTTTGTGTTTTTCTTGTTTATGTGTATACCTTATAACTTTGTTGAAAGTCAGACATATTTTGTAGGACAGTAGACACTGAGGTAAATAATATTTATGCCTTGGAATGGGCATGCCTTTTCTTTTGCTATGACACTTGTAGATTTGAGTCAAGCTAGTCAGGAGTTGAGATGGGTACGTTATTTATTGCTCTGTGGTTACCCCAGGTACACCACAGAATGCAAATTCCTCTATTACTTTGTATTTGTGGATGTAACTGGTTTGCCAGAGGGTTTTTGTCAATGTCTTCTCCATTCTCAGCTTCACCTCTTCTTTCTGTGTTTGTAATTTTCTGAGAAGGTCTCTCTCCATGTACTTGATTCTCTCCTGTCAGTAGACTGCTCTTGCTTGTAACCCAACACTTGTTAGCTGGGCTGTGGGAGTTGAGTGAAGGATGTTTTCTTTTATTCTGATTCAGTCTCAGTTTTAGGGTCCTGGGTCTCAGGGATGGAGACTTTTCAGTTATTCTGCCCTTTCCCAAACTACAGACTTCTAAAGTCCTGACCCTAAGACATATGTGCGTTTGTTCCAGGAGATAGAGAAGAAAAATCTCTGTAGGGCGTTGTCTTTCCTACAATAACTGCAGTTCCCTTTCCCCAGTCCTACACCATTACATAAACTGTTTCAGTACTTTTACCCTGCCCCTAATCCAGCACCAATGAGGTCGGTGGAGAATAGTCCTGTGATTCCTCTTTCAGTCAGTGGCTACAGAGGGTGCATGTTCATGCTAAATCAGGCTGAGCCTTTAGCAATTCAGTAACAAAGTTTAACTTAATTCTTATTGCTTGTATGGCTCCCAGTGTCTGGCAACTGTACCAGATAAGCAAGTTCTCACATCCAATCTTTCCTTGGACACTCTTGTCTTTTCTTTGAGTTAGTTGGGTTAACTTATAACCTCAGCCCTCTGATTGGTTTGAGAAAAGTTCCAATCTTTTAGATTATGTGTTTTTGTTTGTTTGTTTGTTTGTTGTAAGGATAGGGGTGTCCCTTCTTCTAGCTTTTTACTTCAGTGGAAGGTAGGAGTTTAAGTAACATGTTTTAAGTCAAATTTGGAGTATTTGCATGGGAGTAGTTGATTATTAGTCTGGAAAGGTAGATTGTGACTAGGTTGTAGAGAAACTTAACAAACTCTTAAAAGATTGAGATAGAACATTAGCAGTAGAGATCCCCTAAGGGAGATAGTCAAAGAAAAAGCCAAGAAGGAGCAGAAGCAGGAAGGTTCAGTAGAAGGGTCAGTAGTAGAAGGTTCTTCAGCAGAAGAAACAAAGAAGGAAATGCGATAAGCTTCAGAGAAATACAGGAAAATTGAGCAATGAGAAGAGACCATTGAATTTACCTAGTAAACTCTCACTATAAATAGGTAGAGGTAAAAGACATTGTAAGGAGTTGAGAGGTTAGTGAGTTTTGAGGAAGCAAACGGAGCTGCAGGTTCAAGACATCTGATGGTGTAAAAGAGATAGGCAGCCACGTGCCAGAACCTACTCACACCAGCTCTGGAGAGCTGATTGTTAAACTGTCAGGAATTGTGTCAGCAGATAGCTTGAAATCGGAGATGGAGGAAGTACTTACACTATGCAAATCAGCAACTGCTACATATTGACATTGGCTACAAATTTTTTCAAAGGGAGGGGAGTGTCAAAGACAAAGCCAGACACTAGTTATAGTAGTAAGGACAGATTTTAATCAGTAATATACTTATTGCAATAGGAAGAGTGTCCAGAATGTGCTGAACTCAACTTCAGTTTGTACAGGGGTGACCGGGGTTTTAAGGAACAATAAGGGAGCAGAGAGTGGGTCGAGAGGGGGCTCAGTAGAGTCAGGGGAGTGAAAAATTACAAAGGATTGGTCAGTGTAAATGCAATTAGGCCAGCTGTGTGTGCTAGCTGGAAATGATCTAAGTTAAGATTCTATTCTCCTACAGAGAATGGAAAACAGAGGCCCTACCCTTCCTGATGATTACATTTTAAAGAAATAGCTTTCAGGTCCTTTGAGAAAGCCACTACTGAGTTGTAGGATATACATATACATCTTAAAGCGATAAAGGAATAATCTACAATTGTAAACCCTTTTTAGTAAATGATCTATGAAAATGTGATCAGGGTCCTATTAATGTTGGTTAGAACAAACAGCGAATTCTTTTGGGAGCCTTTAGCTTTCTCAGAAGCCACTTTATTAAGGGACAGGGCTAGGATTATCCTTGGGATGCAGCCTTGAGCTGTTAGAAACTATACTAGTGTTTGTTCAAATCTTTTAATGTGTGTGGGTGATGGGTGGGGATGGTGAAACCAGTTGGGCTGAGGGTCTGTAGTTTTTATAGGCCAAGACTGAGGCTTAGTCAGGAAGTGGGCTCAGAGGAACCTGGCTAGAGTTTAGTCAAGGAGAGAATCTTTGTCAGGGGAAAGCCTGTTAAGTTAGTTGTTATGCATCTACCCACACACCAGTTGGAGGTGAGGTAGCAGAATTAGTAGAGATCTTTTAAGGACAGAGCATATTCTAGTTCACAGAGAAGCAGTGATTGAAAATGAAAAAAGAAGGGTGGAAAATTTAATTAAAAAGGTCATGGTTATTGAGCCCATAATTGGCTTGTGGAGATTTAGAAAACCTGAATAAATCTATAGTCATTAAGTAAATAAAATTATTAGTGAAAATTCTATCCACAACAAACAAAAAATCAAATATCCCTTGCAAATCAGTTTAAAAAAAAAATCCTCAAGGAAGAGATTAAGAAGTAGAGAAGGAAAAATTTGGATGAAAAATCTTGAAGGTGTGGGTGGGACTGGGAAAGTGAAAGAAATATTTAAATCCTTTCACAGGATAATTTGCAAGTATATTTTTTCACTTTCATTATCACATTTGGTCATTATTAATTTCATATGAGGAAAGCAGTGTCTTCATATGAAATATGGGAAATTAAACACTCAATCAGGTGGCCAATGTCACATAAATGCCTGGAAGAAGAACTGAGATTTAAATCCAAAATTCTGAGGCAGGGCTCTCTTCAGAGCAACATAACAGGAGAATAAAGAGGAAGCTCCCATGTGTAAGAGAAGATAAAACTTCTGTAGATATGGCCAGCAGGCAGATTTAGGGATCTGCCTTGACAGTATCTATGTCCTCAGCCTCTCCCTGTCCTCACTCTTTTAGGGTCCAAGAAGGCCAATCACATTTTAGAAAGATCCTATCATAATTGGAGGGTATATGATTTCCCTCAGGTCACACAACACAGGAACCTATTTGAATCTAGAGGTCCCACACCAATTATTGATTTTTACTGAAGAAAATCATTGCCCTGAGAGATGTTCTCTCTCAACTTGGGCTGGTAGTTATTATTGTAGTGAAATAGTGGGTGATGAAGGACTACTGGCTAATGAACTTCTTCTATGTCAGTTCTCTTCCTGAGAGAGCACTTTAGCAACCTCCAGAGGTCTGCTCTGAAGGCCAGGGACTTCTGCCTCTATAAGGATCCTATCAAGAACAGAGGTCATGGGAGAGGAATCTTTCATGGTTTGACTTACTCCCACAGGTTCCATCAAAGTGCTAAACTCTGACTCTTCCAGGCCCCAAGAGGGTCTGGATGTAACACTGTAAATGAGGTAGGAAGTGAGCAGAGAGATCTCTTCCAAACCCAGACTCTGAGCAGAGGTTGGGCTGCCAAAGTCAAGCCCGCCAGAGCCCTCCCCAACATCAAACTCTGGGTAAGGACTGTTATTCAGGCATTTTTATCCTTGTGTTCTTTTCTAGTCTGAGTACTGGGAAGAAACTTAGAGCATTCAGAAATAGGGAGTACTATAGAACAATTAGGGTCCACAGGACACATCATTGAGAACACAAAAACTATTAAAACAAACAGACACAGATATTCTATATTTCAAATGCTATAGTAAAGATTCTGGGCTCAGAATTAGCAAAATGGCTATGTTTTAACTAGTGTGACCTTGAACAAGTCATCTCCCCTTTCTGGATTCCAGTTTTCTCTTTTGCAAAATGACGACATAGAACAAAATGATCTCAAAAATTGCATCCCCCTCCTAAACCCCAGCTATTTGGCTCTATGCCTAAATAATTGGGGGCTATGGATAGTGCAATTGTGGGAATTAGAAAATAGAATGCAAGGGATTTGTTCAAGAGGCTTTTTGAAGTAAAGGGAATAAAATATGATTGGAAAGGACTGAAGTAAAACAAATGCTAATTTATACATGCAGTAAGTTTTATAAGATCCCTGACTGTAATATCAGGAGACCATTGGGAGGAGATGAGTAACTGGTGAGCTAAAGAGCTATATAAGTCATTTTAACTATCATCACGCTTTTCATTAGCTGTGAGAACTGCAATGTATCAGGCATTGTGCTAAGCACTCTGGGAAGTAGGGTATAATAGGATATTTCTTTAATTTCAAAAATTTCACAGAGAGCTAATGAGACATATTCATGGAAAATAATTGCAGTACATGACAGGATATAATTGGAGGAAAAGTGAGGAAGTACTACTGGGAATTTAGAGGTGGGACAGTTCAGTGCTCGCCTTACATGGTCAAGGAAAGAGAGTGAGGGGACTTGAGCTAGAAAATGGTTTAGATATTTGTAGACTGTCTTAGGATAAAGTGTATTCCAGTGAGTGTACAATGCAGACAAAGGAGTCAAGACTAAATATAGGGACTCATTTGGCAAACAGTGAAATTTCTATGATGATGATGAAAATAATATTTAAAAGTATGAATCTGGACTAGAGCAGTAGGGATTTTTCACAGAGCAAAACTAAGAATAGTGGGAAAACTCAGATTTCAGGTCAATGGTTTATCAAACTGAAACATTTCAACAATGGAAAGAACTGTCTTTAGGGGGAAGGAACTTCTGGCACTGTCAGTCAGGTGGAGGCTTGATGCCCATTTGCAGGGGGTGCCCAAGGCATGGATTTTTTTATTGGTGAGAAGATCCAAGTTTTCACTGCTCTGAACCAAACAAGAAACATAAGGACTATATACATTTTGATGCAGTCTGTTTCCTTTTATTGTGATATTTCAACCTTACTTCTTTTTGGGGGGGTTGGTATTAAAAGATCTTTTATCTTTATGAACTGATGGGAATATCTGACATATTTAAAATAATGATCCAATGAAATTCAAAGTTATGGAGGCCACTAGGTGGGGAGATAGTTCCTAAAGCTTCTTCCAACACTGATTCAATGTCTCTTGGTGCTAGAAACTGAATTACAATAATAATTAGAAATGATAAAAGAAAGTGACAAAAAAAAATAAGGAGAAACCCCTCAGTATTTTTTGCCATAGTAAGTGGGGTGTGAGGGGAGTGGTCAAAATCTCTGAGAATTGTGAACTGGGGAGTTGAGAGAGCATGGAGGTGCTAGTTTTTAGTGAGAAATAATTCTTGACCTGGTCATGGTGACTTTGATTTCCCAGGCAGAGTATCCAGGAAGTCAATAACAGCAGGTTATCAGTGAGCAATGAAGCAATTTATAGCTTGAGAATAAGTCTTCAGAGTCACATGAAATCTTACTTTCCTAGAAAGGAAGGGGCAAGATATTGGCTTCCAATATTCTACCTCGAGGCCAGCCTCCCATGTATATCTGAAAGTTTAGTTAAACTCTCTAGACAACTCATTTGTGAGTTGGGTTGGGAGGCCAGAGACGCGGGGGGGCAGCTTCAGGAATGGCACTTTATGTTAATATTTAAAGGAGAAGGAAAGTAAAACTTCCAGAAAAAAAGGATCTGAGTTGGATAGAAAGTTTAGCAATAATCTTTTATAGGAAGCAGATCTGCACCCAAGGTTAGAAGGAGATAGAAGGCAGATATGGAAAGACCTGGATTTAAAATGAGGAAAACTGAGGCGAGGAGGAAACATCTGATTTGAAATGGTTCTGCTGAAGCATGTTACCCATATAAGGGTTCTTCCCAGAAGTAGTCCTCTGACATCTTCGTAGAGAAATATCTTATATTAATTCTCAGAATAAGAAATGTTTTGGTATCAGAGATGGGCATGTTGCCTGGGTTTAGAACAAAGTGGGGGTACTTTTTCAAATCTAGGAAAAAGAAGAGTAAGTAAAGCTGGTTTGAATATTGGAGGATCCAGGAGAGGGAAGAAGCGATAAGGAGTCTTGAGGGCAGAAAGATGAGACTGGATGCCCATTATAACACTTCGCTTTTACACAAGCACTACTTTGTGACTAGAATGCTTTTCTTTAATTTTTTTCTGTCTGGCAAATTCTGATTCTTTCTTCATTTCAAATGAAAATTATGTCTTCTTTGAGGTCTTCCTGATTTCCACTTCCAGCCCCTGGCTCATTTACTTCTCTTCTAACCTCTATTGCATATGAAAATTAGCATTTATCATATGAATTTCCTTACTTATTTAACAAATATTTATTGACTTTTTACCATAATCCAGACATTGTCCTAGGCACTTGAGATACACCAGTAAACAAAACAGAAAAAATTCCCTGACCTGATGGAGCTTACATTCTCACAGAAGAGAGAAACAATAAATAATTGGGATAATAAATAAGTACATTTTATAATAAGTTAGAAGATGATAAGTATTGTTTAAAAAATTAAAAGTAGAGTAGGGAAACGTGATGTCAGTATAGGATATGGACATGGGAATGGAGGTAGACTGCAGTTTTGTATAGAGTGGTCTGGGCAAAGTTGATTGAGACAGTGAGATTTGAGCAAAGCCTTAGAAATGAAAAAGCTATTCAAGTGGATATTTGATGAAAAAAAGTTCCAGGAATAGGAAACAACTACAAAAAAGGCTGTAAAATGTAAAGTCACTGAACAGATTTGAGCAGTGGAAAACTAGGACCTGATTTAACATTTAAAAGGATCATTCTGGTTGTTGTGTCGAGATTAAGATATAAATGGACAAATACAGGTAAGAAGATCTGCTATGAATGAATTACAGTAATGGAGGTAAGAGATGACAGTGGCTTGGACCAAGTGGTAAACAATAGATCCTGAATATGTGTGAGAGAGATACAAACAATAATGACTGTGAGGATTTTGGCCCATCAGCTGAAAGATTGCAATTGCCATCATTGGAGATGGGGAAGACTATGGGTAGTGCTCACAGGAGTTCTGTTTGAGATGGCTATTAGAGACCCAATAGGAGATGTGAGCAGGCAGTTGCATATATAACTCTGGAGGAAGGGATAGAAATGTTGGCTGAGAAATTGATTTAGAAGTCTTCTACACATATATGGTGTTTTAAGCCATGACAGGGAATGATATTAACAAAGAAGTGAGTTTACGTAGAAAAGAGAAAAGAATACATTGACCTCCGTGAACTGTGACATTAAAAAGGTAAGGCAAAGAGAGAGAACTAACAAAGGAGACTGGGAAAGGGTGACCAGGAAGATAGGGAGAAACCAAAAGTATAGCACCCTGAGAACCAAGGGAAGAAAGTCTATCAAGAGGCAGGATAGATCAGTTCTGTCAAGAACTGCTGGTAGTCCAAGCTAAGGAATGATAAATGGCGATGAATTTAGCAAATCTTAGATAACTGGTGTCTACGAGGACAGAAGTTTTGATGGAGCGGTGGTGGTGAAGGACTAATTAGAATGGATTTAAGAGGGAAATGAAAGAGAGGAATTAGAGACAATGAGTAGAGGTAACTCTTTGGAGGAGTTTTGTTGTGAGAACGGAGGAGGAAATGCAGCGGTCGCTGTGAGATAAGTGAGCCAAGAAAAAGAATTTGAGAGGCTTGTTTTTTGTTTGTTTAATAACTGAGAATAATAGCATGTTTCTACACTGATGAAATGTCCCAATAAGGAGCGGTATAGCAATTAGTAGCTTCTCTCTTTTCTCTATTAAAATATTAGATTCTTCTCTTCAGGTGCCATATTTTATTTATCTGGTTAGCTCCTGTTCTAAGTATAATGCCTATAATACAGACAATGTTCAGTAATTTTTGTTACTTTGACCTCAACACAGTGGGATATAAATATTTACCATCTGTGAAGCAATAAATCAGAAAAGTTCACTTGAGGCTGGTGGAGGGGAAAAGTGGTAGGAAAGATTGATGACTTAGCCACAGTTTGGAGTAGAAGTGCAGAGAGAGAGAGAGATTTGCCTCCTGGTTTTCTATGGCTCCTTTATTTACTCAAATCCCCTTAGCGTTGACTGGGGTTCTCACCAGAGTCCAAAAGAGGTCAAAACTCTGACCTATGTGCTCCTGAAAGATGCTGTTAGATCTGGGTCCCCATGAGGAAATGGGAGGGAGCCAGAAGTGAAAGGACTGATTCCTTGGTAGACAGATAGTTGAAGAAGAAAATGAATTGAAATTCAAAATTAAAAAAATAATTCAAATTATGTAATCTTGGTCCAGTACACTAGCAATATTTTATCAGTATAAATAGTAATTTATACCTTAGACAAGGAATAGGTATAATTGATAATATAAACCTTTGATGAGGAATATTTAAATTTCTAAAAATATTTAAATTTCTAAAATCACCATCAAGCAAGGTGATTGGGTTACAGAATAGATTATGGGGGCCAAAAATGGGCTATGTAATCAGAAGGCATTTTAAGTCTAATTATAAGAGTGGATACTCTGAAGGAGGCTGTTGATAGTGAGAGGGAAGGATTCAAACCCTGGCTTCCTAAAGCATCACTGGGAGCACTTTACTCTGGAAGGGGAGAGACAAAAGTATTTTGAGGTTTGCCTTCTGGTTAGAACTTCTATAGCTCAACTTTCTTCCTCATCCTTCCATACTTCACATTCCAGGAACGTGAATGGTGAGCAATGGACGTGGGGAATTGGAGCCAGATAACAGAGTTTATCATCCTGGGCTTTCCCCATCTTCAAGGTGTCCAGGTTTATCTCTTTCTCTTGCTACTTCTAATTTACCTCACTACTATACTGGGAAACCTGCTGATATTCCTGGTGGTCTGCCTGGACTCCCGGCTCCACATACCTATGTACCACTTTGTCAGCACTCTCTCCTTATTGGAACTTGGCTACACAACTACCACCATCCCTAAGATGCTGTTGAACTTGCTCAGTGAGAAGAAGACCATTTCTTTCTCTGGATGTCTCCTGCAGATCTATTTCTTTCACTCTCTTGGGGCTACTGAGTGCTATCTCCTCACAGCTATGGCTTATGACAGGTGCTTAGCCATCTGCCAGCCCCTCCACTACCCCACCCTCATGACCCCAGCACTCTGCGCCAAGATTGCTGCTGGCTGTTGGTTGGGAGGCTTGGCTGGGCCAGTGGCTGAAATTTCCTTGGTCTCCCACCTCCCTTTCTGTGGTCCCAATAGCATTCAGCACATCTTTTGTGATTTTCCTCCTGTTTTGAGCTTGGCTTGTACTGACACATCCATCAATGTCCTAGTGGACTTTGTTATCAACTCCTGCAAGATCCTGGCCACCTTCCTGTTGATCCTCAGCTCCTATGTGCCTATCATCCGCACAGTGCTCAGGGTTCCTTCAGCTGCAGGCAAGAGGAAGGCCTTCTCCACATGTTCCTCCCACCTCACTGTGGTTCTCATCTTCTATGGGAGCATCCTCTTCATGTATGTGCGGCTGAAGAAGACCTACTCACTGGACTATGACAGGGCACTGGCAGTGGTCTACTCTGTGCTCACGCCCTTCCTCAACCCCTTTATCTACAGCTTGCGCAACAAGGAGATCAAGGAGGCCGTGAGGAGGCAGTTAAAGAGGGCAGGGATCCTGAAGTGAAGGTGAAGAAGGCAGGTCAAGTGTGAGGCTGAGGATATGGTGACCCTGGGGATTGTCGGCTGCCATAGATGAGAAATCAAGCGTTCAGTGCTTTTCTACATGGGATATTGAACCGGGCCAAGTGCTGCCTGGCTTTTAGCGTTAATACAGCCATTATACTATATGCAGGAGGCACATGAAGCTTGACACCAGAGACTGGAAAAGGTACACTTTCTCTCCAGTAATATGGTGCTGTGCAGTGATTTTCAAATCTCAGACATTTGTATGCCATACTTAGGATTTTTGTCAAATCTGTGCCTTACTTATATATAACTATAACATAATACATATCTATTTTAAATTTACTTGATTTAAGATGAATACACTTAGTCATGTTCTAAACAAGAATATTTGTTAAATAAAATTTAGAACAAAAAGTAAATGGTTTTTCATGTACCATTTACAATCGTTTCATGCATACTGATTCTTTATGTATTAAAATGGAAAATACGGGGCCGGTCCCGTGGCTTAGTGCTCCGCTACTGGTGGCCCGGGGTTCGGATCCCGGGCGTACACTGACGCACCGCTTCTCTGACCATGCTGAGGCGGCGTCCCACATACAGCAACTAGAAAGATGTGCAACTATGACATACAACTATCTACTGGGGCTTTGGGGAGAAAAAGGGAAAAAAAAGGAGGAGGATTGGCAATAGATGTTAGCTCAGAGCCGGTCTTCCTCAGCAGAAAGAGGAGGATTAGCATGGATGTTAGCTCAGGGCTGATCTTCCTCACAGAAAAAAAAAAAAAAAAGGGAAAATACTGGCATAGTAGAGAAAAGCATGTTTTTTGACATGTATCTGGGTTTAAATCCTAGTTCATTTAGTCATATTAATTACATGATCTTCATAAAATAACTCAAACTTTTTGAGTCTTAATTTCACCATTTGTTAAAATGTTTTCTTGAAGACTGTTTTTAGAATTAGTGATAAGGTCTGTAAACCACAATACAAAGTATCTAGCACATAGCTGATAGTAAAAACAAACAAACAAACAAAAAATACTTCCCAGATACTCTTCCCCAAAGTAAGGGAGTAAACTGGCCAGAGGGAGTACTTGTGAGAAGAGTATAGTTTGTCGTACTTCTGTTCTGCCTGGTTCTATGTGTCAGTCTTGGTCTTAATATCTATTCCCAGTATAAAGTATGGAAGTGTAGGAGTTGAGTCAGCGGCAGGAAATAGGATTACTTTTTACATTAGATTACTTCTTTATTTCTTTTTAAGCTAATTATTTTCTTAAATATATGAAAAATATGTGAAAAATAATCCTATAATTTAGAATATGAGAAATATGTGGATTTAATTATTAACTGGTGTTACGGATTATTTATGCATCTGAATATCTACCGTGAGAAGAGGATCAACTATCAATCATAAGAAAACTTTTAATTCAGGAAAACTTTCAATTCTTTATAGAACTTTCTAATAAGGTCTCAAAGCATTTGTATTCCTACTATCTTAATGATATCCATCCATCCATTCATCCATTCATCCATCCATCCAGTCAATTCAGCACATGTTTATTTAGCTCTTATTAGATACCAGATGACATGCTAAGTCCTACATAAAACAATGAACACAATAGACATTGTCCAGTCCCTGCCCTTAAGATGTTTTAAAAGAGTTGAGGGTGTAGATATTAAAAGTACAATTAATTTTTGATTAGTTACAATTAATTAATTAATATTGTGATAATTAGTAATAAAATACACATGCATTCTCTTCTCGAGCAAGTTACATCTTTAAGGTGAAAACTAAAGGATAAATGAGAGTTAGCCTTTTTTATGAAAGTAATAATAGCAATAATTGTATCTATTTTATAAATTTGGAAATTTAGACCAAGATAGATGGAACACCTTGCCAAAACTATAAAGCAAGTCAAAGTCAGGGACTCTGAAAAACAAACAAAGTCTTCAGCCTCCAAGGGTAGCTCCCGCTAGTCTTTAAAAGGTCCAGGGAAGTAAGGAAAAAAAAGAAAGAGATGAAAGTAACGGTTAAAAAGATGATAACTAGGTTATGGATCTGGAAACAAACAGGCAAATGGCAGCTAGGCGGTTGGATCCTTAGGACTTGCAGAGGCCGATGTGAAAAGTGGGTCAAACCTTCAAGAAAGTGAAAGGACAATCCACAGAATAGGGAGAAATATTCGCAAATCATATGTCTAGTAAGGGACTTGTATCTCGCATTATAAAGCACTTTTACAACTCACTAATAAAAAGACAAATAACCCAATTAAAAAAATAGGCAAGGGATCTGAATAGACATTAATTCAAAGAAGATATACTAGTGGCCAATAAGCACATAAAAAGATGTTCAATACCATTAGTTACCAAGGAAATGCAAATCAAAACCACTATGAGATACTGCTGTATACCCACTACAATGTCTAGCATAAAAAAGTCAGATAACCACATACGTTGTGAGGATGTGGAGGAGTCAGAACCCTCATACACCACTCATGGAAGTGTAAAATGATGCAGCTACTTTGGAAAACAGTCTGGCAGTTCCTTAAAAGATTAAACATAGAGTTATCATATGACCCAGCAATTCCACTTCTAGGTATATATGCAAGAGAAATGGAAATATATGTCCACACAGAAATTTGTACATGAATATTTGTGGTAGCATTATTCATAGCAGCCAAAAGGTAGAAACCATCCAAATGCCTATCAATGGAGGACTGGGTAAACAAAACATGTATATCCAAACAATGGAATATTATTTGTACATAGAAAGCAATGAAGTACTGATACATGTTACAGCATATATGAACCTTGTCAGTATTGAGATAGGTAGCTAGGTAGATGTGAGTGGGGATCATAGTTGGAGACCTTGCTGCATCAGTGGAGCATCTTGCTGGCATCCTACGAGATGCAGACGAAGGGGAACTGAGACCCACCCGGTGCCACCACTGGAGTATGAGGCCATCAACTGCAATGATAAAAATAATGGGTGCACAAATAGCACGTACAAAGCCTTCTGCTATACACCTCTAACAGACATTGACCTTTCTTTAATTTACATACAAATTCCATATGCATTAGCCCCCCTTCCACGGGGGATGACCGCCATGACAGTTCCAGAGATTCCCCTAGAAGGTCAAGAACTCCCCCTGCCGACGTGTGGGTGGAGGAAAGACCATTATTGGCAGATAACCAGATAATGCTAATTCCCTTCTAAACAACCCAAATAAAAATAAAACTAACCCAAGACAAGAGGCAGATGCGTTCTCTGGCACTGCCCACTCCTCACTTGGAGTGTATCTGACCTTTCCTCTAATAAATTTTTGTTTGCTTGCTATTGCCGTTGTGTCGGTGTCCGAATTCCTCTCTTACACTGACCAAGAACCTGGGCGATCCGACTCTTCCGTCTGGTTACAGTATTATGCTAAGTGAAGGAAGCCAGACACAAAAGGCCACATACCATATTCTATGACTCATAGGAAATATCTAGAATAGAGAAATCTATGAAAACGAAAGGTAGTTTAGTGGCAGAGGGGTAGGAAGAGGAGGGAACAACTGAATAAGGGGTGATAGCAGAATACAATGTTTCTTTCTAAGGTGACTAAAATGCTCTAAAACTGACTGTGGGGATGGCTGTACAATATCTGTGAATATATTAAAAAACATTCAATTGTATATTTTAAGTGGGTGAATTGTATAGTATGTAAATTATATCTCAATAAAGATGTTTTAAAAGGTGGGGTTGAATCTCCTTATGAATATTTGCTTTAAGAACTACTGCAGTAAACTGCCTGGAATCTTTTAGGAAACTGTGAGCTTAAGAGGTGGATGGACACAGTCTCACCAGAACCCAGCCAAGTTGTCCACTGGCTTGCTGACTGGATCTACTTTATTCTAGATGTCTCCACAGGGCAGAAGCCTTTAAATACTGTTTTTAGATTTACCTCTGACCTGGGGAACAAAGGGGACTAGGTAGATACGGAGAGAGATTGAAAGAGAGAGAGAGAGAGAGAGATGGAGGCAGGGAAGGGGAAAGGGAGGGTGAGCAAGCAAATAGGGAGGACTATTCTAAATTAAAAGGAGACTTAAAAGACATATCAGCCAAAAGTAACATTAATCTTGAGGCAAGCCAACTATGAAAAGACATTCAGTTTTGGGGAAATTGAGGACATTTTACTGTGGACTACGTATAGGTGATATGAAGGAATTATTTTTTATTTTTTTAGAGTGTGGTAATGGTATCGTGGATAGTGAAAAAAATGTATTTAGGGTGAAATGTCAAGATCTTTGGGATTTACTTAAAACTATTTTTTAAAAAGAGATGAAGTAAAAATGACGAAATATTAGATATTAAAATTTGAGATACATGGGTTTAATATTTTCTCTACTTCCATGAATAATTTAAAATATTGCATAATAAAACATTTTTTAAAAAGTAAAGAAAAAAAGTAATCACTAAAAAGAGAATTATTATCCGTATTTCCAAACTAGTAGAAAAAAAAATTTGTAGGGAAAAATATAGAAAATTGCATCAATTTAGTTAGAGACAGAAAGAAAGAAAAAAAAATTAAAGAGAAAAGAATGAAGAAAACAGAAAATACAGGTATTTTGGTAGAAATACTTCCAAACATATTTAAATCACAAAATATGTAAATAGATTAAGTGCACCTATTATAATACAAAGACTATCATATTAGATCTTTTAAATCCAGCTATATTCTGCTTATAAGATATGTATGTAAACATACAGATGCACAGAGACAAAGTACGGAAAGTGAGATAGAGAAAAAGTTTGTGTAGCAAAATTAATAATAAACAAAATAGAATTTATGACAAAGAAGCATTAGTAGCAATATAGAGAGAAACTCTACGTATAAGAAAAATTTCACCAAAAACAACATTCTCGCCTTGGTTATATCTGAAACATATGAACATGCTTCAAAGCATATAAAAGAAAAAAATGACAAAAATATTGGAAGAACTCAACACATTTTAACATATCTCTGAAAGAAATGGAAATAAATATGTCAAGCAAATAAATGAGTAAGGTTATGGAAAAATCAAACATAAGCCCAATTTTATATATATATATTTATTTGTATATCATATTGTATATATAATTAAGCTTAAGTTGTATATATAACATATATGTTATATTTTTATAATATTTTATTTTTTATATATATATATGTTCTACACACTAAACATGTAGAGAAAATATATACTTTTCTATTACACATGTAGCATTTATAAACTCGATATAATTTTTAAGGAAATTCTATTCTATAATATAGGTATCTTACTGACTAATTTTTCTTAAAATAGGAATTTTAGGTGGATGAAGGGGATGGGTTGGGGAAAGATTATTAAAAGGAGAGATATGCACCAAAAATAAAATTTATTTCCTTGATTATTTTACTTTACCCAGCATAGGAGTTGATTAGTACAAAGATATAAGATACATGGAGGGTGATCTAGCACAGCAAAGTAAACAATAAAACATTTATTTTTCAAAGGAAAAATATATATTCAATTTAAGGATATCACTCATTAAATTGACCCAAACCAGGGTTTTGTATGGCCAACGTATGTGCCTTATGCAGATTTGGTGATTTGTTCCCTGGGGTTTCAATTTCTTTTTGAGGGAAATGAAATTTAACTGCGAGAATAAGGATGTTCTATCCCAGTCTCTTTAGAGGAGTGTTTAATCTCAGACTCTGAGAGTATCTAAGTCTTTTTGCTAAAGGGTTTAGCTATAAGACTGTTCATTTTCCAGTTCCAAAATAGAAAGAACTGTGCCTTATGAAAGAGTAAATTTCCAACATGGGGAACCATTATCTCATCCTAAATGCGACTCTGTTATTTATGTGTGCAATGGCAGGGTGTTCTTTTGTTTGTGCCAAAAGTTTATACAACAGTTTTAGTTCTTGGGCTTGTATGACCTATTGTGTGAAATTTGGGTACCTCAGCATTTGCTACTGGGATTCCAGAAAGCAAAAACTAAAGATTGAATGGCATCTCCTGGAGTTGTACAACATAAGGCCCCTGGAAGTAATTTTCAGCTCAGAATATAACAAAAGTAACAAGAGTATTGACTAATAATAACTGATCTTTGATAAGCATTATAGACACTGTGCTCAGTATTCTATACATATTATAGCATTTAATCTTCAAAATTCTTGAGGATTCCATGTTATAGATAGGTACACTGAGGCTCAGGATGCCTATGTTAGTTCTCTAAGCTTGTACAACTGGAAAGTGGAAAAGTCAAGATTCGTGTTTAGACAGTATGATCTCAAAGTCTTCGGTCTTAGTGACTAACTTAAGTTTACTCTAATAAAAAGAAGCCATCTAATAATTAGAACTATCTAACATTGTAGGAGACCGCGTTGGTTAAGTGTTCAAGCAGAGTTTTCAGATATGCTGAGGAGCAGTGCTTATATCAGTTGTAGAGATAACTCGATGTCTACTAAGGGTGCATATTGAAAGAGGTTTGAAACACAAATATTAAACTTTGGAAGATTTAGAGGAAATAAAATAGCTTAATGGCTGGGAGCAATGAGTCTTTAGGGACCATTGAATCTCATGCCAAGAAAAACAGTGAATTTGATGGATGATGACATTCTTATTAATAGCAGCAATAATATCTCATTAGACTCTGAGGCCTTCAGAGGCCACAAGCACTGGCATAATAGTTGCAAAGTGAATCCTCTGCACCTAACAGAGTACCTAACATAGAACTGCTACTCAACTTTTTTATCTTTAATAAACAGATCTTGAAAGCAGGAGGAGTAAACCTTTTCACTACTTTCTATATAATAATTAGTAATCACATTACTCACTGAATACCATTTTTCCTTTGCAACTCTTCTGAGGTTTAGTAATTGGTCTAGGGTGAAAGCTATGTGAAGTAGGCATAAGATCGTGGTGAATAAGGACCTGGCTCTGGGATCAGATAGAATTGAGTTTCTGCCTTGGGTTCCTAATAACCAGTTCTGTATACTTGGACTAGTTATTGCAACTCTGTTTCGTCTTTCTCATCTGGGAAAAAAAAAAGGGTTAATATTTATTTCACAGGATTGTTGTGAGGATAAATGAAACAATACATGTAAGGTCCTTACCATAAGCTCAAACATTATTCAAAAATCTTAGCTTTTATGAATACTAAAGAGCCTTAGGGCTAGAAATGATCTTAGTCATCATCTAATCTAGCTATTTTTCTTGGGAGCTTTTCAGAAATGCAAATGCATGGGTTTCACTTTTAGATTGTCTGATTCATAAATTCTGATGATCAGTTTGGGGAACCACTGATCTAATCCAACGATGTAATTTTACAGACAAGGAAATGGCACAACTTAGTGGCAGAAAAAGGTATAAAATCTGGTCCTTGAACCCCGCAGTCAATACTCTTTCCATGATGCCACAATCACCTGGAGACTGGGAAATTGACAGAGGAAAGAACTGATGACTCTTATGACTCATTGAAAACTGGTAAGGTTTCATGAAACTTTTGGGGAAAGAAGTTTATATAATTTTGTTTCTTGAATACCAAACAGATTCAACAAAAGTATGTATTTATTGGGGACAGAGAATAAAAAAGAGTCCTGAGATTAAGTCCTAGCTCTGTCACTAACTACCTATATGACCTTACACAAGTCATTAAACTTCTTTGAGCTTTGAGTTCCAATATTTAAATAATGATGATGCCTGACCTAACTACTTCAGGATATTTTAAATTTCAAGAGGGTTCACATATATGAAAACATTTCAAATATTAAACTGCTAGAGAAATATAGTGGACTATTGTTGTTAACTTTTATATTACTCTATAGGGCCTAAAATTCTATAACACATGGTGTACATGATCAGTCCGTGACTATTGAATTGAGTCTGTAGATTAGATAAGCTAAAAGTAGAGAAGTCTTCTCTCTAGTTTCAGGAAATGGTTTATTAATGTGGGATGCTGAACAACAGGGGGATTCATTACAGGAAAGAGGATTGGGACGTTAACAGTAGCAATTTTCAGAACCATGATGTCTTTCAGGTCTCTTCTATCCTGCTCTCTGGCCTCACTGCCATGTGGGACCACAGAAGAGAAGGGCAGGATCCCAGGTGGTAGGGTGTGCAGAAGGAGCCAACCTGAGCTGTAGAGCAGGGGAATCCACATGTCCTGCTTAAGCTACCACAAACATGGCAGGGGCATTGACGTAGACGGGCTATACGATTGCCACCAATGACCCGGACACAGCAGTTTTTCATTCTTGTCTATAATAATAGAACAAATAGCTGCAGCAATAGAGAAAGAGCATAATCATGAACAAGACAAGGAACGGTGAAATGCTGATCTTCCAGGAGGTTTTTCAGAGTCTCTAGATCTAGATCTATCTCCCAACCCCACTGGCCCTCTTTTGATAGCAGAAAAGCCTCCCAATAGCATCTTTCATGTCCTTGTTTCTCAGGCTATAGATAATGGGGTTGAGGAAGGGAGCAAGGATAACAAAAGTGACAGCAATTGCTGTGTCCCAAAACACTGAGTAGGTAGCTGAGAATCGCAAATACATGACAGCCACACTGCCAAAAAACAGCAAGAACACAGCAAGGTGGGCAGCACAGGTAGAAAAAGCTTTATGACGGCTCTCAGCCGAGGGCATCCCCAGAATCACCACGATGATCCGAATGTAGGATAGGGCGATGACCAGGAAGGAGACTAAGATTTCCACTGCATGGATGGCATCCATGATGACCACCAGGGATGTATCTGTGCAGGCCAAGCTCAGCACAGGTGTGAAGTCACAGAAGATCTGATGGATCTCATTGGAGCCACAGAAAGGCAGGGTGGCAATCCATGTGATCTCGGGGAGCACAAGGAAGAAGCCAGAGAGACAGGATCCAGCTGTCAGCTGGATACAAAGTTTGGGAGTCATGATAGTTGGGTAACGGAGAGGATTGCAGATAGCTATGTACCTGTCAACGGCCATTGCTGTCAGGACACAGCCTTCTGTGATACCAAGAGAATGGAAGAAGTACATCTGCATGAGGCAGCCAGCCAGAGAGATGGTCTTTTGCTCACTGACTAGGCTGGTGAGCATCTTGGGGATGGTGGTCGTGGTATACCAGATCTCTAGGAAAGAGAGAACACTGATGAAGAAATACATAGGGATGTGCAGGGCCACGTTCAGCTGGATGACAATGAATATCGTTAGGTTCCCAGTTATGATAAGCCCATAGATGAGAAGCAAGGGAATAAAGAATAAGAGGCCACCTTCATGCAGATGTGGGAATATAGAGAAGAGGAACTCAGTCACCGTTGTCTGATTTTCACTGGTCATTAACTGTGTCATCTGTAAAGAGAAGAAAGGAGACAAAGAAACTCCTGGAATCGGGATGGTGATTACCTACTGAAAATTGCTTCACTCCTTTCTGTAATCAGTTACTTGAGCTGACTCTGGGATCCTAAACAGGCCAGTTAGAAACATCTCTCAGCTGTAACTCCAACATCGAAATATTGGGTTTTGACCCCAAACTGACCTTTTTGTCAACATTTTCAGTTGATTCAAAGAAAACACAAAGCGACACACAAATTTAGTTCTCTGGAAATATTTCCTGGAGTTTCATTTACTTCTTTAATTTTTGAGTCTTTCTCCTCCTTGTCTCTGCCCCTCTGTGTTTAGCTTTGAAACTTGTAACTTTCTTTCTAACTATTCTCCACTCCTGTTCTGTAGAAAAGTAATTTTTTTTAAAAAATGGAAAGACATTATCAAGAGCCCTTCTCCCAATAATTCTTCATGTATTTCTCCCCATCTTTTCCAGCCCTGATATCTAGCTCAAGGCTGGCTGATGTATTCATCTTTATCTCTCTGCCTTTTTTCTGTTGGTTTCATAGTAACGTGTCTGTTTTTAATTAGATGCCAAGTACCTGGACATCAGGAAATATTCCTCATCTCATTCTCTGCTTTCTCTGTAACTCCACCTTCTCCTTCTCCTCTCTCAATGGTTGATGTTGATAGTTGCTCAGACCAAAAGTCTATCCAGAACCACCTTGCACCTGATTCACGGCCATTGAATTTTGGGCAAGCATATAACTCTACCCCACCCATCCCATCCATCCTAGGAAGGCCACATCTAACAGCCAAAGGAAGGAAATCATTCTGAATAAAAATCACTTCTTTAATAACTGAGGCTATCTTGGGAAGGAAGTGTCACACATATCAGCTGCAATAGAAATCAGACCAAGATTTCCTTGCTGGGAAGAAAGGGCAACTGAACTTTCAGCAAAGATAATTAAAGTTAGTGATAACACTATGTATTACCTCTCACCTTGACTATTTTAACATATTTTTCACTGGTCTTCTTACCTCTAACGAGTCATTCTGTAGATAAACATTTCTAAGCATGGTTTTTTCTGTCCTTGTTTTCAAAAACATTCAAGGATGAAGCCCAAAGGTCTCAATCTGATACTCATTACTTTCTCTGATCTGGTTGCAATCACATTTTAGAGCCAAATATTTTTCTACATACTCATCAGCTCAGCCACATAGGAACAATTTCTTGAATTTCTATTTTGTTTATTCATTTCCTCCTTCTATTTTCCTGATATCTTCCTATTAAAATCCAAGTTTCCAAAGTCCGCTGAGTGTTCCCATTATCATTGATCTTCAATGCCAGAAGTAATCGGTCTCTCCTCTGACCCCTAAGAGTGCTTTATATTTTCCTTCATCATGACTTCTAACACATCCTTTAAATATTTGCATATCAGTATTTTCTCCTTCAAGCAGACTGAAAGCTCCTCAGAAGGAATCAGAAAGTAGAAATGAAATAGTGTTATTGAAGAGTTTCCATGTAATGGTCATGAACCTAGGCATTTACATATTTTGTCTCATTTACTTTTACCCCTGCTAAAAATATTATTATTATTATTTTATAGGTAGAGAAATTGAGGACCAAAGGGGAGAAATAATTTATCCAAATTCACATAACTATGATCAAAACAATAACTGGAAGCCTGTCTGTATGTCTTAGAAGTCCCCTATTATTTCTTATACCGCAGTAGGAAATTTAGGTCAGGATTCATCAGTCATTCTGTCTGCATCTCTATATATGTAGGACTGTCTTGAGTGTGAGCGTATGAGATGATGTGTGTGTGTTTTTTTTTTTTTGAAGGTCAAAAGCAGATTAAAATAAATGTATTGCAGACTAGGAAAATGAATTTATAAAGGATGCTTTCTGCCTTGTGCCTCAAGCCTTAAGGAAGAAAGGAGAGACAAGCTTTGGAAGAGAACAGGCAACAGTGCTTAGCTGAAGGGCAGAGCCTGCATGGGGAAATATGTGAGAGACCTGAGGTGTTCTCTGACAAAAGCGGACACTTCTCCGTACATTCTATTTGTTTTTTCTCATCCCAAAGTACCAGAGAATAGCCATGTTAAGAAGACATTATGGAGAACATAGAAGGATAAAGCAGGAGACTATGAGAAAAGGCAAGAAATTCAGTTTAAGTGGCTCATAAAAGGCAAATAGAGTCACTACTTTGTTGCTCTGAGCTTGAGGCCCTTCTCACTAGTAAGGCTGCATAATGATGGCTTTAACGTTCATACATTTATTCAATTAACACTCATATATTGATTGATCCTCTGCAATATGCCACTCACTGCCATGGGTTCAAGGGCTACACAAAGTTAAATAAAACATTATTCTTGCTCCTGAAACACATAAAGTACATTTAAAAAATTCCTAGAATGACAGATAATCAGCAATGCCCGAGGAGCTCAGCCTACAAATATTCCTTGTGCAGTAAAAACAGACTTAAATTAGATTTTAGTCCTGGATAAAAAGCAGTAAGTTTTTCTGTGACTCCCCAGGGATCCACAATTCTTTGGATTTCAACAAAATTTTAGTGTTGGAAAGACCTTATCAGTATCTTCATCTGTTAGCTGAACTATATTCTGTCTAATGTCTTTTCTAGATTTCATGTCTCATTATTATAATTTCTTCACTTATGTAATAAAGTTCTAAAAATATGAGATTTTACCCCATATATTGAAGAATTTTATCGTGAAAGATTAAGGCCAATCCAAGTCCTGAAGACTTAGGTTATATGGAAAGTATTGGGTAGGCACACTAGAGCAAAAGGCAGGTTAGCAGTCTCGATTACATGATGCCCTTTCAATAGCAGTCTTTAGCACTTACACTGGCTGAGACCATAAGAACGCCCTTCAGAATCTCTCCAGCCACTTGCCTTCTCTGTTAGTTTGTTGATGAGGATAAAGATGTCTCCATAGGCTCTTCAGGGAATATCTAGAATGGGAAGATTGTCTTTCTTGGGATGATGATACGGGATACACAGAAAAGAGTACATCTCACTCTCCCCTCTAAGGGACAAATTAGGGGAAAGGTGTCACATAACAATTAGACATTCCCCAGGGTCCTGCAGTTATACAACCTTGTTTCTCATAGGGGAGTATAGAGCTGGGCACTGGGGCCCAGAATAGCAGTTGGGGTCAGAATAGACTTCAGTCAGGTTCATGCTTCTCTGGAACGCACAATCAGTAAACACTACTGTCTTCTCAGCCTTTCACTCATTTCTCACAATGGTTTCCATTCTTTCTGCTGATACAATAATAATATTAATAAATATATTTTTCAAAGTTTTAAAATACGTTATCTCATTTGATTCTTTTAAAAAAATTATATGGTTAAAATGGTAAATTTTCTGTTACTTGCTTTTTACCACAATTAAAAAGAAGCAATTTGTATGAGGTAGGCAAGACAAGAGTTATTCCTGTTTTACAGGTGGAAAAATTGAGAGAAGCTGAAGGCTTGCTCCAGTTTACATAGGCAATACAAAGCAGGGAAGATATTGAACCTTAATCCTCTGAGTTCAAATCTAGCTAGACACTAACTTTGCCCTTCAACTATAACTCTACTGATTATTCCCAAATATATATTCCCTACCTCGATCTTTCACTTAACTTGCAGTATCATTTAACAGGACTTCGTTTCTCTAAGAAGGAAGACAGAGAAGATAAAAGCCATTCCTGGGCTTTTGCTTACGTCTCTAGTTCCATTCTATCTGCCTTATACTGCAAGTCCCAGCAGACAAACTGCTGTAGCTATAATCTCAAAATGTTGTTTTGATCAATTGTGCTTTGTTTTATCCTGCTATTCCCTCTTCCTAGAATCTCAGCCCTGCCTTTCTTCTCTCCATCCAAACTACATACACACACTTCACCTCTGTAATTCTTACTGATTTTTAAAGATTCAGCACATTGTCACCTCTTCCAGGAAGTCTTTCCAAATCCCCAGGTTGTTTTGGAGGAGTCTCTCTTTTGCACTCCCAAAGCTTCTAGTGCATGTGTGTGGTATTGACATTATCTAGTCGTGTATCCAGATTCTAAGTTATTTGATGATTATCTATAATTATTTATTCATATTTGAGCCTCTGGTACATAGCCCAGAGACTTACATGTACTTACAGTACAAAAAATGTATGCTAAATGGAAGAGGATAACTGAGGTCTAGAAGTAAAAATACAAAGGCTATGTTTACAGGATATTAAATATATTTGGTTTGAATCAGAAGGCTTGTAGAATGAAGTAAGAAGTATTATGCACTAGATTTATTGAGCACCTATCAGGCATCAGATCCTCTTCTTCAAAGGTCGGAGGTAAAGGCCTAAAATAGTACACTAATAATGGAGCTAAAGAATAAAAGAGATGAGGATAAATATGAATAATCAATAGGACTTGGCACCTGACTATACGTGGGGCATGTTGGAAAGAAGAGAATTAAAGATGATAGATTTGAAGCTTGAGTTACTTTGTCAGATGCCACTATTGACAGATATAGGACCAGCTAAAGCAAAAGCTAGTAAGGGGGAAAATTATAAGACAGTTATAGATACGTTATTTTGACTATGTGAGATAAATTTTAAGTATAAATGTCCAGTTGCCATTAAAGATGAAGAACTGGAATTCAGAAGAGTTGCCAAGCCTGTGGACACAGATATTAGTGTTATTTAAGTAGAGATTATAATTAAACTATGAGGATGCACTAGATAATTTTTTTTAAAGTGTAAGGAATAAGAAAAGAGACTGGAGGATTACAATTGGTGAGTGAAAGGAAAACGGGATTGATAATACATAATAACTATTATTTATTAAGTATGTGCCAAAAATATGCTAAGGCATTTATATATTTCATCTCATTTCATCTTTTCAACATTCTCGTAAATTAGTCATTATTAACCCCCATTTTAAAGATGAGGAAATTAAAGTTTAAATGACTTATGTATCTTCCCCATAGTCATGTAGCTAAGTAGGCGGCAGAGTCAGAATTTGCACCTAGATGTGTTTTACTACTTTATTCCGAAGTGTTCAGGGAACTAATAGAGAATGAGGACAATTTTGTATTACAGAAGTCAAGGAAGAGAACTGCAACAATGAAGAAATGATCAGTAGGTGAAATTTGGAAATTATCTAGCTTTTCTTTTCATTATTGTTATCCCCAATACTTAGTGTCTGGAAACCATCTTAGATATACTTGTTGAATGAATAATTAGCTGCCAGGGACAATGAGAACTGAAAAAATGGCAGTTAAATTTTGTGATTAGAGGATCATTGGCAAACGTGGAGTCAATATAATTTTAGTCATGAGGCTTCTGCATAGTTTGCAGAGGATAAAATAATAAAAATATTAATACAAAATGAATTAGCCAATGTGGATCACTTCTGAGAAGTTGGATAATAAAAGGATGAGAGAAGTAGAGTTGGTAATGTAATCAAGGTTAACTTTTTCTAAGATACAGTAGATATATAGTATCTTAGCTACTAAGATGCAGTAGTAAATATGTGCATGTTTGAAAGAGAGGAGAAGGAGTCACTAGCAAAAAAAAAAAGAAAGATAGTCAAGATCAAAGAGATAATGAATTGAACAAGCAGACGATATGAGGGTATGATGAATGTACAAATAGAGGGAATGGTCTTGGGAAGGAGGGAGGATAAAAGAGTGGGTAGCTGTGTCTAGATATTTTGACATAGGGAAACAATTAGGAAAAGTACCAAAAAAACTTTCTTTGAGATGTGTGTTGGAAAATCACCACAAATGGATAGCCCAAATCAATGTGAAATTAAAAAATCTGAATAGTACTATTTCATTAAATAAATGCATTATTAAACAACTTCCTAAAAAGAAAGCATCAGGCCAAGATAGTTTACCTGTGAGCTTTATCAAACAGTCAAGAAATGGAAAACTATAATCATACAAGAACTCTTGCAGAGCCTAGGAAGAAAGGAAATACTTCCTCATGCATTTTATAAGACTACATTTTTATCTCAAAACTAAACAAGAACAGTACAAAAAAGGAAAGTTGTATACAAATCATACTCATACACATGAATAAAAAAATTCTAAACAAATTCAGTGATATATTTAAAAAATCTTTTGAAGTGCAAGTCCAAGATAAAGTTTACTCCAAAATATATGTTCAGTTAACATTAGAGATCTATTACTATTATTCATCATGTCATTTGATTAAAAGAGGAAAAACTGTACAGTCATATCAATAAATGCAGAGAAAAGATTTCTTAAAATCCAGCCTCTATTTTTGATTTAAAGGAGAAATGTCTATCACACTAGGAACAGAAAGAGATTCTTTCTAATACTAATAAATCACATATTTAAAAAACATCATAAGATGATACTTAATGATGAAATATTAAAAGTGTTCTCTTTAAAATAAAAAATAAGACATGGGTGCCCATTAATAAAAAAAAGAATAAAACTTTACTTGGAAATAAGAAAAGAAAAGGAAATGCTTATTTAACGATGATATGGGGGCTGGCCCCGTGGCTTAGCGGTTAAGTGCTCGCACTCCGATGCTGGCAGCCCGGGTTCGGATCCCGGGGGCGCACCAACGCACCGCTTCTCTGGCCATGCTGAGGCCGTGTCCCACATACAGCAACTAGAAGGATGTGCAACTATGACATACAACTATCTACTGGGGCTTTGGGGGAAAAATAAATAAATAAATAAAATTATAAAAAAAAAAAAAGATGATATGAAATTCTATATAGAAACTTCCAAAAGAATGTAAAAACAAATTATGAGAGGCTTTAGCAAGTGGATGAGCAAAAACAAATGTATCATTTTTGTTTAAAATAATTTATTTGATAATAACCAAATTTGTCATATATATCTAAAATAATTGTTTCAATTCTACCAACATCTATTTTTTTTTCCATATTAGCTAATTTTATGATTTTTCTGTTTTGTTCCTGCAGATCTCTTACAGTCATTTTTAAAATACTACTTTTATATAAAAATTACACAAAATATTTAAAGCTAGATTTAAAACAGTCAACATGACTAATGTGATACTTGATTCATTAAAAGAAAAAAGATATAACAATGGTAGACTGGTGATAAACCAATATATTTAACAATTGCATTATTATATACCAATGAAATTGGTCATGGAAAACATAATAAAAAGATATTTGAAATATCAACAAAAATAAGGAACTGTAAAGGATGTGTTACACATAAATGTAGCACTCTATAAAACTGTGTTGAAACATATCAAACACCTAAATAAATTGATCGATATGCTGTATTAATGAATAGAATGTCTCACGAACATAAATATACCAACCCTGTACAAATCAACCTATTACTTGAATGTAAATTCAATCGAAATCCCATTGTGGGTGGGAGTGGAACATGTCCAGGTGAAGAAAAAGAATAAGACATTTTGAAGGAGAAGATTAAAATGGCGAGGGTTGTCTACTATATATCAAAGGTTATTATAAAGCAATATAATAAAATACTAATGGAGGTGAACAAGCCAATGGAAGTCAAGAAATAGACTGGTGTGATATGGAATTTTGACATATGGTGGAGCAGAGACAGCAGATCACTGGGGGAAGGATGGACAGGGTGGGCACAACAGGCCTGCGGAGAAAGGGTGTGTTATTTAATAAATGGCGCTGGAACCTCTGTTTAACCATATGAGAAACATAAAATAAAATTCATCCTGACCTCTTTACATTCCCATAAATTTACAGATAGAATGAAGATTTAATATGAAAAGTCAACCTTAATACTTTTGAATAAAATTTGAGAGAATATTTTATCACTTCGAGTAGGAAAAAAATAAACAATTCAATAGAAATATGACCTATAAAGGAAAAGACCAATAAATTCAACTATATTAATATTCCCAATTACCAAATGGTACAGTAAAGAAAATAAAAAGATGAGATACATAGTAGGAGTCTGTATTTGTAGCACACATAACTGACAGTGATTATTATTCAAAATATATAAAGAGCTCCTACAAATTAATAAGAAAACTATAAAAAAATAGTGAGGATATATATATATAATATATTTTATATATATATAAATCAAGTGAAGATATATATATTTTATATATATATATGTGTGTGTGTGCTCAACCTCATTCATAAGTAGAGAAATGCAAATCAAAACAATAGTTCATTATTTTTACATACAACAAACAGAAACAAATATGACCACACAAAATGTTAGAAAAGATGTGCAACAATAGAAATTAATGCATCGTTGATGGGATACAGACTTCAGAAAACAATTTGGCCATATCTAGTAAAGTTGAAGATGCAAATGCTCTATAGTACAAAAGTTTCATGCCTAACAGATGAATAAATTGTGTCACATTTATACAAGACATCAGTGATTTTCCTTTAAAGCTGCGCTAGATACGTTGATGTGAATGATTCTCAAAAATATAATGTTGAGTGACTAAGCAAGTTGTAAAATAATACCTAAAATATGACTCAATTTATGTAGAGTTAAACAGGCCAAACTAAACAATACACTGTTTTTGACTGTATATCCATGCGCTTAATAGAATAATAAACACAAAAATCAGGTTTATGGTGATGTGCAACATGACAGGAAAAATAATTGGATTGAGGAGGAACATTTAGTGAACTTCAAAGTTATTGATAATGTTCTATTTATTAAGTGGGGTCATAGGTTCACGTGAACGAGAGGTAAAAAAGTGGAAGCATAAATAGAGATGAAAGAGTAAGCTGTTCTTTAAAGAAAATAAAGGAGAGAATTAAGGCAATGTAGTAGCCTTAAAGCAACAATAAATAGAGGAAAAGTATATATTTTAAGATGAATATATTTAAAAACTGAATGAACAGACTACATAGAGAGAAAGAATTTAGGGGTACATAGATAAAGAGGACAACTGAAGAAGCAATATCTTTGCCTGAGATGATATGAGACACAGAGCTTCAGTGCACATGGGGAGAAATTTATCTTAGATGGTAAGACTCTTCCAGTGAAACCGAAGCAAAGGAGGTAAACATGAGTATGCCTACGGATTAGTCTACCCCTGGGTCACTGTCTGATTCTTAAAATCAGTTTGTTCACTCATTTATTCAATCATATGTTCATTCATCAAATGCTTATTAAGGATTGGTTTTTAAATATCACTTATTTTAAATCTAGTCATTCAGAGTCAACAGAGTCACCTCTGTTCTGCCTCTTTTTTGCGTCCTACGTATCCACATCCTATCAGTATATTTTTAAGTCAAATCTGTTTTCAAATTCTGTTTCCTTTCCATATGCACTGTTACCATTCCATCAGACATTTAACACTTCATGCCAGTTTTATATCTCCTTTTGTGAGAATAGAAAAATAATCTTGTGTTGTATATTTCTTTTTCCTCTGGCTTCACCCACCTGGAGGTAAATATTAGGCTCAAATTTCAGTTTAAAACAGGAGAAAAAAAGAAAGAAAGAAAAGTATCTTTCTGGTTATATTCCCCACGCATTGTGTGGCGAACTTTTTGAATCCCAGGTCTCTCCAAGGGCTAGCTCATGAGTGCTCATCAACACGGCTTTCATGTAGCAGGAGAGGCTGTCCTCAAATCCTTTCCTGACTCTAGCCCCTTGGCGTCATCTGCTGCTGGGACTACCGAAACCAGTGAAATCTCAGGGGAGTCCCTCATTCCTGCCACTATTGCTAACGGCCCTGTGATTCTCTGTGTCCTTCTGAAGAAGTTCTGCTGAGCCGTGCTGGGCAACTGCTGGCAGAACCTTCCAGAATGTACTTCAGAATTGAGCTGTGCTATCACCGAAAGGCTCTGAAGCTGGTTCAATGAAGAGTGGAGAATATCCTTTTGCCTTTGAACCATATTTTGTTAGATTGAGTCCTCCTGTTCCTTATCTTTCCTCTGTCTCAGCAGACATTTTGTATATAAGCAGTTCTTTCACGCCTTAGAAAGGAAAATCATGTATCTCTTCCCATCTGATTTCTAGCCTGACTCAAAGAGCTAGCTTCCCATAGGTGTGGCAACCTCATGAAACAGAGCAAAGCAGCAAGTGTTTCCCTAATTAATCACTTGGGACATGGAGTTGCTTTCCCTTTGGTGCTGGGGGAGAACGCTTCAGAAGAAAGCCTTCCTCCCATTTGGCTATTCCCTGAGAAGTCTCAAGTTGTGGTTGTGGTTATAACCTCCCTACTTGTTAGACTGCAGAACAACGAAGAGGAAGAGATTTGGGAAACAGGAGGGGCCCTGTAGGTTTCTGGAAGAGGTGTGTATGGGATGAGGGGTGGGCTCTGTACTTTGGCATGTGGGTGTGTGGCTTAGTTTGTTATATATTGAGGAAGATTCTCACAGAACCAGAATTTTTTCTGTTGGTTTTAAATGAGGAAAGACTTGCGGAAAATTTGTTGAGGTTTTGCAGTCTTGTGAGGTAGGGGAAAAGACCATAGCTCGAGGATGAGGGGTTTTGGTGAATTTGTGTCCTAGAACTAGAGATGGTCAGAAGATAACAAACACCTGGAGATATCATCTATTAAATTTTGTCTGGGCTACTAGTTCTGTGACTCTTTTTTCACTTTCGCTGATTTCTGGGTTAAATCGTAATCTAGGATGCTTGCATTTTATTTAGTGGAGTAGTAAAATGCCCTTGAGAATAAAGCAATACCACGACAACCAGTGGAGCTTACTAGTTGAGATTCTGGTCTATCCTTTCTTCTAGAAAATATGTCAGATATAATTTTGGGCCCAAGTATCTGCTTCAAATTGCCTTCACATATGTATCTTCTTTCTTTCTTAAGGACTCAAATTCCTAATTACCTGCCAGTTTTTCCCTTTTCAGTTTTAATTTTCTAATTCCAAAATGTATTGGCCATAGAACATAATGCCAATTTCCCTTTTTATCTCCCTGCTGCCTCTGAAAGAGGAATCCAGAGCATCACGAGGGTGTTATTTTCTGTCACATGAAGGAAGTATATTGGGGATAATAAAACCAAATGACATTGGGATGTCACAGTGATTTAAAACCTAACATACATTCATATCATTTGTCATGCTTAGAAGTTCAGATTTTATTTGAAAGCCTCTAGGATCCACTAAAAGGTCTATTTTCAGAGAGGATTGACAGCTCTGCATTTGAGAAAAATTATTCCATTAGCTGACTGAAGGGTGATTTAGACCAAGAAAAGTCTGAAGACAGTGAGTCTAGATAAGAATAAATAAGACAAGAAATGATCAGAGCATAAATTTTTTTTTATTGTGAACCTCTGTTTTCTTAGGTAAAAGTTTTCTTAAATAAAAACAAAGGGAAATTTTGCCCATCATATTTCTCTTGTTTCAATACTGATTTAATATTCTGTTGTGTCTATAAAAAGCAAGAGCAAAAAAAAAAATACCATAAACATATTTAGTTGCCATAATCCAAACTGATTTTCTGTTTGTTCACAGCCTCTGGTATTCTGGTTTCAAAATAATTTTATCTATTTATTGTATCTATGGCCAGTTCACAATTGACCCTTTCTGGTAAGTATCAGTAGCTTTCTCTGTTTATTCATTTATTTTAATTTTTAAAATTGAGATATAATTCACATATAACATTGAGTAAGTTTAAGGTGTACAATATGTTGATCTGATGCATTTGTGTATTGTATTATGATTACCATTGTAGCATTAGTTAACACCTTTAGCATGTCCCATAATTATAGAGGTCCATCTCCAATAATATCACTACTAGGTAGATGAATACAATGAAGGCAAGTCTCAGAATTCTGCCATGCATGCAAACATTTATTAGCAAGCAGGCACAAAAGCCATTATCAAACCTGTTCTTAGAAGCTCATGGAAATCCCCCTCTAGGATCTCTGATTAGTAGAATGAATGAAAGATTCTGTCAAAGAAAAATATAAGAAAATTCTCACTGATAGAAAAGCCAACCTTCTTGTAGGATCAAGTAATGGATCCTCTGTGAAGGGAGGAACGTAGAAATGAACAAACCATGGGCCCTTCCAAGCTTTATAGGCTGCTTGGCTCATCATATTCTTATGTCCCTTCAAGCAAGGGTTTAGGTATATTTCTAGACCAATCCACAAATTTTGGTCATCTGGTTTTTCACGCCCACCACCTGAAAAAAATTCTAAGGTTCTGTATGCCACTGGTTGTCAACTGGGGCGATTTTGCTCCCACCCCTCCCTTGCAGGGGCATTTGGCAATTTCTAGAGACATTTTGGTTATCATGACTGGGGAAGGGTCTGTGTTACTGACATCTAGTAGGTAGAGGCCGAGTTAGCTGCTAAACATCGTACAAAACACACGAAAGCTACCTATTCCCCACCCCAAGCAAAGAATGATCTGGTCCATAGTGCACAGAATTATCAATGTCAATAGCACTAAAGCTGATAAAACTTGCTCTAGGCTAATTAATAAGCTCTGTGGTGTGGATACAGATATGGATATTTGAAGCTCTTGCCAAACCTGCCTCTGAATGTTGACTGCTGATCAAAGTCTTTCAAATGTTACCAAATCACTTCCAAAGTGTGATTTCTAGATTAGTGGACTTCAACTATTAACTAACCCTCGTCAGAGTACAGATTAAGATTAATTTACACACACAGATGTATCACATGGGTCTAAGCTGTTGTATTTTAAAGTAAATTAAATTCAACATGATATTTGGCAATTTCTTTTTACTCGATTGTTAATAATGAGGCCGACCAAACAAAGCTGGTATCTGCACTTTAGTTTTTAAGATGCCCACTTTAAAATGATCCTATTCTTATCCACAGATGAGATCATTTTGTCATAATTCACTTTGTTTCTCCAAGATTTCATCTTAAAAAAAGCCTACCTATGTAAATTGTTTCTAATTTGCTATTATAACAAATACTTCAGTGAATACTTTTGTACACAATTTTTAATATTTAAACTATTTTTATTAGGTTATATGGTGAAAGGCAGAGTTTGAATAGTGTCATAGATCTTAATAAAATTGCCATACATTCAGGAGAATTTGTGCCAATTTATATGTCCAAATAGCAAAATTGCTTGCCTCACAGAACAGTCGATAACATAGGTATAATAATTACTAAAAAGTATTTGCAAATTAGGCAGGTTCACTTTACAATTTGCAAAGCAACTCACATAGTGTATTTTATTTAATCAACCTCATGTTAAAGCTGTTAAGCCACTTGAAAAGAAAGTTTCTATTTGTTATTTGAACACACAGAGAATTCTAACTGTTGTATTTGATTCCATCAGCCAACAAGGGAAACAGCTGAAAACATGGGTCACGAGAATCTGACGATGGTGACTGAGTTTTATTTCTCCGATTTCCCTCGGTTTGAGAATGGCAGCCTTTTATTCTTCATTCCTTTGCTCTTTATTTATGTGTTCATTATTGTTGGAAATTTCATGATTTTCTTTGCTGTCCAGCTGGATACACGTCTCCATAATCCCATGTACAATTTCATCAGCCTCTTCTCCTTCCTGGAGATTTGGTACACTACAGTGACCATCCCCAAGATGCTCTCTAACCTGGTCAGTGAACAGAAGACCATTTCTTTCATTGGCTGCCTTCTGCAGATGTACTTTTTCCACTCACTTGGGGTCACAGAAGGCCTGGTCCTCACAATTATGGCCGTCGACAGGTATGTTGCCATCTGCAACCCCCTCCGCTATGCAATCATTATGACCCCCCAACTATGCATCCAGCTTTCCACTGGCTCTTGCATCTTTGGCTTCCTTGTGCTGCTGCCAGAGATTGTTTGGATTTCTACTCTTCCCTTCTGTGGTCCCAACCAAATCCACCAACTCTTCTGTGACTTTGAACCTGTGCTGTGCTTGGCCTGCACAGACACATCCATGATTCTGGTTGAAGATGTGATTCATGCTGTTTCCATTCTGACTTCTGTCTCTGTCATCACCCTTTCCTACATACGAATCATCCCCGTGATACGGAGGATTCCCTCAGGTGAAAGCCGTCAGAAGGCATTCTCCACTTGTGCAGCCCACATTACTATTTTCTTGCTATTTTTTGGCAGTGTGACACTTATGTACCTGCGCTTCTCTGTCACATTCCCACCACTACTGGATGAGACCATTGCACTGATGTTTGCTGTCCTTGCCCCACTTTTCAATCCAATAATCTACAGTCTGAGGAACAAAGACATGAAAGATGCCATCAAGAAAGTTCTGTGTTCTCCAAAGATATTCAACGCCTTTGGAAGCCACTGAGAATTCACATACATCTGTCCAAAGAAATACCATGTCCATAAGTTTAAAGTGCTAAAAAAATCAGTTTCTAAAATTATTGTGCATGTTTTGTTTTCATACTGCTGATTGGGTATTCTTTCCAATTTTCTAAACTAAGAACTATTATTTGATCTGATAGAGGACATCTTCTGTGATTTATCTATCTTTATTTCATTTGCAGAATATAATGGAATATTTTCTCCACTTTGTAACCCCATATAGTGTGGTATTATCTTCTCTGAATCAATAAAGGATACTCGGCTAAAATATAATCATATTTATTTCTTGCACATCTAAAGATTTCCCTTACCTACCCTTTCACTCTATATGCACAATACCATTAAATCAGGTATTATATATATATATTTTTTATTTCAAAGAGATTAACTTGGTATGTAGCAGTGAGGTGGTTTTAGCCTGAACGAGAAGCCTGGCGTCCTAACATTCAGCTCAGAGACCTTTATCCTGCCATAAATTTTCTTCTGATATATTACAATGATTGTATGGCACATATAGTCACTGATTTTGTAATGTTTGTGTCATGCTCTTATTATCAACTGCTTTGTGGGGTTTATTTCATATTGTTTTGAAAATTCCAGAACAAACACTTTTGGAAATTTAAAGATTAAATAGATAAAATATATAGGCTTGGGACCAAAAAAATAAATACATAAATTATGTAAAGATGTATAGTTATACCTTGATGTGTTAATTTTTTTTAATTACTATCACTACTATTAAAAATGTTCTATGTTATGTTACGTTAAAACGCCATGCCAGTCTCATACCTCACTGTCTTTGTTCTTATTGCTTTTGTGCTCTGGAATGTTCCTCCCTTCCTTCTGCTCTGCCTTGTAACTTATACTCACCATTAAAAAGTTCAGACACATTTTATCCTCTGGGACAAATGTCTCCATCTTCCTCCCACAAAACTACACTAATAGTTCCAGGGGCTGAGTAAATTGTCTCTAGAAAAAGAAGTTTTTGCCCAATTCCTGCAGAAGGAACACCAAGGACACAGGACAATTGCCTGTGGCATCATAAAGAGCAGGAAGTCAGCCAAAAGATGAGAAAAGAAGAGAGAGGTGTCAAGAATGGAAATATCAGTAGCATAGGACACAAGAAAAAAGCCTCAATAGACTTCGTTCAGGCAGCTAGATCAATCTGTGTACCCATTTGGGAGTGCTAAAGTGGAAGAAAGAGCTAGCTTTCAACTTTGGGTCAGCTCTAGACCCCATTCCCTCCCATGCCTCAGGGATGCAGTTCTATCCTTTATTCTCTCTCACTCTTGTAAATTCAAATCCTCTCCTACATTAATTGAACTTTTTGACACCCAAGAGGAAAATTTTTTCATAAAGAAAATTATATAGAAGATTCTTTGGTTATAAAATTAAAATTAAAATTATTTGAGGTAAACATTCAGAAACCTAGTTCTTTGATCTTTGAATTTCTGCTTAAAAATCTTGGTATTCCATTTATAAATCCAATAGATTTTACCATTCAGTTTTAAATGTGTTTGACAAATTTTTGGTCTGATTTATAAACTTGGCAATTAAATCCTTTTAAACTATAATTAAATATAATATGCACTGTTTTGTTTTGAAGTACCTCAATTTTACGAGTCAATAAACAAAGCCTCCACAGGTTTTAAAAATAACCTTTAAAAACCTTTAAAAAAAAACCACAAAAACAAAAAACTTTTTAATATGACTAAACCTAAATCCTTTTAAATGTTTCAATACTGTGACAAACATGGTAAGATTTCTATTTTGAATAAGACTATCTTGATTAAATGTGTGAATTTTATTAACTGTAAATTTTAGCTCAATAAAGTTGGTTAAAATAACAAGTATAAATTAATTGCCCAATTACAAATTTAAAATCAGAATTACAAGGTAGATCTTGTATTCTAATAGGTCAAATAACCTTTAATAATGCAAATACATGAAATACTAAATATGTACAATTTCCTTAGTGCAAAGTATGAATAATAAGTTTCAATTCTATTAAATATTTCTATAGTTAGCTCTAAAATCTTGCTGAGTTTGAAAGATGCTAACCCACTAAGGAAATAATGATGTGACCCATTTCTTTATTCACGCAACAAGTATTTACTGAGGCTACTATACTGAGCACAGTTTTAGGTGTTTATGATACAATTGAAAAAGAATTCCCTGCCCTTATGTATCTTACACTGTGGTGAGGGCTGGACTAGGACAATATTAGCCTGACTTGAGTGGTTTAATAGAAAAGAATCAAAGAAAAATTGGAAATTTCGAGTACAGACAACTCTTTCAAGGAGTTTTACTAACAATGAAAGCAGAGAGATAGGGTAATAAGGAGCAAGTGGGATCACTAAAGTACTTTGTTAACTGTGATTTATAATGAGGAGTGTATTTTAAATCATAATATTGGACACACATGTATACATTTACATCTTCATATCCACATTTATAACAAAAAACATTTTTACAAAATAATATTACACTTAATCCGTGTGGTGCTTCTTGTCTTTTCAATTTTTCTTTTCTTTTTTTCATGTTCTATTTCATTAAAAACATTTTTGGAACTAATTTTCCCACTCATTTATGAGTTGTGACCCTCAATTTGAAAACAAAATGAACTTAGATCTTCAATTCTGATTACCTTTGAATATACATTTAACAGATGGGTTTTATTTTTAATTTTGCATTTATCTATAGTTTCTAATTTACTTATAACAAATTATTGCACTTTATTAAAAAACAAGTTTTATTTTTAAAAATAATGACAATTTAAATGATAAAAAATATGCACTCTGACAGTACAGATGGGATGTCAAAATGGTATAATCCTTTCTTGAGCAATTTATCAATAAAAGTCAAAAGAATTAATAGACATGTATACCCATTTAGAAGTAGGAGCAGAGAATGCTTCTTTGATGAAGCAGCATTTAAGCTGACACTTGAAGACTGAGAAGGAATCAGTTGGATTCAGCCAATATGCAGAACCTTATAGGTCATGTTATGAGATGTTGGAATTTATTCCAACTGCCAAGTAAAAACAATGAAGAGATTTAAAGTAAGGAATTATATTAGAATAACATTCCTATTGTTGTATGAATAGCAGATTGGAATGGAGCAAAAGTGGAGGTGGAAAAGATGATTTAAGTGACCATATCATTGATCTTTTGCTACAAAACAAACGACCCCAAAAACTAGTGGCTTAAAACAGAAATTTTGTTTATCTCATAATTTATGGGTTGGCAATTTAGGCTGGAATCAAATAGGTGGTTCTTCTAGTCTTGGTTCACTCATGTATCTAGGGTAAGCAGCCGGCTGGCTACAGCTGGATGAACTAGGACAACATTAGCTAAGACAATTATACTCTCTTCCACGTGATCTTTCACCTTCCAGCATGCTGGTCTGTGTTGTTCACATGATGGCTGGTTAGGGTGTTGAGACAGAGCCCAAGTGCACAGAGCTTCTTGAGGACTAGACTCAGAACTGGCACACAATTTTTTCTGTTGCATTCTATGGCCAAATCAAGTACCAGGGGGGACTCAGGGGATGAAAAGAGATTCCACCTCTTGATGGGAATTGCTGCCAAATCACCTTGCAAGGGGACATGGATACAGGGGAGAGTTAAGATTCTGCCATTTTCTTTGCAATATAGAGATTATTGGTATTCTCACATCATGCTAAAGTCTTCATTGGAACCACTGGAACTATTCATGTTTGTGTGGGCTCAACGAGTGAGGTAGTGGTCTACACTTAGAATTTGTGGTAAAGGAGTATCTTCAGCAAAATTAACTTCTCATAGCACTGCTTCTAACATAGTCAACAATGTTACTGTGTCTTCCTCAGGGAAACTCAACAGGTCTTAAAAAATGCCATCATCCTT
The DNA here is from genome assembly GCF_057802395.1 of Ceratotherium simum simum. Taxonomy (NCBI): domain Eukaryota; kingdom Metazoa; phylum Chordata; class Mammalia; order Perissodactyla; family Rhinocerotidae; genus Ceratotherium; species Ceratotherium simum. The sequence continues at coordinate 37,191,335 of NC_141901.1, forward strand.
TCAGAGGTAGGGGAGTAAAAAAAAAAAAAAGGAATCCCTAATCCTGTTGAAAGCAATATTTCGTATGAATCTGTATTCGTGTGTATTGATTTTGAGTAAATCTATCAAAGGAGGCCCATAATTTATGAAGACTTTTGGAGTTCCTAACACTAAGGAGAACTAATGAGAAAAGATCAAAGGAGGAGGTTTCCACTAATTAATCCATGGGGAAATAGAATTGCTGTTTATCTCTAGTCATCAAAGGAAATACTCTGGTAGAGAAATCTCCCCAAGAAGGCTTTAGAAACAGATGTAACCGTCTTTCGTGATGAATCAAAGGGACTTAAACTGAATAAATCCAAGAAAGGGAAGGGACCTTATTGTCTCTGCCAGAGGTAAGAGGAGAATGCACATGGGTCCAAGATGCAGGTTTGTCCTGTGTCAAAGGGAAAGTAAATGGCCTACTGGGTAGAAGGAAAGGACAGTTAGCTAGTGCTCCTTCTGTTGACTTAAATAACAATATTTGGGGTCATATTTGAAATTGCATGAATGGCTGAATGGAATTAGGCTCAGAGGGAGGAGATACATTTATAGGGTTAAAAATCTGTGATACTGTGATGTTTTGTCTGGGATGTGATGGACTGAATAATTAAGACTTTTCCCCTAGTAAAATATTGAACCTCTGCTTTCACACCTTCAAAGATTTTCTAAATTAATTCTGATTCAGGAGGACACCATTTTACATACTGGTCTCTGTTCTCAGTCAAATGAATATAAACCAAATAAGATCATGAATAAAGAGAGGTCAGATATATCAGAGGAGCCTATTACTGAAAATCTTACTCCAGGATATTGACTCAAATTGAACAGAATCTCTACTCTCAGATCAATTGTTTATGCTCATCTTCCTTTCTCCAAGTGGGGTTGGGTCAGCTCATTTCTCATCTTCCAGTCTCCAACAGATATGCTTTTATTTCTGTAAGTAGAACATTGATTTTGCTAAAATGTAATCACCCAGAATCTATTAAAAGGATTAACCTCAGTCACTTAGGAGATATAAATAGAGATGTCAGAAACAAATTAAGACAATAACTGTGACTGCATTAGAGGTCCAAAATGTCTCAGTTCCAAGGAATTAGTAGTAGTCATCTCTATACTGATTTGCAAATGGAGATAGTATAAATCTTCTTTGCCCCTCCTTTAATGTCTTCATGTGTGTGTGTTAGGGGTTCATTTTTATTGTTAAGAAAGAATTGAACTGTCAGGTGTCAGTAGCAGATTAAAACAATAGTGAGCCCAAATGAAAGTAACGATGAAGCTTTTAATCACTTACTGTGATAATATAAGCAAAAGTCTAAAGCTAGAGAAAGTGTTGACTCTCCCCATCCTCGTTACACGTCCCCCATGAAACTGAGCACCGATCAAGGGACAGGTGGACCAGTGCAGACATGGGGGTCATTTCACTGTTGAAGAAGCCCTGAACCAAAGGGTCCAGCAGTTTTATGGACCCTGATATTGAGGGGAAGACATGGAGTAGACTAAGTTGGAGTGGGGACAATTGTCTTCAAGGTTTTCCCTTCTTCTCCCCAAAAGGAGCCTCAGCAGAGATGCCTGACCCCGGCTTCACATAAAGACAGCTAGGATGAAGACTCTGGAGTGAATGTAAGCATGCAAAGAGCATGACTGGCCAGGGGAGCCTGAGTCCTTGACTGCAATGCACTGGCTGTATACCATGTCTGGTGTGGGGAGGCTAGCTTTCCCCTGGGAGGCCTTCCTGGGAAAGACTTTGTAACTGCCTATGATCAGGCCTGAAAAATCAGACAGGTTTTCAGCCAGGAGCCAGACTCCTCAGTGTGTATGTGTTTTTGAGGTGGAAGGTAGAGTAGGAGGGATCTTGTATTCCCTTATTCTTCTATTCCTATGTACTGAACTTACGTTCCATTTCCTTTATTCAAAACTTTGATGTATCTTAAATCACTTCTCTTTCTCTTTCAGTCAAATGTCAACCACAATCTGATTCTTTCTCTTTGGGTCTTGGGCCAGTCTAAATCTTTCTGTGAATTTCAAGGCAGCCCTGGTTCTAACAGTCTTTCTTGAGTTTCTCCAAGTCCCTCCATTCACCTCTTCTAAGCATTGCAGAGTTCAGAAGACCAGGAAGGGCAAGTCTATTCCAGTGACTTCCCCAGGCCTGCACTACTCTCTTTCTGCACTTGGTATGGGGTTTTGAAAGAGTGATGAGTCAAAGTTACTAGTGATAATTTCCCTAAGGATGTGGATCACTACAACATTTCATTTACCTAGAGCTGAGTTGTTCTTAGGCACAAAATACTTTCACTTAGATGTTGTACTTGGAAGTTTGAGCAAAGACTTATTAATTAAGCTACTAATAAAAACACCATTTAGCCTGGGAAGCTAGTCTCTGAACCAATATGGAACTACGTTTAAACAAGTGTTCCAGATCATGCTTGGACATCTTTCTCAATCCTGATGTATTTGGCCATTATCTAATATAATAGCCTTTTATCGTTTGTCCAGGCGTCTCAGTCCAATATAGCTCTGTTCTTACTACTCCCAACTAATATTATTCCTTCCTATCCTTTCCTGTGAATCCCCAGCAGCACTTTTTCCCCAAGCAAACAACTTTCTCTATGCCTATGATGTATATTTACACCCTTCCTTAACTGAAATTGATCTCTCTTCTGAGGACACTACCTTGTCCTGATGAAAGTTACCTGTTCTTCCACTTCTTGTGTACCTCTAGACTGAGAAAAATTCCAGGGGAAATGTTGTATTAGTCTTCTCTTTTTCTTTACATTGCTGTTACCTAAAAACTGTTCCTTTGGTATCTAGCTTGATGAATTCCCCTGTCAGCCCTAGTTGGGTCATCAGGAGGCATTCAAGTCCACAGGAATGACTCATTTAACAACTTTTGTTAAATCTTTTACTAAATGATATTAAATTCATATCATCAATTTTCTCCCATGTCTAGACTTTAGACATATAGTAAGTATTCCACTTTAAGTATTTTTGTGTGTGTGTGAGGAAGATCAGCCCTGAACTAACATCTGATTCCAATCCTCCTCTTTTTTCTGAGGAAGACTGGCCCTGAGCTAACATCCATGCCCATCTTCCTCTACTTTATATGGGACGCCGCCACAGCATAGTTCAACAAGCAGTGCATCGGTGCGCGCCCGGGATCTGAACCGGCGAACCCCAGGCTGCCGCAGCGGAGCACACGCACTTAACTGCTTGCGCCACGGGGCCAGCCCCCACTTTAAATATTTTAAACTCTAACATATTGTTCTCTAAGAATATAGTCTTTTCCTTTTATCTCATTAATTAGATTATTTCTATTATAATTACTCCTTAATTTCATTGAAATATTTAGTCTCTAGACCTCTATTTTTGCACAATTATCAGTGCCTTATTGTCTTTCCATTCTTATCCATTCATCTTAAACATCAGGATCCATAAATCCAAACACTTTCTGCCATTACCTTTGGATTTTTTCTCTCTTGGACAAAAGTCTAACTTACTCTATCAAATGCCTTGAGTCGATGTCACCATTTGACATTTTAGACACTACATCTAGGTTCCTGAAAGGTACTGAAGGGAAAAACAAGAGCATGATCTCCAACCTCAGGTAGGCCATGAATATATCACGGAAAGCACTGAATATATTAATTTGCTTATTTTTTTTCCTTGAATCATTTCAGCCATTTTCCCCAAATCTTCAATCCTTAAAATTCTTATTCTCAGAAAATTACCTCAACTGAAATTTAATTGAGAAATTTTTCCACACTGGCTGTAATATTTTGTATTCTCACTAACAGTATATGACAGATCCAGTTGCCCTGCATTCTTCCCAGCACTTGGTATTCTCAGGAGTTTTGTTTCTTTTTTTAAAAAACTGCAATCATTCTTATAGATGTGTAATGGTAATGTATCGCTTGTGGTTTTAACTTGAGCTTCCTTAATGACCAATGATGTTGATGCTAAACATATTTTTCATGGTCTAATTTGCCATATAGATATCTTCTTTGGTAAAATATCTGTTCAGATCCTTTGTTAATTTTTTTTAGAAGTGTTGTTAGTAGTGAGTTTTGCGTTTTCATATATTCTGGATATGTCTTTTGTCAGATATGTGTTTTGCAAATGTTTTTTCTCAGTATGGCTTTTTTTTATTCTCTTAACATTTTAGTTTGCAGAACAAAAGTTTTCAATTTTGATGAAGTTCAATTTATTAATTTTCTTTTCTTTTATGTATCGTGCTTTTGGTGTTATAGCATATACATTTTTGTCAAACCAAAGGTTGTAAAGATATTCTCTTGTTTTCTTGTATATATTTTATAGGTTTTGGTTTTACATTTAGGTCTATGATCCATTTTGTGTTAATTCTTGTATATGATGCAAGATTTTATTTTAGCATATTTAAGTCCAATTCTTCTAGTATCACATGCTAAAAAGACTTTTCTTTCTCTATTGAATTGCTTGACCACATATATGTGTCTATTTCTATACTCTTTATTTGGTTCCGTTGATCTATGTGTCTATTCTTTTGACGATACTACACTGTCTCGATTTCTTTAGCTTTATAATGAGTCTGGAAATGCATTTCAGCAATTGCATATCTTCCAGCTTTGTTCTCCTTTTTCAAAATGTTTTGCCTGATCTGTTTCGTTTGCCTTTTCATATATATTTTAGAATTAGCTTGTTGATATCTCAAAAAAAACAATAACCTTACTGAAATTTTGGTTGACATTGCATTGAATGAATCTATAGATTATATACTATATAATTATACATACTATATAATATATATGTTCATATATATGCATATTCATGTATAAAATGTTCTATAAGGAGCAGAAAAATCAATAATAGTTGATATCTGTAGCACAATAACATTTACAGTAATCTTATTCTATGAAAATCTGAAGAATTTGCATGTACAAGAACAATCAACATGTCCTAATTCTCTGGGGAAATTGATTTTCTAGAACTTGCCAACGTGATATTTGTCAAATTTAGTCTATATAAATCAGTTCTTAATAGAATTTTTTCAATATATAGATTTTGTTCTGTAATGAGATCTCTGAAAAATATCCAAGTGAGCCAAATATTTTTCATTTGCTCCACCTATGTTTCAAATGTCTCGTTTTAATTTGGAATTTCAAATGCCATTCTTCAATAAAACTATAAGAAGTTTTACATTAATTTTGCTTATAAGTAATTTTTAAAATAGTATTAGCTCAGGGGAAATATTTTGCTGTCTTAATTTGGGAATACTGACACACATCATAATAAAATGTTCCAATTTAATTGTATAAGGAGTTCATTTTTAAGTGGCTCCACATTATCCCAAAAGAGAACTTATCTTTCAAACTTCCTTTGTGTTCTAAATATTTCTCCTTGACTGATTTTCTATCTCTCTGTTAGGCAAGGTTTCTGAATTGCCTAAGGATAATCCCTGAGTACACCTGATGAGATTCCTTGCACTACTTCTAGAGACATCTTCATACTTCGTGCTATTTTCAAGGGATGTAGTAGCAAGAGCCCTAAATTGTGCTGGAATTGCACATTTTGTCTCTTACCTTCTCATTCCTGGATGGTCTTTGCCAAAATATAAACAATGTGTAAGAGAGACTTAGGTATTTGTTAATAATCTCTTCTTATTTTCAATATCTCTGATGGACTGACACTTTAGGATCCTGGTTAAAAAGATTTCAAGAGCCAGATTCTAATTAGAGAACTCATAGCTCACACTCTGGGCTCACCTACTTCTAAAATCTTCTACTGCTCAGTTTCTTACAGGTTCCTTCTTTCTGTGCTGGCCAATTTCTGCTAGCTTTATTTTTTCTGCTGCTGGGGATGGAGTTTCCTATCAAGACTTCATCTTGATATTTGTGCCTGAAAACTTTACCCTCTTCTCTAACCACAGAGTACTTGAAACTGGGGATGTTCCAGAAAATGCAGAATACAACTTTACAATAACTATATAGAGAGGAAAAAAACTAAAAGTTTTGATTGTCTAATCTATAGCCAAGAACCGTTTGAAAATTTATCTGTTGTGTAATTCAAAATGATTTTGTGAATTCTTATAAAAGGTGATTATTATTAGACCTCTAATATCCTAGTTTATTTTAGCTAATATAGCTTATAAACATGACATTATTAATATCTTATTTGCTTATTGTTTGTCTCCTTCATTAGCATATAAGCTTCATGAAAGTAGAGATGTTTTCCTCACTACTGAATTCAACAAACCTACAGTTGTCCTTGGCACTTAGTAGGTAGTAAATGACTGTTTAATGAATTCAAGAATGATAGAGGTAAATCATCTACCTAAAGCATTTCTTCCTTTGACTCTTATATGAACCAATCGATCTGACTCTTTACCTTTCATCTAGGGATTGAGCTGTGTCTTTTTACCCATGACAATTAAGGCCGCTGAGATCACGGCGAAAAGTAATCAAACTTCTACGGTGACAGAGTTTCTCTTCTCTGGATTCCCCCAGTTTGAAGATGGTAGCTTCCTTTTCTTCATTCCCTTGTTCATCATCTACATATTCATTGTTATTGGGAATCTCATTGTATTTTTTGCCGTCAGGATGAATACTCATCTCCACAATCCCATGTATAATTTCATTAGCATTTTCTCATTTTTGGAGGTCTGGTACACCACAGCCACAATTCCCAAGATGCTCTCCAATCTCATCAGTAAAAAAAGGACCATCTCCGTAATCGGCTGCCTCTTGCAGATGTACTTCTTTCATTCACTGGGAAATTCGGAGGGGATTTTGTTGACCACCATGGCCGTTGACAGGTATGTTGCCATCTGTAACCCTCTTCGCTATCCAACTATTATGACCCCCCAGCTGTGTGCTCAGCTCTCTGCAGGCTCCTGCATCTTTGGCTTTCTTGTGTTGCTCCCAGAGATTGCATGGATTTCCACACTGCCCTTCTGTGGCCCCAACCAAATCCATCAGATCTTCTGTGACTTTGAACCTGTGCTGCGCTTGGCCTGTACAGACACATCCATGATTCTGATTGAGGATGTGATCCATGCAATTGCCATCATCTTCTCTGTCCTGATTATTGCCATCTCTTATATCAGAATCATCACTGTGATCCTGAGGATTCCCTCTGTTGAAGGCCGCCAGAAGGCCTTTTCCACCTGTGCATCTCATCTTGGTGTCTTTCTGATGTTCTATGGCAGCGTATCCCTCATGTACCTGCGTTTCTCTGCCACTTTCCCGCTGATTTTGGATACAGTCATTGCACTGGTGTTTGCAGTTCTTGCTCCCTTTTTCAATCCTATCATCTATAGCTTGAGAAATAAAGATATGAGGATCGCAATTAAGAAGCTTCTCTGCCTTCAGAAGGTGTTTAATGCATTTGCAAGTTAATGCTAACTCATAGGCACCTCTCACTTTGGATGTTAATCTAACATGCTCAACCATAAAATTAACATATAACTCTTTCATTGCCACACTGATATTTTCTGTTTAGTTTTTCAGTTCTTCTTCCCATGCACATGTTTATTCTATTTATACAAGCTCATTTAAGATATCATGGACTACCTGTTTAGACTTGCACAGATAGATAAGTAATGGAAAGGAAATATAATGTTTAAGCCGTTAAAATATACTTTATGAACATTAGTTTTATTGTCATTATATAATTATTATTATTTTTCTATCAGCATTAGTAACAACAATGGATTGTAAAATATAGTGGTTAGGAGCATAACATCTGTTGAACAGGTTAAGGTTTATATTTCACTGGTACACTAGCTTTGTGACCTTGAAGGAGTTATTAATTAATCTCTCTGCATCTTAGTTTTATCATCCATGAAAGGGGTGTAAGAGTTATATATTTTAAAAGCAGAACTTCATATGGTTTTTATGAAAATTAAGTGAGTTACTCTATATAAGTACTTAAATTAGTGTCTAACGTAAAGGTAGTGCAAAAATAAGTGTTAGCTGTTAAATTTCTTTGTCACTAATTGCTAGCATTTGTTACAGATGGTTTAAAGAAGGCTACAATAAAGAGTGATATATTAAAAATAAAAACTCATACTTAGGAATACTTAGTTATGATTACTATTTGTAATGTTTTTGTTACTGTTATTTCTGGGGCCAAGTATAGTTCAACCTTCATTTCACTTGGACTGTTTTGGTGGAATTTGTTCAATTTGATTGAATTAAACTATTTGGTTGAAAGTCATTTCAAACACATTCTGAAGTGATATTTAGATGGGTGGATAGATGATAGGTAGCTGATAGAGATAGATGTAGATATATACATTTCTGAGCTATTACTCTTGCTTTCGTTTTTGTTCTTTTTGAAATATGTTCTCTGCATTGCCACCAGAAATTAATTTTCTAAAATGCAAGTTTAGATTTCTCTACTAAGATAACAGTTTAAACCTACATTTTTAGATTTTCTTCCACCAAAAATTCTGTAGAAGTAAAGTCCGGACTAGATAAACTGTTACATGTCCTAGGCACTGAAAAGTGTTAGGATATAATAATAAAGGTTAAAATATACATAAGGTTACCCAAGGACATTCATGATGGCTATTTTAACACCCTGAAATACCATATATCACATTCCTTTCAAGAAAAAATAAATAATAATGCATCTGATCAGCTAAAATATCTAAAACACCGGTTAAGTCTGTCCAATGGGTAGTCCAGCAACAATCCAAGATGTATATTTAAAACCTAGCAGTAACATCAGAACAAAGAAAAAACAAAATAAAATAAAACCAAAATATTATAAGTACTGGGAAGAAAAAAGAGTGCCCTCAGTTGATTGCCAAACTCAAATTGTTTCTTCAAGTATGAGTGCGTATGATATCCAATTGAAGACAACGCTTATCTGCTAGCTATTGGACAAGGAAATAGTAGGAAAGAACCTGGGAATTAAATGGATGGGATTCTATACATAACCTATGGAAAAAATGATCCAAGCTTGAAAAGCAGATGCTGAGAAGAACCATAGTCCACTTGGGAACTCAGGGTAGAGGGAATGGAATCAACTAGAATCACAGCTGAACTGTCCCTCGAGCTGTGTTCAGAGAAATGCGTGAAAAGTAAATCTGAAATACGCGAGCTAGAGAAGTGATGAAATACCCAGTTAAACTGAAGATGCTAAAACAAAAACAGAAAAGTGTCACTTCTTGGCACAACAGCAATCATCCATAGCTGATATTAGACTTCATGGCAGGTGCTTCCATATTTGCTATGTGCAATTAGATCTTTGACTCATTCTTCTCTAGTAAGTTTTTACGTCCCTATATGTAGTCACACACACACACACACATATACACACACACACGCGGGCAGATTGCCTTTTCAAAAAAATCACTTTAGTCTTCCCCTACACTGTATATTTTAAGACCATTAACTGTGTTACATGCATAGCCCAATAATTACTCGAAGGATTACTATAGACAGAGATAGAGATAGAGAGATTTGGGGATTGAAAGCAAATGCTCTTTCATGAAGCAAACTAAATCTAACTTAAAAAAAGAATTAAGGGGACTGCCTGGTGGTGCAAGCGGTTAAGTGCACGTGCTCCGCTGCGGCGGCCCGGGGTTCGCTAGTTCGGTTCCTGGGTGCACACTGACACGCCGCTTTGTCAGGCCATGCTGTGGTGGCCTCTCTCATGGAGTGGAGGAGGATAGGCACAGATGTTAGCCGAGGGCCAGTCTTCCTCAGCAAACAATGAGCAGGATTGGCAGATGTTAGCACAAGGCTGATCTTCCTCACACACACAAAAAAGAGTTAAAATATTTCTTATTTAAACTTTCAATGAGATTGTGAAGATAGTATCTATTAGTAAAAAGTACTGGCAAAAATATAAAGGAAACATTGAAGAATAATTGAATATTGCAGAAAATGAAAATAATGACTTAGAAGACTGCCTGGAGAAAATATACCAAAACTTAAGGGAACCACAGGAAGAGCTCAAGATTAAATATAAAGAAAGAAAGAAGTATATAGGGAATATATTCATATGTTCTACAGACCATATATGTGATTATAGGAATTCCAGAAAGAAAGAAACAAAGCAGACAGAGGAAAAATAATAATTGAAATTGAAGGAAAATATTCCTGAGTTTAAAAATACTTGAATCATCAGATCAAAAAGATTGAAGAACTTAAGATCTGAAACTGTAAAATTTCTAGAAGAAAACAAAGAGGAAAAGCTTCCTTCTTAACTTTGGTCTTGGCAATGACATCTTGAATGTGACACAAAAAGCACGGGCAATAAAAACAGGAATAGACAAATGGGACTACATCAAACGAAAAGCTTCTGCACAGCAAAGGAAACAGTCAACAGAATGAAAGGGTAACCTACAGAATGGGAGAAAATATTTGCAAACTCTATATCTGATAAAGGGTTCATTTCCAAAACATGCAAGGAACTCCTACAATTCCATAGCAGAAAAAAAAAATAACCCGATTAAAAAATGGACAAAGGATTTGAACATTTTTCCAAAGAAAGCACGCAATGAGCCAACAGATGTACAAAAAGAAGCTCAAAATCACTAATCATCGTGGAAATGCAAATCAAAACTACAATGAGATATCATCTCACACCTATTATGATGGCTATTACCAAAAAACAAAAGTTAAGATGTGTTAGTGAGGTTGTGGAGAAATTGCAACCCTTGTACACTTTTGGTGGGAATGCAAAATGGTGCAGCAGTTATGGAAACAGTATGGAAATTCCTCAAAAAATAGAGAACTACCAATATGATCCAGCAATCCCAATTCGGAGTATATATCTGAATGAATTGGAGTCAGGATCTCAAAGAGATATCTGCATTCTTGTGTTCACTGTGGCACTATTCACAATAGCCAACATATGTAAACAACCCAAATGTCCATTGTGAGATGAGTTTGTAAAGAAAATGTGGTATACTCATACAGTGGGATATTATTCAGCCTTTGAAAAGAAGGAAGTTCTGCCATTTGCAACAACATAGATGAGCTTGGAAGACAATATGCTAAGTGAAACAAGCCAGTCACAGAAGGACAAATATTGCATGATTCCACTTATATGAGCTATCTGAAATAGTCAAAATAATAAAGACAGAGAACACAATTATGGTTGCCAGGGGCTGAGGGATGGGGGAAATGGGGAGTTGTTGTTCAATGAGTATAAAGTTTCAGTCATGATAGATAAATAAGTTCTAGAGATCTGCTGTACAACATAGCACTTATAGTTAAGAATATGGCATTGTCGTTTCAAAATTTGTTGAGTGTAGATCTCATGTTAAGTGTTCTTAACATACACAAAAAACAAAAAACAAACAAGCCACACACACACACAAAAACAGGATGCAAGGAAACTCTGGGAGGTGTTGCGTACGTCTATTACCTTGTTTGTGGTGATGGTATCATGGATGTTTGCGTATGTTGAAAAACATCAAATTGTACATGTTAAATATGTGCAGTTCTTTGTATACACATTATACCTCAATAAAACTGTTAAAAGAAGAGAGAGAGAGACTGTTTGATGCTGTGTTAAATTATTAGAAATACAATTTTGCCATTTGAAATTTTTGAATTTCAAGAAAAAAATATTATAAGAAGTCAGACAAGGAAAATAGGCCCCAAGTCATAGGAAGAAATGTTAGACAAAACTCAGAGAGAAGGAAAGTATGGTATGTCTTTCCATCCCAAAATTTGATACATATTTCCAAGCAGATTATATGATAAAATCAACTAGGTTTGGGGAAAAAATAAAAACTTTGAATTTTCAACAGAGCAGTGGGTTGAGCACATGGAGTACAGAATAATCCTGTGATAAAAGGTGAGATATTGACTGTCAATAGAGAAGTCAACAGGACCAATGTGAATTGTTTAGGGTAGGAGAGATCCACATGAATTTATTGCATGAGGAAAAAAAAATGGCATTGTTACCTAATTTCAATATTGGCACAAAATCTCAATGACATATTTATTATGAAATGGTGTTATTTTCTATTAAATATTTTTTCAAGATGCTTTTCTGGTGTCACTATATTTCTTTCAAGACTTTTCCCATCTGTATATTCACGTACGAAGAGCAGGACCATGACAAAACTGTTCTTTGTATGGTGCCCTGGTAGACTCACGCACAGCTGAGGCAATGATCATAGTGTTGGAGAAAGTAGCTTACAATGTTTATGAAGATGAGTACAACCAGGAAAAAATATTTACTGACAACTTTGATCCGGAAATCTAATGAGAAGAGAGTACAGTGGGGATCTTTCTGCTAATTAATGCCATAACAAAAAGTGATGCTGTCCACTATTGTGCAGGGGAGGAATGCCCTATGGAGCCTACTTCCCCTTCCTGCTATTCCCTGGGATGCCTGTGAAGATAACTATAAATACCCTTTTGGAGGGGCTGAAGGGATATCAAGGATGCAGAGACCCAGACAGACAGAGGAGTCCCTGTGGTCTTTGGTAGAGGTGAGTGCAGAGGACTAAGGCTTGAAGAGAAGAAATTCATTCACCATGCGTAGGAGTAATAATCTCATAACTTGAAGACTGCTTTATGAATGAGTGTAGAAGCTTCAAATGTTGGTGGGAAGTAATGGCAAGTTTAGGAAGAAATTCTACCTACTAGGGTGCTGGGCATAGGTTTATATGAAACAAGATACCCCATTTATGATGCCATCTTTCGAGAGATCATTTTGTCCAGACATGATTAGAACTCTCATCAAAACTGCATTGTGATACTTCCCTTTCCAAACAGTCCCCAGTTTTCTTTCCTTGCTTATCCATGGCTATCTTGTGGGTTTAATTATAATTGCACCTGGTGGCTTGATTCCAAGTTAATTTACTTGACACCAACCATGTTTTATATGCCAACCCCATTCTAGTTGCTTTGGGAGATAAAAGACATTTACTACCCTAAAAGAGGAACTCAGTCTGGAGAAGGTAAAACAAGTAGGTTGATGATTATTATGCAACATGATAAATACAATACAGAAACTCCAAAGTAATAATGCCCAATATTTTATGGTGTTTACTTTATTGCTGACACTACTCTAAGCATTTAAAATATATTTACACATATTGGTAGAGGCAGTCAAGTGTCTGTGGGTTAAAGCACATCATTAGAGATACAGTGCATGAATTTAAATTCTGATTTTGTCCTTTGTCAGCTGAGAATTCCTGGGCAAAGTATTTAATCTGTCTGTGCCTAAGTTTTCTCATATATAAACTGGAGATAATAATTTTATCTCATTAGAACATTGTGAGCATTAGATGAGAAATATATGCCTGGGCGTGGGACAGTGCTTGCCACAGTAACTGATTCAATACAGTACCATACTATAATATGCTATTATTGTTATAATAAAGTATTTATCCATTCTCAGAACTTTATGAGCTAGTATTAATATTTTCCCCATCTTACAAATGAGAAATTAAAGCCATAGAAATGCTAAGCAACTTGAGGTAAATTACAGGGTTTGTAAGTGACGAAGAACATTTAAATGCTGTCAATTTGGTTCTGGCATCCAGACTTTTAACCAGTATTATATATTGTTTTTGTGTGAGAAGAGGAGGGGGAGGTATGGTACCTTCCAGTCAGAGGAAGTGACACACACAGAAGGCTATCCTGATTTCACAAAGCAGCGTGAACATCGGGATTGCAAGCAAAGTGGAGTTGGGGAATGCCAGGAGGTGAAGCTAGAGAGAGTTCAGAGTCAGATATGTTGGTTTGGAGCTTATGAAAGAGAATTTGGCTGGAGAAAAATATTTGGAAGTAGTGATAGTTGAAATCTTGTAAGTGGATGAGGTCACCAAGGGAGCATATGGAATTATAGAGGTTGGAGTGGATGATGGGAACCTGGGGGTCATAAACACTTGGGGAAGAGTTTAAGAAAAGCAGTCAAGATAATACAAGACAGAAGAGGGAAAATAAGAGTAAGGATCAGAGTATGAATAAAAATAAGTGAAATAAAAAGCCAAAGCCAGAACTACCTCTGAGTGCCACTGGGAGTCACACCTATTGAGAATGGAATCAAAGAACAGAGGAGGAAAGCCTCAAGTAGGGGTAATAACTGTGATTAGTGCCAGAGAGGACTGAACAGTTTCCATCAGTAATCAGGAGGCAGGGCATTGCTTAACTTGGTCAGGAGAGCTTCCGTGGAACAGCAGGATAAGAAGCACACAGCAAATGTTACAGGAGAATGAAAGGTGTGCTGAATTAGACTTGATTGTCCTTTCAAGAAGTTGCCAGTTAGGCAATGTTTAAATCCTTTGCAGGTATTCACTTAATCCTACAGCATCCGTATTAGATAGGTACTATTTTTAATCTCATTTTGCAAATGAGTACTGAAACTGAAAGATTAAGTAATTTGCCAAAATACACACAGGTAATAATACGCTTAATTGGGATTTCAATGTAGACTCCAGGTCTACATTCTAATCCCCTAGAACAGAGATCTCCAAAGAGGAATGTGCAAGATGGTCCAATTAGGTGGGAAGGGAAAATAATATAAATTCTATTATATTTATTTTTATTCATGCTTCTTACTTTTAAAATTTATTATATAATATATTTTGAATTATTATGTCACAATATAATGTGTATAACTTATAAATGCAAATACATTAGAGGTTAAGCTAAAAATAATTTCAATTAATTTATGTACCATTAAAAGCATTTGGAGACACCTATTTCTGAGATTGTGCCTCTGGAGGAGTAGGAGAGAAAAAAATATCAAATATTGGTCAACATGGACAATAGTGTGAAATTAGGAAAAAAATAAAACTTTGAAGTTATTCCTTGTTATTCATTCAAGTTATTTAGCTGCACATCTTCTTTTCTTCTCCATCTCCTTGTGAGCCAGTGTGTGTCCTTTCCTTCGTTCACAGGTAGCTCTGCTGGGGATATGGAGAGTGGAAACCTATCAGCAGTGACTGAATTTATCTTCACTGGCTTTCCCCAGATCCAGGATGGTAGTCTCCTGTACTTTCCTTTACTTTTCATCTATACTTTTATTGTCATTGGGAATCTATTGATCTTCTTTGCTGTAAGGCCGGACTCCCATCTCCACAATCCCATGTATAAGTTCATCAGTATCTTTTCTTTTGTGGAGATTTGATACACCACAGCCACCATTCCCAAGATGCTCTCCAACCTCATCAGTGAAAAGAAGATGATCTCCATGACTGGCTGCCTCTGGCAGATGTATTTCTTCCATCCACTTGGGAATTCAGAGGGGATCTTGCTGATCACCATGGCTATTGAAGATATGTTGCCATCTGCAATTCTCTTCGCTGTCAAATGATCATGACCCCATGGCTGTGCGTTCAGCTTTCTGCAGGCTCTTGCATCTTTGGCTTCCTCATCCTGCTTCCTGAGATTGTAATGATTTCCACACTGCCTTTCTGTGGGCCCAACCAAATCCATCAGATCTTCTGTGACTTGGTCCCTGTGCTGAGCCTGGCCTGTAAGGACACATCCATGATCCTGATTGAGGATGTGATCCATGCTGTGGCCATCATCATTACAGTCCTAATCATTGCTTTGTCCTATATAAAAATCGTCACTGTAATCCTGAGGATTCCCTCTGTAGAGGGTTGGCAAAAGGCTTTTTCTACCTGTGCAGGCCATTTCACAGTCTTCCTGATATTCTTTGGCAGTGTGTATCTCATGTACTTGTGTTTCAATGCCACTTACCCACGGTTTTGGACTCAGCCTTTGCACTGATGTTTGCTGTCCTTGCCCTGTTCTTCAATCCCATCATTTATAGTCTGAGAAACAAGGACATGAAGAATGCGATTAGGAAACTCTTCTGTCTTCAAAAAGAGTTGAACGTGTCTGGAGGTTAATTCTGAGACACAGGTTCCCTTCCCTTGCTTTAATGTTTCTCTAACAGATTAAAACATGAAATCACTCTATACCTAGTTCTTTGTCACACTGAACCTTCTGTCTGTTACCCTGATTATTTTCCCTGTATCTAGGAAAACATATCTATACTCTGTGTCATCGTTATGAAACTTGAGGTGTATATAATCAAGAACTCTAATTACAAGGTTCAACATTTTGCTTTCTCTCTTCTGAAAAGTTGTAATTAAAGAAAAATTGCTTACCACTTTAGAAGGTTAGAATTGCACTTCAGAAGCTGGCCATGTGCTTCAAGGTATTATGTCTCCATTCAGGTTATAGATCTTGGGAAAATTTTCTATTTAATTACCGATCATAGATTACTTGATTAGGTTTGTCCAGAAGCAGATATCTAAGAAAAAATCAAAATAATACTTAAGTAAATTATACTTTTATTTTTAGTTATATAATTAACTCTTCATTAGAATATTAAGCATATATATTTAGTAAGACTAAGTTATTAATATTGCCAGACATGTTCATAGGAAAACTACAATGTAGAAAACTACTTACAGTAATACAATTCGGTACACATAGATATGCACAGATAAGAATTTTAGTTATTGCTTGCCTTTTAAGGACTAAGCATCGTCATTTTCTTTAGCACTTATAGTCAAAAGTGTTTGCATCTGTTGAATGGCAGTTTTAAAAAACATCTGATTGAGGGGCTTGCCTAGTGGTGTAGTGGTTAAGTTTGGGCACTCTGCTTCGGTGGCCTGGAGTTCAGATCCCGGGTGAGGACCTACGCATTGCTCATCAAGCTATGCTGTAATGGGATGGGGAGCAGAAACTTTTTCTTCCTTCTGAAAGCAATGAATTTATTGGAATTAAAGAATAAACAGACTGTGCAAATATGTCCCCCCACACCACTGTCATTGGTGCCCATCTGCCAACCAAGCATGTACTTGAGTTACATTGTGGCAACTCTCTTTAGGATTCAAGCCCACAATTAAGGCTAGTCTACTAGGTTACAAAAAGGGGGCACTGTTGCCATTCAACACTTTATGTCTCTAGATTTCCTAACCTCTGGATAAGGACAAATACAGACAAATTAATTAAGCATTTCTTTTTCTAAAAGCAAATTAATTTACTCTCCTTTCTTGTTAATTTATGCTTTTTCTCCTAGAAATTATTTTATTTCTAGAAACAGTGAACAGATGAACCACAGATTATATCTGAAAAATAAACTTGCCAAATGCTGCTGATACTAAAAATAGTTTAGTTATCATGGGAGAAACATAGATAATCTAGATTAAATCGCATATTCAAAGGAACATATGAAATGTTTCTTAGCATTAAATTTCTGTTACAGTACTACGCTCAAGAGAAACTTTAAGGAAAAAAATCTTTCCTGATTATTTTCAATGGTTAAAAATAAACATGTCTCACATAATGGCAGTTAATATGAATTTGGTTTTACAAAGTATTCTAATTTACCAAATTCTGTAGTTAGACGGAGGAAATATCAGTGTTGTTGTCACGAGTATATTCAATTACCACTGTCTGAGCCCTAGATAAGGTATATGCTATGTTATGCTAGTCTTTGTTGCTTATTGCCTTTGCAGCCAAAGGAGAACAGTGCTGGGCTTCGCCCCATTTGTTTTAGATCTTTAAAACAAAGCAAATCTACTTTTCTTCCTTCCTTTATCACCATTTGGGAGAGACTCATTATATTCTAAGGCAGTTAGTTCACTATATTTTACTGATAATTTAGATGGATGATTTTCTTGATCAGGAGAAAATATGCACTTGGCTGCCCTTTTCAAATATTTTTTCACTGGTCACAAGCCTTGGGACACTTTTGCATTTCTTCATCTACAAATTTATTAGAAAGAATACAAAGTAATAATAACCCAATGGAAAAGACGCATAGAGCAAGGTATGGAGGTGGGGTGGGCTGTGGATCTTCCATGCCCCGTCTTGGTGCACCAGCCTCCAAAATATACTATACTTCTAATGAGAAAACTTCAGATTGAAAATTCATAAAATATGATACATTCTACATAACATAAACATAAACATAAACATAACATAAACATTTCAGCAGGAGACTGAAATGTGCAACTCAGTCTGTTTCTTGACTAATTGGGAAAAAAATGATTTTCGAAATGTCACCTATCAGTTTTTAATGACTATATATTTTGTTTGCTTGTTTTGAAGGTACACATGTCCCTTATCCCACCCCCCAACACTGTGTATGTATTTCTGTGTATATTTAGCGTGTGCCATTTTGAGATTTGTGTGTGCACGTGTGTGTATAAAAGACAACTCTACATTGATGTCTGCATTTTCAGGTATATGTTGCAACAGTTGGATAGAGGTTAATGCAGTTGAAAAGTGAGCATATTCTGTTAATAACAGCAAATATTTTACCTAAGAAAGAATCACAAAAAATAATTTTAAATATTCTAAATTTAAATCTATAATGAAGTTATAGAGGACTTTTAATGGATGAAATGTATTTTGTGGCAGTAAGGTTAGTGATAAATAAAAAATAATTATAAAATATAAAAATGCAATGGAAGAAGTAAAGAGAAAATTGAACACTCTAGAAAACTAAACTAGGGATTTAAAATTTTGAATTGAGAAAATATCATAAAATTCAAAGGAGAAAAAGATAAAGTGTCCTGCAAGATTGATGACACGGAGAAATCCTAGAAATGCAATGTTAATGAAATTGAAATTCCAGAAAGAGAGAGTATCATAGACTGGGCAGACTCTAAAAATTCTACGGATTATAATAGAAGAAATATCTTAAAACACAGCCAGACAAAAAATCATTTCTGTTTCTAACTAAAATGGAATAGCTTGTATTAGACCTAACCTTTCACTAGAAATAACAAGGAAGCTGGATAAAACAAACAGAAAAACTACTTAGAGGTATTGGACAGATATCAACACTGAGGTACTTCAGGGCCAAGATCCTTGAAAGAAGAGAAACACAGTAGAATTTGATATTCAGCAAATACATTTTTATTCAGATGTTTTCCAAACATTAAGTGAAAATTTAGATGAAGGCAGTTGATCAGTGGAGAAACTCCACTAAAGTTGAGGTTCAGGAGGCTGAGGGTCTAAACAAGTGCAGCAAGGCATAGAGTACTGCGTAGAGGAGTAGTAACCATAAAAAAGGGCAAAGACTTTATAAGTCACCAGACTATCAGTAGGGACTCTGTAAAGGCTCCTTTCTTGCTGAAAGACTACATAGAAACGGACTAGCCTTTAAAAATATTGAAGCTTATCTCTCAATCAGCTAAATCCATGGTGGTTAAGTTAACATGCGTGACTGCTTGCCAGAATCAAAAGTCAATCCTCATTGAGCAAAATAACAAGATCCATAGCCTCAGTTATTTCTATAATTTTCCATAAACAATTTATGGCGTTCTTTTTAAAAATTACCTGGAAAACCTGGAGACAAGACCAAAAAACTGTAAGTGAACAGGAGAAAGAGAATTATGAGATTCAGATGTTGAGTTATCAGGCATGGACTTTAACTTGGGATTATTATGTTTAGGAAAATAGAAGACACAAAAAGTACATACAGTAGATAAGTATGTGTGTGTGTTATATATAACATTTATATGTATTATATATTTTTAAATTATTACATATATACTTTAAAATAAATAAATATTTAATTTAAATATAATGTACATGTACAGATATATATTCATTTAAAGTAACTGAACTAACTAGTCTAATTAAAAGATAGATTGTTAGGCTTGATTAAAAAATATCTATGTGCTACTCATAAGATACATACTTTGAATATATAGATACAAAAATGTTGAAAGTAAAAGATGAAAAAAGTTATGTCATGTAAATATTAAATAATGTGATATAACTATACTAATATCAAAACAAAGTATACTTAAAGCAAACATTATTGGAGACAAACAAAATATCAATTCACAAAGAAGACATAACAAATTTTAACTTTGTATGTTTCAAACGATATAGGCTTAAGATTTGTAAGATAAAAATTGGTAGAATTAAATTGAGCAACAAAGAAATCCTCCCTCATAGTGAAGGTTTGAAAGATAGTTAACAAACTGTATATAAGTGACAAAATAAGATACCTGATTTGTTTAGCTCTTAAACAGGTATGTCCACAGAGTAAAAAGTCCCTGAGATATATATTTATAATTTGTACACATTTTGTACATGAATTATGTATAATTAAATATTTTTTTCAAAAGAGCACAATTATATTTCCATTGGAGAGGGATGCTATCTTCTAAATTTTAGTTAGCCAGCTATCTCCATCTTTTTCTTTATAGTTTTATATCTTTGTATTGATTTAGATATTCTTCCCCATTATATATATATAATATCCCATATGTATATCCTTAAATTTTTTGTTTCTTCTCTTTGTTCTTTAATCTTTTGGAAGGAATTTTTGGATATGGTCTGAAGTAAGGATTTAACATTATTTCATTTTTGATGGATATGCTTATGC
The DNA here is from genome assembly GCF_057802395.1 of Ceratotherium simum simum. Classification (NCBI taxonomy): domain Eukaryota; kingdom Metazoa; phylum Chordata; class Mammalia; order Perissodactyla; family Rhinocerotidae; genus Ceratotherium; species Ceratotherium simum. Next base: position 37,211,678 of record NC_141901.1, read on the forward strand.
CCAGATCTCAAATTAAATGATCTTCCCCAGTGACAAAATACCATCTTTTTCATATGAGAAATCTTTCATTTTTTTCCCCTATTTGTCTCTGGACTAGCTATCTGATCCTCTAATTTATTGACCAATGTATGTCCTTACACTATATTGAATGGATGATTGTAGTTTTATGATAAGTTTCAATATCTAGCAGTTAAAAATTTCTCTCAGTAGTCTTCATTTTCCACATTTTTATGGCTATATTCAGATATTTACTCTGTCACGTAAACTTTTAAATTATTTTTCATAGTTACTCATCCTACCACAAACAAACAAACTTCATTGAGTTTGCTTTTCAATGGCAAAATATTTATATTACGTTGGAACAAATACTGTTTTATGATAATAAGTTTTCCCATACACAGAAGAATTCCATTTTTGACACAAATTTATATGGTCATAAAGTTTCTGGAGCTGTTTCTTCATGGCCAAGAAGTGAGAAGAAAATTATAGAAAGTTAAGAAAGAATGAGTGGAAGGAAGTGGTATACAAGAAGCACATACCAATCTTCAATATATATTGTGGTGAAAGTTCAGCAGAATCTATAGGAATAATTTGAAGGAGAACACTGTGTATGTTGGTGGAAGAAAAAATTCAGCACTCTTCCATCTTCTTCTTCAGTACTGGCACACTTTTCCAAATGGCATTGTTTTTTTTTTTTTTTCACTTTTTTAAAAATTGTTTTTATTTGTGAGGAAGATCAGCCCTGAGCTAACATCCATGCCAATCTTCCTCCTTTTGCTGAGGAAGACTGGCCCTGGGCTAACACCTGTGCCTATCCTCCTCCATTTTATACGAGAGGCCACCACAGCATGGCTTGCCAAGCGGTGCATTGGTGCGTGCCTGGGATCCGAACCCAGGCCGCCAGCAGCAGAGCGTGCGCACTTAACTGCTATGCCACGGGGCTAGGCCCCAAAATGACATATTTTGATGGAAATTGTTCTATTTTCTATTTGTTAACTTATTTATAATACTTAACATGCCAGTTATCACCTTCAGTCCTGTCCTATCTCTTGTATTTTTGTAAGAATGGGGTCCTATCAAAGCTATTCTTTGTCTGGCACCCACCCAATTCCACATCAAGATGGAGACTAGCTGGTTAAATCATAATATTGACAAGAAAAGGGGTAACAACTATCATCAGAATCTGTAAGTCTTCCTTGGAGCACTGATTCCCTGTTGACTTGGAGATGTAATGAGAAGAAAGTGCAAAGGTGCTCTGATAATTGACCCCATGAGAGAAAAGATAGCTTTCTACTCGTTACCAAGGGAAAAAGCCTCAGTGGAGCTCATTTCCCTTTTAGTGTTTTCCTTAAGATGCTATAACAATAATAAAATATTGTTGAAAGAACATTTAGGAATGCAGAGACCCAAGGAAAGAGAAGAACACTACTGTATTTGGCAGAGGTGAGTTTAGGGTCACTGAGATCTGAGGAGAAAGTATTCATTTCCTATGCTTAGGATGGATGAGATGTACGCTAAAGATTCAATTCGTGAAGATTTGGAGAGGCTTGAATTTTGGCATTGGACTAAGTCTTATGAGATAGTTCCATCTTCGGAGTTCCAGGCTCTGTATATTTACAATCAGAAATAACATCCAGTTATTCAGAACTTATGATGGTCTAAGACATGAATGCTTATACGTTTCCTTCCTGTTTGTCTTAAGTCTGGATTCTTCTGGCTTTAATTATTTTTATAAGTCTGATCCAAACCTACTCATTAAAAAAGAAGTTTCTTTCAAGGGCTTAATACAAGCTAGGGGTTGTGAAAGTTGCCCCAATAGAAGCTTACAGTCTAGTAAAGTTAAACAAATAAAAAGAGTTACGATAAAACATACTAAGATTTATGGTAGAGGCCCTTTGGAAGACACACAGATGAGAATAATCCCAGATTTGTGTGTGTACGTGTGTATGTGTGTCTGTGTGTATATGAATATAGGGGAGAGGATGAGACCACAGCAGCAGTCATAAGGATTCTGATAGGAGGCAGTGGCTGAGCTGAAACTTGAAGAAAGCCAAGGAGTTATTCAAATGAAGAGGAGTGAGCAAGAAGGCCTTCCAAGAAGAGGGGTAACTTTCACAAAAGCAATGATCTAGGAGAAATCACAGTGAACTCTGAAAACTGCCATAGTGCAGCATGAGAGAGTGGCACGTGGGCAATATTGGACATGTGGGTCTAAAGTTTAGGAAACATAACCGTGCTGGAGACAGAAATTTGAAAGAACTGAAAACTCTGGAGACTACGTGTTCATCAACAACGTGGAAGGACATGATTTTAGGGACCACAGCAGGAACACAGAGTACACTGCCATTTATAGAATATGTGGGTAAAGGAGATGAGTCCATGACACATAAAATAACAAAACAATGATATAACGAAACACCTGAGAGGAAGCTTCCATATAGGAAGAAGGCAAACCTGGAAAGAATGGTTTCATGAGCGCCAAGGGAGAGAATCTTCAAGGAGTAGAAATCAGTAGTTTCTGATGCAAAAGTGTAGTCATAATATGAACACTGCAACTTTTCCATTGTTTTGCAATTATTATGTCTTTGATACATAGGACAGAATAGTTTCCGTATAGTAGTAGAGAAAGAAGTCACACAGAAAGTGGTTGAGGAACGAACAAGATCTAAAGGAGATATTGCTAATATTATTCTTTCAGAAAGCTGCTCAAGGAAGGAAATGACAACTAAAAGATATTGAGCATCGATACTAGGCACTTTGATACATTAACTTATTTAATACTCACAACTCTGATTGCACTAATATTTTTCAACTACAAAAGAAGATGCTGAGGCTCAGAGAGATTATGTAACTTGTCCATTATCGCCCAACTAATAAGTGGCAGAATGAGAATTCAGGTTCAGTATGTTTGAATTGAACCCATGGTATGAATCGTTATGCTATACTGTCTCCCAAATAAAAAGAAGATTAGAGACATAGGCAAGTTGTTATTTTGAATCTGAGAAATGTTAAAACACAAAAATACCAGGTAACCAAAATAATATTTATGTTTACATTGCATTGATTTCCTTCTCTGTCATTGGGTATACCCTCTCCCTCATTCACAGGTAGCTCTTCTGGGGCTATGGAGCGTAGAAATCTATCAGCAGTGACTGAATTTATCTTCACTGGATTTCCCCAGCTCCAGGATGGTGGCCTCTTGTACTTTTTTCCTTTACTTTTCATCTACACCTTTATTGTGATTGGGAACCTAATGATCTTCTTTGCTGTAAGGTTGGACGCCCAACTTCACAATCCCATGTATAATTTCATCAGTATCTTCTCATTTCTTGAGATGTGGTACACCACAGCCACCATTCCTAAGATGCTCTCAAATCTGATTAGCAAGCAAAAGACCATCTCTTTCACTGGCTGCCTCTTGCAGATGTACTTCTTCCATTCACTTGGAAACACTGAAGGAGTATTGCTGACTGTCATGGCTATTGACAGGTATGTTGCCATCTGCAACCCCCTCCACTACCCAACCGTAGTAACCCCGCAACTATGTACTCAGCTCTCTGCAGGTTCTTGTATCTTTGGTTTCCTCATCCTTCTACCTGAGATTGTATGGATTTCAACCCTACCTTTCTGTGGCCCCAACCAAATCCCTCAGATCTTCTGTGATTTCACCCCTTTATTAAATTTAGCCTGTACGGATGCCTCTGTGATCCTGGTGCAAGATGTGATTCATGCAGTCGCCATTCTAGTAACAGGTCTGATTATTTCTTTTTCTTATATCAGAATTATCATTGTTATCCTGGGTATCCCTTCAGTTGAGGGCCATAAAAAGGCCTTTTCCACCTGTACTGCTCATATCGCCATCTTCCTGCTGTTTTTCGGCAGTGTGGCCCTCATGTATCTTAGATTCTCTGCTACTTATACACCATTCTGGGACACCACCATTGCTCTGACATTCTCTGTATTTGCTCCCTTTTTCAATCCCATTATATATAGCCTGAGAAATAAGGATATGAAACACGCCATTAAGAAGCTCCTTTGCCCTCAAAAAGTGTTTAACGTATCTGGTAGTTAATTTAGGCTGTAGTTCTCTATACAAATGGAACTTATTCACAAAATATTGACCCCAAAGAGGCTAGAATTTAAAAGAATTATACAATTAGTCCAACTTCCTTTCCCATGAGCTGGTGAATAAATACTAAAGAAAGTGCTCTGAGGATTTAAGAGATGACAAAAATAATTCCACTCCTTACTTTCTGGGGTCAGTGGAATATTTTTTTTTCTGTATCTCTGATTTTGTTTGTTTTCAATTTACTCTTTTACTTCAAATGGTTAATTATATAAATATTAATAATACTAATAGGTATTACTTTTACTACTCAATGTCTTTTTTTGATATCTAATGTGTCTTTACCATACTCTTAGTCTCCTTACATAGCCCATGCAGTGCAATGAGAGGATATGCTAACTCTCCACGATACTTAGGTGATTTGTCTAAGGCCTTTCAGTGAGTTACTGGACGTGAAGAGGAAGCAAGAATTCCTGGTACCCAGACTATATACTTTATCCCACTATCTTTCTTTTCTTTCCATTCAGCCTTGCTAATAATTTAAGATACATGTACTGGTGTGATCTGCATGTGACACTGTCATGAACAAGGGCTTCATGGACTGCATTTGGTACTGAGTTAACTACTATAAAGAGCGCTTGAGTAGATCAGATCCCTACCTGTGGGAACTTACTATCTCATGTGGAATCAATGTAAGAGCGTGTTAAGACATAATAAACACATATGTTTACATCTATAGTCCATTAAATCTATTAATGATTTAATCCATGTCTAAAAAATTATCGTTTTCCTTTCATATTAGTGCTAAAATACATAATTTTTATAGTAGTTTTAATATAACACTTGTGATTTGATAATCAATATTTTAAAACTCAGAATTCATGTTTCCACATGGTATTTATAACCATCAGTTTAATTATGATAAAATATTTCACGGATTGTATATTCCAATTATTTCTTTATTTTGAACCCTTATATTGTTTTCTGACTACCACCATTCTTATAGCTATGGCAATTATCATTTGCTTGCATAAAGTTCTTTCCATTTTTAAAAAATTGTGTTTCAAGATAAATTTCAAGGAGTAGACAAAAGAAAATGTGCAAATATGTTCATAGCTCTTGGTATAAATAATTGCTTTTGCAAATGGTTGCACAAATAATGCATTAATGTAACACTTTCAATACAACTTCAATAGCGTGACAACTGATATATACATTAAATAAAAAGTCTAATTATTCTGTGGAGCATATCAGTTCTATTACTGGCAAGTTGAAATTGCAACACTAGTATAAGGAACTGGGGTAAAATGAGTTGTTAGCCCTGGTTTTTCACATCCCTGTAACAGAATTATAAATCCACAACCTTGCAATCAATGGATTCAAGTGGATGGTATATACTTTCCTGCCCCACAACTTAGATGGGCCCTTTTCTTTCTTCCACTATTGGGATATTGATGGACGTTATTGAAATTGAACATGCACCTTTGTAGATGGGTTTGTCCCAGGTAGCTGCTTCCCTTTCAGCATTGGACCCATATGAGGCTATGTCACTGAGAGTCACTGGTTCAGAGAATGAGAGACTTGTGGAGCTGACCTGAACCCAACCTGCTTGAAGCCTGATGCCTGGAATCCAAAACCGAGTCTGAAGTCCAGCCTAACTCATTCTGTTGCAGCTAACAGACTCATGAATATGAGGCTAAATGATTATTGTTTTAATATCCTTGTGTGAAACACTTGATAAATTACCGTACTCTACTGTGTGTGGACTTTGTCTAACATTGTACCATCCTGAGATTGCAAAAATTTGATAAGTAGTACTTATTATTGAATTTTAAGATATTCTTTTGGGTTGTGTTTTATAACTGTATTGTTAATTTTTTTTTTAAAATAATTCTATCATTTTCAGAAAGATTACCTATCAATTGTCTGTTATTTAACCATGCTGCCTGTTTTGAGTTTTAAGGAACTTTTACACATTAAAGGGTTCTGAGATCATTTAGAAATAGAGCAGGTACTGAAGCTCTGAAATTGGGTAGTGGGAGGGGAAGAAATGCAAGCAAGTCATTCTTTGGAAGTTACGTTCTCCTTTCTACACCACTGTCTTCATCATTTTTGTGGCTTATAGTCATCTTGAACTTGATCTGTGCTTGAAAATAAAGTTATGGTATTAAAAATATTTTAAGGTAAAACAAATGCTGAATACAAAAGCTCTTCAAACCATGTGAAAATAAGAAATATCCACAACAGATTGAAGAATTGTAGAAGAATCTCCTTTTTTGACCTTGTTGCTTGACATATGTACATAAGCAAAATATTTTGGGTTAGTCCAAACATAGCACAAAATTCACAGGAATTCTATGTGATATTCTCTAAGTAGAAATTGCTGTGTTAGGTAAATTAGTGAGTACATCTTTGAACCCATAATACCACTTCTTATTGAATATTTGTTTCATTTATTTTGGGTCAGAAAAGTCATTATACTTAAAGAAAAGGACTCCTTCAAAGAAACAAGAAAATCAAGAAAACAGAAGAAAATTTGCAAATGACATAGATAAGCAATTTAAAAGGAGATAAGCAGCTAACAATTACATAAAGAGATGCTTAAACTCTTTATTAAGGCTCAGCATTAGAGGGGATATAGAGACAAAGAAACACGCATGCCCAAGATGGGAATCTAAACTGGTGTAGCCATTCTAGTGAAAAATCTGGTAGAAATTAAATTGAATTCAAGTGTATCCTCTGTCTTAGTAATCCCAGGAATATTTCTGAAAGACATTTTCACGTGTATTTATAAATTGTCATGCATGAAGATGTTGTTTGGGTGTTGGGTAGTTGGAAGCAATCTGTGGCCTATTATGAGGAAAGTAGGTACTTAAATTATGATGAGTGAATATTTCAGAGGATAATGATACTATGAACCTAATGAACACAAAAAACATATAACTGCTAAAAAATAATGCTGAGTGAAAAATATCAGCAAAACAAGGAAATCAATTCAATAGAATTTACGTAAAATAAAAGTACGTGTATACAAAAAACAGATGCATGTTTTAGAAGAATACATATAAGCAGAAAATATCTGTCAAATAAAATAGTATATGGAAAAAAAGTAATGGGAAAGAAAATAAAGGAAAATACGTAAAAAATAAATTTCAATATAAATTTAGATGTAAACATATTTATTTTTTACAATAAAAGAACATGTGTAATTGGTGTTCTAAAATTTTGAATTAACAATACGTTTGTTTATGTCTTTCCAAGTCACAGCATAGACATCTATTATTTCCATATAAAAGAACTGCAGCATAATATTCTGTATTATGGTTGTACCTTATGTTATTTATTTAATCTCTATTGGTGCAAATTTAGTTTTATTGCAGTTACTTCTAATTATAAACAAGGTCGCAGTGTAAACCTATATATGCTTCCATGCTGCAATACTATTGTAAGATCAATTTCTAGAAATATAGCTTCAGTATCCAATAATATTCAAGATTTAAAAACTGAATAGATAATGCCAAATTACCATTCCAAATATCGTAAAAATTTACACACCCAGCAACATTAATTGAGAGTTTATATTCCAACACATTATCCCACATAGTGTATATATCACTACTTTTAATCTTTACCAATCTAATTAGGCAAAACAAAAAAATACAAATATATATGTATTTGAAAATTACTGGCATAGAATAATCTTGCATACATTTAATAGTCAGCTGTAGCTCTTTTTGGTTGTTGTTTCTAACCACTTGATTATTCTTTCTTGCCAATTTTTCTATTAAGCCCTTTGTTTTATAAATTTTAATTCATTAAAAAATAACTACATATTTCATTCTTGTTATTATGTTTCAAAATGTAAAAAATTTAAAATGTGTACATGGCATATTATAATTTATGAAAATATTAGACTTTTTCAATAAATCTAAAATGGCTGCAACTAGATAAATTTCTTAGACATAACTTTATATACTACTTGAAAGCAACCATTACCTGAGTTTGGAATTGATGATATAAAATTAAATGTAATCATGGGTTTTCAACTAAATGTGTTACTATGTAAATAGCCAATGTCTTTTATAGAGTCTCATAAAACAAATATAAAACTTAAAATTATGCAAATCTTTAAATTCCAATTTAATATTTGGAGTAATATTTTAATATTGGTGAGAAGGGATATAGCAGACATTGTTGGCTCAACTGTCTAATCCGAAACCCATATTGAAACCCATTATCCTTTATCCACCTTGTTAAGAGGTTCTCACCACTGAGATATTGGCAAAAATCTGCTAGAATTTCTGAGAGAGCTTTTGCTGATTGACTCCCAGTCACACAATTTTCTACTTTGAATGTGGAAATTATAACTGGTACTTAGAGATTCATTTTGCAACCATAAGAAAAATCCAAGAGAATGATTTGTCAATTTGGCATCAAATAAGCTAAGAGTATTACTAACTGATACAAGTATAAATTATAGTTTAATTATAGAGTTAGAATCAATAAAGAGTCATCTTTTGAAGTACAATGTTAGCATTAAGTTGTCAATGTGAACACAAGACTTTTAGGAAAATATGTTTCTAGCTGTCAATTCTCATGTGAAATATACTCAAAGGAAAAAAATATAATTTATTTTCCTAAAATTCAGTTTTGGGTTTCCAATAGTTTTTTTCAATAAAGAAACTAGAACTTTTTAAAGAGCATATTCTATATCATGAGGAAGGAGATAGTCAAAGAGAGAATGGAATATCTTATGGCCTAAAAGCAAGGTTGCTTTCAATAGATTCTGGAGTGAAATATAAAAAGATAAATGAGACTTCAAAAAAATATATATTATCAATTAAAAACAAGCCTATGAAATCTATATGTCCATAAATATACTAAAAAAATAAAGCAATTCAATTTAAATGTATTTTCACTTCAAACAATTAACATTGGTTATTTGAATTAATTCAGAAACAATATAACTCTTATAGATGAATTATATGAAGATTTAAAATATAAGCAAAAGTCTATCCAAGCACATTAACACTCAGGAATAAATAAATACATAAATAAACAAATGATCAGCACTCTAGATAGACCCTTGAGAAATTCTATTAGATCAAGTGGCCATATACTTATATGTTATTAATATGTTAAACAATGATAAAGTATATTATAAAAAACACATAGAAATGTCTTAAAGTTTTTCATTCCCAGAAATGAATAGGCCTTCTAATAGATCATAATAATCCATGTTATTATCTTTATAACCTATAAGATAAATTCATATCAAATTTCATCCAGAGACACATTGCGAACAAAGTTAGAAATTAGAGTTAAAGCACAGTAAGGTTTAGAAGAGTCCCTGAATTTGCCTACTTTCATAAGATCACTACAGCTATCTTCCAAATTCCTAACCACCCAAAACTTCATCATTTTTATATCTAACACTAACCAGCTTCAGTCTTAAGCACTGGAAGGCTGAGTTTGCAATCAAAACTTCAGAAAAAGTGAGACACTTCTCTGATATCGCCATTCCTCTAATAAAAAAAAATAGTTAATGATTTCTCTTCCATGGGACAGAGCTTTTCCTGAAACATGCTCTATAACCCAGGGCACAGAGCTAAAGAAATAGTACCAGCCTGGTAACCATTTTTCTGCCAGAAAAGACTCTTCCAACAACAGAGACCAGGACATAAAAGCACAGCAGAGGCTCTGATTCCAGGCTTCTAGAGTGGAAATCTGGTTCTAACACTTATTAGTTGCATGACCCTAGACAGGATATTTAATCTTTCAATGCCACAGTATTCTCATCTGTAAAATTAGCATAACCATAGTTCTTACCAAGATTAAATGAGTTCGTACAGTTAATACAGTTCCTGGCCCATAGTAAGAGCTCAATAAAATGTCGCCCTTTATTATTAAGGTCATCTATACATAATAACATAGTCGCCTAGTTTCCTTTCAGTAAACAAAGAATATTTTTCGGAGGTATCTGTAACCAGGAGACTTTGAACTTCATTTCTCTTTATCCATATCATCCCCGGGCTGCCAAATTCTCTTGGTTAATATTGCATTGCTGTCTCTACTATTCTAATGACATTCCTCTCTTCTCAAGTCTGACAATTCACAGAAATCCTCTAATTTACCCTCATTCCTCTTCTCCCCCAATCCACACACATGAAGAAAACTAACAAGAATAGAAGAACGTAGGAAGAATTCTACTCCAGGACATAACTGTGTATAGTTCTTTTTAAAATAATAGATGTTATTAGTTAAAAGTGAGCACACAGAAGACTCTAGGATTTTGGCTTTGTGAATTTGATATTAGAAACCTCTTATTAGTGTTAAAAGATGATAGGGAGAGGAGATCTGGGGAAGTAAACAGTAGATTTGGTGTCTAAAATAAAAGGTAAGCTGTCAGATTCGGATTCCATAGGAGAGTGAGTGTCACTTCATAGATAGCTTTGTAGAGAATAAGAAGAGAGCATATTCTCTGTTGGCAGCAGCTGGGAGGCATCCCATTTTTCCTTCTTCTGAACCTTATCTATACAAGAGTGTGTTCTTTGGGAGTCGAGCAGAGCTGAGATTGAATCTTCATTTCGCCATTTCCAGAGCAAGGACCTTAGGATGTTATGTTCTTTTAGACCTAGTTATACTTGGTGAACCGTTCTTTGAATTTATGAGGGAGAATTAATTGCCCTCTTCAAGCACTTTGTTCTTGTATCTGTTAGGGAGCTTACCATTTTGTGATGTTTTGATTTGTCTCCAATTCTATATTCTATGCTAGTGAAATTCCAAAGGAAATTACACTAATCTTTTTTATTCTCAGAAGTTTTAGTGAATAAATGAAAGAAAGTGGAAACAATCTTGATAGGAATACCATACAAAGCTGTTAATTTGCTTTAACCTTTAGGAGACTGCCCTCCCTGTCATTTCTCTTCCTGGCAAGGTCTCTGACCTCTATGCTGATAAAAGGCAAAACAGGGGAAAGATCAACATTATTGGCTAAAACACTGGCTCCAAATTTCAATATGGGACTAGTAGGTGGAACATTTGAAAGGTCAACTGATTTTTCTAAATTTGGCTGAATGACCTAGAAATAAGTCAACAGGATATAAGCCTGGATCCCTCCTTTCATTGTTCCACCAATCTCCTCCCCTCTACTATTATCAACATCCTTCAAATCTGAGTCTTGGATATTCAGCATTTTGATTCATTTAAAAGCCAATCTAACCAGAAGTACCACAGCAAAGCAAGTTAAGAAAACACATTTATTCCAATGCCTTCGAGCTCCCAGACTATCTCCTTTGTCCGGATTGGAATTCCCTGGGATTTAGGCTCTCCTAATTACCAACCTGTACTATTTTTCTCAACTGGAGCCATCATCAGAATGATTGTTTTCCTGCTTATCTTAATTCACCTGTGTAGAATTCCCAAGAGAGTCTATCTTCCCATTCTAGTTATGCTTAGGAAAAGATGCACACATACATATGTGGGGGAGGAGGGACAAAAGTCTACAGGGAGAGTCTGTATATCACTGACTGATGAAGGAAATATAATTTAGAGTGAAGACTCAGGGTAGAAACACAGCAGAAGAGCAAAGGACATTTGAATTAGTAGCTCTATATGGTTGACCACATCAGGGTAGGGAAAGTTAGAGTCTTCACCCATGTTGATTCCAGCTCTAGAACCCAAAAGCAGCAACAAGGTCAGTGAATTAACTAATTTCGGGAAATGGGACATATCCAGAGAAAGAACAACACACCTACATAACAATAGGTAGCCCTAGAGTGCATGTAAATATTGTGACTAACAGTTGGGAAGGTTGAGCAAGGAGGAATTAGGAAATATTATTATAGGGCAAATTAGTATAAAGTGTAAAGATTTCAATTACTAAATTTCCTAGGAAATGGATGAGATGCAAATGGGACCAAAGATCAAGGGATTGTTTTAAAATCGTAAATAAGCATTGTGACTGATTTCTGAAATGTTTCAGGAATCGATATTTCAGGAATCAAATGAGATTTCCAGTTAGCTGTTAGGCATTAATGTCATTGACATTTGCTCTAGACATATCATTACTGAGTTTTAGATAAAAGTAGAGGAGTGTTCAATGGGTAAAGTCTAATAGTTTTTCTTTTTGGTTCAGAGCTTCCTCGTCCTTTGTTTGGCTTGACCATATCTCTTCAGGAGATTAGGGGATTAGGCATGAGTCTACTCAAAAGACACCTTCTTAAAACAGTAGCCTGGTTCAGTTTGTAGAACCCTGTCCTGAGGGCCATAGTTAGAAAATGTGGTGACTACTATTGGGGACATCAAGACTTACGGGAAAGATCAGACATGTATACAAAAAAATCAAAAACACTTAAAAAGAAAAATATTTTAAAGAAACATCTCTCTCTCTCTCTCTCTCTCTCTATCTATAGATATAAAGATATGGATATATCACAGGGAATATAGATAGAGTGATTAGATACATGGAATTAGCTTGTTAAAACTAGAAAAGATGCATGTAGAATTTAGTTAGGTTAAAAAGGAGGCAGAGATTGGAAGGGAGATGAGGACATTTCAGGTAGGAGAGATTCCCTTTAGGAATATTCACAGATCAGAAAATGAAAGTGAGATTTTTGGAATAATAACAGAATTGGCTAACTTGGATTAGTAATTAACAATTTGCCATAGCAACAGGAGATAAGATGGCTTATCTTCTACAGAAGGAGATAAGATGACTTATTTTCTACAGAAATAACAAAAAAATAATTCCAGTACAATATTAAAGGAAGATGACATAGGAGTTTGACGGGGCTTAGTCACGTAATCAATGAACAAATACATCCATAGCTAACATAAATAAGAAACTATTAATAAAGGGACCTTTCCTAATGCATATACAAAGTAAGATTATTAATCAATGATAGACAATAAAGGGAGTTTGTTATTTCCTATTTCACTGATTGGAAAAGAGTTATCCTACAGGATTTGAGAATGTTTCCTTTTAAAAGAAGGAACAAATTTGGAGGAATAGAATGGTGAGAATGTAAAATTTAAGTATTAATATGGAAGGGAAGTCACATGAGTAAACTGATGCTCTGGCAAGATTAACCTTGAGGGAATGGAGCTTATATGAAAAAAGTAAGACTGGAAGCAGAGATCTCTGGAAATCCATTACAATAGTGTAAGCATTATGACCAGGCATCAAATTAGGGTGAAGACAATGGAAATAACAGATATTGGTGATATAGCAAGAAAAAAGTAAGTTAAGAAACTTATAAGTTTCTTCTTCTTATAAGAACATCAGTCATATCAGATTAGGGCCCACCCTAACGACCTCATTTTAATTTAATTTAAATTTAATTTAATTTTCTCTTTAAAGATCCTGTCTCCAATACAGTCACATTCTGAGACACCAAGGGTTAAAACTTCCAACATATGAATCTTGAGGGGACATAATTCAGTCCATAACAGGTGAAGAGGCAAGTTTGGGTCCAGGTGAGGCATCTAAGTGAAAGTCTCCTGAGGAAAATGTGGGACTCAGGAGGGAGACTCAAAGCGAGGAATGTTAGATCACATTAATTAATGAAAGTAAAAGGCCAATAGAAGTTGATAAATAGTCTTGGATAAATGATAACTCTGTGTGGAAGAGAATATGGAATGAGAAAAGAAAAACAAAGATAGACTTTTGTGTTATCTCCGTTCTTGGGAGGTGGAAGACAAATAGCCAATGAGGGAAACCAGGATAGTGTGGTGTCAAATAGACAAAAGAAGATAAGACTTTTAAGGATCAGATGATTGACCTTCGGAGGTTACTGGCAATGAGGACAGAGAGATACCATTGAATATTCAAGCAAAAAATCATTGGTATACTTTAAGAAAAGAAGTATGGAAAATTGAGAGTAGAGCATTGATTCAAAGGGATTCAGGAGTGAATGAAGAAAATAAACGTGTATTAACACATTGGGAAAAATGATGTTGATACAAAGGAGAGAAAGAGTCTGAGTAGAGACAATACTTTTCCCTCAAAGTTTGTGCATATTTGATACAAGAAGAGAAGAAATCAATAAAGAAAGTAAAATGCCCTATGATCCAGCCATCCCACTACTGGGAATCTATCCAACGCACCTAAAATCAACAATCCAAAGAGCCTTATGCACCCCTATGTTCATTGCAGCATTATTCACCATAGCCAAGAAGCGGAAGCAACCTAAGTGTCCCTCGACTGATGATTGGATTAAGAAAATGTGGTATATATATATATACAATGGAATACTACTCAGCCATAAAAAAAGACAAAATCATCCCATTTGCAACAACATGGATGGGCCTGGACCGTATTATGTTAAGTGAAATAAGCCAGAAAGAGAAAGACAAACACTGTATGATCTCACTCATATGTGGAATATAAACCAACACATGGACAGAGAAAACTGGACTGTGGCTACCGGGGGCAGTGGGGGTGGGGGGAGGGGGGTGGGGGTAGGGGGGTGGGGGGTGGGCACAAGGGTTGAAGGGAGTCATATATATGGTGATGGACAAACAAAAATGTACAACCCAAAATTTCACAATGTTAGAAACCATTAAAACCTCAATAAAAAAGTAAAACAAATGATTCTGAAAAGGGACTACAATTAATAGGACAATATCCTACAATGTGTTGTGTTTAAATTGTATTCTACAGAGCCCTATAGCTCTTCTCTCTCCACCCGACCACCCCATACAATTCCACTAGAGCAGCTCCATATTTATTGCTTAATAATATTATTGTTTCCATTAGTTATTTCATTTGATCAAAAGCTTCTGGTACAAAACACATCTGAGAGCCACTTTCCTAGAAGATGGAGAAGAGAAAAGATAGGAGGAGGTAGTATGGCCCATCTCTTTTTAAAAAAGAAAAATAACATACAAACATTGCTATAGTTTTTCTCCTCTAAATATTCTCTGAATCATGGTTTATATATATACAGAGAAAGAGAGAGGATTTAGAGGCAGAAAGAGGAGAAAGAGGGTGGAATTCACAAATATGGTTTGTCTTTGTCATTAAAATATTCAATTAATTCATATGCCAAGAATCCGACGAGGAACTGGGAACTTGAGGATAAAATTTTGAAAGAGTTGTAGGGAGACTGCTAGGGAATCAATAAGACTTGAATACAGGAAAGAACATTATCTTGCTGTTCCTTCAATGCCTTGTCTAGTTCTATGTGTGTCCAAAAGCAATGGTTTTAAAATATTGTTTCTTGACCAGCAGGATCAACATCATTTGGAAATTTGCCGGACATGCAGATTCTTTGTCTCTATCCCAGACTTAACTGAATTAGAAATTCTCAGGATGGGGATCAGCAATCTGAGACTTAACAAGCCCTACAAATGATTCTGATGCATGCTAAAATTTGAGAATCACTGGTCTAAAATATTGACAGTGCTTTCTGACTGGATTCTTTTCCATACTACAGCTTCAGTTGTAAGCATCTATGGAATATGGACTATTGCCTTCCTTTTTCTTCCTCTACATCTCCAATACAGAGATCTATCCAGAGGCCGACATTTGGTAAGTGTATTTTCTCTGTGACCAGTATTAGACATCTCCTAGAAGGCCTGAGTACACTGAGAGTTGAAATCTTCATTTCTGACCTGGAGATGGAGAGCTCCAATCAAACCATTGCTCAAGAGTTTATCTTCTCTGCTTTCCCTTATTCTCGGGGAGACTCTGTCATCTGTTTTGTTCCACTTCTCTTCATTTATACTTTCATTATTGTTGGAAATCTGGTCATTATCTCAGTGGTCCAGCTGAATACTCGCCTCCACACTCCCATGTACTTCTTTATCAGTGCCCTTTCTTTCCTGGAGATTTGGTATACCACAGCTACCATACCAAAGATGCTCTCTAGCCTGCTTAGTGAGAAGAAAAGCATTTCCTTAAATGGTTGTCTCCTGCAGATGTATTTCTTCCATTCCACAGGCATCAGTGAGGTTTGTCTCTTGACAGCTATGGCCTTTGACCGCTACCTGGCCATCTGCAGCCCTCTTCATTATCCCACTATCATGACCCCCAAGCTATGTGCCCAACTGACTTTAAGTTGCTGTGTCTGTGGCTTTATCACACCCCTCCCTGAGATTACCTGGATCTCCACATTGCCGTTTTGTGGTTCTAATCACCTTGAGCACATCTTTTGTGACTTCCTCCCAGTGCTACGCCTGGCCTGCACAGACACACAAGCCATCATCATGATTCAGGTAGTGGATGTTGTCCATGCAGTGGAGATTATTACAGCTGTGATGCTCATTTTCATGTCCTACATTGGTATTGTGGCTGTAATTCTACGTATTCGTTCAACTGAAGGCCGCCGCAAGGCCTTTTCCACATGTGTCTCCCACCTCACTGTCTTTTTGCTCTTCTTCGGCAGCGTGGCTCTCATGTACCTACGCTTCTCTGCCACCTACTCTTTATTCTGGGATACAGCCATCGCTCTGGCCTTTGCAGTTTTGTCCCCCTTCTTCAACCCCATTATCTATAGTCTGAGGAATAAAGAGATAAAAGAAGCTATAAAAAAGCACCTGGGTCAAGCTAAAATCTTTTTTCATAAGACCAGAGACCTCAAGTAAAATCCAATAGTCGGGAGTCTATATAGTTGTCGGTTCCTTTTCATCCTCAACTCTCTGCAATCTGTTTTTTCCCATCCAGCTTTTACTGAAACTGGTCTCTCAAAGGTCACCAATAAACAAAGTTCACTAATAACTGAATTCAATAGTTTCTTTCAATCCTTATCCAATTTGACATATTTTTGGATCTGACTTTGTTAATTGAACTCTCTGTCACTCAATTTATTCAAGATAAATTCACTTTGTGGAAATGATCTGGGTAAATATTTACTTATTTTTAACGCAATCAAAATATTTGTTTGTAAGATAAGGTAATTGAAAAATCATCTTCATAAGATTAAGTTTTCTCCATGGTACTTCCAGTGGATATAGTTGAAGAATAACTCTAATTTCTAAATTGAGTATCCATGTATTGATCAATAGCAGTCTAGACATATTTCAGCAGGTTCTATTATGAATTCCCTTCACCATTTGTACATCAGCAATACTACACAATATTAATTCGATGTCTGGGTGAATAACAGATGCAAAAGCCATCTTTGTGTGCTTGCATCCAGCAGTAGTGAGCCTACGTGTGTCAAGTTAGTGGAGGCCATTGTGCTGAACACCAAATCAACTTTAATATCCATGACAGCAAGAAACTAGGGGAACACGTAGGCGTCTGTAAAATTAAGAGAAGGAAAATTGACGGAAAGTGGTTGGTTGAAGTTGTGTGACAGTTAAAGACTATGGCAAAGAATCTCAGGCCAAGGAGGTCATTGAAGAATACTTTAAATGCAAGAGATGAACATAAAAAATTTGGCTCTAAAAAAAATAGAGCAGCATCACTAAGGTATTTATTAACTAATCATATTTTTTCATGATAAATCAAAAAACAAAATATTTGCTTTTACTGTAATCAAATGTATCGTACTTATTAATTAAGCAATAAATATCCATTGAATGAATAAACCAATACCACCATGCTGCATTCTGATTATTCCAGCCAACTGATCTACCGTATTGAAAACAGCTCTCCCCTTTTCAGTCTTTCCTCCATCATCTTTCAGAATTCTGGACTCTTTTCTATCCTGCTTTCTTTGAGGGTTGTTTCTCTTGCTGACTCTTCTTACACATGCTTCACAAAGGATGATTTTCTCTGGGACTCACGTCTCAGTTGGGATGGGATAAAGCTTATTATTATGCAAATGTTAGTAGATTTTCACCCTTCCCTAGCCCACCTACCTGAATCCTATAGTTGTCAGCCTCATTTCCCCACTACTGTGCCACAGCCACTACCTCATCCATCCTCACCTCTAAATCTTATGCTACTTAAAAGTCAAATGGAAAGACAGAAGTGAAGGGAAAGCTCTTATAAGAGGCTAATGCTATCTAATAAAGAGCTCAGATGGAGAAGAGGAGGAAAAATGAGAGAAAAACCATAGGTTGTGGGTGGAGAGGTCTTGGTAAAAGAAACTCTTCAGAAAATACTTGGTGCAAGAAAATGAGAGAAGAAAGATAAAGGGATAGAAGAAGTGCTGCTGGGTTTAAGTAATGTGTCTATTTTTAATGTTTTTCAAAAGACATGACAAATGAAATTACTGATTCATTGACTAATTAATTAATTATTTTAACTGTGCTTTTCTAAGTGCAATATTGTTACAGAATTGGTACAAATAAATCTGCAGTATATGAAAGTGTTACATAATTTTCATATCCGTTCCACACTTTTTCATTTTGTATTATATAACCCTTTCCTACAATATTATCAATATCCCTAAAAATTAATATAGCTAAAACTACCTCTCTTATTTTCATACTCTCCCACCTTCAAGCTGCTCTCCCAGCTGAGACTGAGGTATTTCTTAACACTTAGATCTGATTGCTTTACTACTCTGCTTAAAAACCTTCTATGATTAAACCCACCCTCACTCCAAACTGTGAATGTAAATTAATTTTACTGAGTAACCTGTGTGTGCATGCATGTGTGCATGTGTGTGTATGTTGAATAAAGCAAATTCCAAGCTAAGGCAAAAACAAAAAGGAAAGGAAACATAAAAAGAAAGTTCATAGTGTGTTAACATTCATATGCCACCTTGTAAATCTGCAGTTAGTGAATACACGGGATTAAGGAAACACGTACCTTCTGGCCTGGAGAGTACAAAAGCAGCTAACTCATATTTCTTTTATCAACAACTGCGCTGCATTTATTAATCATGCTGTTGCTTGTAATAATAAAATACCATTTTATATATTCACAATTTTATATGTTCACAATTGCAATTATATATATATTACAGCAATAATACAATTTTCCACTAACGGGCACTCACTATATTTAAGACATCGTAATAAACATCTCCTATATATGTTGTTACTTTATAACAACACTACACAATAGGTATTATTATCATTCTTGTTTTATAAGTGAGGAAACTGTGGCTTATAAAGGTTAAGTGATTTCTCTAAGGACACACATTCAGTAAGAGGCTGAGCTGTGATTTGAACCCCCGTCTATCTTACTTCAAAAGCCTTGTTCTTTACCATCATTCTAAATTTCCTAATATTATGACTATATTCTTGAGGAAACAGAGGGATTGGGAAGACTTGTTTTTCAGCAACTACACAGCATAGACAAACCCTGCGGTTCTTGTTGGTACTATTGAAATATTTCACTTATTTCTTCAAGAAAGTTTTAAAAATTATCCACTGTGTTCAGGGTAAGTGCAGTGGTAAGTGTTGGAATAATATGGCTACAAGGCACATTCTCTGATATCCAGAATCAAAGTGAAGGAAAATGGGTTAGGCATTTGAGTCGTCTACAAAGAAGATGAGAAGACCAACGCAAGAGGTTGCTCCTTTCTTTACTCTTCCCCTTTTACCTAATCTCTTCTTTCCTTTCACTTTTCCTTCACACCTTTCTCCTTTGACTCTTTCCCACATTTTCAAAATCTGGTCTATGCTATGACCTAGGGACTTAATAAATGAGGTGGAGTCTAGCCTCTAGAATAGCATCTCTAATTGCAAGTCCAATCATTTTCTTTAACTAATCTTAAAAGGAATGGATTATTTTGTTTTGATACTCAGACTCTCCTGATACTCTGGACGAAAACTCTAGTAGGGAAAATCAAGTTACTTATAATCTCTAAGAAATCTATGTTGGGGTGTGTGTTTTATCCCATTTGTGAGAAAACAGAGAAGGCCTCTGGACAGAGGTGAGTATGGGGCTTGATGCCAGAGAGCTCAAAGCAGTATGACGGACTGAAGAAAAAATATTTTCCTTCAAATATAGCATGATTGGCTATGAGATAGGATCCAGAACACTTTGAATAAGTGAGAAAAATGGCTTTGGCCAAATATATGGAGGCGGAAAAAGATATGTGTACGCGTATTTGGTGGATGTGCAAGGTGCGGGGCAAGTGAGAAAAAATATAACTTCCTCTTTCATTTTGTAGGTTGTATAGTGCACAAATAAAACCACTTCTGTTCACATGGGCTTGAGGGCTTGGGCCTGATTGTAATCAGAACTATGGCCTAGAAAGCAAGTTATTATTTGACCACCTCACTTAATTCTCATAACAATCTTGTGTGGTTGATATTCATATCCACTGTGTAGATCAAAAAAAACTGAGGCAAACAGACTTGCCTAAGTTCATATCGTTGGCTAATGATAGAGCAAGTAACCAAACTGAGTCCAGGCTTCAAATCGCATGCTTTTCTCACCACAACACTTAATAGTATTTTTCTGAGTGAGAGAGGGGCTGATACAGAGGGAAGAAGGTGAAGGATATACATTCTTTCTAGACAGAAAAGAAATATACAGGGAAAAAATTCTGCTAATTATAAAAGTGTGGTCTTGGGCAATAGGCAATTGACTATATAAGCTGAATCTCTTGGTGTGGCGGGCTAGGAGGAATACAGCAATTTATGTATCTGGAACATCAGCTGTTTTTTAGGGATCCCTCTCATTCGAGTGTATTGCAGAGAACGAAACGTAGAACACGGTGAGCTCTCACCAAATATTTGAATGAACAAATGAAATATATAATAAATGAATGAATTGATTATCCAATTAATTATCTAAACTCGCTGTCCAGGAGTCTCATTTCTTCTTTTTTTTGCCCCACAGCTGAGAAGATGACAAGTAAGAGTCTGACAGAAGTAATTGAATTTCTTTTAACTGGTTTTCTCCATTTGCAGGAAAATGGATGGTTATTTTTATCTTTTTGCTCATGATTTACCTATTCATCGTCATTGGAACCCCTATGGTCTTTTTTGCCATCAAACTAGATTTCCACCTCCACACCCCCATGTGTTTCTTCATCAGTGTTCTCTCCTTCCTGGAGATCTGGTATACCATGACCATCATACCCAAGATGCTCTCCAATATAGCCAAGGAGAGAAGACCATTTCTCTGACTGGCTGCCTCTGAAGATGTATTTCTTTCGCTCCTTTGTCATTACTGGAGTTTGCCTGCTCACCACCGTGGCTATGGACAGATACCTAGCCATCTGCAAGCCTCTCTGTTGCCCCACGGTCATGACACCTCAGCACTGCACTCAGCTGACTCTAGGTTGTTGCTTCTGTGGCTTCTTCACACCACTCCCTGAGAGTGCTTAGATATCTACATTTTCATTTTGTGGTCCAAATCAAATACAGAATATCTTCTGTAACTTCAGTCCCATCCTGAATCTAACATATATGGACACTGGCACAATTGTTTTAACCAAGGTTGTGGACTCTGAGCATGCTGTGGAGATCATCACAGCGACAATGCTTATGGTTTTGGCTTATCTTTGTGTCCCTACAGTAATCCTACATAGTTGCTCTGCCGATTGACACCAAAAGGCCTTTCTACCTGCGTTTCCCAACTTGCTATTTTCTTGATATTTTTTGGAAGTGTGGCCCTGATGTACCTTCTCTGCCAAGTACTCCTTTTTCTGGGACACAGCCATAGCCTAATGTTTGCAGTGGTATCATCATTCTTTAACCTCGTTATCTACAGTTTAAGGAATAAAGAGATCAAGGAAGCCATAAAAATGCTCATGTGCCAATCTATTATATTCAGACATCATATCAAATAAGACACAATACATACTCATTAAGAAAGTGTATTTATGGCAATATCTATATTAATCTTTTCAGTGTTTTTGTTGCTGTTATGTTTATTTTTTCTGTGCGTTGACAGTAAATGGTATGTTTAGTCATTGTATCTCTGTGAACTTAGGAAATATCCTCAGAGGTTGATACGATAGAGTGCAAAGAAAATGGGATGAAGATGCACACAGTTTCCTCATTTATTCTTTCTTTGAGTCCAGAGGGAGTCACGTAAAATCCCTGACATCTCCTGCCCTAACTTACTTAAACAGAAATAAACACATTTTTCTCTGCGTTTCTATAACACATTTCTTGGGATTCTATTTTGTATGGTTTTTATTCTATCTTATATCACAGTTTACATGTGTTATGTGGACCACCTACTTTGTAAACTCCTTGAAAATAGTGTTTTATTTTCTTCATCTCAATATTGCCAGTGCCTATTAGAATTTTTTGCCCATAGAAATGCTCAATAATGTTTTGCTAAAAGAGTAAATAAATGATTAAGGCAGTCTTCATCTCTTGACAAAATTAAAAATTATAAAAAAAATTATGTTATAGAAAAAACCCAGACTATTCCCACATTCAACAAAGAATGGCAGAGGAGGAGGAGATAATGGGTACAGACAAGGTACGTGGTACATTTGCACATCAAGCAATTTTTAATAGTGAAATGAAGCCATATCACAGATAATCCACTCAAATTTCCATGACTGGCATGTACATAGATGTTAAATAGGATTTTCATTGCTATCCTAGGAATTTAGTCCCTTAAATATAAGAATTAAATTTCGGAGTTCAGTCTAAATAGCTATGAAGGAAAATAATATTTAGTCCTGGCTCCTACTTTCCTTTATTCTACTGAGAAATAATTTATTTTTTAGTTAAGCTCTTTTTTCCCTGAGTGAGACCATGTCTCCAAACATGCTATTTTTATAAACTTTGTAAGGATTTAGGCTTATATAGCTTCCTTCAGGCATCACTGCCCTCAGAAATAATTATTAGTGGATGGGGACATCAAGGAATTTTATATAAGATTTTCTAATGATACGTTGCAAATCATTCTTTAAAAGATAAGCACTTAGCTTTACGAGAAATTGTCCCATATCAGATCTTTGCCCTTTACATTCTGATTTTCGAATTTAATGATTCTGAGTAAAACGTATGACTTCAAGTAGTTGAAATATACCTGGTTGGCATTATTTACCTCAGCTAACAACAGCAATTCTTTTACTATGTAGATTTAAATACAAAGTGTTTTTAAATCAACCGTTTAAATTTAGTCATATAATAATTCTCTGGAATAAGTAGTTTACTCCTTAGTCTCCCCATTATGTACTTAATAAAATTTAAGCAAATTTCCAATGATCATCCGATCATTAAATGGTGGAATCAAGCCTGTAAATTTGATGATTCAGTTTCAAATACAGAATACTTTCCATTATCTCAAGCTCTCTTTCAGTTTCAATTACACAGTTCATTGTATAAAGGAAATATTGTGGGTTATGGTTTTTCTTATTCAATGCAGTAATACCAAATAAATAAAACAGAAAAATAACAAAATAAATATGGGAGAGTGAGATATGATACAGGTAGGGAGCAAAAGAGTTCTATTTTTTAACTATAGGACTGCAAACTTGAATAATATATAAAATTCCCAATACAGTTAAGGGACAAATGACTTTAGAGGACCTGAAGTAATAAGAGTTAAAGTGGATACAGTTGACTGCAATAAGGTCTTTCTTATTTTTTTATATTTTTTTTTTCTTGGAGTTTCTGAGCCCAAGAAAAGAAGATCTGATAACTGAGCAGAGGCTGAGGCAAGCTGGGCAGTGCTGATTAAACTAGTGTGTGAAGTACAGATCTGCCCAGAGCTGATAACCATTACCAAAGGCAACAGCTCTCCAAATTATTCCCACCCTTGAAAACGAAATATAATAATTCTCTTTAAGAATTCTCTTTAATGAAGCTGTCTGTGAGCAACTCTAGCTTCGTCTGTAACCTCTCAGCATCCCTTTATGTATAGTGCAACATGCAATTTTGTAGATTGTACACGATTCTATACCTCCATGGTATATGTCATGTATTCTTTACCTGTGTCTCCTCTAATCAGGGTCTTTGTGTGGTCAGAGCTGGTAAGCATTCTCGGAAAACAACAAAAGTGGCAAGAAGTTCAGAGGTCCAAGTATTAAGCCACCAGGGTTTAAGATTTTCTCATCATGTCTTTCTATCATTCTGAAGGAGACACCCTGATACTCATAGTAATACTGGTAAATAGTGCTCAGAGACTGGAGAAACTATGTCAATCTAAAGGGACTGAGAAGATGGCAGGGGGGGAGGGTGTGGCGGGGCTGAATTTAAAGTCAGCAGCTGCCCGAGGATCAGCCTGAGTGCTGTTAGAGAAAGTTTTACACTGAATCTCTTGCCTGCAATGACTGAAAACACAAAGGACACTTGTCTGAATATATAAAACCTCTTCTCTGTCTCCTGTGCACTTCCACACTGCTACCTGTTCTGAAGACTATTATTCTTATCCACTTTTATTTTATTTCATGACGACTAGTTCTGCTGATTGGGCCCTATTATTTCTTTGGTCACAAGGTTATCACATGGTTGGCACTCTTGGTGAGAATATCCTGGATTAGAACAACCAGAAATGTTGATGAACTAAAAGAAGATTGACTAAAATAGTTGAGGAGCAGAGAGGCATCATGGTCATACTGACTTGAGTTTGACTCTTTGTTTAAATATTTATAGACCAAACAACCATGGGATGAGACTACCTCTCAGAGACTGTTTTTTCATATAAAAATGGGGATGAGAATACCTGCTTCACAGAATCTCCTACAGATTGGGAATTAATGTAAATTAATCATGTCAATACGTGAATTAAGATATGGTAGATTGTAATTGATGATTCTTAGCTCTTGGATAAAGATTAAAAAATGTCCCCTCTCCAATCCAATTCCAGATAAAGGTTCCTTGGTGCGTGTGATATAACGTATTCTCTAAGATTTGTGTTCCTGCCTTTAGTACCCAAATTTGACTTGAATATAATGAAACTATATGGAAAAGCAAAGTAATACTAGACTTTCAAAAAGAGAACTTAGAAGTCTCTCAGTTTCTTTGGATGAGATGATCCAGGAACAGGGAAAATCAGAACTGTAGACCCTTGATCTAGACCGTGAAAGCTAGATCATTCAAATCGAATTTACACTGAAATAAAATTTGGCATGTTTAGCCTCACAGCTTTGTAGGGGGATTGGAACCATCCCACTACTTTCTTTTTGTTTGTATGTTGCATTTTTGTAAGGTTGTCTAAAAGGACTGTGCTTTTGGATTCTGCATTCTTTTTCTCCACTAAAATTAATACACAAAATAGTATGACTTTTACCTCACATTTTAGAAGTCTGTCCCATTTTCAAATGTTTTGTGACTTCGTCAGTTTGTCAAATAAGATATCCTAATTTTTGTTTCATGAAATACAAATAAATACACATATATCCTACTTCTTTTGTTCCTTCCATTTAAATGATTAGGGCACAGCTAAAAAATATTTTTAAAAACCTAATCTGTGAGACCAGGAATAAAATCTTCTTCCTATTTTGACAAAGACTCTACAGCAAGAATTAGGATATCTTGTTGACTTAAGGGCTGTTAAAAATCTGCATTTGTGTTTCGCTGAAGTTGTTGAGTTATATTTCCTAGAGATCAGTTAGAATAAGAATACCTGAGTTCTTGTAATTCTGTACAAAGTCAGAAGAATGGACAACCCTGAATTCCTTCCTGATTTATAATTCTCAGACATAAAATCTAAAACTAATCAAAGAAATAAAACACGATCTTAACACAGCCTCTTTATTTTACGTCCATAACTGTGTTTTTCTCTTTGTATTTTTTAACCTAAAAACTTTGCTTTCTTTTTGTTTTCTAAAGTCCTACTGAGAAACTCAGCCCAAACCGCTGAGTCACCCAGTATCTGTGAAAGTTAGTAGCTGCCTCAGCTGAATCTGTCTCCTGAAGATAATGTAGATTGTAGCTGGCAGAATTCTGGGCCCAAGTAAGAGACTATTTTTTTTTTTTTTTGGTCTCTACCACATATGTAACATTTCCCTCATGTCTATCCGAATTAGACTAGAAAATTCCATGTGAATTGTTTCTTTTTTTTTCTCTCTCTTTGTGTCTTTTGGATATATTTTATCTTGCCAGGCTCTTGACTTTTAGGAAAAGCAGAGCACTTTCTAAAGGAAACCGTGAGTACAGAATTCTTTGCAGTATAATTGTCACTGATATAGTTAGGAAAGCTGTCTCCTTTGAACTTTCTGTACTATCTTTGACAGGATGATTTAGAATTGTTTCTTGGCTTTTAAGAAGTAGAGAAGCTTCATTTAACTCTCTTTTTGTGACTCTCTCACTTTATAAAATGACCTTGAGCTTGTAGCTATACAGCACCAAAATCCAGCAATGATCTGTTTATGGAGGTTCATATAGGGAACAACTGGGTAACTTGGAGCAAAATAATACACAATTAAGATTTGAATCGCCATAGAATGATTTAATTCTAAAGCCAATCTAGTAAAAGCCATCCACAGAGAAGCAATTATATTTAGGAAAAAGGAGACTAAAATTTAAACTTTATATTGAATGTTCTGGCTGACATAAGCTAGAGGAAAATGTACCCATATCCAGATGAATGAAGGTGGACTCTACGTAGATTTTGCAGGATATCATCACAAATAGGTTGGCTCTCACTATAAGGAAATGGATAGTTTATGTTGTTTGACAGTACAGTGCTTTATATTGCAAAAGTCAATTACTGAGATGCTAATAATTTGAAATTTGTAATAATTAGGTAGAAGATGTGCTAAACTGTTGATTTTTAGTGTTTGTGAATAAAGCAAATAAAAGATTAAATAATATATGAGATGCACTTTTAAATAAGAAGAAAATATTTCCAAACTTTTGTGTATATCCCTCATCAAGTTAATTGAAGGTCATTTTTAATTATTCATTAAATTATGTTCAGAATGATCGGTACTTTTCCACACCTTTTTAGCCTTTGAAAACAATAAAATTACATTTCTTTTTTATCCATCTGAAACTCTGTAATTTTTCTAATTTAAACTTGTCTTCCATCATTAGTCCAAATTAATTCTTTTCATAGAACTTAAATGTTGGCATAAATTTATGTGAAAAGTTGGAAGTGTTCTGAATGATAAAGATATTATTAGCCTAAACGGTAGCTGTATATGGTTAAAATGATATAAAAATACTACAACGCTTCTAACAGACTTTTACAAACTTAAAATTATCTTAACATAAGTCCAACAAGAGTAAACGCTTTGGGACATATAGAAGGGACAACATACTAGAGCTTTGAGAACCAGCAATAGATAGAAGGTTTTTAATTGCAGGCTATGGCAAGTGGTGGGCCAAAGGTGCTGGAAACAGCGGAGGAGATCCAGAAGAGGCGTCAGGAGGTGTTGACTCGGTACCAGAGGTTCAAGGAGCTGGTTGCTGAGAGGGGTCAGAAGCTTGAAGAGTCCTATCACTACCAGGTTTTCAGACGAGATGCAGATGACCTGGAGAAATGGATCTTGGAGAAACTTAAGATTGCAGAAGATAAGAGCTATGAAGACCCAACTAACATACAGGTCACTCAGTTCCACTGACTTCCCCAGAGCAGACCCTAAGATCTCTAGGGAGGGAAACATTCTTATAAATATATATCTGGTTAACCATAGGGGGATGATGTAATAGAAAGATTAGACTATCTGTTAAGGAGAGTGATTCTGCCTCTAAATAGACCACTTCTTCAACTTCTTAAGCCTCAATGTCTTACATACAAAGAAAACTCATTCTACATAGCATTCTATGAATGTAATATTCATCTGAAGTTAGGCTATGGGCAAAATGGTGACTGAGAGTTCAAGGAATTTATTCACGTGATTTCAATATTTTGTGACATTAAGGATGGAATTGAGGTGAAGAGACATCAATGTTTCTGAAACAACTGCTCCCTACTTTCCTCAGAAAGACATGAGTTAACCAGGCTTTTTCCCAAATGGCTATTCATGCCCCTTGTGAAGGACAAATGAAGGGTCCTAGGAGGAGAGGTTTGGTGGAAGCTCCTACTCCTACCTGTATTATAACATGTGGCATAGTCATGATCAGAAGAAAGGGTTACATGCCTAAAAGGGGCAGTGGATGTTGGAGAAGGAACACCTGGAAAAAGGACAAAATGATATCTATTAAATGGATCAATTTATATATGACACTGATAGCATAATTCTGCATGCAAAAACCTCTCAATTTAAAAAAAGCCATTATTGTTATGATCATCTTCTTCCTTGTGCTCTACTTTCAATAGCACTTAGTTCTTCTTTTCTGAAGAGGAATTCCTCTTTTCTGAAGAGGAGAAACTCTGTGTTACATTCTTTCATTCCCACAGAAGGCAACTGAGACTTTAAAATAATAGAATATTTAGTGGAAATTCCCCAAAAGCAGTGGGGACAGGAAAAAAACCTTCCTCTATTGTCCCTGACTTAGCCTGGAACCCTTTGAAAACCTATGTGCAGTGATTCTGCCTTGAGTGATCGTTTCTTTTAGGATGTGACTCTTCCAGCTATGATCATGGGTTATCACTTAATCTAGGTTTGGAAAGAGGTAGTTCTGTCTAAAAGTAAAATGAGGAACCAAGGGCCTCTTCATGGTCTGGGAGACTAGGCTTCATTATCAATAAACTCTGATTTCTGAACGTCAGGGGAAATATCGGAAGCATGAATCCTTCGAAGCAGAGGTACAAGCAAAATCAAGGGTCATCCCTGAACTGGAAGAAATCAGAACAGTTCGATTTCCTGAGGGACATTTTGCCCATGAGGACACCAAGGTAAATGTACGGTAGGGCTCTTGAATAGAAGTTTCCAATTGTCGATTATGTTATCAGGGTTTTAATTGATTATATTGGGTATTAACTTTGATGTAGTTGGCTTGGAATCAGGCTTCTGCCTCTTATCTTCTACTGGGGTTGGTGCAGGAAAAATGATGGGATGTCCTTGTGTTCCTCGTGAAGAGCTATGATACAAAAGCTGTCCTTGATGGCATCACATTCCTCCTTATGCCATGCAGCATAAATTGGCTCAAGATCAAGCCCACTTCAACCTGGTTCCACATTTCCCAGATGAATTGGCTTCCCAAATGTTCTTTCTAATTATTTTTCTGACCTCAGATTCCTTTTCCTTTAAACTCTTCAAACAAGGGTTGCTCTCCCGTATGAATCTTCCCTGAAATCTTTCTCCCTTTGTCTATGATGCTCCTTTCTCTTCATAGCCCACATGTTGTAACCACTATAGTAGCCCTCCAAACTCTCACGGTCACTTTGAAAAACTCCTAACATCCCTCGTCTTCAGAAAATCTTCCCTGAACACTGAACACTGAAAATCACCACCCCACCACTTTGGAGCCCATTATTAATGTACCAGCTCTTTTCTGACTTAATCTATGTACTCTTCCAACATGTTTTTGTTGATATAGCCTATTCAGGATCTTTTTTGTATAAGTGGATTTTTTACTGTTTATTTTTTTAAAAATTGTTAAAACAAGTTTGTATTACATGTTTAAAAATTGGGACTGGTCTTCCCATATTGAGCATATAAATTTTACCCCATTTTACTGTCAACAAAATGTGGTCAAGGAACACAGACTTTAACCAGAACAAAACCTTATTAGAAAGAGAGATCTCTAACAAGAAAATCTCCAACGTATTTCTTGATATAAAATAGAAATCATTTTTGTATTATTCACAGTTTTGTGTGCCACCAATTCTCTACTTTAATTAAAATGTTTGACAAATGGTTGACATACCTTCACATCTATCAGAATCACTGGGGCTATGATATATTGTGTTGTGCAAGATTCAGATAAAAATGTGGTCTACACGCTACCTTGAGCAGTGGAGTAGCTGAAAGATACAAGATTCTTAAAGACATGACATAGATGATAACTTCAATTTTACAAGAAATGTACTACATGATATTCAAGCTAACCTGTCATCAAAACTCTCGACTACATAGTCTCAAAATCCTCTTATTGCTTTGGTGCCACTGATTTACTTTATAAGCCAGCAAAATTTTAGCTCTTATACTTTCTGGAAAACAGTTCATGCTGTTACTTCTATGACTCTGCCAGTGCTTAGAACACCTCTGCCTATCATCTACCTGTCAAAATTCTATCTGTTCCTCAAGGTCCAGTTAAAATGAGTACTTTTCCAGGAATCCTTACTTTGTCTTGTCTGAGCGTTTTTAATCACTTCATCCTCTAAAACTCCAAAGCATTTCTAAAAATTTTTATCTTGTGGAAGATAGTATATGGCTGGATTTAATAGCTATTCCCATATGTATCCTATTTCCTCCTTTAAATATTTGTTGAGCAGTTAATGCACAAGGGAATAGGAGGAGACATGTTTATCCAGGTCCCTCTCTGTACAAGTCTTTGAGTCTGCACCTTCTCCACAGTCTCTGTGCCTGAGTGGTTTTGCCTCTCCTCCCCAAAGAACCACCTAGATGAATTGCGCCATCTGTGGGACCTGTTGTCAGAGCTGACTCAGGAGAAGGGTACCCTGCTGCTGCGGGCCCTGAAGCTACACCAGTACTTGCAAGAGTGTGCTGACATCTTGGAGTGGATTGCAGACAAGGTATAGGACTCAATAGTACACATATAGGACTTCCCACCTCTCTGTCCCAGGCACCCATATCAATTTAATGCAGGCTATTCATAAAGAAATCAGTGTGTCTGTTCCTGGACTTTGTTCCTCGAAAGAAGGAGGAATTTTGGCAAAGATTTAGGAGTATTCCGGAGTATTATTAACATTGTATATGTGGGGGGGGTAAGTCTAAATGTATGTATCTGAACATGGAGAAGGCAGCACTTATGCAGAAACTGTGCATTGAAAGATAATCTAGGCTTATCTCTTTCCTACCTTCCACGATCCTTAATGCCTTCTCCTAGATTTTTGCTCTTATTCTGGGTCCAGGTTGAGCATATTGCCAGCTCTTTCCCTGGTCCCTTGTCTCTCAGTTCCTACAACTACGGAGTTTTCTATTTTTCTAAATACCTAAGAATAATACTATAGTTAGGACTGAAGATTTACACAAGCAAGTGTTTAGCACACTGCTTTTGTAGTTATTCAGTTTGTTGAATTGAGTAGAACCGGGATGACTTTATTGTTATGTTCCAGATGTATGTTTTATGTTCCAAAACATAAAAGGTTGCTTCCACGGGCCATGGCTGACAATGCCCTTGGCCTTGCTGAAGGATTACCCCAAAGGGCACTGTCCCCTGGGCCAGGGTGCCACCTCAGGAAATATACTCCTGCCTCTGGCTTTTTCCTGAAGGAGTTCCCCCAGGATCCACCAATATCTCCTTCTGAGTTATCCTGGGAATGCAGGCAAGGATTTGGGGCATTTGATCTGCAGGAATTCATAAATGTTTGCTGGTGACTCAATAAACTTTTCTGTGTCTACAGGAAGCTATAGTGACATCAGTAGAGCTAGGTGAGGACTGGGAGAAAACAGAGATTCTGCATAAGAAGTTTGAAGAGTTCCAAGAGGAGCTGACAGCTCGAAAGAGGAGAGTGGATCGAGTGAACCAATATGCCAATGAGTGTGCTGAGGTGAGGCGGGGAACAAAAGAGTCAATCTAAGGAAAGCATCTGCCATTTAGGAAGAACTTTTGGCCATTAGTAGGTGGGACATGAGAGATATAGGATATTGTGAGAAAACAGAGGGATTCATGTCCCTGGAGTAACATACCCAGAGCTGTTTCTTCTCCTCTCTGGTTCCATTCCTTGCCAGCCCACGGAAACAGAGGTGTGAGTGAGTGTGTATGTGTGTGTGTGCACGTGTAGAGGAATTAAATCCACAACGAGATAACTCCTGCACTGTGCAGTAGACTGAGTACTCATGTTTATGCAACACTCTTCACGAGAAGAACCACAATAAAGTAGAGAAGAATATAAAATAATGGTGGGCGATCACAATATACGTGATATCATTATACATGATTTTTTGTTGGGGTGGAGGGGACAGGAGGCAAATTTACCTTCATTTACTTAAGAAAATGCTTAAATAAGTTTTCAATATCTGAACAGATAAATATTCAATGTATAAATAGTAACCCTAGTATATACAAGAAAACTGGGAAGCTGGTCTGATTTACATATATATAGAGGAACTAGAAACTCCAGCGTTGGCTATTATGTTTTTCCAATTATAATTTCTTTATCACTGCAGCTCCGTAATGGGAATGATCCTTCTGTGTTAATAGAACAAAGATTACAGGATGAATGGGTACTGGAGTAGGAAGAATAACCTGTTTCTCAATTTTTTTCCAAGTCACTCTTCCAACAGTCCCTAAATTTTCTCCCTCCACCACCTTTCTCTCGTTGTGGAGATTTCCAGTTATCTATCACTATCTACCAAACTGCCACAAAACTTAAAATAACAAACATCTTATTTTTTTGGTGATTCATTGAGTCAGATTTGCTGATTCATGGTTCAGTGACTCAGCTGCTCAGCTGGGCAGTTCTCCTGACCTCACCTGGTTGCATTTATTGTCAGCTCAGTTGGGTTGGAGTAGCTAAAACAGCCTTGCTCCCATGTCTGAGGCCTTGGCAAGGACAAGGAAGGCTTTCTCCATATGACCTCTCACTTTTCAGTAAACCATGCTTCCTTGTGTGTCAGTGTTCAAAGAAGGTAAGAACAGAAGCTGAAAAGCCTCTTGAGGTCTAAGTGCTGGAGCTCAGAGAATATCATTTCTGCCACATTCTATTGGTAAGCAACTCACAGGCCAACCCAGACCCAAAGCATGAGGAAATAGACTCCACTTCTTGAAAGGAGGACCTTGTGGCAAAATAACGTGACCATTTTCTCTAATCTACCATAGGAAGGATTAACCCAATACAATACAAAGTGTATCATCTGCTCTTTTGTAGTGGGGTCCACACAGCTACGATAGAAAGGGCCATACACTCAGGAAGGAGAATGTAGAAAATTCTGTTGGGAGAGGCTTTGGTATGGGAATGGAACTGGAAGAAACAGGGACTTGGGCATACAGGAACTACTCAAAATTGCCAAATATCAAAATAGGCTGATGCTGCTAGCTTAATCAGTATTTATAAATCTCATTGCTTCAGATAGTGTATGTGTATATTATATATTATATGTGTATTTAAGTGTGTATAATTCTGATAAGAGAGAAATAGCTTTCATTAGATTCTCAAAGGTTTCAGGACCCCAAAAGAGTGAAGAACCACACTCTTAGAGTTTTGGAAAATTAAGTCGTAGTTCACAAAGGGAATTTTCTCTTCTTCTCCTTGGTTTTCAGGATTTTCAGGGGATTTGGCAGGCATCAACAAAGTGGGGTTCTGAAAATAACATCACGGTAGGGCAACCATCATGTTATTAGCAGGCTAGCCCAGTGCTGTGGGCAAAAGACACAATATCTGGCAGGTTGGCTTTCTGGATTTTGGTAATGTGGATCAGGTTAAAGCTAGTGGGCAGGGCTAGGGTGAAGTTCAACATCTGGCTAAATGGTCATTCTCCACTTCTGACAAAGTATGAACCAGTGTGAAATGAGAAGGGTTTAAATGATTTTTAGAATAATCTCACCTTGGCATAATTCCAGCATTGGTTTTCTCCCACAGGAGAACCACCCGGAGCTGCCCTTGATTAAGTCAAAGCAGGATGAGGTGAATTCTGCCTGGGAGCGTCTCTACAGTCTGGCTCTCCAGAGACAGAAAACACTGTCTGATGCTACAGACCTCCAGCGATTCAAAAGGTATGAATCTGGCCACCACAATATAAGAAACTCTGCAACAGCACCATGTTTGTTATTTATGTTAGCCTCTGTCTACTATTAACAATTAGTGGCCAATATCTCAAACCAAAAAAGGTCGTGTGCTTGCCTCTAAGATAGCAAGGGAGGGGATAGTTAAGAAAACTATGACCTGCCCTATAGCCAAGTTTGTGGTAAATGGAACTCAAAGCAATAAAAATAACACTAGTGAATTATGATGGAAGCTCATCAGAGGCAAGGAAAGCAGATTAAGAGTTGGATGGAGGTGGAAGGTGGAGTTGTGAAGAAAGACATTCACGAAGAGCTGACCCAGATATGGGAAGTATATCTGGAGGCTCAACACTCAGGATGTGTAGGTCCCTACATCTCAATGGAAACCGTTAAAAGCGAAAACACCTTACATTACATTTTGCTAGTGTGTAGGAAGACGGTAATTTCTAACTGGGTGAAGTAGGGTGGTCCTTGCTGTGTGCTCTGTTTGCCCTGGAATGCCTGCCATCTTCTTTTTTTGGAGCTCATGTTGATATCTGGCAGGGATGTGACCGAAGCCATCCAGTGGATCAAGGAGAAGGAGCCTCAACTCACCTCTGAAGACTATGGCAAAGACCTTATTAGCTCTGAGGCACTGTTTCACAATCACAAGAGACTTGAGAGGAGCCTTGCAGTCATGGATGACAAGGTAAGCCACTGTTGAGGAAGGGCTAGCCCCTTGAGCTAGAAGAGGCATTTAGTGGTCATCCTGCCTCCAGAGGATACAATAAATTCACTGTTTCAATGAAGGAGAAATTCTGTGGCCCTTGAATATACCTCCTCACTCTAGTTCATAACTTGTATGTGAATATTGGATATCTCTTGTTTTTATTTAAATTACTTTTATTTAAATACACATATGTGTTTTGCATACTCTTGTGTTTTTTGTAATATATTTCATGATTAAAAAACAAAGAAGATACCTCCAAGAATGGTTTCCCAATCTTACTCAGTACCCTGTGGCCAGAGATCTTTCCTTTCATCTAATCATACTTTCTTCTGTTGCGGCTGAATCCTGTTTCTTTTTGTCCTTCACTCAGTAGATAAGGGAAGACATTTCTTCTTCCCTTGTTATAATAAACACAGAGCTTACTAAATCCACCTTTGGGTTCTCCTCCAAAACCTGGGAAAATCCAGTTCCTTTACTTAGAGGAGTAGACATAGGCATACTACAACTTGGAGCAAGGCTGTATTCTTTTTTTTTTTTTTTTTGTGAGGGAGATCAGCCCTGAGCTAACATCCATGCCAATCCTGCTCCGATTGCTGAAGAAGACCGGCTCTGAGCCAACATCTATTGCCAATCCTCCTCCTATTTTTTTTTTTTTTGTCCCAAAGCCCCAGTAGATAGCTGCATGTCATAGCTGCACATCCTTCCAGTTGCTGTATGTGGGATGTGGCCTCAGCATGGCCAGAGAAGCGGTGCATCCGTGCACGCCCGGGATCCGAACCCAGGCCGCCAGTAGCAGAGCGCACGCACTTAACCGCTAAGCCACCGGGCTGGCCCAAGGCTGTATTCTTGAATGATTCCCATCCTTACTTCCCCTCACAACTTTAACCATAACTTAAGGCAATTACTCCTCAGCTTCTACAATGGAGTCACCTCACAGGAAGATGCCCCACTTACTGTGATTTAGTGATAGCTCTGTCCCTGAGTCCAGTTTTTGAAAACTATTCCACCATTCTACTCCTTCTTCCGTTCTTGCATGTTTTTTGTCCTTGGTCTTTTATCTTAATAATGAAAAATAAAATCCCATGATTTTATGAATAATGATAATAAAATCTTAAATCCTATACAACACCCGATTATAGTTGAGTATAATGAAAGGACTAATGGTGACATGTGGAAAGTCACCCATATTCATATTTTTGCCCTAGTAACCCTGCTCCCCAGGAATTGTACTCAAAATGGTCTGGCATTAATGGAACTTTCTTGGCAGAAATTTTCCTGGTAGAAATTTCTTTCTGATTCCCACAACAATATTTATGGAAACAGTATAGAGGGTAGTGAAGGACAGACTTAGATCTAAACTTGCTTCTGACACTTACTAGCTGAATGACCTTGAGTAAGTAAAATACTTTACCACTCAATTTTCTCATAAACAGGAAAAAAGAATAGTTTCTACCTCACAATATTATTAAAGGAAAACTATAAAATGAGAAAATGCATGCGAAGTGCTTAGCACAGTGAAAGATAAAAAGCTCAGTAAATTTTTATTATTAATATAGTACATTAGTATATTAATCTAAACATTTCACTATAAGTGTATTAGTAAATTATTATTGTTCATATGATTGTTTTGTTACATACCTCCCATAAAACTTTGCCACGAGGAGTCAGAGTGCTTGGATTTCCCACTAGGTTTCTTTTTCATCCCAAAGGTGAAGGAGTTATGTGCCAAAGCAGAGAAACTTAAGCTTTCTCATCCTTCAGATGCACCTCAGATTCAAGAGATGAAAGAGGATCTCGTCTCCAACTGGGAGCACATTCGAGCGTTGGCTACCAACAGATATGCAAAGCTAAAGGCTTCTTATTGGTGGGAAAATTCTCCTCTCTATTGCTCTACCTATCTCTACAGGGTCCAGGTATAAGACCAAAAGCAGAAACTAAAGAATGAAAGGAGAAAAATAATGAGAGACTCAGCCCTCCTGCTTGCTCAGTAGAGGCAAAAGAAGTTTTAAGTTGCCGAAGGAAGTCCTTTGCAGGCTGATATAATGCTCAGCATGACACCTGCCCTAACCTGCACGCCTGTCTTCCTCTGTTTGTGTGGTTGTAGGGTGCTATGAAATGGCCCATAGGACTGGAAGAGCAGCTGAAGAAACTTCAAAATCCTGGTGCTAACTGAAACAAATCTCAATTTCTAAGCCAAAGAGCATAAAAATAAATCCAGAATTGTCTCCTGAATGTGGGTTAGCTGGTCAAATAACTGGGTATTAGTTCAGTATTTAATTTTTATAGTTAGTTCTTAGATCACCAGAGAACAGTCTTTATCTTATTGTTATGATTGAAAATCAAATGGTGAGCATTTACTTTTTTGAATAGGTAACCATTTTAGTGGTTTGTGTTTTTTTTTTTTTATTTTATTTTTAATTTTTATTTACTTCTTTTGATGAGGAAGATTAGCCCTGAGCTAATATCTGTTGCCAATCTTCCTCTGCTTTGCTTGAGGAAGATGGTCCCTGAGCTAACATCTGTGCCAGTCTTCCTCTACTTTGTAAATGGGGTGCTGCCACAACATGGCTTGATGAGTGGTATGTAGGTCCCAGGATCGGAACCCTCGAACCCCAGGCCGCCAAAGCCAAGTGTGTGAACTTAATCACTATACCACCAGGCAGGCCCTGGTTTTTGTTTTTTATTAATAGAGTTTAGGATGAACTAAGATATGTGAAGGCTCCTAACCCTAAGTCTAGTCCCCTCTTCTCACGAAGTGGTTCCTGTTATTTATATGTTATGTACTTATTTATTGGCTTCATTTATTTTACTCCACTTTAAGTCCCTCTAGGGTAGGTGTGATCTTGTGATGTTGGAGATGCAATGTCCATGTGCCTCATCACACCATGACACATCTACCCAAGGAATAGACAACCTGAAGTGAAGGACTTGCAACCTGCACCACTAACAGAACCCGAAGTACATCAGGGGAATGGAAGGGTAGGATTAGCGTGAGGAGCATGTGCCACATCTTAGCTCAGTCCCACCCTAACATCATTCGAAGTCCATTTACATCGGGCTTCTCCTTCCTGTCCTTTACTTTACCTTTCCCTCAGGTACCAGCGATTCTTATCTGACTATGATGAGCTCTCTGGCTGGACGACAGAGAAGACTGCTCTGATCAATGCTGATGAGCTGCCTACAGATGTGGCTGGTGGGGAAGCCCTACTAGACAGGCATCGACAGCACAAGGTAGACAGGAAAGGCTTCCCCAATAGGAGGAAAGGGAAGTGCCCTGGCTCAATGCCAAGAATGTTGGAACGTTTCTTGCTGCATTTTAAG
This sequence comes from Ceratotherium simum simum, assembly GCF_057802395.1. Lineage (NCBI taxonomy): Eukaryota > Metazoa > Chordata > Mammalia > Perissodactyla > Rhinocerotidae > Ceratotherium > Ceratotherium simum. Next base: position 37,249,279 of record NC_141901.1, read on the forward strand.
ACGTTTTGTCTTGTGGCCACAGCATGAGATTGACTCTTATGACGACCGATTTCAATCAGCTGCTGAGACTGGTCAAGACCTGCTGGATGCAAATCATGAAGCCTCTGAGGAAGTTCGGGAAAAGGTAATCTAGTTTCACAGAGTTCGTGAAATTTTGATGGATATTTAGCCCTCGATGAATCTCATAATAATATGATAATCTCTGAATGGCAAGAGGATAGAAGTCATGTAAACATATTAATAACATGGACCCAAATTTCACACTGCTCCCTTCTCATATTGCTTTAGCTAAACTGAGTCATTTGAAAGTCTCAGGACATGATGTGTGCTTCCACATCTCTGAAGCTTTATTTCATCAACCTACCTACTTTCATCAACCTACGTTCTACCTAATATGAAACCTCTATACCATCTTGCCTCATCACATATGCTGCATTTTATCACTTTCCCATGCTCATCTCTAGAGTGTAAATTCTATGAGGACTGCATTTTTTTCATGTTTGGATTCCCTAGCACAATGCCTGGCACGTGGCTGACACCTGTGCCTTTTCATCTCTCCTCTAAACAACCTCAGAGAAAACTGAGTTCCCTATATCTGTGTATCTCAAATTTACATTAAGTAAAAAGAAAGCTTTAAGCACTCAGAATTCCACTGATGGAAGAATCAGGTTAGCCATTATCCTAACCTCCTTGATCACAGGGGCTCCCCTCAACCCCCTGACACAGAGAGATTTTGCTCTAGTCACAGAGTCACAGGAACTCCCTGAGATGATAATTAAAATAAGATTTGCAGGCTCTTTGCATCTCATTAGATTCCACGTTCAGCCTCCAGCACTATGATGGATGAGGTTGAGATGACTGTATTTTGAATTCCCCCAGAACTCTATGAGAACATTATAATACAGATTTCTATTATTAACAATTTTCTGCCAAAGCAATAGCAGGACTCTAAGTCCTAAAAATTTACCTCTTATCTTGGGATCCTGAGAATTCGTGCTGTCTTTTGGATGGAGTTAACACGGCAGCTGTGTTAATAAGCTGGAATTTCTTGGGCAGGTGCTTGGGCAGAAACCAAAGCTTTTATGGGTGAGAATGACACTTTTCTCTTTTCTTGATGGTTCTTATTTGGTTTCAGAGTAGAATGCAAATTTATCAGTCTGGTATTTTAACTGCTCTAGAACTTGAATTTCTCCAAATGTCCACCCTTTTTAGACATAGCACTTTTCTCTGGAGCACTTTGTATGACCTAACAATTACTTGGAGCAATTACTTGCTTGTGGCATTATGTCCTCCTACAATCCTGATCCCCCTTCTCCACCCTTTAAATCTCTGTTTGGTACCATACTTTCTATACTTCTACTCCCTGGTTCTCCCAACCAGAATTAATCTTTTCTTGCTTATTTATACATATTAAGTGTGTTATGTCTCTTTTATGATATTTATCTCATTTTTCCTATACTACAGTTATTTGCTTAGAGAATGGAGACTTAAGAGAAAAGTGCATTTCCTGTTCATTTTTGTATCCTTCAAAAGACCTTGCATTTATTAGATGTCCAGTAAATGTAGGATAAAATAATTAAATATCTTCCGGATACATTATCTCTTTCTTTCTAAAGATGGAAACACTTGCCAATAACTGGGCAGCCCTGTTGGAACTGTGGGTCAAGCGTCAGCATCAGTATGAGCAGTGTTTGGACTTGCACCTCTTCTACCGTGACAGTGAGCAAGTGGACAGTTGGATGAGTAGACAAGAGGTAACAGGAGGGTCTCAGCAAGTGTCCCACACCATTTCTCCCACTCCTCATTTTCCACCATGACTACTCTCAGCATCCTCAGAAGCACTTCTATGGTCTGAAGCTTGTCCTCAGGACTGGAGGGTGATCCATAAGGAGAAGAAAAGATTGACCCTCTCTATAAGGCTCCTACAATTCTCTCATGGACAAATGAGTAGAAAAACTACCTAAATGAACAGTAGGGGGGTTTTAACCTCTACTGAACACGAAGAAAAATAATTTTTTTGCAAAGGGGTCAGAAAGAGAAAATTGTGATGAGTCAGGCAGAGTTAACCAGAGATATCTTAGAGGTGGCGAATGGTCTTCTCAAGGCAGCTTTGAGAGCTCAAGACTGGTGCCTGGATTCGTTGGGAGAATTCTATGTGGACAAAGTTGATAAAGTTGTGTGAGACGATTGGGAAGGAAATCTGAATGTCCTGCTGTTTGATGTTAGTCTCTACCTACCATACTACTTTGAGCTAATTCCCACTTTGCTCTCCAACCCTCTCACCTTTCTTCATCCTTGTCTTAGAGATATTCCAAAGAGAATGTTTCTCACCAATGAGGCACAGCTGGGATATGTCTTTCTGTCTTCTCATAGGCTTTCCTGGAAAACGAGGACCTGGGAAACTCCTTGGGCAGTGTGGAAGCCCTTCGTCAGAAGCATGATGATTTTGAAGAAGCCTTTACTGCCCAGGAGGAGAAGATCACAGTAAGAAATGGGCCCTGGTTTGGGCAGTGGCTTCATGTTTGTATATGTCATCTCATACAATACTCATCCTTACGTAGAATCGCTGATAAGTATCAGACATAACATGGGGATTATTCTTAAAAGAGCAAACATCTGGAAAAATAATCGTACCATTTTTATCACCACATCTCTTATTCCATAAAGCATGTTTAGACAGTTTTTAAAGATTTCAAGCCATTTATATTTTCAAATGAAGTGCATGATTGTCTTAATTTTTTCTGCAGTGTAAATAAAAACTATTGGATCCATATCTGATATAGAATCATTAGTTAAAGGTTATAATGTTTGAAATTTACTTTTTCAGTGTATTCTTTTCCAGTAATGTCTCCATTTAGGTTTCTCTAGTAATATCTAGATAGCTAAGTAATATCTGTTCTATTGCTGTATAAGTATACCTTCATCTTTGTGTCTCTCATCTGATGCTAGGCTACTACAGTTTTCCTGTGAACCATAAATTACAATATCCCAGAAACTGGTCAATGTATAAGCAGGGCTCAGAGAAGTGTGAGGAAGACTTTATTACCCCAATATACTCTATGTCTCTGGCTGTCTCCTCGGATGGTGCTGGCTTTAAGCTCACACGCACATATACCATCACCACCAGCAACAACAATAACAATAAAATTCCAAGTCTTCTCTGTAAATCTTCAGTCAATACGGAGCATAATATGGTCCATTATCAATCCATAGGATTGTTCTGCTGATTCTCATTGGTAAAAGCTAACAGTGTATTGTTTATAAAAGGCTATCCTTTATTTTAGATGATTTTCCTATTCTCAACCAATCCATCCTGAGCTCTAGCAGTTTTGGGAGTTCATAAATGAATATGAGTAAAAATTAACCTCTACAATTTCTGACTCCTCTCCTCATGTGTCCAGAGATAAAAATGTAGATAGGAATATATATACATAATATATGATGGCTAGGTAGACAGATAGATAGACAGACCACTGAAGATGGCTATATCAATAGTGCTTCCTGTTGAAAATTTAAGAATAAATCAAATACTCATCTTTCAGTGACATCGAAATTCATTTACTATAACCTAGATTTTCAAAATATTGTTACATAGAAAGGGTAATTAACCTGCCTGAGATATATATTTTGAAATACAATTTGTAATAGAAATCAGAACTAGGACCTAGATCTTCTGATCCTGAAACTTGTCCTCTTCCAACATTGCTATGCTTCCTCTTTAAACAGCTAGCCAAACTGTAGCCACTTACTCAGTGGCTGCTGAAGGAAAACCACTCTGTTGTTTTTTTTTTCAGACCTTAGACAAGACTGCAACCAAACTGATTGATAATGACCATTATGATTCAGAGAACATTGGTGCTATCCGGGACACGGTATGTCCAAGGTCCCAGATGTGCGTTTGCCTGTCTGTGCACTGGGGTCAGAAAAAGTGTTGGGGGCATAGTGATCCAGGTGGACAGTAAATCTCATTTGTCCATATTTAGCTTTGCTGACAGTGACTTTGTTCATGGTTTTTGCAGTTGTTGGCTCGGCGGGATGTCCTACGTGAAAGGGCTGCCATTCGACGCAGATTGCTGGAGGATTCATGGCTTCTGCAGAAACTGAATCAGGACTCAGATGACCTAAAGAACTGGATCAACAAGAAGAAAAAGTTGGCAGATGATGAAGAGTACAAGGTAGGCAGGATTTTCAGACCCTGGACGTACCCATCAGAACTTCAGTTTTGTGGAATAAGAGTCTTGAAGCTGAATGGATGATACGGTCCAGCTAGTGAGGCTCATTTTACAGATAAGGAGACAGAGTCTCAGAGAAGGGCAATGACTCCACCAAGGTTATACATCTAGTTAAAAGACAAGAATCTAGGTTCTGGTTTTCCTATACCCTGCTGCCCCTCATGCCTTTTCTCTGGCATAACTTCCAATGGTCCTTAGCAGAATGAGGAAAGGGAGGGACTGCTCCTCAGTCAGCTGCTTATAGTCCCTTGACCACCTCTTCTGCTCCGTTCTGCACCTTTATAGTAGGAAAATATTGTATCTAAGCCCAATGTACCTTTAATGTTACTGAAAGATACTTGGAACTTAAAAGTAACCTAAGAGTTTGATTTAATATGGACTTACACAGTTTTGTTGCTGGAAGGGAACAACTCCTTATTTTATAGATGAGGAAGTCAGAGATTTTAAATGGAAAGTGAATTGCCCAAAGTTATCCAATTATTTAGAAGGCAATTTAACATAAGCATTAGAAGCATGAATTCTGGAGAAGGTGAACCTTGGCTTGAATTCTATCTCTTTTCTCCTTTACTTTATGTGACTTGGGGAAATTCCTGAATTATCTCTGTGCCATAGATTTCTCTACCTTGGGGTTGTGTAAAACAGATGTTTTTTACTCACAAATATTATGTAATATAAACTATTATACACACATATAAATGCTCACAAACGTTCATGTTTACAGTCAGGGCTAGAATTAGTCTCTTGGTTTCTAGGCCAATATCTATTCATAATGTTTACTTTTCTATATCTCATGTGGTCTTAAATGTATACCTCTGATCTCTTTGTTCTTCTGTCTTTATAGAACTATGAGCATCTTATCTGTACCCTTCATTCTGTGAAACTCCATAATATGTGTTTGTGTTCTCTGGAGGAGTTATGGTTCCAGTGTGTATAGGGTAAATGGATCTTCTCTCTTTGGAGCAAATGGATGGGTGGTTCATGTACTAGGGCAAGGATGGAAAAAAATCCATCTTTCATGACAGATCTGATTGATTCTTAATACACGCATGGGGTGTCATATTCAAATTGATCTTCAGGAAATATCTAGGCTCTGCAGAAATAAAGGCAGGGATTGATCAGCCAGGTTTGCCACGTGTAGAAAAGGAGCGGTTGGTCACCAGAGTTTCCTAAGCATTCTCCAGCTCTGTGCTTGGACTAGGACAATTATCTCTTATTTTTTCTTCTTAGTAAATTATATGTACAGTGAGAAGTAACCCCGTCCTCAAAAATTTCTGCCCCTTATTCATCAAGTAATGGTTTCCTTTTATTTTTTGTCTTGTCTCAGGATACACAGAACTTGAAAAGCCAGGTTCAAAAGCAACAAGTCTTTGAAGAGGAACTGGCAGCTAATGAGATTCTGCTCAATGACCTAAAAAAAACTGGCCAGAAGATGATTGAGGATGATCACTATGCTTCTGACATTGTAACTGCTCGTGTGAATGAAGTTGACAGACTCTGGAAGGAATTGCTGGAGGCTACAGAACAGAAAGGTTAGAAGCAGAGGTTTTGGTGAAAGGTTAATTCCTAAATTCTGAAACCTACTGTTTTCATCTTTACTATCTTGAATTTACCTGGTGACCTCTATGAGAAGGGATGCTATTAAATTTGCTTCCCTTATTGGTCAAGTAGCTTTTAAAATCCAACCTAAATTTATCACACTATATATTTATGCAATTTTATGTTTTCTTTGTGTATGTAGGTTTTTTTAACTGAAATTATTTTTGCTTTCCTTCACTTTTCTCCAACTCTTTTTTTCTTTCTCTTCAATAAATATTCAGGAATCATGAATTCAGTATTGGCTATGCACCTAAAACTAGTGTCCTTAAATTAGGTTTTATATATTTTGGTTTTAAGGATGAGACAAGATATTATGATTCAGGTTATTAAATTAGACATTAAAATATTGTCAGTGCCACATGAGATGTTCCTACAATATTTTAGTCTTATAAATAGGGCTTGATGACTTTTTGCTTTTTTCACCTATCTGAAAGTGTTCAGGCTCTGCTGTAAGCCTGAAAAATATTCCCACATGTCTGTTTGAATATTCTCTACTTAGATTTATCCTCCCCTCTTACACTGGAAAATTAATCAACTGTCATAATATAACACAAATAATCAGTTTCCCCCTCAATATTCCTCTTGTTATGAACATCAACTATAGACATGACTCTGCCTTGGCATAGAAGACATACATCATACTGATTTTGTTGAGTGTCATCCTGATTTTTGGTTTAGGAAAAGAATCCAATTTGGCTGTAACAATAAGAAGTTGCTGCTACTTTCCACCATCAGGAGATAGAGTAATTGCTTCTCAGAAATAATGTAAATAATTTTATAAGGTCTTAGAATAAAGAATTTAGCTGAGAACAATGTAGATAATTAAGACATTTTACAGAAGAGAAAATTATGGGGCATGGTTTATGATGAAGGACAGGCACAAAAAAGGGAGCTAGTAAAACTCTGAGAAAGACATTTATAAAAAGACACTTCAAAATTTCAAACTGAGCCAAGCCCAAGTTTTGTACTTCTCTTGGAAAGTGCAGTGTTTGGGTTTGAATCCCTTTGAAAAGGAGGTCTCAAAAGAGAGTAACAAATGACATGTGAAAATACCTAAGATGGTTAAAATCTAATACAGCAGCGCTATGCCTTACCAGGGAGTGAACCTATTGTTTATCTTTGTTTTGAGAACACTACTGTATTCAAAAACAATACCATTTAAATTCGACAAATTTAAGGTGACTTCTTGAACAACCACGCATGAGACAGTTATATATTTTTCCCAGTGCAATATCAAAATATTATATTGCTCCTTAAGTCAATGGCAGCTATATTATTGTGCAATGAGGAGCAGTTATGGTACCTGTCTTATACCTAATGTCTTCTCCCAGGGACTGAGTTGCATAAAGCTAACAAGCTGCTGCAATTTGAAAATAATGCAGAAGATCTGAAGCGCTGGCTGGAGGAGGTGAAGTGGCAGGCTGCCTCTGAGGATTATGGGAGAGGCCTGGCAGATGTACAAAATCTACTCAGGAAACATGGCCTTCTGGAGTCTGCTGTGGCTGCTCGTCAGGTTCGTTTCTGGCTCTTTGGCCAATTGTAGGCCAAAGCACCTGTATATGCTCTAAGCACACTCATAGTAACTAATTATTACTAAAAGAGAAAGAGCAAGAAACCAAAAGTAAAAATGAAAAAATTTTACTTGGTCAACTGCCTCTTCTCAAAATCTCCTCTAATCCAGACATTCTCCTGGGTGCCTGGTGTCTTTTGTCAGAACCCTGTAGCTGATAAAAGACTTTATCGACTCTTCTAAATATAACTCTGTACTCTCAATCCAGAAACCTGGGTTTTACATATAGCCTTGTCACTTACTAATTATGTGATCTTTCATGTGTCTTTTCACCTTTTCACATCTCTATATCCTCACCTGTAAAATACGGATTTGGATAAAATTGCCTCTTCTTGTTCTGGCATTCTGCAATTCAAAGTTTGAAAATATCTTTTTTTTTTTTTTATTTATTTTATTTTTTCCCCCCAAAGCCCCAGTAGATAGTCGTATGTCATAGCTGCACATCCTTCTAGTTGCTGTATGTGGGACTCGGCCTCAGGATGGACGGAGAAGTGGTGCCTCGATGCGCACCCGGGATCCGGACCCGGGCCACCAGCATTGCAGTGCGCGCACTTAACCACCATGCCACAGGGCCGGCCCTGAAAATATCTTTAATCCTACCATTTTTTTTGTTTTTTTAGTTAAGAAAATTTAAAGCCATAGAAGTAAAGTAATCTCCCTGATGTCACAGAGAAAATTAACAAAAAGGCCAGGACTATGATGCAGATGTCTAGGCTCTTAGTTTCAGGGCCAGCCCCTAACATCCCACCAGACTATTATTTAAAATAAATATATCCAGTGAGTTTCTAGAGTATAAATACTGTATGCGAGTTTCTGGAGAACTCAGTGGAACTCTACTTTCAGTTGACTCAATTTCTTGTCCCAGGAATCCTAGCTTGTATTTAAAAATGATTCTGCTATTCCTTAGAAAGACCCACTGATCTGTCTTGTTAAAATACACTTTTATGATGTCTGCTCTTTGGTCACTCTGGGTGAAATGGGAAAGACAAAATAATCTGACAGAAAACAGAAAAAGCGAAACAAATCCAGTCGCTTATATGGCTCTAAGAATGGCTTGATGGGACTTGAAATAAAGTAAAAGGCTGGAGGAAGGAAAACTATATAAAGATGGCTTTGAAATCTAACTGGAGGAGGAGAGTTTGCAACAGATTCTCAAAGGAGGGAAAAGATGACGTATGATGAAAAGTAAACAAAAATGTACAAAGAAGAGGAACAGCCTGTGTAAACACGTAATAGATAGAAGTATATGACACTATTTGGGAAAGTTAGGGCATCCAATCACCAGCTATTGGTTCTCCTAGTTGGGGTAGAGGCTAAGATATAACGCTTGCAGGGAAATTTTTGATACAGGATATTAAAGTTGGAAAAGATCTTCAATACCCTTTAGCCTAAACTCCTCATTATATAGATGAGGAAACCAAGATCAAAAAAGTGAAAGAGCTTTCCCAAGATCAAATGACAATTGACTGACAACCAAGAATAGAAGCCACATCTTCTCTCTCCTCAGTCTGGGGCATCTTGCTCTACATTAGACATTTTCAAGTAGTACAGTGGATCCATAATGTTTATGATAATTATGATGTTTTAAAATCACTTTATTACACTATGATGTTTTCCAAAGTTAATGTCTCTACTAAGAGATGAGAACAGTTGGCTAGTGAGAGATTTTAATTTTAGTACTTGATGAAGCCTTTAATTCTTTTTTTGTGTGTGTGTGTGTGTGAGGAAGATCAGCCCTGAGCTAACATCCATGCTAATCCTCCTCTTTTTGCTGAGGAAGACCGGCTCTGAGCTAACATCTATTGCCAATCCTCCTCCTTTTCGTTCTCCAAAGCCCCAGTAGATAGTTGTATGTCACAGTTACACATCCTTCTAGTTGCTGTATGTGGGACACAGCCTGAGCATGGCTGGAGAAGCAGTGTGTCGGTGCGCGCCTGGGATCTGAACCCCGGGCTGCCAGTAGCAGAGTGTGCGCACTTAACCGCTAAGCCACAGGGCCAGCCCAAAGCCTTTAATTCTTTATGGAGAAGTGAGTATACATTTTAAGAAGCTATTGATGGTCAATGGTTTGTTCCAAATTGAGATAAGATTGATTGAAACCTTTATAGGTTGAACACTGAATAGCAAAATAGAATAAATAAAACCAATGCCTGCTATTCATCTATCTCTTGAAGAATTTCTCTTATGTACCACCACCGCCACCCCAACAAACAAACAAAACAAGCAAACAAAAATCCTGTGCACTGTGCTTCTGCCAGGCCAGTTACAGTTGACCTTACCAATAAAGATGGAATGCATCTCTTGTATCTATTTTACCATCTAGGAATACAGCTAAAATTTTATTTCTAGGAAGATCCTTCAAAATACTGTGTCTGTATTCCTCCTTTCTTAGATACAGCCCAAATGGGGACTGTGATTTACTTGAAGTCACACTACTAGGTAATGGTCAAGGCATTACCTTCACATTTCTCTTTCTGAGGTTCTGACATTTGTTTTTGTAACATCACATTTCATCTCATAGGCATTGTTCCTGCTATCCAACAAACTTAGGCCTCAGAAGTATCCATGTTATTTACAATTACAGCTCATTTTTAAAGGGAAAGAAAGAGGATGGAAGGGGAACTAAGATAGAAAAAGCCTCCCACTGTTTTCCTTGGGGCCACAATTTATCAACACTCCCAAACCATTAAGGCTCTGTAGTCTGGAGTCTCTGATTTCCCTGGGACACTCTATAAATATTTTGTCCTTTCTAAAATGTGGTTTAAGAACTACTTTCCTAGCTCTTTGCTTGATGAAGTGGTCCTCAATGTAGCAACCCCTCCCACTCTATTTCACTCTATTTGAAGTCCTAACATAGTACACATGGGTGCTGATTCTCCCCATGACCCCCCACTACCACCACAAATTCCCATCTCTTTCTACTAAATGGTGGGATTTTCTGACACCCATTCTATTTCTCCCTCAGGATCAGGTGGACACCATCACAGACCTGGCGGCATATTTTGAAGAAACAGGGCATCCCGATGCTGGGGACCTACGGGGCAGGCAGGAGTCCCTGGTGTCCCAGTTTGAAGCCCTGAAAGAGACGCTGGCCACCCGGAAGAAGAAGCTCATCGACTTTTTCCTCCTGCATCAGATCTACAGAGACACAGAAGACGAGGAGGCCTGGATCCAAGAGACTGAACCCTCAGCCGCTTCCACCTACCTTGGTTAGTACAGCCTGAGCAAGCTAAGCCATAAGAGAAGACCAAGGTCTGCAGGTTGTTTGAGAGACCTGCAATACGGCAGTGAGGGGGTACAAAGTTTGCTCTCAGCTCTTTCGCCTCAGACTCACAAAAAATGTTCCAGTCTTCCATAGACTTTTAAAAAATTCATACTGAAAAGTTTACCTCTGAAAACCAGACATAAATAGTGCCGTGAATGTAAGGCCTCTGGGAAGAGCTAGGGTGCTCAGCTTTTTGCTACTGGCTCTAATTTTTTTGTTGCCAAGGTCCTTGGCTGAGCAATCATGGTTAGTGTTTGGGATACCAAGTGTTTTTGTCTATACTGCCAATGACTCTCTTTTATAACTGTATGAGCTATTACAAGGATAGAAGGGTTGAAGCAGTACATATTTTTCTCTCATTTGGAAGCTATCAGTTGACCACGGTCAGTGCCAGGACACTTGCATTGAAATACAAAAAAAAAGTGTGCATAAATATCGTGCAAACTTAATATACCTATATTGGGAACATCAATGAGGGGCTGAACAATGATAACAATGGAGAGCCTAGTCTGGGAAAATTTCCTAGAAGAGAAAAGATCTTTTTGAATGGTGGACAGGAATAGAGAGTTTCTGGAGAGGCATGTCGTGTGAAGTATAGGGAGGGAAATTCTAGAGGTAAGAGAGGGGAAGCATCTATGGGAGACAGAAAGGATGAAGTAGACAGCTGGAACTGGGGATCTTAGAAGATGAAGGAAATTAACAATACATAGTACTTATTATGTGCTTGTTAATGTTAAGCAATGACTGAGGCAGTTTTTAAAGTTATTTCTAATCCTAACAAAGAAAACTTCAAAACAGGTAACATTGTGCCATTTTCATGGTGAAAAAACCTAGGTTTAGAGAATTTAATAATTTTCTGACAGCTATGGAAATTAGTAAGTGGAAGATTCTGCTTTTAATACCACAATACGTTGAAAGAAAATTGGTTACATAGTATTGGAAATTTGAGCTGAAGACTTATTTGCCTTTCTACCTATTTTCCAAAGAGAGTAGTCATTTATTCATTATCTTTTGTGGAATAATGAATGAAATTTTCTTAGTACAAAGAAGCTAGGGGGAAGAACAAAGCTGAGCAGAGTTAATTCAGACAGATGGTATAAATTTCAGGTGGCCCATTCAATGATTAGAACTTCAAAGGGAAGAACTCATAGGTCCAAGAGTTATAAAGAAGGAGAGTAGCCTCTTCTTATTCCGTACACTAGAACAATACCAGAGCTTGAAGTTTTTTTTCTCTGTAGGCAAGGATCTGATTTCTTCCAAGAATCTTCTGAACAGACACCAAGTCATCCAGGCTGACATTGCCAGCCATGAGCCACACATCCAAGCAATAACAGAGAGAGGAAACAAAATGGTAGAGGAAGGTATGTATGATTGAGATTGGGTTTCCCAATCATCATTATGCCAAACTTATAGGAAGAAGCTTGTTCAATTTTAGGGCTTCAAGGGAATTTAAAGATATCTGATCCACCTTTCCATACAATGCAGAATTCGCCTTGGGCATTTCTGACAGATATCCGATGTTGCTTGTATATTCTAATAATAGGAACCTCCCTACCTCATGAGCCAGTCATTTCTATTTTTCTGTAAAGCCAAAATTATTTAAATAAAATATTTTTACTCTAACAATCAATATGCTCTTCTATAGAAGTTACAGAATTTAAGTTACAAAGCCCCATAAAATAAATCAGGTCCTTTTCTCACATGGGAACTTCCAGATCTGTGAAGATATGTGTTAGATTCCCAATGTCTTATAGTCTTTATGATAAATAGCAACATTTCCTTAAATTTCTTACTTTATACAGTCTCAATATCTCTCCTCTTCCTGATTTCCTATCTTCAGAAATCCTTACTGCTTAAATATGATGTTCAGAACCTACCATCATATGCCAGATATGGTACAAGCAATGCAGATTACATTGGGATTTTTCCTCTATTAATTCAGGAATAAATTGCTACCATCCAGTACCCAGCTATCAAAAGTATAGTTTAAAATTCATCTTGCTGAGCAAAAATTCAGATCTCAAGAGTGTTTCAAATCTAAAAATGTTTATTTGGGGTTCCTGTTTACTATAGTAACTCATCTTATTTTTTTTCGCTTTTCCCTCGAAATCTCCAAAAGTAATTGTGGATTTTATCTATTTCTCCTTTTATTCCATCAGTTTTTGTTTCGCGTATTTTGAAGCTGTTATTGTATGCGTAGATATTTAAGCTTGTTGTGTCTTCTTGATGAATTTAAATCTTTAACATTATGATATAGCCCTCTTTATCCCTGATGATATCCTAAAGGCTACTTACTGCGACTTTAATATAGCCACTCAGCTGCCTTTGATTCATGTTTGCACAGTATACATTTCTCCATCCTTTTGCTTTTGCTTTGTTTCTTTATATTGAAAGCAGATTTCTTATAGACAACATATAGTTAGGCTTTGCTTTTATTTTATGCACTCTGGTAATTTCTCGCTTTTAGTGAAGTGTTTAGACCATATACATTGAATGCCATTTGCAACAACATGGATGGACCTTGAGGGTATTATGCTAAGTAAAATAAGTTAGATGGAGAAAGCCAAATATCATATGATTTCACTGTTACGTGGAAGATAAAAACAACAAAAACAAACACATAGATATAGAGATTAGATTGGTGGTTACCAGAAGGGGGTGGGGGAGGCGAGGAGGGTGAAAGGTGTAAAAGGGCACATGCGTATTGTAATGGATGATAATTAGTCTTTGGGTGGTTAACATGATGGAGTCTACACAGAAATTGAAATATAATGATGTAAATTTATTTATAATAAATAATAAATAATAATGTACTGAAATTTATATAATGTTATAAACCATTGTTACCTCAATTTTAAAACAAAACAGTTATCAATATAGTTAAGTTTAAATCTAGCATCTTGCTGTTTTGTTTTCACCTTGTCCATAAGTTTCTACTTTCTTTGGATTAATTGTGTATTTATTTTGATTCCATTTTATCTCCATATTTGTTTCTTAGCTATAGCTGTGTGGGTGTGTTTATTCCAGGATACTGATTCTCTAGTTGTAGTTTTGTGGTTTTCATAATGATGCATTTCCACACTCGTTATTTGCTGTTATTTGCATTTCCACACTCGTTATTTCATAAGTGTACAGTGAAATTTTCTGGAATCTACATGATGTGTGATAATGCCTTTTCTTCAATGGTTAATGGAATATATACTTGTGTACTCTTTTTTTTTTCTTTTTCCTGAGGAAGATTCGCCCTAAGCTGACAACTTTTGCCAATTTTCCTCTTTTTTTGCTTTAAGAAGATTAGCGCTGAGCTAACATCTGTGCCAGTCTACCTGTATTTTGTGTGTAGTTTGCCACCACAGCATGGCTGACAAGAGGTGTAGGTTTGTGCCTGGGATCTGAACCTGTGAACCCAGGCTGCCAAAGTGGAATACATTGAAGTTTAACCACTATGCCACTGGGCTGGTCCCTACTTGTGTATTATTTTGTTTTAAACTTTCCTTTTTTGATTTCTGATATGGCAACCATTAATAGATATCGCCATAAAAGCAAAAGCTTTTAGGGGTCCTCAATACTTTATAAAATTAAAAAGGGATTCCAGGAGCAAAAATTTAAGAGCCACTGTTCTAGGATATAAAGTATAGATCTTTAACTTATCACAGTCTTTCATATAGTATCTCACCCTTTCACTTGTAGAATAAGATCCTTAAACAATATGTTTCATTTCTCCCCTTTCATCCTTTGTATATTGATGTCACACATTTTAATTTTACATATGTAATAAACCCCACCATGCATTGTTATTAATTTTGCTTTAATAATAGATTAGCTTTGAAAGAGATTAAGAAATGAGAAAAAAAGCCTTTCTATATTTACTCACATATTTGCGTTCTTCATTCCTTTGTCTATGTTGATATTTTTACCTGTATAATTTTCCTTCTACATGAAGAACTTCGTCTAACATTTCTTGTAGTACAGGTCTGCTAGCCATAAATTCTCTAGGCTTTTGTTGGTCTAAAAGACTTCATTTTTGGAACACATTTTCACTAGATCTGAAATTCTTGGTTGACAGTGTCTTTCTTTCAGTACTTGAAAGATGGTGCCGCACTGTCTTCTGACTTGCAGAGTTTCTGATGAGAGATATGCTATCATTACTATCTTTGCTCCTGCATATGTAGTGTGTCTTTTTTTTTTCCCCTCTGACTCTTTTAAGCTTTTTATCACTGGTTTCCAGCAATTTGATTATGATATAACTTGGTGTGTTTTTTTTTTGTTTCTTCAGCTTGGGCAATCATTGAGCTTCTTAAATGCACTTTCTTATGGTATTTCCAGGGCAGCCTTTATTCTGGAACTAATTTAGAGATTAATCTACTACTAAGGTACAACCCTTCTGAAGACTCTACCTCACGTGTTATATCTTTCCACTTTGGTGGGTGCTAATTTTAATTATTCACAGCCCTGTGTAAGCCTTAGGAATTTTTTGGCCTGCTGCTTTCCAGTCATCCTTTCTTCAAGAAGTTTCCTTACACATGTGTGCAAAGGAGCCATCAGTTAAATACTCTAGGGGACCTTTCTGCGTTATCTTCAAAGCTCCATCTCTGTGCAGCACCTTCTCTTCAGGACTCTGTTCTACAAGCTCTAGCTGTCTTGTCTTCTTCCAACTCTGATCTCTGTCTCCTCAACCCAGTGTGACTGCTAGTCCTGTTTGAGTTAGCCTTTCCAGCACTACAGCCTAGAACCTGCCCCAGGCATAAGCTGCAGCAATCATAGGGCGTATCTCATATTTTCCCTTCTCTCAGGAGTCACAGTCCTCTGCCTATTGTCTGAAAATCATTGTATCTTACAGTCTGTTCTGTTTTGTAATTGTTTAGACTGGGAGAACAATTCCTGTAGTAATAAATCCTTTATGGGTAGAAATGGAAATCTGCTGAATTTTCTGTTTAGTCTAGAGAATACGTGTTTTTGGAACTCTGAGTGGTGCCTACACATAGGTATTCTATTTTCAAGTCTGTATATCATAGACTATGCCACCCCATTCACCACCACACATACACATCTATCCTCCATTCATGCCTATTTATGCTTATTCTCACTTTCAACATTCTAATTTCCAGGAATTTGGGTAAAAATGTCACATTGACCACATGCAGCATCATTCCCATGTCTTGCTTTCTCTCTCCCAGGTCAACAAAAGGATTGAAGTATAGTGGACATTAATGAGGGTAACACTCACCTTTTCTCTAACTACTCCATAGGACACTTTGCTGCAGAAGATGTGGCCTCAAAGGTTAAGAGTTTGAATGAGAATATGGAGTCTCTCCAGGCTCGAGCTGCTAGACGGCAGAATGATCTTGAGGCCAATGTCCAGTTTCAGCAGTACCTGGCTGACCTGCATGAAGCAGAAGCATGGATTAGAGAGAAGGAGCCTATTGTAGACAACACTAACTATGGAGCTGATGAAGAAGCAGCTGGGGTAAGATGGGCGTGGGAATGGACATGTCTAATACTCACCAAATGGTACCAAATTAGACTGTGGGACAGCTACAGATTCTGTTAGATTATTTGGGGTTTCCACAGTGATAACCTTTGGCCTTCATTTGCTGGGATAACCTCAAAGTTGATGGAAATCCCAAAAGATACACTACATTTTCCTAATCCCACAGAAATCCAGATTCCTTAGAGATTATCTAAACACAAAAAGGCATGACTAGAGATCCATGCCTGTCTCGGTCCCATCCTAAACTTCCCAGACTAACCTTGGGATTTCACAAACCAACCATGGTTTTAAGATATCAGCACTTTAATTACTCCATTGAAATGAAATCAGGCAGACAAGTTGGGGCAAGAAGAACCTCGAAGGTCATAGCTACCCTTTATATCCATTTCTTTGTTTTGTTCATTGTCCTGTGGTAAACCAGTATAGTATTTCACAAAACTATGGTACTAGAAATAATTGAAATGGGCATCTAATGTTATGCTAATGTTTAATCCTACAAAGTAACATTATCAGCATCATCCTCTTTGAGCTGCGATGTGTGTTGATAAAATGTGCAATTTTGATTTTGTTTTGATTAAAGCAAAATATTGAAATTCTTGTTCATTTAACTCCTATTTTGTTGATACTTGCAAATTTAGACTTAGAAAAAAAACTTTACATAAATGGAAAGTGTCTCTTACGAGGAATTAGGACAATTGTTATAACCCAAAATAAGAGTTGAAACCCGCCCCCCCCAAGGAGTGCTTAGTGTTCTTCCTGTGTTTGCTTCTGATGATCTTCCCTTCAACAAATCCAGGCTCTTCTAAAGAAGCATGAGGCCTTCCTAGTGGATCTCAAAGCATTTGGAAACAGTATGCAAGCTCTACGGGATCAGGCAGAAGCCTGCCGGGTAAGAAGGACTTAGGGATGGCAAGAATCACATTCCCTACCACAGAGGAGAAGGAATTCTCTTTATTACTGGTTTTTACTCCCTATAACCCAAGAAAAAATTGTGAAGAAAATACTAAGTTTTATGATCCTTATAGGCAGGAATTGTAGCATTTACAGAGTTTAGTCCATAAGAGGTTCTCAATAAATGTTGTCATGTGTTCATTGATATTATGTTTTGCTTTCCTTTTTCCTCCCTTTCATATTTCCATTCTTCCTTCTTTCTTACTCCCTTTATTTACATCTCGCCTTCTTATATTTCTTCCTGATTTCTTTCCTTACTACTTTAGTTTTTTTATACCAACACTTATTAAATGTCTACCACATGCAAGTGTGAATAAAAAATAACCCTGACTTGTAGGGAAATTACAGTCTATTAGGGGATCAGAAATTTTAACAAATAAGTGCACATAATAGATACATGAACAGGGAAAAGGGTCTCAAAGAAAGAAGTGTTCCATTCTCTTGAAATAAGAATGCTGAAAGATAGGAATACTTTCATAGTTGAGGCAAGCCAGTTTATCTGAGTTACTTAAAACAAAGGTGGTTTACTATGCAAACAAGGATGAGAAGGGCTTTTCTAGTCAGTAAGCTATGAGAGTGAAGGTACTGAAGCATGAAATACTCAAGCATATCTGGGTAATGGGAAATGCAAATAGTTGAGAATATGAGATTGACTAGGGTACGAGGTGAAAAGGAGTGCCCTGAAGAGTGATGAAGCTGGAATCAACTAAACGATACGAGTGTCTCCTCTGTGTACTGGAATGAAAAGGGAAACACTTCTTACATTCAAAGAATTCTTTCTAATTAGAGCCTCTGAATTCATACACTGGGAGTAGACAAAAGACATAGACTCTCTGTGTCAACTCAGATATATTTTTACAGAACTTCTACTCTGTGCCTTCATCAAGCTGTGCACAGTGGGTGCCTAAACAAGAATGGATGGATTTAAGAATTGCATATTATGAGGAAACACAGTACTGGAAGGATATAAAATCAGAGGGATCTTTAAGGGGAGGTAAATCTTCAACTCCAATTTGAAGAAGGTGTGGGTCATCACTTATCAAGGGGGAGTATATTTTGTTCATTCTCTCAGAGATATGATATTTGCAGAAAGTAAAAATCAGAGACAACTACACCTTGGGGAACAGGTTGCTTTCTAAAGAGAGATGCAAGATACTTGATCTCAGTTTATATTCTCAATTTTTAAAATTCTATGCCCTTTCCTGTGCTGTAGATCATTCATGTCTTAAAAAAAAAAAAGTCCACGGTTCCTTGACGTAATAATGTAAAGGCCTAGGGGTTGGAAGGATTGTCAGTACAGGCCCAGGGAATGGAGAACGTGATGAGAGATAGTGGGTCTTTGACTTTCTCAAACAATTTTGAAATATTGATTACCTGCTTTAAGAACTGGTGTCTTAGACTATTTAATACGTTTCTGGCAAACTACATACTCACTTGCTCACTCTGTGTTCATTCTTCCCAGCCTGTCTATCCCCTGAGAAGTGTTAGAGTGGAGCAGTATCTCTGAAAATGACATATGGTAATCTGTCAGTAACTGACAGCTGTGTAAGAGGTTCCAGCCTGAGGCTCCTCTCTACTGTCAGGCCCAGGGACAGCCCACCACTGGTAGGCTGTGCAGGAAGACATTTCCAACGGTAGACTGACATGTTCTGCTTCTTGTTTTTGTTCAGCAACAGCAGGCTGCACCAGTGGAGGGAGCTGCTGGAGAAGTGAGGGTTGTGGCTTTATATGACTTCCAGGCCCGCTGCAACCGAGAAGTCACGATGAAGAAAGATGATGTCTTAACTCTGCTCAGTTGCATCAACAAGGTGACTTTCTTTGCTAATCTTCTTCCCATCAACAAGGTGGCTCTTCCACAGTCATCTCTCCCAACCCTACCAGATATCTATATTTTGACCCGCCAACATTTTTCTATTGTTATCTCTCTTAAATAACCATAATTTATTGAGCACTTTCTTTCCTCCAGATGTTGTATAGGATCCTGTACGCACATATCTTTTGGGATAATAATGCCAGTTTTACAGTTAACCAAATGAAGACTCAAGTAGCTTAAGTAATTAGTCCAAAGAATATAGAAGATGAGGGGCAATTCTGTAATATATTTACAAGAATTATGTGTCCCTTTCTCCCAGTCTCTTTGCTTGTTCCTCTTCTGTGCCAGTGTTCCTAGTGATGGAACAACAATGGCTGGGGTTAAAAGAAGCCTGATCAAAGAGAAGGCTTTTGTCAACTTGATTTTCTTTAGACTTTATGCCTGTAAGAACAGTGACAAAATATTGGCTAGGATTTTAAATATATTTTTCATAAGAGCTCAAGTAATTTTTTTTATATTCTAGTATTTAATCTCCAAAAATGATTGGGGAGAAAAGAAGAGAGTTTGGGATATTGCTACTCTGAGGACAAGTGAACTTTTTAGAGAAGAAAAATGTTTTACTATCAAATAAGCTGTGTGCCAGTGCCTACTTCTCCTGCTCAGGCTTCTCCATTTCACTGCATTATTCTCTGAGGAGATTAACTCCAGAGTAGTTAGTATAGCAACACTCCCAAAATGTTCTGTGGGGATCAGGGTGATACTTAAGCATAAAGCATTCATGTAAGTGAAATTCAGGGCAACATACAATTTTTAGGACCTCTGGGAGATGGATAGGGGAGGAGAAGTTCTTGTACAATATTGTTATACATAGACGCTCCACCCACAAGAAGCCCAATTCGATTCTGGCTCTCTGGGTTTTTTGTGAATTCCTAGTGGACAAAGTGCCCCATCATTAGGAGAACTATCACTAGTTTTTGAAAACCTCATTAAAGTTAAGGGTCTAACATCAAATGTCAGATTCCTTGATTTCAGATCCTTGTCTCTGCAATTCCTGAAACTCCTTATTTCCATTCTTTGTAATATCTGAAAATAATATGCCACCCATAAGCAAAGGTTTGCTTTTCTTGGCCATTAGTCTGTGCTTGTGCCTAGAGACTTAGTTATGAGAGTTGAAGCCTCTCTTACTTGTGGCTTTTCCAAGAACTAAGGAAGCAGTGGGGATCTGCTCTCCCTTCAGGACTGGTGGAAGGTGGAAGCTGATGGTCACCAGGGCTTTGTGCCAGCTGTCTACGTCAGGAAACTGGCCCACGACGAGTGTCCTACTCTCCCGCAGCAGCGGCAAGAAGAACCAGGCAGCATCACCCAGCGCCAGGCACAGATTGAGAACGAGTAAGTTCTGGAGGCTGGAGAACTGGACACTGTTTGGCCAAAAATTTCCAATTGGCCAAAGATACTTCTCATCACTGCATCTGTTAAATTAGAGATGTCTTGCAAATTTGCAGATTTTAAGAGCTAAAAGTAAACTTAGGGTCCTTCAAATACTTCAGTTTTTAGTGAGGAAAGGGACCCCCAGAACCGTTAAGTCAATTGCCTGAGGTCAGACACTCAATTGAGCCACATCTTCCGACTCCCTGCCCAGCATCCTTTCAAGGTTATCCCAAGGTCTTCTGACTTTCATGTGAACTTTGTTGACTATACCAGGCTGTTTCATATCCAGTTGTCCACAGGCCTGTGGAAATTTCACTTCTATAAGATGGGGAAAGGATGTTGCCAGTCACATTATTGGAATATTGACATTTTAATTATTTTTAAATGGAACACTGCACGTATATCTCTCTGTTCATAGTGCTATTTTCATTCCATCTTTATTTCCTCTTCTCCTTTACTGTTCTTCATTTGATTTTTCCTCTGTCTCCTTTTCATTCCTTTCATTCTCTCTCTCTCTCACCCTGCCTCTACTCTTCTATGTTTTCTCCATTTTTTGTTCCTCCTCTCCCATTTTCTTCGTTTCTCCACTCAGGTACCGCTCCCTCCTTGATCGTGCAGAAGAACGCCGACGTCGTCTATTGCAACGTTACAATGAGTTTTTGCTGGCCTATGAGGCAGGAGACATGCTGGACTGGATCCGAGAGAAAAAGGCAGATAACACTGGGGTGGAACTAGATGATGTTTGGGAGCTTCAGAAAAAGTTTGATGAGTTCCAAACGGTGAGAAAGAGGAACCTTCTCCTCTAGACAGCTTTTTAAGGGTTATCATTGTTTCCTTTTATCTTATAACTCCTCCTAAGTAACTCCTTAACTTCATACTTGCTAAATATCCTCCCCAAAGTCACTGAGAGTTCCACATTTCAAATCTTCCTCTGGGTATTGTAGATGGAAAGAGGTTGCAGAGGAAACTAGTCACCCTAGCTTTGCAGCTGCAGTCCCTGCCACTCCCAAATCCTACTGGGAATGCTAGTCTCCCTAAATCTTCAAAACTTGTCCTATACCGTACTGTGTTCCTGATGCCCAGGTTGAGATGGGGTGTTTTGGGACTCTGTTTAAGGTTTAATTATGAGGTAGAAGTTGGGGTGGGAAGATAGGAATAACAACCTGACTTTACAGCTAGACATTTTCTAAGTTTTTGCCTACCTAAAATTCTTCCGTTACCCTTTATTCTATCAGATTTATTCTACTATCTTAACTAGCATGAGTGTAAACTCCTTCCTTCCTTTCTTTTTTTATGATACCTTCCAAATGAATTCAAGGCCATAGACAGATAGATAGATGATAGATATCTCTTAGAGATAGAGATTATATATATATGTGTGCATATATATATATATACACACACAAATAATTTAGGAATATATTTAAAAAGAGAAAAATAAAAGAAAGGGGAACAAGACTAAAATTGTAAAAGAATACCAAAATGAGACTTCCATGAGACAACACATTGAAAGGCCATTGTATAATGTAATGAACAATATCATCACCATGGACATAGTGATGAGCTTCCTAGAGCTGTTTCTTACAACATACCCTAATATAAGCAGATTGCAACTCAGTCAATGACATTCTATAGAAGGTGGAGGAGTTTATAATGGTATAAAAGAATATTATATGGCTCAGCTATAGACCCCTCTGAAGGTGTAATTTAATCTGTGGGGAGATTTTTAAGAAATCTAGGAAAACAGGTATACTCCATACTCCAGGTAACTAACAGCTCTCTTGCCAAGTTTTTGATAGCCACCAGGTGTCAGGGAGTTTAAAGTTAGTCTTATTTGTGGTAGATTGGAGTACGGTGGATTGTTGTGTATTGCAAGTGAGGTTTGTGATATGTTTTAACCTTTAGCCGAGTTGAGGCAGAGATGAGCAGACAAGTATAAAAGAGTCTTGAGAAGAGGATTTACACTGCTTTGGACAAATTTTTCCATCCAGGATTTGAAGACCAATGAGCCTCGGCTGAGGGATATCAACAAGGTGGCTGATGATCTTCTATTTGAAGACCTTCTAACACCAGAAGGAGCTCAAATACGGCAGGTAACTAAGGCTCCTTCCATTTCTCCTCACTACTAGGTTGAGCTTTGGGAGTCTTCATTTCACTTAAATATACTCAACTTCATATTCCACAAATCAGCGAGAACATGCCAAAGGTAACGGCAACATGGAGCTGACTACAGGAAAGGTCAAAGACAATAGTCCAAATAGTCCAGCCATGTATACATTTTAACTGATCTGAAATCCTTAAATTACAACACATACTCCACCTCCTCCTGACCACCACAGACACAAGAAATTCAGTGCTCAAATACATGATACAAAGAAAATGCAGATAAAGGAGCTATGATAGTGGGAAGGGGTGAATCAAGAAAGCTCACTAGAAGTGATAGGCTCTGATAAAATATGATGAAAGAAGGAGAAGGATATAGGTCAGTAGAGATGGGGGAGGGGCTATTCTAGACCTGATTCAGATTTGTACTTATGGTTCCATAAAAGATCTAATGAATGTTAATGAAATGTCTAGTCCAGCTCCCTGGGTTGTCATAAACCAGCGAGGATGAATTCTCTGCCTCTTTGGTGGTAGTTGACATGGGGTAAGAGGGAGAAGGCATGTGTATAGGAACAATTCATTTACTCTCTGCAGAAAGTAGGGCTCTAAGAGGCTTCTTGGTTTAGTCCATTCAGGATGCAGAAAGGTATTATATTTCTCCTAGAGAAACTTAACAGCTTCTAACCACCAAGGCAACACTTTCCACTTATTTTTCGGAGATTGCAATGTAGTCTTTGTGGCAGCAAACATCATTTGCTGCTCCAGGGTTGATGGCTTCATCCTGGAACATCAGTTTGGGAAGGAAGGTAATCCCTTTCTTAATCGCACTGACACAAATGAGGCTCAAGCTCAAGCTTTCCGAGAGAGAAACAAACCTCTGCAATTTCTGAAAGAGATAACATGAAACAACTGTGATTTAAACCCCATCGAGTCTTCAGACACCACTGAGCTGTCTGAGTTAGCTTCCCAGCTAAAGTCTGATATGTCTGCCTCTTTTAGGAGTTGAATACACGCTGGGACTCCCTGCAGCGGCTTGCAGAGGAACAGCGCCAGCTGCTGGGCAGTGCCCATGCTGTCCAGATGTTTCACAGGTGAGAATTTTTAACCCTAAAAAGCAGTGCTGCTCTAGAACCTGCTCAAAACACCCTAAGTCTAATTACTATAGTAGAACCATAGCTATAAATATAACCCTTCTTCCCGAGATAGAGATAATAGGAGATCAGGTGCTTTAGTAGTACACTCCTCGCTTGGCACATAGGATACCCCCAGACAATCAACTTCAATTTTCTAGTGCCTAGGCTTGGGCCCTGGTACATAATTAGCAGTCTATATATGTTTTCATGATTGTGAATGAAACTTGAAGTAGAAACAAGAGGTTTAAGTAATTGTACTTCTAAACTAGAAGTAGACAGTAGAGGGCAACATACATCACATTGACTCTTGATTCAAGAATTTTTTTTTTTTTTTGGGGAGGAAGACCAGCCCTGAGCTCACATCTATGCCAATCCTCCTCTTTTTGGAGAGGAAGACTGGCCCCGGGCTAACATCTGTGCCCATCTTCCTCCACTTTATATGGGGCCCTGCCACAGCATGGCTTGGCAAGCAGTGCATTGGTGCACGCCTGGGATCCGAACCCGGGCTGCCAGCAGTGGAGTGCGTGCACTTAACTGCTACGCCACAGGGCCGGCCCCGATTCAACAATTTTTTATGTCTGATTTCCAAATCTGTGTCTACACTAAAAAATACACATGTAACTAAGTAAGCAAACAAATGAACAAACAAAATGGAAACCAAACACATTCACTGTATATAAATGTATTTTGCAATATTCAGAGAAGGGAAAACTGAAATGCAGACGAGTTTGATTGTTTAGAATGGCTTAAGATGGAAAGCCATGAAATATAGTAGTTAAGCATGTGGCTCTGCAGTCAGGCCGCCTGGTTCAAACTTAGGCTCCACCACTTAGCAGGGGTATAACCCTGCGAAAATAGCCTCTTAGGGTTCAGTTTTCTCATATCCAAAATGGGAATGATAATAGTAACTATACCTCAAGTAGTAGTTGTGAAGATTCAATGAGCCTAAGTTCTAGCACGTTACGAAGGATGGTGATGATGATGGTAGTGATGACTTCCCTGTGAGCCCAGCTAGTTTGCCTCTGGTACACATTATTGCTGCTAAACTCTTTACTCTTATTTACCAGAGATGCAGATGACATGAAGGATCAGATTGAAAAGAAGTGCCAGGCCCTCAGTGCTGCGGATCCTGGCTCAGACCTGTTCAGTGTTCAGGCCCTTCAGCGACAGCATGACGGCTTTGAGAGAGACCTCATACCCCTGGGGGAAAAGGTGAGACACGTGCTTCCGAGCTTTTCTAATACTTTCTTCTTCATGGTTATTCCTATCAAAGCCCTCTTCTTTGGTTTTATTTCCCAACCCCTTCTTCTTACATTTCTCTTTATCTTACTCCATACTTATTCTTGTACCCTGTCCCTAAGGCAAGGCCACTAAAAGGACATCCCCCAGGAACAATTAACATGGGGGGGAAACATTTTGGAAACGACCCTCCTATTGTCCAAGTGCCTCCTTAGTGGGTTCCAAGTGACCAGAATGTACAAAAGTTGGTTGGAGGTCAGCAGCCTAAGATAAATAGGAAACAGCCAGACCCAGCATGGCCAGGCCTATGCCTGAGCGTGGTACAGGGTTTCCTACACTAGTAATTGAATGAGCTTAATCCTACTCCAACCAAAAATGAACTCTGGAGCTTTCCTGATACACACTGGGATAAATCAGAGGCATCGAACATCTTGGCGTTATCACGCAGAGTAAAAAGAAGCACAGAAAATGTCTGTATTGGAAAGATCTTCACATTAAATTTGGGAGTTGGGCCACTAATTTATGTTGCCACTAACTAGTAGTCACTTAACCACCCTGTTCGCTAGTCTTCTTATCTTAAAAAACATATGGTAATATCATGTTGACTACTTCATGTAGTTATCTTGTGTACCAAAGGGATGGCATTATTTCATAAAGTAACAAGATGTTCTTGTACCCCGCTGATGTCTATTTGAGGAGTGAGTGCCACCAGGGCTCAGGACTGTTCTTTCGCTAGCATTCAGGTGTGACTCTAGGCTGATTATCAGAGCTCCTGCACTTCTCCAGGTGACCATACTGGGGGAGACAGCAGAGCGGCTCAGTGAGTCCCATCCAGATGCCACTGACGACCTGCAGAGGCAGCGAGTGGAGCTGAATGAGGCCTGGGATGACCTGCTGGGGCGTACGAATGATCGTAAGGAGAACCTAAAGGAGGACCAGAAATTCTACCTGTTCCTCAGCAAGGCCAGGTAAAGCTCAAAAGGAAGATCTCCACCAGGTGGGGTGGGCAATTTCCACGTCTAGCGTCTGAGTCGAGCTTCTAGAAACAGTCCGGGCACAGGTGCTCTTCGCTACTTGGTTTGGAGAGCACCTTTCTGTCCAGATCTTTCCTCTGGTAAGGCACACATAACTCAAGGTCAGTACTTCAAGCCATAAAATGCTGAAGTTTGAAGGAGTGTAAGGCTATCTAGGCCAATTAAGTAAGCTTCTACAGAATTTATACTATACATAAGGTTCTCTGTCAGTAGTTGTAGGATATGGGGGTTTTCATTCTACTGGAGAGGCAGAGAAGAATACAGATGACCATGGTGGAACATAATACAATCCAAAACAGGCATCCTAACAAATAGATGGAACCATACAAACAAAGGCACAAGGATAAGAAAGGTAAAGCATGTCCATGAAGCGAGGGCAGCTAGAGCACAGGTTTTGTGGGTCAGAGGGGTGAGGAGAAGGAGCAGGAGACACACTTAGAAATGCTGAGATCAAATCCTAGAGAATTTTCAATGCCTTCCTAAAGAGTCTAGACGTTATCAGAGTCTAGCAAATACACACCCTATCTGTGCAACAATTCCCACATTCTGCCCCATTATATAAGTCTGCTAGGAGGAGCGTTTAGGATTGAGGGTCCAGAAAGTATTAGCTCACGGTGTAATACTTTTGAAAAAAAGGAGGTAAATTTTGGCAAATGATGGTAGTTGTTCTTGGCAACACTCTTCCCAATACATCGTCTCTGGAAAGCTATAGTTTTGCACACAGTATAAAAAATGGAAACAAAAGAATTCCCAGAATTCTATACAAGACTGTTGCAAGAATTGAAAGAGATAATACATGTGAAGAGATTTTCAAATGCCAGGGATTGCTATTTTTAAGTCACACAGTGAAAATAACAAACCTAAGATCTGTGACACATATAAAGCCAAATAGAATGTGTTAATCTGGAAACGTTTTCTAGAGAGGAAAAAGCCCAAGGACAGACAGCCCTGTAGCAAGTTGCAAGGTTTTCTTGTCAATCCCAATATGTCTATTTCTCTAGGGACTTACAGAATTGGATCAGTGGCATTAGTGGCGTGGTATCATCACAGGAGTTGGCTCAGGATTTAATTGGCACCGAGATCTTGATAGAGCGACATCAGGTATAGCTACAAAAGCCATAGCCACTGATCACATGACCTCACAACCTTCTCTTACTTTACAACTTTGGTGAGATGTCATTGGCCTCACCACTTTCTTCTCCATTTTTCCCACAGGAGCATCATGCTGACATGGAGGCCAAGGCTCCCAACTTCCAGGACTTAGAAGACTTTGGTGCAGAACTTATAAACAGTGGGCACCGTGCCAGCCCTGAAATTCAAGAAAAGCTTCAAGCTGTCAGACTAGAGAGGGATGATTTGGAGAAAGCTTGGGAACAACGCAAGAAGATGCTAGATCAGTGTCTGCAGTTGCAGGTACGGAAATTCCCAGTTGTTAAGCAGAATTAGCCTCAGTCTGTTCCTTCTATGCAATTTTACATGGTTAGTACAGGCACTCATTTCACTGGGCTTCTCATGCGGTAAGCACAAGGATATCTCTTGATTATCTGACATTGTATTCTCTGCTTTGTAGACTGATCATTTCATGTTCTTTGCTCTTATCTCTGTTAGAAGCACCAAACAAAATAAGAGTCAGTCCTGGGCATGAAGCAGGGTTATTATAATTTATTTATTGATTGAGGGTTTGATTGATTGATTTTTATTGAGAACCTACTGTATACAGGGCCCTGGGAACAGAAAAATTAGTAAGATAGTGTCCCTTTTCTTAAGAAGTTAAATTTTACATGTAGACAAATCATTCTAGTACAGTAAGATGATTATTAATAAAACGAAAATGTATGAATATTTTGAAGATAAAGAAGAAGGAGTGATTAATGCTTTAGAGGGAAGGGAGTGAGAGTGTCACAGACTACCCTGAAAGATAGTGTTTACCAGAGTCTTAAAGAAATAACCAGCTAGTATTCACCAGGTGTAGGATATGGGAAATAGCACCCCAACAATGGAATATAGCTTATATAAAAACATAAAATGTGTTTTCAGGGAAGAGTAAAATGTCCAGTATAGCTCAGATTCATGGTATGAATGTTTCTCGGAAGAATGTAAGCACCCCTTAAAGAATCCCATATATCAATATCAAACGAGAAGGGTAAGATAATTTCCTTTGTCCCCTGGAATGATATACCATCTACCTCTACTTTTATTCCCTGCAGTTGTTCCAAGGGAACTGTGATCAGGCTGAGAGCTGGATGGCGGCACGTGAGAATGTCCTGAGGTCAGATGATAAGGGTTTATTAGACAGTCTGGAGGCCTTGATGAAGAAACGCGATGATTTGGACAAAGCAATCACTGCCCAGGTAATAACAAATAGTACAAGAGTTCCAACAATAGCTGTTAGTAATAATGACAGAAATATTACACATATATGTGGTTTTAAGATTTAGAAGTATTTTTATTCCCATTTGCTTCTTACAGAAAACTCTGAGGTAGGCGGGGCAGGTTGAAACTGTGGCTTAGTCTTACCCAAGTCACGGTGTGGCATTGGATTTTCTAACTTTAAGTCTAGCCTTTTAAAACCCAACTTTTAGAACTAGAAGTGACTTTATATACTGTCTATTCCAGTATCCTTCCCAATGCAGAAAGTGGGATATTGGCCATGGGAAGTGTCTGTTCTTTAAGAAACTCAGTACCACACAAGTAGTCCATCTCAGAATCATTATTGTTTCTCCTCTTGTTGAGTTGAAATCCACCTCCTTGTAAGGCATTTACTCTTTGGCCCTGATTTTGTTTCCCTTCATGAAGCCACAAAGAATATCTCTGCTCTCTTCTAGGAGGGGTCAGAGATTGCAATAACAGCCTAAACTCCAGCCTCCTGGGCTTTTTCCTTTTCCTTTGTCTAGGAAAAGAAGATCACTGAACTAGAACATTTTGCTGATCAGCTCATAGATGATGACCACTATGCCAAGGAAGAGATTGCTGCTCGGCTCAAACATGTGCTAGACAGGTCAGGCCTGGGCAATTGTTTTGTGAGCTAGAGGAAGATGTAGCAAAGTGACCTCTTTGCTAGCATTAAGGATGGGGGTAACGTTCTGAGTTCTTCTCATTTCTAACATCATTTTTTTTGTTGTTTTTTGTGAGGAAGATTCGCTCTGAGCTAACAACTGTTGCCAATCTTCCTCTTTTGTTTTTCCCCTTGCTTGAGGAAGATTAGCCCTGAGCTAACATCTGTGCCAATCTTACTCTATTCTGTGGGTCACCGCATGGCTTGACAAGTTGTGTAGGTCCGTGTCCAGGATACAAACCTGCGAACCTGGGCCACCGAAGTGGAGAGCACTGGACTTAACAACTACATCACTGGGCTGGCAACTTCTCATTCCTAGATGCCTAAAACTATCTTGAAACTTTGGGAAACTTTCTAACCTCATAAAATGAAAGACACAGGAGGTACCTTAGAAATTACCTGGCTTAACCACTATATTTATATTTGAAAATAGTAAGACTATGTTATATATAGCATATAAATGTATAAATAATGAGAGGAGAAGGGACAGGTTGGAAAATGGGAAGAGTCATGGATATGATATCAGAGCTTGGGGGAAGGGTAAGGGGCAGAGAGTGATTTGGCCACTTCCTCCAGATGGAAGGCTCTCAAAGAACAGCTGACTGCTGAGCGTACAAAATTGGGAGACTATGCTGACCTAAAACAATTCTACCGTGACCTTGAAGACCTAGAAGAATGGATCAGTGAGATGCTGCCCATAGCCTGTGATGAATCCTACAAAGACCCCACCAACATTCAGGCAAGTTCAAAATAAGAATCTTAGAAAACTTCAGCATACCCAGACTGTTGGATAATTGGTCATCTGCCTATAACGAATACTTCTTTAACTGTTTAGGCCACTGTCCATGACTTCAGGGACTTCTGAGGCAAATATGAAGCAGGTCTTCAGAAGTCATTATCACTTTGGTTATGATAGAAACACTAACTGTTCCTTTTAAATAAATTTTACCTTATCTTCTTCTTTAAATAAAAGGGTAATTTAATTTCTGCTTTCCCTTCAGAGGAAATATCTGAAGCACCAGACCTTTGAAAATGAAGTCAATGGCCGAGCTGAGCAGGTGAAAGGAGTCATCAACATGGGGAATTCCCTGATTGAGCGGAGAGCGTGTGATGGCAAAGAAGAGACCATGAAGGTAGGAGTTCTGCTCAGGATGGGTTTGGAGCTACAAAGGCACATGAAGAGAAATCTTTTACTTTCAATGTTTCATGTGTAAGGATATGAAGTATGTTCTGTAGTTAATAGTCTTTTCTCTGATTGTTGCACAAAGAAGGAGGAAAACAGTGATGCTCAGATCTTATCACTCCCATCACACTGAGTACCTAGAACTCCAAGAAAGCTTTAGACTGAATTCCTAAGTATTATCATGCTTGTTTTACATTTTCTATCCCTCCTGCCAAGAGTCTTTTAGCATTAAGAAATCAGTTGCTGTAATCAGCCCAGGACCCTTTCTTCAAATTATCTTCTATCATCTCCCATTGTTTTCCCAGATTAAGCATAACTGGTTTAAAATGTATGGCATTCAAGTACTGGCAGATTTTGACTAGTCCCTAACTCCAGAGCCTTCCTACATTATCCTTTCAAGTTATCACAGGACCCAGGATCCTAAAGACTATAATGATCCCTCAATTTCTTTTGGTAAGTGTCAATTGGAAGAGCTGGAGAAACACTGGGACGACCTGTTTACGAAAACAATTGACAAAGGAGAGAAGCTCAATGAGGCTAGTCGCCAACAGAGGTTCAACACAGGCATCCGGGACTTTGAGCTTTGGCTCTCAGAGGTAATTGCACCTGGAAATGGTGGGGACATGGGAGCTTAATAAATACTTGTCGAATAAATGAATTTATGCATGAACAGTTTCCTTGACTCTTCTTGGGAAAAGTTTGAGGGCATAGTTGCTAATCTTATTCTCCTTAAAGATAGTTTTCATCTGGCATCTTTATTGCTTATTCTTCCATTCCCAGGCAGAAACACTGCTGGCCATGAAAGATCAGGCCAGGGACTTGGCATCTGCAGGAAACCTGCTCAAGAAGCATCAGTTATTGGAAACAGAGATGTTGACCCGAGAGGTAAGTAGTGTTGGAATCCCACTCCTCTGGGCGGAATGGAAATGTTTCTGATTTTCCCCTCTTCTGTCTTAGGAGATCATTTGAGAACATAGCCTTGCAAAACTGTCCTTAGTGTTCTCAGCCAGCAGTTATTATAACCGGGTCAAATACATGCACTGCAGAGTTGTTCAACAGTCACTGTTAACCAATGATCATTAAACTATATGTTCTAAGACTCCAGGAAGTGGATCCTAAAAGCTACTTTTTTTTAGTGATGCATGCATATAAACTCACCATCTTCCAAAGCCGCATATTCGATCTGTCTTTGAAAGAAGATGGAAGTTTATTTCATAGAATTAGAGAGAAAAACAGCAAAATCAGATGGGGTTATACGCAATGAAAGTGAACTACATATATGCTATGGAAATTCTACGAAGAATTCTAGTTGCAGCCTAATATCAAGCAGAGATTTATCCTAGGAGCAGTGATAAACATTCTGGTAGGTGTTAATTTTATACAGGAGAATTTTATATTATCAGTTTTATTTGGTGATACAGATACCCACAGGAAGGACAAGAAGTCAGAGGCTTTCTGAGTTCATTTCAGGACTTGATATTCCCTGTGACATAAAGATTTCAGGACGATGATATTTCCTGTGACATCACTGGGGGGCAGAGTTAGAATGAAAATAGACACAGAAGAGGCTGAGTGTGTTCTGAGGCCAGTCTAAGAATGTTACCAATAGAGTAGTTCTTGTTGAGTATTTCAGTCAATCAGTCTATGTCAAATTCAGTACTGTGAAGAAGTCAGTCCTGTTTGGGGACAGAGTGCTGGCTCACCAAGGTCTTATTTTCTAGTTGGGAGAGGAAGCAAATATATGGGAAACCTTCTGAAAGAACAGGACACAGAAGGCCAAGTGTGCAGCTTATGTAATGTAGTCATGCTCTCTATAATGTCCTCTGACCTTGGCCTTATCCAATCTGAGTTAAAAGAGCGTAAAATCAAATTCACTATTTTCTAAAACAGTCTATTTGACGCGGTCTTTGAACATGAACCAGCAATGGTTAAAGTCAGGGATCTACTTAATGCCTGTGCTATACTGTTCACTGAGCACACTGGGGCTTTCTAGGATGCACTCAAGGACCTGAATCAGTTGGCTACTGATCTGCTCTCCAGTGGGACTTTCAATGCTGACCAAATTGTGGAGAAAAGAGATAATGTCAACAGCCGCTTC
This sequence comes from Ceratotherium simum simum, assembly GCF_057802395.1. Lineage (NCBI taxonomy): Eukaryota > Metazoa > Chordata > Mammalia > Perissodactyla > Rhinocerotidae > Ceratotherium > Ceratotherium simum. Next base: position 37,281,470 of record NC_141901.1, read on the forward strand.
CTGAATGTCCAGAACTTAGCAGCTGCACACCATGAGAAATTGAAAGAGGACTACGCCTTGTTCCAGTTCTTCCAAGACCTGGATGATGAGGAATCCTGGATAGAGTACGTACTGCCAACTCACATTGTGTGGGTAATCCAGGAGAATAGATAATCTACCAAACATGTTCCTACTTGATGCGGAAATGAAATATGTAATTGTTTCTTGCAGTTGGTATGACTTCTTAATCGTGTGTGCCTTAGCCTAAAGTTAATATTGGTTGATTTTATTTTTCCCAAAGTCTCTCACTGGATACAGGCAGAGGGAGGCAAGCATGCAGGGAGTGGGGAGCAGTTCACATATATTCTGGGAACAAAATGAATGTTCTAGGTAGTTCATAGAATGTGTAATGCTCGTGAAGACAGCTGGGCGTTTACAACTTACTCAGCGGATGAGATAATTTTCATTATTCTCTCTGTATCTTATATGACGCCAAACTGGACACTGGGCAGAGAATGTTACACAGTACATGCCATAGTTTCATTACTAATTCTATTTTTCCTATAAAAAATATGATTGATAAAATCTTAGTAAATCAAATTATTTTCCCTACTTGTCATTAAATTTGCCTCATCATGTTACTCTTATACAAACCTGATGATTCTTACTAGTAATCAATGAATTAGAGGAAAGCATTGTACATAGGGCAATAAGTAGGACATTTTGGAAACCTTTTTAGAAACAGTAAGGTAATATGATCTTGTGTATGTAGTCTTTGGCTGTGCTTCATGATAATGGTCAAACATTTTATGCTCAGAACCAATCCAACTGCCATTACTCCTATACTATCAGCTCTTTACACTCATTCTACCTAAACTCATTATTAATATTAACAGCTAAAAATAATAAAGGCTATGAAGTTCATATATGTACATTTGTTTCTTTATATGTGTGTGTGTGTAATTTTCACTTTTTGTTTTAGAAAGAGAAACATTAGTGTATGTTCTTGAGCAAAGATGGAAAGATACAGAGGTAGACAGGCAGAGGAACTAATAGGAAGGCTGTTAACAGTTGTGCATATGCTGGATATTAGTATATTATTTTAATTTGTGCATGTTGGCATAAGGCAGAAGTTTTGCTGAAAGCTTCTGGCATTAATTATCTTTGTGGTTGTTACCAGAATGTTCCAGAATTTACCCCCTCTCCACCCTAGCTCCCTCCCCACCCCTAGCAACACACACACTTTTAGAAAACCATTGTTCTAGGATGACCTCAGATGTCTAAACTCTAAATTTTTTGTTTTCTTTCTTGGTTCCAGGGATAAGTTAATTCGAGTGAGCTCCCAGGACTATGGGAGGGATCTGCAGGGGGTTCAAAACTTAATGAAGAAGCACAGACGCCTAGAGGGGGAGCTGGTGGCACATGAACCCGCCATCCAGGTAGGAATAGTCAAATATGAGACCTAGAAAGATAGAGATAGTCAGAGGTAGTAGTCCCTCATGTTATGGATAAATAGGATGATGCTACAAAATGTGAATGTGGCACACCAAGGTCACACAGAGAGTCAGTCATAGAGTTCACAAGTGTTCTCTTCTCCACATTTTGTCTCCAATCAATAGAATACTTCTGCACAGGAGCCCATGCTCTTCCCTGGACGCAGCACATATAACACTTCAGGGCACCGTGGTTGACAGTTGAGATGCAGGTTGGGACATCTGCAAAAGCTGTACTTGAGCCAAGCCATATGGGAAGAAGGCAACTCTGAGTCTGTCTTGGCAGCAGGGTCATCCTTTGACCATGAATAATCCATAAAGCAGATCATGGAGAATAGCCTAGTGCAAGCACTGAAGTATTTGTCCAAATACTTGGGAAAGTATAGCATGGTAGATCTTACAGCAGCTTCCTTCATTCTCCCGAGATTTTCAGGACCACCCCAAGTACCATGGAGTTTATAAATGATCTAGAGGGTAGGAAGGACTAGATACTTTTCCAGGGAACTATGACTAAATGGGAAGAGACTACGGGGTAATGAACATGGAGGGGATGTGTTCTTTAGAATGTGCTGGATACGGCAAAGAAGCTAGGAGACAAGGCTGCTGTGGGGCAAGAGCAGATCCAGAAGCGACTGGCTCAGTTTGTTCAACACTGGGAGAAGCTCAAAGAGTTGGCCAAGGCTCGGTGAGTTGGGGATAGGAGGCTCAATTCTCTTCCTGGTTTGTAGGTATTGGACTTAGCATTGACTTCTCTCCCCAACTACCCACCTCTATTTATCTTCTGAGTCCCTGCTCAAATGCCACGTCATCCATGAAGCTTTTCCCCATTTCCCCCAAGAAGAAGTGATTGCTGCTTGTGTTCTGACTATACCTCTACTCCTGCACTTACTTGCAGCTGTTTTTTATCATTGTTGCCGTATATATGTTATCTTTCATACCAAGTTATTCCCCACATGTCTGTTTTACTTTGAATATCTCACCAGTTTTAGCACTGCGTGCAGCATTTGGTATTGAAAGAATGAAGGAATATATTTTCTCCCTTAGAGCCATATAGCCAATTAGAACCATATAGCCAAATAGCCAAATAGAATAATTTCTGCCTATAATTTCCTGCTTGTTGGCAGTAGCAAGACCTGTTTTTCTGGGGAATAAAGGGGAGATTCTAGCATTTTATGGTGTCTTCATTGTATAAGAAGAACAGCAGTGCTCAGAGTAGAGACACTGCTTCACTGCTGTTACTCTCCAACTCTGAAATCTTGACACTTTTGTTTGGAGAAAGTTTCCTTCTCCCAATTCCTAGAGAGAGTGGATGATGCCACAAAACTGAACTCCTGAGGCAAGGGTCTCACCCTTTTCACAGGAGTTCAGCACCGCTGACCAATAGGCACGTATCAGATGGTTCTGTGGCTCAGTTCAACTGTGGCTGCCTTGTGAGACTGTGTCATTCTGCTGCACTCCCACTGCTGACTAGTTTCTTCTTATCCTTATTGGGGCTTACTGTCCTGTTATAGAGGGCTTCGACTGGGAGAGTCTCTAGAATACTTGCAGTTCATGGAGAAGGCTGAGGAGGAGGAAGCTTGGATCAGTGAAAAGGAAGCTATGGTTGCCCAAGGGGATTGTGGAGACACATTGGCTGCTACTCAGGTGAGCAACAGGCCAGATGGATCAATTTTCTTCTCTTTAATTTGAATCTTTTCTTAAGTAGTCCATGTTTTCACCTGTGAAATTACAATCTTCTCCTGGTGGGAGAAGATGATGGAAATATGGCTAATTCTGCCAATTTTAAATACGAAAAATCAAGGTCCAACAATGTAAGTGACTTGCCCATGCTCATAGAACCAATCAGGAGTGAAGGCAGGACCAAAAGCTTACCCCCATGATTTGTGCTCTGTCTGTGACTTAAAGTCATCGCAGTTAAAGGCCTTTTCTTATAGGGACAGGTTTTCTAAAGATTCTCTAAATACTAATGTTACACTGAATTGGAAAAATTCTTATGTCTGGCCATTGGTTGCAGTTTCTAGAAAATACAATTTTAGAATGACCCGGTGGGTAGAGTAGTTCATGAATTAGAGACACTCTTAAATACAGAATTCAGTTTCCCAGTAAAGAAATGTACAAGCTGTCAGTGTGATCTTGAGTTAATGTGGATTTTTACCGCTTTTGAGAGAGTGATTATAAGATAATAGTGTTCTTGGGATCTTGAGAACTGTGCCTAGTAGCCTTAAAACTTGGGAATTTACCAAGAATTCTTTGTGGAGATAAATTCACTTCTATGAGATGATATAAGGAAAGGCTTAGATTGGCAAAAGGGAGCTTAAAACCTGAATAGCATATAATTCAAACTACCAACTCCTCTTGTGTGAAAAGTCTTCTGGGACATGTGCATTACCACTGCACATCTTCAAGCAGTTTAAGGTTTCATATAAAACACTCTCAAAGGCTTTTCTTTTTAAATTAAACTTTTATTTTGAGAATTGTAGATTCACATGCAGTTATAAGAAATAATACGGAGAGGTCCCATGTACCATTTACCCAGTTTCCTCCAATGGCCACATTTAGCAAAACTATAACACCATATCATAATCAGGATATTGACGTTGATACAGTCAAGATGCAGAACATTACCATCAGCACAAGGATCCCTCGTGATTTTTCTTTATAGCCACACACACTTTCCTCCTGCCGCCCCCATCCCTGACGACCACTAATTTGTTCTGCATTTCCATAATTTTGTCATTTCAACAATGTTATATAAATGAAATCATACAGTATACAACTTTAGGGGATTGGCTTTTTCACTCAGCGTGATTCTCTGGTGATTCATTCAGGTTTTTGTGTGTAACAATAGTTCACTCATTTTTATTGCTGAGTAGTATTTCATGGCATGGATGGACCACAGTTTAATCATTCACCTGTTGAAGGATATCTGAGTTGTTTGCATTTCTTGTTTATTATGAATAAAGCTGCTATAAATAGTCTTGTTGAAGTTTCCATGTAAAGATCGTCTTTATTTCTCTGGAATAAATGTCCAGGAGTCTAATTGCTGGGCCTTATGGCAACTGCCTGTTTAGTTTTGTAAAATAAATAAACAAACAAACAAATAAATAAACAAAATGCCAAACTGTTTTCCAGAGAGACTGTACCATTTTACCCTCTCACGAGCAATGTATGAGAGATCCAGAGTTTCTCCACATCCTTGTCAGCATTTGGTATTGTCTCCATTTTTATTTTAGGCAGTCCAATAGGTGTGTAGGAATATCTCATTGTGGTTTTAATGTGTATTTCCCTAATGGCTAATGATGTTTAACATTTTTTCTGTGCTTATTTTCCATCTGTATATTTTCTTCAGTGAAATATCGCTTCATGTCTTTTGCCCATTTTTTAGTTGGATTATTTGTTTATTTGTTTAATTGTATAAAGAACCTTAAGAGTTCTTTTACAGATTGTGCTTTTGTGTCAAGTCTAAAAATTCATTTCCTGGTCCTAGATAATGAAGATCTTCTCCTATGTCTTTTTCCAAAAGTTTAGAGATTTACATTTTAATTTTAAGGCCATGATCCATTTTGAGCTCATTTTTGTCCGATATAAGACTTAGGTCAAGGTTAATTGTTTTGCCCATGCATGTCCAATTACTTTAGTACCATTTGTTGCGAAAGCTATCTTCTTACTGCAAAATAATTTCTTTCACACTTGTTTATATTATTATATTTGAAGTGAGTATTTTGTAGACAGCACATAGTTGGGTCAAACTTTTAAATCCATTCTGCCAATCTCCATTTTTAATTAGTGTATTTAGACCATTACATTCAAAGGCTCATTTTAAGGAGAACCTTTAAAACTAACATGCAAATTCTAAGAAAAGGTTTTATGAGATTTTATTATTGATAATCCTCATTAGTTACCCAAGATATCTATCCAGCTAGTCCCTCTATGTTATCTTTCATGAAGAAAAAATTGACATTCTGCATTTTTAGTTCCCTGGGTCCATCTGGATTGGCTAACATAAGAAAGGAGAGTTGTTTACTTATTGTTGAATCTAGCTTTTCTTCCAATTACTTCATCTTCTCCTTAAATAAAGAGACTTTATTTCGTGAATTGTATAAAAACACACATATGTAAAAAATGGTTAAATCAGATAGTCAATCTTATATTGTGAATCCTCTGACCAATCTTCATTTATAATTTCTGCGTAAATATGAAACATAATACAATCATAAAATATACTGTAGCTCACCTTGTCTTAAAAAGAATAACCATCTTATTTTAACTCCTAAGAACACCATGTGTTAGAAATTCTTTTATTTTCAAAATGTGATAGTTAAAAAGCACATTTGTCATACTTTTATGTTCAACAGAAACATACAGAATCTGTTTCTTCCTTTAGCCTAGATTAGTATGTGATGTAGAAAAAAATGGATGGGGTGCCTTTATGACAAGAAGAGGCAAAAAGTCAGCAGTGGTAGCTGTGGATGGTAGTGGTGGTGGTGATGGTGGTGAGGGCTGATATAAATGACACTTAGGAAAATACAATGAAATATGGAAAAATACTGCTACTCATGCTTCTTCCTCACTCCTTTCTCCATCAAACCAGCTACACAGACATCATGGTTCCAGAGAGCAGTTAGAAACAGAGAAGATTTAAAATGATATTCAAAGACAGCTCAGTGTTCTCTTTACCTCCCTTTAGGATCCATTCTTAGTATAGGATGTTCTTGATACTTAATATTTTTCTGCTAGATACAATGTTTCACAGAATTATATAAATTTCAATATGGAGAAATCCTTATATATGACCTTGATCAACACTCTCATTCCCAAATCCAAAAAAGCTTAAGTTCACATAGTAAGTTAGAAGGAGCGTCATTTGTATTCCTGTGACTCTCTTATTTCTGTAAAGATTGCCCTTTTTGGCAAGTGAAGAGTTCTGGGAGAGGAATTTAGTGGAGCTGTGCAGGAAGAAGTGGACACTCACTGATGCTGCCAAGTTAGCTGAGTGGCATCAAAGACAGTCAGAATGTGGGTGGGATGGATTGTCCAGCCTTGAATGCTTTGATTCTCACTGACTCATTTATGCAGAGCTTGCTAAAGAAGCATGAAACATTGGCTAATGACTTTGCTGTCCATGAGACCCGAGTGCAAAATGTCTGTGCTCAAGGAGAAGACATCCTGAGCAAGGTGAGCAACTCCAGGGATTCTAGGTCAAACTTTCATTTTCAAAAAGGGATTGGGACAAATATAGAAACATGAGCAGTGCTTAAATCATACATAGAACTTTAATAATCTCTTCCTGGCTGCCTTTGTTTTTGTTGTTGTCAGCAAATAATTATCTACTCAATTGCTGTTTTCTGGAAATTCTTTTTTTCAAGTTCTTATAGGTATACCTCTCAGATTTTCTATATCGTTTGTTGATACTCTGACTCTTATTGTATGCAGAACAAAGCATTTATAAAGATCTTATCACTTGCTTTGGTTACAGAATATTGTAAGAATGTGAAGAAATTTCTTTGCTACCTTCTAGGGAGGAAGACCACCAGAAACCTCTTTGCAATGTGAGAATCATTCTTTTAGTTAAATGTTTGTTTTTAAAAACCCTCAATGATCTAAGTGATATACAAAGAATCCTAAACAGAGACAGCTACAGCTACAAAGATCACATTTTTGTGGACAAACATGAGAAGATTGTCCAAATGCTGGAGTGGAAATAAGCATCTGGGACATGGATGAATAATAGAATAATTACACTGAAGAATCCACATTTCTAACCCTGGAAGCTCATCAATATATCTGTTTCTCTCTTTCTCCACTCAACCTTGTTGTTGCAGGAGGAAAGTCAGCAGAAGGAGAAGATTTCTGCCAAGATAGACGTTCTGAATCAAAAGACCCCTTCTCTGTCCAAGGCAATAGCTGCTTGGAAGTTGCAATTGGAAGATGATTATGCCTTTCAGCAATTTAACTGGAAGGCTGATGTGGTAGATGCCTGGATAGGTATATGTGTGAGAGCCAGGGTTCTTGGGTTTGAGAAATGCTGATAAATTCTACGTATAGAATGGTTCCTGGGGCTTTCTTTCTTACCATGAAAAGAGAGATGGTCCATTCATCACCCACTCTATCCTTCCTGGATACAATTACACTCACATGTGTGTAAACACACACACACACACATACACAAAGAAACATGCTGATGGGGTGACTAAGTACTATAATTCCAGAGAACATATTTGTTGGGAATTGGTGATTTCAGATGTGATATTCAGAAAGATAGAAGCAGGGCAAACATATATTCTAGGAAATAAGCTGTGTGTTTGATTACTTATAATTTATGTCTAATCTGAAGTTTTCCTTTGTTCTAAACACTCAGAAGTTCTTTTGGCCCTATCTCTGTTTCAGTCAGTTTTATCCTATGTAAGTATAGAGAAATAATCCACTGGTCCCCATTGCTCTCATATTCCAATGAATCACCTACTTTGAGAGTCAGGAGGCTTTCTTGTGTCCTGTAGTAAACATTCCTTTTCAAGGACCAACTGTCTTCTCCCTCTAATTATGATCCTTACTCTTTAGCTGAAAAGGAAAGAAGCCTGAAGATCAATGGCAATGGTGCAGACCTCGCTGCCTTCCTCACTCTCTTGGCAAAGCAGGTGAGAGCAGGGCTGCCTTGTTGATAGACACCAGTGAAATCCAAGAAACACATCACATAGAAGCTGAACACATAGGATTACTTCATTCCTGAATTTTGTGGTTTTATTGTCTGTAGGACCTGTAATATTGTTCCTTTTTTCCTTTCTGATATTGATAATTTGCTAATTTTTTCTCTTTTCCCTTCCATTTCCTCTCCCTCCCCCATCTCATCAGTCTTGCTGCTAGGTGTTCATCATTTTTATTAGAGAACTAACTTTTTGGTTCTTTTCTGTTATATCCTTGTATTGTATTCCATTAATATCTTTTTATATCTCTATCATTTTCTTTTACTTTCTTTGGGATTAACTTGATTTTTTAAAAAATTTCCTGAGATGGATATTTAGATTATCGAATATTTAGCCATTTTTCTTTTCTATTGATTTAAAGATATAAATTTCTCTTTAAACAAAACTTTAGCTACATCTCACAAATTTCATATGCTATTTTGTTATCATTCCCTTAAAAATTTTCTTTCATTTCTGATGTAATTCCTTATTTAACTTATTGGTTATTCCCTAGTGTATTGTTTGATTTCTAAACATTGGAAATTTTCTCATTATCTTTTTTGATATTTATTTCTAGTTTAATTCCACTTTATTTTAAAAATATACTCTATATTATTTTAGAAGCTTGATTTGCATCCAGTAAATGGTCTATTTTGGTGAATAGTCTACCTACAACTGAAAAAAATAGGCATTTTACAGTGGTTTATATTAACTAACAGATTTTGGTCATTAATCATGTTGTTTTAATACTTTGTTGTTTTTATATATTTTGAGGCTAGGTTAAAAGTTGTGTGGACATTTAGAATTATGAAATCATCTTGACGATTTGATACATTTAATTATGAAATGTTCTTCTTTCTAACAAAATTTTTTGATTTAAAGTCTTCTTTTCACATACCAGTATACTATACCAATTTTCTTTTGCTTAGTGTTTGCAGTATATATCTATTTCTATCCTTTAATTATTTTTTTTACATTTATGTCTTTATATATTATTTTATTTTTGTTGATTTGATACATTTATATATTGCAAAATAATTACTACCAATTAGCTAACACCTCCATCCCATCACATAATTACCTTTTTATTCAGTGGGGGAACACTGAAGTTTTACTCTGTTAGCAAATTTCAAGTATATAATATAGTATTGTTTGTTATAATCACCGTGCTGTACATTAGATTTCCAGAAGTTGTTAGTCTTTTAGCTGGATGTTTGCACCCTTTGGCCAATATATTTGACCATATATATATATATATATACACACACACACACACACTCCCCACATCTTCTTTATCCATTCTTCTGTTGATGGACACTCAGTTTGTTTCCATATCTTGGCTATTGTGAATAATACTGCAATGAACGTGGAAGTACAGATTGTCTTTTATGAATATCAAATAGTTAAGTATTACTTTATTTATCTAATTTGATCATTTTATTGGAATAATAAGCCATTTTCATTTAAAGTAATTCATGAGTTTTGATTTTAAGCTGTAATTTAACATCCTCCATCATTCCATCCAACCCCTACTTTTTGGCAGAGATTGAAGTTACTCAAGACATAATTCAGTTTTTTTGAGGACTAGCCTTTTCCAGTTTGCTTTTACACCTAAGACCTTTCGGGGAGTTCAACTAAACCTCTTTCACCAGGGCTGCTCCTGCTTGATATGTCCTGAACTCAGCACTGTAGGACTACAGAATATTCTACTTAGCATTTAGAGTCTTAGCTACTGTTTTCTGCTTGGCTTCTAGGACTTGTGTCCTGTACAGTTTAGGAATCTAGAAATGCCTTGAGGGGAAAATACAGGGAGAATATTGAACCTACTCTTCTGCAGTTCTCTTTAAACGACTCTTCAAATTCTTGTTGACCCAGTTCCCAGAACTCCAATTTTTGTCTCTTCAGCTCCATAAGATTGTCAAATGTTCTGAGCAGCTGCTTTCTCCTCAAGCTCTTATCCTGTGCAGCTTATCCTTCAGAGGAAAAAACGACAGAGAGTATTACTGTCTTACTTTAATACTATTCCCTTCTCTCTGGAATTTTGATCCCTCAAGTTATAGCCACCTATGTTGCATTCTGATTTCTTGTACTTTTATCAAAAACAACTGATATTTTGTATTTTTATCCAGTAGTTGAAGTTGTTCTCAAGGGGTGAATTGGTCCAATACAAGCCACTCTGTTAAAGCTGGAAATGGAACATCCCAAATTTTGTGATTCTGATATCAACATGTCCACAAAAATATCATTTGTATAACTGGCACCTATGGGAGGTCTTTTGTTAGTCTGCACACTTCCAGGATCTTCAGTAGTGCACTGCTACTAACGAGCACACAAAATCTAACAAGTGACACAAAAAAGTCTTAGAAAGGATGCGAGCTGTAGGAAGGATTTAGATTTGATTCAGAAAATTTGGAATGTCATATCATGCATCTTCCAATATTCCCTTAATATTAACTTTACACTTAACTTAAAATCTAATTATAGAACATATATCCATTGGAATTTAACCATAATTCCAATCCTAAATGTTCACTTAAGTTTCTAAGTCAGATTTCCTTTTCTTTGGTCATCACTCTAACTATTGTCTAGTCTTTATCTCGTTCATGATAAAAATCTGGTGGAACCTAGATGTGAATGACCCCTTGGAATCTGCATTATTTCTCTGTTTACAGCATCTCTATGGGTCTTTCGCAGGACACACTGGATGCCAGTCTGCAGAGCTTCCAGCAGGAGAGACTGTCTGAGATAACTGACCTAAAGGACCAACTAGTGGCTGCTCAGCACAGCCAGACCAAAGCCATTGAGGAGCGCCACACTGCCCTGCTGAGTCGCTGGGAACAGCTGCTGGAAGCCTGTGCAGCCCACAGACAGAAATTGCTGGAGAAACAGCAGCCCCTGCAGGAGGTAAAAAAAAAAGAAAAATCTATGAGCCATGATCAGGCTTCAATTATCTGTATATTAGCTATGGAATCCAGAAGTAGATACTGGAAACATGTTTAGATAATCTGTAGACTTTTGAATAAGTTCATTGTAAAGGATCAGGAAGATAGTCTTTTTTTTTTTTTTTTGAGGAAGATTGGCCCTGCACCGACATCTGTTGCCAATCTTCCTCTTTTTTCTTTTTCCTCCCCAAAGCCCCAGTACATAGTTGTATATCATAGTTGTAGCGGGAGACATTCTTATTGAGCATGAAGTAATTTATTTTTTTAGATTGATAAGAAGATTTTTTTAGACTGATTTATCATTTATCCAGCTGACCCGAGATGGAAGTCAAGCACATGTAATCGAAGAGGTAGATGGGACAAGATAGTGGAAGATCTTAGTGTGTGGAAGAACTAAAACTGGCAGGCAGGAGTCAAGGTTGTCCTTGTGCTTTTCTCTAACTCAAATAAAAGGAACACTAGACAAGTAAAACTTGTGTTCTCGCCTTGTATTGACCTTTCCTAGCTGGGAGAACTTGTGTATGTCTCTGAACCTTGATTCCTCCATTTATGAAATAGGCTAATGTTACCACCATCTCCTGCTATTCTGTGTTATTACTATTAAAAGGTATAAGAGACCTGAAAATGCAATATACACCATTAAGTTCTATATCGATATAAGTGATTCTTTCTAGTAGTGGCTGCTAAGGTATTAGATATTGATCATAAAAAATATCAATAATAAAAGGAAGTCAAGATGGTCAGTGAAATCACTGAGCACTCTTAGACCATAAGAAGTATTGTACCTAACAAGTTGAAGTATGGAGTTAGGGGAATTAGGAAACAAACGCAAAAATAAAAATCAGTCAGTCTGGACCCTTAGTTAATTTCTATTCTATTGAAGGACATGGGACGTACAGAAATAAGTCTTAAGTAAAACATTAAATCAATTAATGGGCGACTTTACACACATTTATAATCTACATAAGAAGATACTTCACATTCTGATTCTATTTTGCTTGATTTTCAAACTGCAAAGAGTTTTGTTATTTTATTTTCTGGTTATAAAATCTTTGTAAAATAGTCAGTTGATCCACAATATTATGAAAATAATATGAAGTACTTAGATTTTCATGTCCTCCCTGTGTAGGAGCTATGTTACTTTTCTCTATGTTGATCTGTTTTAGCATATAGATTGCTGAAATGAGCAGAGGGAAGATGTAATGGTGTAGTACATTGAATTGAATCTCCCTTTTATTTGGGCCACAAATTTTTTCCTCTTTAACCGCTATGTTTGTGGATGAAAACTCATTTGCATAATATGAATCTCTTTGGAAATCCAATCTGCTCACCCAAAATCTATGATGCATTTAACTCTAAAACTATTTTTGATTACCTACTGTTTGGAACAATCCAAGTTATTTCTCTCATTCAGAAATTCAGAGTCCTTCAGAGCATATGGATAACTCCAGAGGGTAATACAGGGCTAGGGATACAGGTTAGAGGGTAGGAAAGGGGTTTAAGCAGGGGCTTCAGGCATGAGATGAGCCCTAAACAAGCTTTAGAAGGAAGGTAGGAAAAGAACTCCGTATACACAGAGATGTTAGAGAGGCATGGTAGACAGAAGATCAGAGAAAAAGAGCAAGAGGATAAAGGATGTGATAGATTTGCCTATCTCATAAGTGATTTGTTTATTCAACCATTTGTCCACTCATTCATTTAACATCTACTTTGGCATGTTCACTATGTGCCAGGTAGAATTGGAGCACAGACTTCAGAACAAGAAATGATGAAATCTTATCATTGAAAATGACCCTGGCCGCTTTGGGAACCTTAGAGCTAAAATAACTCTAGAACTCATTCAACCTCCTTGCTTGTATGATGGAAGACTGGACTAACTGCACATAGTGAGACCAGGACCAGAGTTTGTACCTTGAACTCACAGTCCAGGCATTGGATCACATGGTCCTCATTGGTTTTAGTTCTGCCATCTTAGAGTGCTGACCTTAAAAATATTGGAAGACAACCATTTTTCTTTTTATCCTCAGTCTTCTCTTTTGCTGAGGAGCTTTATTGGAAAAGATGGAGATGTCTTTTTTTCTTTGTAGGCTGAGGAGCTCTTCATGAAATTTGCACACAAGGCTTCAGCTTTCAACAACTGGTGTGAACATGCTGAGGAAAACCTGTCAGAGCCTGTGCACTGTGTCTCCCTGAATGAGATTCGGCAGCTGCAGAAGGACCATGAGACCTTCTTGGCCTCTTTGGAAAAGCACCAAACATATTTCAATGATTTACTGGAGCTAGACCAGCAGATTAAGGCCTTAAATGTGCCCTCCAGCCCTTATACCTGGTTAACAGTAGAAGTACTAGACAGGATCTGGAAGCACCTATCTGACGTCATCAAGGTAACTTGGGGCACAGCAGAGACTTTCTTTGGCTATAATGAGCATAACCATTTAATTTATTTTCCAAGTTGGGGGACTTTTGAGAAAGAAAGGAACATTATCAATAATTACACTGGTACAGCATTCAAGAGACAGGATTGTCTAAGAAAAATTTGGAAATATATTCACAATAGGTATAGCCCAATGCCCCATAGTTTAGACAGTCTCAAGCTTCTGGGTGTTGAAGAGTGATTCAAGGTAGCAAAAACAACCTCCAAGAGGTGGCTCTAAAAATGAATTATGAAAAGTTCATGAAGCTTTGTATATATGTTCAGAGTCTATATATTCCTCCCATCTAAGACATTCCTTATTTTATACACACCTCCAAAAGTGCCTTTTTAAGTGTTTGTATTTAATTTTTGTCTGTCTATAATGATGTTCATCATAGAAACTATGGAAAATATAAAAAAGTTTAACAAAGAAATATTACCCCATAATATCACCAGTTTTAGATGGCAACTCTTGTTACTACTACCTTCCCCTTTAAGGCTGTTTTGTTATTTCACCTGGAAAAAATTTGAGAAAAAAATTGAGAAGAGGAAAGGTTTGCCTTGATTACTAGCTTATTTGTTACTGGGCTTGGTCTTAGAGACACCTGCAAGTACTTATGGCAAGTGACATAAGCTTTCTTCACCTTTTGGAGATGAGAGGAGGTGGGCTGAAAGAAATATGAGCAACTCGGCAATGCCTCTGGAAAATAGGTTAGATTTGGGAGGGAGAAGATGTGCAGCTGAGCCTAGGAACCAGTTATCTTACTGCAAAGAAAGATCTTCAATGTGTATCCCACTATCTGTGATTTGGGGTTTTAGGAACGCGAGCAGGATCTGCAAAAAGAAGAGGCAAGACAGGTCAAGAACTTTGAGATGTGCCAGGAGTTTGAACAGAATGCCAGTGCCTTTCTTCAATGGATCTTGGAGACCAGGTGTGCTGTGCCACTTTGAAACTCATGATCCCTATGACACCTAGTCCACTCACCATAGGGATGAAAAACAAATCTGAGGGGAGGAGGAGGGACTTCTACAGCATTTATGCTGTCCTAAAATCACCATATCCTGCCTGTGCTTTATATTTGAAATTGACTGCTTTCTAAATCAATCCCTGCAAAATCAAGAAATGAGAATTGCATCCTACTGCCCATTGTGAATGCTTCTGTATTATCTCCTTGATACTTTCACTTTTTCTTCCGTTGCTTGTAATTGCAGTCCAAAAATAATTACAATCCTTTATGTTTGCATACCACTTTGTACTTTACAAAGTACTTCTGTATCTATTGCCTCACTTAACTTTCAGAGCAACCTTGAGAAGTGTACACAGCAGATTTTATTACCTTTGTTTCCAAGTATGAAAAGAAGTTCAGTAGATAAATTGACTTGCTCAAGGTCACCTATAGTGTATTTATTAGCACGACCAGAAGCAGAGCCTACTGTGAACGCCTAATATGAAGCTATTATGTTGGCTGCCTACTAAAGATGTGATGAGAATCAAATGAGATAATATATGCTAATTGCTTTTATTAAATGCAAAATGCTCTATATGTGAAAATAATGTTTGTCATATCTTCTGGGACAAATGGCCTGGTAAAGAGGAAACTTAAAATGTATAATATGTTAGCATAAATGGTCAAAGTTGGTAGACTGTGTCCAGTAGGTGGGTCAGAATTCTGGAATTTTGAGAGTTAAAGTGGTGGTTTAGACAATCTGTTATATATACTGTTCCTACAAACTCAGTGGTAAATCAGACAATGACTCAAAAGAAACTCTGTATCATGGCTAGAAAAAGTCTGACAGAAGGCAGAGGAAACACAGCTCAGCCTCCTCTGTCTCTGGTCTTGGTTCCTCATGACCTGGCAGCGTGTGCCCAACACTGATCATATCACCTGACACCTGAGCTCTTCATTCTAAAGCAAGGAGCCTCACAGAAGTTTCTGAGCTTCTCAGTGTGGGAGAGACTTTGGGAACAGTGGGTGGAACAGGTTCATATTTTCTGGCTATAAAAGATTTAGAATGTTTCATAAATTTGAGGAAAGAAGATTATTGAAGTAATCCATGTTAATATATGACTTCTCTTTTCTCTCTTCTGATTCCTGTTCCGGACCTCCATGTCCAGAGCTTATTTTTTGGATGGGTCAGTATTTTATATTATGGTGTTTGTTTTGTTATATTATTCTGAAAGTTAAGGAGACCTTAGCACTGAGGCATCTTCATCCCACCTCAGTCTGCTTGTGCCTAAATAAAAATGTGGGGTGAGAAGGAGAAGCAGAGTATATATCATTCTGGCCCTACACTCCACCAGGTACAGTCTTGCCTACATTAGGTTAAGGATATATTTGAAAATAAGAACTAGGAGGGAGGTCGGGAAGCCTTCTTGCAGGCAGAGAAGAACCAGGGCAGGCCTTGCTTCCCTTCTCATATGTCTGGCAGAGTTACCAGTAGACAAAAGGATTTGATTTTGTGAAAATTTAGTGCTGTGAAAATTCATTTCAGAGAGGCCATGTAACTTGGAAGTAGAGGTAGAGAAGTATAGGGGCTTTGAGTTAGTCTGTCTCTGTGAAATGTTGACTTCTGATATTACAAGTAATGTTTTCCTCTGGTTCTTAACTAGATCTTTGCTCGAAGAAACAGGAACTCTGGAATCCCAGTTGGAAGCAAATAAAGTAAGTAATGTGTGTTCATTAGCTGAGGATATTGGCAGAATTACAAGGAGTGCAAGAAAAACCACTTAAAGGCAACCCTAGTGATACTTTTTTGTAAACTCCCCGGCCTGAAAGTCAAGAGCTTAAGGCTCTGGTGCCAACCCTGCCACCAATTTGCTTTCTAACCACCGGCCACCACTTCATGGACGTGGACTTCAGTTTGTTTAAATCTCTCAACTTCGATTTCTGTATCTATACAGTGAAGTTAATAATATCTACATTATAGAGTTACTTTAATGATTAAGTAAGGGAATAAATGCAAAAGATCCTAGCCTACAACCTGGAACATCAGCAAACTTCTGTTATTTTTTGATGTGGCAAGGTGATACAATTGAATCTAGATGATCTCTTAACAATTGAGTGAGGCAGTGGACTAGAGCAGTGTTTCTTAACTTTATTTTCATTATCACCTTCAGCAAGGAAAAAAATTTTATTAATTTAATGGGAGAATTTACATACTATAGAGTAAGATGTTGTCAGGTAGGATTGATGTTTGGAGGGTTAAAAGCCGTTGTAATATCTAATATGTTTTCACACCCACGTCCATCATCAGAACCACTTCACTCCTTCCATCCTTGGAGAAAAATATTCCCCTGTTGAGAAATCAAGGCCTAGATGCAGAAATTTGGCATATAATGTGCCTGGATGACAGGAGCAGCCTGTGGAAGTCTGTCCAAGCAGATGAAAGAGGCCCAAGAGTGAACACTGGGGAGCTTAAGTGGGCTTGAAAGCTCAACCACAAACAATAGTGCAGATAATTCATTCTGCAGATCACTGGGAGCTGATGATGCATGGATCCTGGAAATTCTACTCTTTTCTATCTGCAGTATATAACTACTAATTCTTAGGTTTATATATTACATATTATCAGAATGACAGAGATCATATCACTTAATCTCCCTACCATTTTATAAATGAGGAATACAGAAGTGAAGTAGTTTTCCTGAGTAGTTTCTTTTTCACAGAGGACAGGAAGATTCCTGAAAATAATTAAAAAGGAGCAATTATGGGAAACCCAAACTCATTATCTTCTTATCTTCTCTATTATCCTTTGGTTTGGATCTGACACACTGGGTGACTGCCTCTTTTCTTCTCTGTCTTTTTCCAGAGGAAGCAGAAGGAGATCCAGGCAATGAAGCGCCAGTTGACCAAGATTGAGGACCTGGGGGACAGCTTAGAAGAGGCTCTGGTCCTGGACGTCAAATACAGCACCATTGGGCTGGCCCAGCAGTGGGAACAGCTCTACCAGCTTGGGATGCAAATGCAACACAACCTGGAACAACAGATCCAAGCCAAGTACTGAGAGCCTGTGGCCAGGGCTGGGGAAGGGTGTGGGTGGTATTAGGTGTTAGGAACTTAACTCCAAGGGCTAGAGTTTGGGGTACTGGATAAAAGAGCTGCTTCAGAGATAGTACACTCACCATCTCTAGAACAAATATTCTCTCTCTTTATTGACCCACAGAATGACTATTTCTCTTTATATGAGGGTCTATTATGAAATAGGAGACAGTGCTCCCATCCCCCTCAGTCTCCTCATCATCTAATTCTCAGAGTCTCTTCACTATCTTATGTGATCTCTTCATAAAGCATTCTCTTTTGTAAAATTCCCTCTAAAATATCTAATTGCAAGAAATATTCAAGGTATGGAACAGAAAAGCAGAGTTTGTTTTATTCTAAATAAATTAATTATATCAGAGCAGCTCTAGGTCTCCATAGCTTTTTGACAGCATTATTATGTAGATCAGAGATTGACAAACTTTTCCTGTAAAGAGCCTGATAATGAATAATTTAGACTTTTTGACCCATATAGTCTCTGTTGTAACAACTCAACTCTACTGTTGTGGAGAGAAAGCAGCTGTGATCATTTATAAATGAATGAGCATGGACGTGTTCCAACAAGATTTTATTTAAGGACACTGAAATTTGAATTTCATGTAATTTTTATGTTTAATGAAACATGCTTCTTCTTTTTATTATTTTCAACCATGTAAAAATGTAATAACCATTCTTAGCTCATTGACTATACAAAAGCAAGTCACAACTAGATTTGACCCATGGCCGATAGGTTGCCACCCCTGAACTAAATGACTCAAATAGCATAATACCCACTAAAATTCCTCTCTATTTCATATGGCATGTATTTTGCTATTTTCATGTTTTATTTCATGGGTTAATTCATGTTTTTCCTTTTAGAGACACCAGAGGTGTGAGTGAGGAGACACTAAAGGAGTTTAGCAAAACATTTAGGTGAGTATGCCTTCATAGTTGATTGGTTCTTTGTTTTCCAGACCATTCAGAGTGAATCTCCAAATGACATATTTTTCCTTCAGTGTGACTTGGTAGGATCTTAAATGAAGATCTAGATGTTATTTAGCTTCAAGTAACGGTTTTTAATATATCTATGAGATTCCTGGACTTTAGAAAATACATTTCTCCTATGTTCAGCATTTTATGCTTCTTCCTCTGTCCATTAAGTTAAAAAAAAGTTCAGAAACATAGGCAAGCTCTTCACTCAGTTCTCTGATAACCTTATGACATGTTAATAAAGTCCCAGCTGACTCAACAAGAACTGTTCTTTTCTGTTCTAATCTGGTTCTCTATTGAACTTGATAAAATGCTTTTATTCTTTAGACACTTTGATGAGAATTTGACAGGGCGCTTAAGTCACAAAGATTTCCGGTCCTGCCTGAGAGTGCTCAATTACAACTTGCCCATGGTGGAGGAGGATGAACCTGAGCCCAAGTTTGAGAAATTCCTAGATGCTGTCGATCCAGGAAGGTAGGAGGAAGACCAAGGGCCAGACCGTAGCAGGGAATGGGGTTTGGTGGGACAAGCACAGAGAGTAAAATGAGCCGTAAAATATAAAATTAACTCATCTTGAGACTAGGAAGATACAGATGACCATAAATGAATTGGGCAGCTTTTGCTGCCCTTTTAGGATTAGCTCAGAAGTTCATGGCACTAACTCCAACTGAGGTGCCAGATCTGTAATTTGCTTCTTTCCTGGTTTATGTTTGATCCATGAATTTCAGCTGGTTCTGAGAATGGACCTTGAGAGAAAAATCCCTTCATGTATGTAAAGTTCTAAGGAGACATGGATGATTCAGAGGCCAACTCCTGGGGGTGGGGTTGTTGTGTGCTTGTGAAGGTGGAGTAGAGTCATAGAGGGATCACATTACTGTTAGGGACTGATTCTTTCAAGGACCGAAGAAGACCAGAAATAGAGGTCTTCAACTCAACTTGAAGAGCTTGAGGTATCTAGAGGCTGGTGCTGATGGGAAATTCCCAAATTCTATGTAGAAAGGCAAGCTGAATGACCCCTGTGGAAACAGAGTCTGGAACTTAAGAAACTGTTTATTTGGCTGTAAAGATGTGAGGAGAGAGGTCAAATAGAGATCATAGCCCATGATCTCAGAAAACTGAATTGGAAGAGGCACATGGAGAATCTGGTTTCCCTCTGTCTCTGAGACACTGAGTAGGATGAGAAATGGGCCTGCCTTCCTCTCTGTCTTGAGAGGGCACAGTTCCTGATCCATTTCTCCCACAGGAAGGGCTACATCTCACGAGAAGACTATACCTCATTCCTGATTGACAAGGAATCAGAGAACATCAAGTCCAGCGATGAAATAGAGAATGCTTTCCAAGCCCTAGCAGAGGGCAAGGCCTATATTACCAAAGAGGACATGAAACAGGTCAGAGTCTAGTTGCATTCACTCTCATTATGCTTTCATCATATTCTAGATTTTGCTTATCTCAGACCTGGTTGCCTACTATAGACAACTACCCTCCCTGCCAAACCTTTTATGTTTTTTGTTTTTTTTTTGCACAGATATGGTCTTGCACTAGATATCATTTGCTTTGATCACCACTTCATGTTGTCTTGACCCAGCTCAAAAACCTACAGGCAATCTCTGATGACTATCAGGGTCAATCCCAAATTTACAACTCAGTTTTTAAGGCTATTTTTTATCCCATTTATTTAATAATCCAAATTTAGGGAATGGGATAGATAGTGTAGTCAAAGTGAGATGAGACTCTTCAGGTAAGAGCTGAGTTGAAGAGATGAGTTAATTTTATTTATTAGAAAATTTAGATTTATGAGAAAAGTATGTGATAAGAACAGGGCTGGCTTTTTCTTCTAAGGTTTCTCCACTTCCTGGGTTTAAGGCATAATGGAAGCCCCGATGAGCCAGGTATTTTAACTCCTTATAACTGTATCTCTTTCTTTTTATGTTTCAGGCCCTAACCCCGGAACAAGTATCATTCTGTGCCTCACATATGCAGCAATATGCGGACCCCCGGGGCCGAAGCCATGCTGCTGGCTATGACTATGTTGGCTTCACCAATTCCTACTTTGGCAACTGATAAGCAGCTTTTCCTGTATCATAGAAAATCTTGGTGTGGTGGGAAATATTGGGGAATGATGGAGACAGGAATGGAGAGTGGAAAGACAGTCCTGTGTGTGTGTGAGTGTGTATGTCTGTATTACAATTATTTCAGGACCAGAAAAAATTTCAAGCTTGGGAGCTATAAGGCATTAACAGAGTTGAGAAGAGAAGGCCGTGGGCTAATTTTGTATGCAACTGGTTACTACTGAGAGGTGCCAAAGTTTCTATTTTTTATTTTTTGAGTTTAGCATATCTTTATTATTTTTATTTTGTTCTGATTATAGAATAAAGTGTTTTCTTTTATAAAAAGGCATTAATTTTTTTAAAGTATTTCTTAAAAAAGTGAATAAAATAGTGAAATAAAATGTTGTTGACCCAATTGCACTTCTGCAATACTGAGAATTATAGTGTCATCTAAATATGGGCAGCTAATTACACTGTAAATAAGGGCCGTGGTAAAGTAGATAAAAAAGATCCAAGACTATTTACAAATAATTTCTCTTGAGCTTTGGAATATGCTTAAATCCTTACATTTGAAAATGAAAAGTTTTATGTTCTGGGGAACCCTAATATTTTGATCTGTAAAATGGAACCACACAGAGAAGACCAGCATAGCACTTATTTTCTTTGTAATCTGTCTTTTTTTCATACTTCCCTTTTAGAGTGAATGTTGTTACTCTCAGAATGGAAAATTCCAGCATAACAGGACTTGTTTTTATCCTCCATGTCCCTAAATTTCCCCTTAAATTTTAGTGTGATAAGAAGAACATTTGTTTTGATTTACTTCCATATCCTAGTAGTATAAAAGTAAGTAGAACTGTTTATAAAATTAAGAATTAAGAAAAAAACAAGAGGTGGTGGTATCTTCAAAGAATTTTCAGGTCAGGTTTGGTCTGAACAGGTTCAAATGCTGACATTTCTGTCCTGACTTGTGAAAGTTGATGGCATCATTTACTTATGAGAATTCTTATGTCGCTTCTTTGCCTTCTGTGAAACTGCTAGTATCCTGCACAAACAACCTCCATCTCTCAACCCGGGTATATTGCCGCTTGATTACCATCTTAAATCTGAATCCTATCCTTTGCATAGAAATTAGTCCTTCCTTAGTCAGAGACAAATCCTATCACAGAAGCCATATAAAGAATTTGGGTTAAAACTAAAAAGCTATTTTTGCTGCTAATAAGTATTTTTACTGATTTTTGCTTAAACAATTGGTTACTACGGAATATGACAGTCAAAAACTATTTGAAAAAATATTCATAAATGTCTAAATTGTCTGATTATAAGTTATCAAAAATGATTACAGTTGAAAAAAAGTGTAGCCCAATGGGTCAACGAAAATCAGGATCATTTAATATTACACTTACCAAGTGTGGAGAATCTAAAAAATGTGTGCTTTTAATAACCAAAGGCAAAGGTGAATAAGGCTCCATTTTCCACCTGACTCCTTCCCTGCTAGGCCTAAATCAGATTATTGGGCATGTGATAGTCAAGCAATGCTCTTTAAGGCAAAGGACTATTTGTACTATCTTATAAAAGAGAAGCTAAAGAAGACAATATTTATCTGAAGAATCAACAACAATGCCATAAGAACACGGAAATGTGAAAGTTATATATTGCTCCTCCTGAAATTAAATTCTGATCACCTATGCATGCAACTAAAAAGTGGTAATATGGGAATTATCATACATTATTTAGTTGGGAACTATATTCAATATATAATATGACAGTTAGAACTTGTATCAAATTCACTTCTTGATCTCAGGGTTAAGTTCCTCCTAATCGATACTTGTCTTTTCTTGACTTTCTGTTCACTTACTTAAACTGGAATCCCTGACTTCTTATTGCTAATTCTCTTCTTTACAACGTATAGCTTGGAACCTGCTCTGAGTCACAGCCCTATGGCTACATCCTGATTTTTCTTTCATGATTCCTACTGGTTGGTTGGGTGTCTAAAATTCTTCCACTCCTAACAGAACACTCCTTTTGACTTTTTATGGGCCTCTCTGATACCAAACATTGGCCTGGAAGGCATCTGAATCTTGTTTCCTATAGCTTGACCCATTTCCCAGTACTTAATACTCCCAAGTCTCTGGATCTAGATCCATCTTCCTACCTTCTCCAGTCAGACACTGTGCCAGATATCAGCACTTTGCTCTTCTTTATCTGGTTATATCATGAAATATAAAATGGTAGATACTGCTGGCTCTGGCCTCTCCCAGCATCACTAGGCAACAAACAGGACAGCCTAAAGTAAAACTGTCTAGAAACTCCAAATAATGATAGATGATTATATCATGTGCTTCATGTATGGCAGGCTCTGTTGTAAAGACTCTGTATTAATCAGCACAAAAAAGTCATATAAAATAGATACTGTTATCACTCCATTTTGCAATTAAGAAAATGGAGGCACAGAAATGTTAAAAAGCTTACCCTGGGCAACACATCTAAAAAGTAGCAAGACTAAGCTTTAAACTCAGGAAGTCTGACTCCAAAGCCTCTGGCATTAATTGGCTCTTTACAAGACATGAGTTGGGCATATGTGGTCATGTTCACATCAGAGGGACCTCTGCTTTGCTGTGTGTGTATGTGTGTATATGTATCTGAAAGGAGGATTCTTTTTTAAGCATATAGTCACTTTCTTAATCAAGGGAAGGAATTTGAATCATCTAGGGAGATTTTGTAAACTATTTCTGCCTGCCCCCACCCTAGATCAATTGTGTCAAAGTCTATAGAGATGGCTCCCAAGAACACACATTCTGAAAAATCCCCCAAAGTGATTTTTATACCCTTCCATACTTAAGGCTACTACATTTAGAAGTTAGATGGACTTTTGAGTATTACTTAGCAATTCTTAGAACATCTTTACCCAACATTGCTCAGTGTGCATTTGGGGAATGTTATGCTAGATGGTCTGAATAGATTTTGGAATTTATTTTGTTCAAGCTGGCTCAGTGCAATGGGGGGATTACTTCCAGCTGGTAATGAAAAGGCCCCTAGAGTCCACGACCTTTCTCTCCTCGCCCAGGCCCTTTCTGCCATATGGACTAATTCTCCTACTTCTCTACAACCTGTTTTTTTCTGTGGGATCTAGCTTTCTTCCTCCCAAATTTTATTTCTGCCAAATTCTAACTAGAGGATGTATTTCTTCCCTGAGAGCGTGGAAAAATATAAATTCCTATCTGAATAAATATCACCTCAATGTAAATTCTTTCCTCTCTCTCAAGTCTTGCCCCACTTCTAACTCATCCCTGAATCATGCGAATCCTACATTTTCAAAATGTCTGAGGTTTGTGATTTCCGTCAGTTTCCAACAGCACTATCCATCTTCGGATCTCTTTGCCTTTCTTTAGGATGATGGCAATGGATTTCTTACTGATCTCTTTGTCTCTGTTTTCTCCCTGTTGAGATCTACCATCCTCTCTGCTGCTGGATTAATCTTCCTAAATCACTTTCTGATGCCACTTTACTCTCTGCTGAAAGGTTTACTGTGTCCTATCTCTCATTGCCAAAAGGATCAGGTCTGAAGCAAAGTATTCAAACTACTGTCTACAAAGAAGTCTTAATCCAAGCTAACTTCTCAGTATATGAGCATTTGTGAGACATTTTCAGACATTTCCAAATGCTTCATTGTCCCTCTCGACAACTCCCCACCCTCCGAAACAGGCCTATATTGTCTTGCTATGGAGACTTCAGTTATTCTGCCCTTTCTTCTTACAGTATCTTTTCTTCCCACTTACTGCATTCAAAACTTACCCGTCCTTTAGGAGTAAGTTCAAGTACTACCTCAGATATGAAGACTTCTCTGATCCTCCACTGAGAATAACCTCCTCCTAAACAAAAAGCCAATATCACTTTGCTTAGCGTATTACCAATAGTAGCAGCCAACATTTATTGGAAGATCATTATGATCCAGGTATTGTGCTAAGTTCTTTACATGCATGATCCTGTTTAGCCATTAGTGCAAACTATGAAGTTACAACCATTTTATAGATGAAGACATTGAAGTTGAGAAAGATTAAGTAACTTACCCAGGGTCACAGAGTAAATTGCAGAGCCTATATTCAAATGCCTAGCTGACACCTGTGTGAATTCATTACACCTTTACTTATCCCTAAGATTGCCTGGCACTATGCATGACGTATTGTAGGTGGAAAGTGAACTAGGCAGGATAGAGAGTTCCACCACAAATTCTAAAGGACAGGATCCATGCTGAGGGGTGACCCAAGTGAGGAAGGTATCTGATACCCAAGAACATGAGACCATCAGAAAGCAACGGCAATTATCAAAGAAAATAGGAAATAAATATATTTTCTAAAATAAAATCTACCCGACTAAAAAAGCCAATTAAAAGAAAGAGGGCAAAGCAATAATAAGCCAGAGATAAAGAGGACAACTGTGTAAAAAGATGAAAGACATCCAGTGAGAGAGAGAGACAATAACATACCTTTCGTTTAGTGAGGCATTCAAACTGATTTGTCAAACTGATATTCGCTGAGTTTCAGATCTTGAAAGAATATTATAGGTTGGGTAGTCTAATTATGTAATGATTTTAGAAGTCTCTACAGTATCCTTGATAGGTCCCCAGGCAGCCATGTTTTGAACTTGAACACTCCAAACTTCCCTCATCTTGTTCAACTCAGTTAGAAAATTCTTAATGAATTGGGTTTCAGTAACTAGGGGTAACATCTAAGGCTGAATATGAAAATTCAGATTCTGAGCTCAGTGTGAGTTAAGCACAGTGAACAGAGCAGGAAACCCTGCCTCTGCATTCCCCAGCAGCTGTAGAAGAAGTGCAGGTGGCAGGATGGGGCTCTCCCAGAGGTTGTGGGTGGAAAAGCTTTGACCTGAGGCCCTGAATATCTGGCCCACTGGCCAGAGTTCCTGGTCTATGTCCAGCCTGCACAGAGAAGACTATCCTATTAGGGTAATTTTCATTCTTTACCCAGCAATCTCCCTCGGAAAGCATTTCTCAGGGCTCTCTGCACAGCTTGATTCCTCAGACTATAAACAACAGGGTTGAGGAGAGGGGTCACTACAGTATAAGTGACAGCAATAAGTTGATCCCGCTCAAGAGAGTAGGTGGCTTTTGGCCTCAAATACATGAAGGAGGCACAGCCATAGTGAACAATGACCACTGTGAGGTGCGAGGCACAGGTGGAGAAAACCTTCTTCTGCCCCTCAGCAGAAGGGATCTTCAGGATTGTTGCCAGGACGTAGGTATAAGAGATGGTGATAAACGAGAAGGAGATAAGGAGGACCAGCAGGCTGAGGATGAGGATCCCCAGCTCACTGAGACCTGTATCCCCACAGGCTAGGCTTAGCACTGGCGGTGTGTCACAAAAAAAGTGCTGGATCTCATGGGAGCTGCAGAAGGGGAGGTGGAAAATGACCAGTGTCATTCCCAGCCCAAAGAGATATCCACTCAGGAAAGAGGTGCCAACCAATTGTGCACCGAGGGTAGGATTCATGTGGCTAGCATAGTGCAGTGGGGCACAGATAGCCATATATCGGTCAAAGCCCATGACAGCCAGAAGGAAGCAATTGGTACAAGCCCATGAGGCAGAGAAGAACATCTGGGCGGCACAGCCCACATAAGAGATGGTCTGAACCCCCATGACTAGGCTGGAGAGCATCCTAGGGATGATGCCCAAAGTGTAGCAGGTCTCAGAGAAAGATAGGAAGGAAAGGAAGAGGTACATGGGGGTGTGCAGATGGCTGTCCATCCTGGTAACTGCAATAATGAAGATATTGCTGGTCAGGGTGATAAGATATAGGGAGAGGAACAACGCGAAAAGCAGGAGTTGTAGCTCCCCAACTGGAGAAGCCTAGGAAGACAAAGCCCCTCCAGGAGGTTGCATTGGTGTGCCCCATTCTGAGCGACATCCCTGATAGATCGGTTGATTCCTTCCACTTTGTCAGTAGCTGCCTAGCTTCTTTAGAAGGCAGGATGAGGTGGATTCTCATTTCTCTGTGCCTGTTGTAACTCGAAAATGAAGCTCTGATTTAGACAGCAAACAAACTTCATAAAGGTATTTGTTACATTAGCTACACAGATGTATGGATCCATTCTCACATGCCCTTATGCCTGGGCACATGTACAAAAATACACAATGTGCACACACATATGCATACAAACCCATGCATGACTACACATATGCAGACACACATATACATGCATATCACATACAAAGTACTCACACACAATTATGCACATTTCACACATTCAAAACTATGAATTGCACATTTACCGTTAATAATGACATCCAGAAATATGTCAGGCATTCACATACATTATAAATGGATTTATATTTAGATGGCACATAAATATGTTGATATTTCTACCACACATATATTCATACCAACTTCATACATACATTGCCACATAAGAATACACATGTGAATCCATATATACTGCCACTTAGAA
This sequence comes from Ceratotherium simum simum, assembly GCF_057802395.1. Classification (NCBI taxonomy): domain Eukaryota; kingdom Metazoa; phylum Chordata; class Mammalia; order Perissodactyla; family Rhinocerotidae; genus Ceratotherium; species Ceratotherium simum. Next base: position 37,308,494 of record NC_141901.1, read on the forward strand.
CTTGAAGTAAGGTGGCTTGGACATTATTTTATATATCAAGCAACAGAGCCAAGAGGGTGAAGTGACTTGCTTGAAGTCACAGAGAGTCAAGACTAGAGAAAGTACCTCAAGTCCTAATCTAACATTATTTCCCCCAAACAAATCATTATGACTCTTCTCAGATGCTGTGGGAAAATCACTAACAGGAATACAGAATAAGAAACAGTTTGTTCAGCAATAATCCCTTGTGTCTATACCAGCCCTCCCCATGCCCTTTTACATGTGAGTCCCCACTGAGCACTAAAGGAAGAATCAGGGCTCAGGGCAAGTTGTGTATTTCTCAGCCAGAAGATCAGCCATCAGGCTCTACTGACTCTGAAAAATCTGCGGTGAACCAAGGCATGCGAGAGATTAGGCAAGGGAGGATTCTACACTCACCTGAAGAGGCTCACAGTGAAGACAAGTTCTGCTTTTCATCAGTCACGCACTAGACTGTCCCCCAGCAGGCCTGCCTGCAGGAGAAAGACCTGAGATCCATCTTTAAACTCTTATTCTGAGCAAAGAGTGATGTTCCCAAATGATACCAGGAAATCTCCTTCCACACCCCTATTCCCCAGGTGGTGAATCATATCTGCTTCCAACAAAACAGCCTTTCTCTCTAAGGGTTCTCCAGTCCCAATGGGTGCCGTTTCAGGAAGCACATGTAATTATGCTTTTTTTAGCTGGAAATATTCTTTTGGGGAAAGTAGAAAAAGGAAATGTGAACAAAGATATGCTAGGATTATAATTCAAAAATAATTTGTATACCTGGGGCTGACCCCTGGGCGTAGTGGTTAAGTGCACGGGCTCCGCTGCTGGCAGCCCCGGTTCTGATCCTGGGCGCACACCAATGCACCGCTTGTCAGGCCATGCTGTGGCGGCGTCCCACATAAAGTGGAGGAAGATCAGCACGGATGTTAGCTCAGGGCCAGCCTTCCTCAGCAAAAAGAGGAGGCTTGGCCTGGATGTTAGCTCAGGGCTGATCTTCCTGACACAAAAATAATAATAATAATAATAATAATTTGTATATCTATATGTGCTAAATATTATATTAATTATTTTCACATGTTAAATCTCTTTTAGAACAGAAGGATCTAGTGAGAAAGTATTAATAGTTGCATTTTATAGAAGGAGAAACTGAACCTGATAGAGTTAAGTGACTGGTTCAAGATCACAGAACTCAAGTTTTATGCTTTTAAATTCACGCTGTAAGATGTATAGTAAGAAAACGGAAATTCACCTCCCCCTACTATTGTCTCAAAAGCTTGAGATGACCATTTCTAATGTGTTTCCAGTTTCAAAGTCTCATACACATTTATATTTATATTTTGCAGAATACCCTGATTTCCCTTAGGTTCAATTCTTCCTGTGTCCTCATCCATCTACTCCACTTCTTTTAGACACATCTTTTTAAATGCAACTTTATCTTATTTTCATCCTCTTTTTTTTCTTTCCACAATACTACAATATCTGCATCTAGTTTTCCAATCTACTTTCCACCACTCAGATTGTCCTGAAACCTGATAATGTGCAGAAAGTCCACCTAGGTTAATCACTTTATCTAACTCTTTCCTCTCAATGTGCATTTTTCTCTAATATACTAATGGTGTAATTATTTGTACCTCCAATACACATTTTCACTCGCTCACTGATTCAATAGAAACAATAATGATAATTGTTAACATGTTTTCAATATCAGACATTTTGCTAATCTCATTATATGAATTTAACACTCACAATGTTTAAAGATTATCACTATCACCCTCATTTTTCAGATGAAAAAACTGAGGCATTGGAAAATTAAATAACTTACTCAAGATAACACAGCCAGTTGGTGACACAGTGGCAAGTAGACTCAAGAACTTTCTCTCTCTTTTTTCAATTGAGGTCACATTGGTTTATAACATTATATAAATTTCAGGTGTACATCATTACATTTCAACTTCTATATAGACTATATCATGTTAACCTCCAAAAGTCTAATTGCCATCCATCATGGTACATATGTGCCCCTTTATCCCTTTCGTCCTCCCCCTCCCATTTCCCCTCTGGTAACCACCAGTCTGTTCTCCACAGCTATGTGTTTGTTTGTTTGTTTATTTTCCACATGAGTGAAGTCATATGACAATTGTCTTTCTTCCTCTGACTTATTTCGCTTAGCATAATACCCTGAAGGTTCATCCATGTTGTGGCAAATGTCAAGATTTTGTCTTTTTCATGGCTAAGTAGTATTCCATTGTATATATACACCACATCTTCTTTATCCATTCATCCATTGCTGGGCACTTAGGTTGCTCCCAAATCTTGGATATTGTGAATAATGCTGCCATGAACATAGGGATGCACATATCTTTCTGAATTACTGTTTTTGTGTTCTTTGGATAAACACCCAGAAGGGGAATAGATGGATCATATAGCAAAATTAAATTAAATTAAGTAAATTAAATTAAATTTAAAAATTTAAAAAGTACATTTTAAGGGAAATGATAGAATTGTTTTGTATGTTTGTAGTGGTAGTTCCATGAAATGATGCATGTGTAAATCTCATAGAACTGTATACCACAACTCAATGAATTTTACTTTATGTAAAATTTGAAAAAATAGTAAAAACAACAGGAGAAAATTAAAAAAAAGAACCCATTCTCTTAAGTATCGTATCATTCCTCATACCCTGTTTTGGTTAGGAGATCAAAAACTGAGTAAGATATGAAAACTAGTATAAAATTAGTATAATTATTTGCTTTAGAGCTATTTTCCTTGCACTACTGTTTTATTTGTTGGTCTAGAGACTAATCACATATCTTTAACTTAACATAATATACTTAAACTTAATATTGAATTACTTCCAGTAAAGCACAGAAAAGTTGCGATGGCATAGTTCCATTTACATAAATCCATCAACACTTTGTTATAATTTTTAAACAGGCATATGCCTTTTTAAAGAAATTAAGAGAAAAGATCTATCGGTGTATATAATCTTTTACATTTGACCATACATTTACCATTTTGAGTGCTCTTCATTCGTTCCTACATATCCAAGTTACTGTGGGTTTTATTTTCCCTCAGCCTTAAGGACTTCTCTTATTATGTATTACCGTGTACATTTGCTAGCAACAAAATATCTCCATTTTTGTTTACCTGAAAATGTCTTCATTTGCAAAAATATAGTTTTTCTGGATATAAAACTCTTGGTCAACAGAATTTTTTTTTCATCCTTCAATGTACCATTTTCAATGTCTTTGTCCTCCATACATTTAGGTGAGAATGCTGCTATTAACTGCATCACCATTCTCAAATTTCTCTTGCTGTTTAAACATTTTCTCTTTTTCTTCAGCTATTAGCAATTTGACTGTGATGTGCTTAGGCATGATTTTTGTGTTTCTCTTACTTATGGTTTGTTGAACATCTTGAGTTTGTAAGTTATTATCTTCCACCAAGTTTGGGAAGTTTTCAGCTACTATTTCTTCAAATATTTTCTTCCTCTTTATCTTTTTGTTTCCTTCTGATATTCCAATTACACATATGTTAGACCACTTGATATTGTCTCAAAAATTTCAAAGAATTTGTTCATTTCATCTCTATTTTTTCATCTTCAGATCAAATAATTTCTATTGATTTGTCTTCAAATTCATGGATTCTTTCTTCTATCATCTCCAAAATGCTGCTGGGCCCATTTCATGAATTTTTCATTTCAGCTGTTATAACTTTAATCCCTAAATTTCCAACGGTTTTCTTTTTATAACTTCTATTTCTCTGCCAATATTTTTCATCTGTTCACTCTTTAATACTATATTTCTTTTTCATTCTTTGAATATATATATAATACTTGATATGAATACTGCAAAAGTGAAATTGTGGGTTCACTTTGAGTCAATTTCTATTCAGTGATTTTTTTTCTGTGTATGGATTACACTTTACTAATTTTTTGTATAAGTTAACATTATTGATTGAAAACTGAACATTTTAGATAACACATTGTAGGAACTCTGAAAATATATATATATTTTTTTCTGAGAGTTGTACTATTTTTTTTATCTAGTAGGCAGTTAACTTCCCTGAACTAAAAATGACCAACATTTCTCACCTATTATTTGTAGCAGTTGATTTCTCTGCTCAAATTGTGTTTGGCTTCCAGATGCTGCTTTATTCTCATTATTTTCTTTTTTATCTGGCTTCCTGGGTATCTCCACTGTGCATACGTATTTAGCTGTCAGCAAGTATTTGTGCAGACTATACTCTCAGATCTTGTGAGTCTTCCTCTCTGTCTCTAAATTTCTGGTTGCTATGCTACTCTTTTCTGCTGACAACTCAAGCCAATAAGAAGTTAACTTTCATATCTCAAATCTTTGTGGTAGTAAGAGAATATATTCATTTAAAGGCACAACAGACTCGCAAATCTTACCAGGATCCATTCAGTCTTTCAAGAGTATATTCCTCTTTCCTTTGTGTGGGTCTTTTCTCTTATGAGGCACCTTATGATCCGTCAGGATTCTGGCAGAGATAATACCCAGATTTGGTATTTCAGTTCTTCTGTAGCTCTCTCATTTACAAAATTCCCCTCTTATACTTTCAGCTTTTGTTCTGCTCTAAATTCTATTATCTGCCTCTTTGGGGGAATGGGAGGTGGGGTGTATTGGAAACTGCTCCTGGACCAAAAAGCTTAAAATTCACAGTTCTTACTAATGTGATAAAATTGCAATACTTATTTTAAGATTAAGTGTTTCTCAAATTTCTGATTGACTTTGGTCACTTTTCAGTGACTTCAAATAATTGTTTTTGTCGATGTTTAATAATTTTTATCTGTGAAAGGAATCACTGAATCTCTTCATACCACTATTAACTCCTTCTTTTCTATTTCATGTTCAAAATCCCCATTCACTCTATTTACGGTTAAATAGCCTACCCACTCAACCCATGCCTGAATCCAGTAGGGCCACCTGATATTAGCTAGACCAATCAAAGTATATTAATCTCTGGCTGCAGTAACTGATATAAGTGGTGGGCAGGTAAATAAAACCAGACTAACAGACGTTTATTTTTCTTTTACACAACGCATGGTCAAAAAAGAAAAGAAGTGCAATAAGAAAATATTTCTACCTTAATGATAATAAAAATGAAGCATGTTTACTTTTGTAAAATGCAGCTAAAAACTGCTTAAAGGCAAATTATAGATTTAAGTTCTTATGTTAAAAAAGAGGAAAGTATTAAGAGCACGGTCTATGCTTAACAATTAAGAATCTAATTTATTTTTGGAAAAAAATCAAAATAACCAAAAAGTAAGGAGAAGAAAGAATGTAATAAAGATATTAATAGTAAAAAATAGAAAAAGATAAAGTGAGCAATAGTAGAATTTGAGTCCTTTAAATTCTTAGTGAAATGGATAAATCCCTAAGAAATTGGTCAGGAATAAAAACAAAATAGGTAGAAAAAGCATAAATGAACAAGGGAGTATTAGTTCAGATCCTACAGACAACTAGAACATAAAGACATATGTGAAGAAGTTAATGCCAAACAAACTTAGATAAGAACAAACAGTTCCCTTAAAAACACAACCGATCAAAAGTGACAAAAATAAATAGAAAATCTGAATAGCCCAATATTTGTTAAAGATATTGATTTCTAACTATAAAACTTCCCCAAAAGAAAACTCCAGATTCAGATGGTTTCATTGGTTAATTCTACTAGTTAAGGAAAATAGAAAAACAAGATTACACAAATTCTTTCAGGAAACAAAATCTTGAGAACAATTCATATCTTATATTATGAGACCAGAATAACATTGAAACTGAAACCTGACAAGCATGGTATAAGAAAACAAAATTACAGACTACTATAACATATTAACATAGTTTCAAAAATATTCCTAACAAAATATTATAAAATATATTCCAGTAATATATAAAAAGAATAATATTTCTTGACAAAAGGAATTCATTCCAAGAATGAAAGACTGATTTATTATTTGAAAATCTGTTAACGTAATTCACTGAATTAGCAAAATAAAGGATAGAAAATAATCTACTCATCTCAACATTTATAGAAAAATTATTTGTAAAAATCAGTACTTTTGTTGATAAAAACTTTATGAAAAACTAAAGCGAACACCATACCGTATTGTGAAATATTGAACTCTTCTCCCTAAGATGACCACTCTTACCATCTCTATACAACACTATACTGGAGGTCTGAACCAGTGCAATAATGTAAAAAAAGAGTGTAAAAGATATAATGATTTCAAAAGATTAATAAAACTCTTCAGTTGCAAAGGGTATGACTGAATATCTAGAAAATCTTACTAAATCTATTAAAGGAGCTATAAAACAAGTATATTTAGCAAGGTCTCAAATCAATGGTTTTTCTTTATACTAGTTACAAAATATGATATACATGTATTTTTTGTGTGTGAGGAAGATCAGCCCTGAGCTAACATCTGATGCCAATCCTCCTCTTTTTTGCCGAGGAAGATTGGCCTTAAGCTAACATCTATGCCCATCTTCCTCTACTTTATATGGGATGCCACCACAGCATGGCTCGACAAGCAGTGCTTCGGTGTGCGCCCTGGATCCAAACCGGCAAACCCCAGGCCGCTGCAGTGAAGCGCGCGCACTTAACCACTTGCGCCACCGGGCCAGCCCCCAAAATATGATATTTTTAAATGTCAATATCAGTAGCATCAAAACATAAAACACTTAGAAGTGTACATACATTGTAACATTATTCACAATAACCAAGGCATGGAAATGACCTAAATGTCCACCAATGGAAGAATGGATAAAGAAAATGTGGTATATGCATACAATGGAAGATTTTTCATCCTTAGAAAAGAAGGAAATCTTGCTGCTTGTGACAACATGGATGGACTTAGAGGACACTAAGCTAAGTGAAATAAGCTGAAATAAACCAGACACAGAAAGACAAATAATCTTTTTGTGTCTGGTTTATTTGATCTCACTTATTTGTGGAATCAAAAATAGTCAAACTCATAGAAACAGAGAGTAGAATGGTGGTTACTAGAGGCTGTGGGAGGGGGATGTGGGGAGATGTTTGTCAAGGATACAACTTTCAGCTATCCAAGATGAAAAGATTCTGGAGATCAAATATATAGAATGGTGACTTCAGGTAACAATACTGAACTGCATACTTGAAATTTGCTCACAGGGCATATGTTAATTTTTCCATCACATACACAAAAAAATGGCAACTATGTGAGGTGATGGATATGTTAATTAGCTTGATTGTAGTGATTATTTCACAATGTATATGTGTATCAAATCGTCAGATGGTAAATCTTAAATACACACAATAAAATAGAAAAGAAAATCAACACCCAGTTTTTCTGCAACAAATAACCTTCAGACAAAGCAATATTATACCTTAAACACTAGAGTGTGTTTCAATATTTTAGTAATGACAAATAAAAATTTGCGTATGAAAAAACTTGAACTCTACTCTCATGATCTGTGCGTTCTGCTATATGTAAAGTATACTTCAATTTTAAAAATATATTGATTTCATAATAAAAATTGTAGATAATAAATCTTGATAAAGTCTTTTTGGATAATGGCTTTACATTGAAGAAAGAAAAGATATTTGGTACTTAGAGAAAATATACTTTGTAAAATCACCTTGGTTTATGATGCTTTTTAAAATGAAATATAATGTACAATGTTTTGGTGAGTCATGGTTCTCTGTTTTTGTTACCATCATAAACATAATTCTTATTTCCATTTTTTATGACAAATATGTGTTTAAATTAATAGGTTAGATATAGTAGTTCCTGAGATATTACATACATTCTTTGAGACAATTAAACCACATTATCATCAATTGTGTCTCAACTGTGAGTTGGTATTCTTTCTCATTTTATGAAATGAGATGCTTTCAAGGAGGGTTATATGTGCTCCTTGGACAATTAAATGAATTAAGTTGAAGATTGGTTACTCTGGGAAATTAGATTTTTCTCTTAAGTTCTCATGTTTAATGGAATCTCAAAAACACATATCATCCATCAACTGTCAAAGATGTTCATTTTTTCCAAAACACTTTCCTCTGGCCTCCACAGTTTGTGATGACAAATCTACTGTTGTTCAAATTGTTTATCCCTGTAGGTAAAATGTCAGTTTTTTCTTGCTGATTTCAAGATTTTTTCTTTGTGTTTAGTTTTCAGAAGTTAGGCTATGATGTATCTCGCTGTGGATTCCTTTTGGTTTATCCTGTTTGGTGTTCACTCAGCAAAGAAATACGAAGTCTCAACAAAGAGGGAAGCTCATTGTCAGCCTGTGAAGATCCTAGCTCCCTATTTGTCCTTCTCTGACATTCTTCCAGCAAAGATGTTGAGGTACCCTGTCACAGCTTCATAAAGGTGAAAATCCAGGATCCCCACCTGGACTTTTTTGGCATAGGTGCAGGCAGGGTCAGAGTATTGTCTGTGGTGTTGGGTTGTAACAAAGTGGTTATTCTCTAAAAGTGTTTTTTCTTCTCTCTTGAAAGGCTGCCCCCTTCCTGGTCCTTTGACTAGAGGAAGCAGGGTTTTTGTTTGTTTGTTTGTTTGGGAAGGGGTACTGTGCTAATTGGTGTTTTCAGGTTGTTGACATCATTAGCTCCAAGACTGGGAAATATTAGGCAACAAAAATACCCAGGGAGCTCACGACTATAGTCATACACTGTACAATGATGTTTTGGGTCAATGATGGACCGCATATACAACAGTGGTCCTGCAAGACTAGTACTGAACAGCTTAGGTGTATAGTAGGATACCATCTCGGTTTGTGTAAGTACACTTTATGTTGTTCCCACAATGACAAAATTGCCTAATGACACATTTCTCAGAACGTATCCTCATCATAAAGTGATGCATGACTGTATGTTGTTGTTTGGGGTCCAAAGTCCGTACCTGTGCTGTGTTACCCTTTCCAGTGTTCAGAGACTTCTTTTGCGTGTTTTATATATAATGCTCAGAGTTTTTAGTTGTACTAGTGAGAGGAACAGAGAAAAGTATTTCTGCTCTATCTTCTGAAAGCAGAAGTCCTATTGTTGTCAGCTAGATTTTATCACAGAGAATTTCCTAAACCAAATGAACGAAATCTGTAATTCCAGCCTTTTCAAAGTTAGGTAAATAAGGGGGTAGATATATGGATAGCTAAAGCATGTGTAGGACCTGAGCTTTGCTTGCTCAGCAAGAACCCACATGCTCCATTGCAATCACATGTCCTCCTGGCCTGCCTCTGTGCAGGATACCACTCGTCTGGGCAGGATGCCCAGCTACTGGGATTTGTAACAATCTAGGGCCTGGCCAGCTTGGATCTTACTTTATCTCACTCAAAGAACATCACAAATGGACACAGAGCCGCTCCATGTGAGCTACTGTTCCTGGGAATGCTGGCCACACCAGGGACAGCCTCTCTCGGCGAGCACACAGCCTTTGTGCCCCCTCTGCCTATATAAGTAGCCACCTCCCTGCCCGCGGTAACAGTGCGCACTTCCGTCCAGCAGGCTGCCACTGGACACTCCCCATAAGTAAATCCCAATAAACCTATATGTCTCGTACTGTGTCTCCAGGTCTCTTCTTTAGTCTCTTCGCTACCTATCCTGCACTGTTTGCACAATTGGGCGTGCGGCCAGACAGCAAGTTATAGGCTAAGAGGATTTTAATAAAAAAATCTACTGAACAAGGTGATTGAAATCAATAGTATTCTTATTTTTCCCAAACTTCTCAATATAGAAAGTTAGGAAAAGTGTTTAGAAGTAATAGTTGAACAATCATAATTGACAGTCATTTGATAATAACTGGAAAATGTATTATGAGAAACTTTCCAGAAACTGAAAAAACTGAATGTTACTGATAGGTGATGAATATTTTTTTGCAGGTCAACTAGATTCCATAACATTGTTTTTGAGAAAGTAGAAAAAGGCACTGATAAAATTATCCTCCAATAAATTGTTAAAAATAACTTTTGATGATAGACCATTAGTGTATTAGTGAAATATGACTTGGAAGGAATTCAAAGAATTGAGTGGCATTGCTTTTTTAAGAATAATAATAAGATATTTTGGAATAAAATTGATTCTGAACAGTCTTGTTTTAGCAAAAAGAAATATTATTAATGGACATATGAAGTAACTTTTTAAAGCACCATTTTCATTCAGAGGCAATTTCATATTAAAATTTTAATTTTTGGGTCCGGCCCCATGGCTTAGTGGTTAAGTGTGCACGCTCTACTACTGGCGGCCTGGGTTCGGATCCGTGTGAGTACAGACGCACCACTTGTCCAGCCATGCTGAGGCGGCATACCACGTACAGCAACTAGAAGGATGTGCAACTGTGACATACAGCTGCCTCCTGGGGTTTTGAGGAGAAAAAGGGCAAAAAAAAAAAAGAGAAGGATTGGCATGGATGTGAGCTCTGGGCTGATCTTTCTCACACACACACACAAAAATTTAATTTTCACATTTAATCAAATTTTCTTTTTTACATAAAATATAGTAAAAATATTTAAAAAAATCAACCTATAAACATTTTGTTGCAGAGAAGTATGATAAGGTGATCTATCAAAAATTATAAGCATATGTATATATATATATATATCTCAGAGAAGTTCAGAAAAAAATAAAAGATATATTTAAAAGTGGAAGATGTGATAGAAAATTACTGCTGCATATAATTTCCATTGAATACATTTTTAAACAATGAGCTAACTTGCAATATGTTAAAATATCAATATATGCAGTATATGGAAATATTATATATGGGAGAATTTTAAATATGAATATTGCATACATACATATATTTATTTGTTCATTTATTTATATCTCTATTATATATCCTCTTCCTTCCTTCCTTCCTTCCTTCTTTCTCTTTCTTTCTCTCTTTTTCTCTTTCTCTCTTTCTTTCTTTCTTCATCTTTCCTTCCTTCCTTCCTTCGTTCCTTCCTTCCTTCCTCCTTCCTTACTTTTTCTTTCTTTCTTTCTTTCTTTTTCTCTTTCTTTCTTTCTTCCTTCCATCCTTCCTTCCTTCTTTCCTTTCTTTCTTCCTTTCTTTCTTCCTTCCTTCCTTTCTTCTTTTCTTCCTTTCTTTTCTTTCTTCCTTCCTTCCTTCCTTTCTTCCTTCCTTCCTCCCTTCTTTCTCTCTTTCTCTCTTTCTCATTTCTTTCTTTCTTTCTTTCCTCTCTCTCTCTCTCTCTTTCTTTTCTTTTCTTTTCTTTTCACCATATAAAGAAAAATATAGGCATCTCCCAATTTATAGGGTGTTGCTCAAGCAGATCTGAAATGACTTGAGATGGCAGGAAAAGGAGACTGGCTTGGGAGTTTTGTGGTGACTAGGAAGTGGAGGCAGGGTGAGATTTCCTGGGCAGAGGCTTTCATGGTTTGAACCCCCACAAGTGACAAAGGAAGGGACACCAGACTTTCTTATCAGCTTGCCCAAATGTGTGGCAGAAGGAGAAGAGGAATGAGTTTAAAGGTTTAACAGATGTCAGAAAAAAAAAATGGAGTCAGACTCTTTGTTAAATTCTGCCAGTATCACGCTGTGTTAATTAATGCAGCTATAAAGTATGTCTTAATATTGGAAGGAGTAATTATTTCCATTTTATGCTTCTTTTTCAGATTGTTGTAATTACTTAAAGGCTTGTGGCTTTCCATGTAAATTATAGAATAAGTTTGTCTTTTCTACAAAAATCCTTGCTGGGATTTTGAGAGGAATTGCATTAAAGTATAGATCAAATTGGGGACTAATTTTGTTCTTTTTCTAGTTTCTTGAGATAAGACTTAGATTATTTATTAGAGACTTTTTCTCTTCTCTAATGTAAACATTTAGTGCTATGAATTTACCTTTTAGTACTGCTTTAGCTTCATCCCACAATTTAGATACTTTGTAACTTCATTTTGATTCACTTGTATTATTTTTGTTTCCATTGTGACCTCCTCTATGACCCATGGATCATTTAAATTCCACGTGTTTGTAGATTTTCCTACTGTCTTTCTGTTATTTCTAACTTGATTCCATTATGTTTGGAAAACCATGATATCCTCTGTATGATTTCCATCCTTTTAAATTCTTTAAAGTTTTTCTTGTGGCCTAGGATATGGTTTATCTTGGAGTGAGGTGGAGGGTAGATTACCCCCTTGGCTCTGCTAGCAATGCTACTATGGGCAGACAAGGCTTGGTTGGCTTTTGTGAGGTGGAGACTGAGTTAGGATATCAGCTCTGCTGACACTTCAGGTGCAAGAATATTAGGCTTCCCACTGCCAGTGGCTATGGGTCTCCCTATTAAGTCTCTGTTGGGCTTCTCCTTTCTTGATCCTTTACCAGAGAGAATGAACTTTACTTTTACTTTTTACTTTACTTTTATTTTACTTTTTTTTGGTTTTACCTAGGCCTGTTTATAGTTTCAGGTTGCAAGTCACAGGGTTCTCTACATCTCAGTCTGGGTTATATGGGGGATAAGAAAATATCTTTGAGAATTCATTGTTGTATCATTCTTCAAGTCCTGATGTCCCTAGCCAACCCATACTCTCCTTCTAAAAAAAACTACTTATTTATTTTTTTAATTGAAATATAATTCACATATAACATTATATTACTTTCAGGTGAACAATGTAATGATTCAATATTTGTATATATTGTACAATTATCATCATAATAAGTCTAGTTAACGAAAGTCACCGTACATAGTTACATAGTTTTTTTATTCTTGTGATGAGAACTTTTAAGATCTACTCTCTTAGCAAATTTCAAATATGCAATACAGTATTATTAATTACAGTCAATAATGTTCTGCTATTCACCTTGCAGAGTCATTTTATTATTGTCTGTTGAATTATTTCCAAGTGATTTAGCTGTATTTAGAGAGGTGAGCAGAGCAAAGTGAATATATACCATGTTTTTCTGGAATCTGAACAAATTAATCTTTTCAAGAAATTGGCAAAGTATTTTCCCAAATTCCTAGCTATTTTATGCTTTTTACATCCCTACTCAGCAGTATATGAGTTACAGTTCTTCCAAATCCTAACCAACACTAGTATAGTCAATCTTTTTTTCTTTGTGAGGAAGATCAGCCCTGTGCTAACATCTGCCAATCCTCCTCTTTTTTGGCTGAGGAAGACCGGCCCTGGGCTAACATCCATGCCTCATCTTCCTCCACTTTATATGGGATGCCGCTACAGCATGGCTTGCCAAGTGGTGCATCGGTGCGCGCTGGGATCCGAACAGGCGAACCCGGGGCTGCAGCAGCAGAACGTGCGCACTTAACCGCTTGCGCCACCGGGTCTGACCCAGTCAATCTTTTTTTATTTTTAGACATTACAATAGTTGTGTAATAGAATCACATTGGGTTTTTAATTTGTATTGCCTAATGACTGATAATGTGGAATATCTCTTCAAGTGCTTACATCTCATCCATATATATTCTTGAAGTGTTCTTAAAATCTCATTGTGAATATATTATATACTTTTGAAATACCTTTATTTAACCAATTCTATGTAGTCATTACATAATTGGAAGTGCTGGACTACAATGAGATCTTATATCCTACCAGGAACTTTTTTTTTTTTTTTTTTTTTTTAAAGATTTTATTTATTCAGTTTTTTCCCCCCAAAGCCCCAGTAGATAGCTGCATGTCATAGGTTCGCATCCTTCCAGTTGCTGTACGTGGGACTCGGCCTCGGGCTGGACGGAGAAGTGGTGCCTTGGGGCGCGCCCGGGATCCGAACCCGGGCCGCCAGCATCAGAGCGCGCGCACTTAACCGCCAAGCCACGGAGCCGGCCCTCCTACCAGGAACTTGAATAATTTTTGACATCTTTCCTGATACTCCTCCTCCATGGCACCTTCTCTGACTACCCTGGTCCACTTTGTCTTATCTTGTCTGTTCACTGTTATAGTCTTCAACACACTACAGCACACAGTAGTCCACTCTCTCTGTGGTTTCACTTCCATGATTTTAGTCACCCTCTGTCAACCATGGTCCAAAAACATTAAATGAAAAATTCCAGAAATAAACTATTCATAAATTTTAAGTTGCACTCATTTTGAGTAGCCTGATGAATCTCATGCCATCCTGCTCCATCCTGCCTGAGACATGAATCATCCCTTTGCTCAGTGTACCTACGGATATACACTACCCATACTACCTACCCACTAGTCACTTAGTAGCCCTCTCAGTTATGAGATCAACTGTTGAGGTATCCCAATGCTTGTGTTCAAGTAACCATTGACATCATCTGCTCCTGACATCCAACCATCAACATCATCATGGCTCCATGATCTTCCTTCTGACATATCGTCAGAAGGCCCATAGTAATCTAACACTACATCACAATACCTATGGCATTCACCTCACTTCAGCTTATCGTGTAGGCATTGTATCATCTCACAGAATCACAAAAAGTAGCATGAGTACAGTACAGAATATTTTGAGAGAAAAAGATCACAATCACATAACTTTTATTACAGTATATTGTTATAATTCTTTTATTTTATTATTAGTTACTGTTGTTAATATCTTACTGTGCCTAATTTATAGGTTAAGCTTTATCATAGTCATGTATATACAGAAAAAACATAGTATATATAGGGTTTGGTCCTGGCTGTGGTTTCAGGCATCCCCTGGGGATCTTGGAACGTATCCCACATGGATAAAGGTGGACTACTGTAATTCAATTTTCATGGGCACTATCTTCTTTCCACTGCTGTAGTATAAATCCCTGTAAGAAGATACTATTCCTTACACTTTTATGACTTCTCCCATAGTACAATCTTTAAACACTGTAAGCCCTTCTTAATACCCAGGAAGGGATTCTGAGAGGGAAAGAATGTGTTTGTGGTAAGGGGGGAGAGCAAATTGAATGACCATTAGAGATGCAAATTCTCACGCACTCTCTTCCCTGCCAAAACAAAATTTATGAAACAGCAGCAAGCCCTGTTTATGGGCAGAATATGAACTTTGCAAATTTTAAATCCCCAGAGATTCCCAGAGAATTTTACAAGTCACAAGCTACACAAAGCCCTGTAACTAAGGGGAACAAATTACTAAATTGAGTGGAAAAATTCTCTTGCTCCCTCTGAAGAAAGACGCAAGGAATTCCCTCTGGTATCCTAACCAGAACCAAAACTCTAGAGCTGAGGAACCTCAGGAGCTGATGATAATTAGACAATATCTCTAAACTGGTAGAAGGAACGACTCTAAACCATCGTGGTTTAGTGAGTGGTGAGAACTGATCACAGCACATATTGCTTAGCCTCACAACTCATGACAAAAGACTCTAGAGTCATAGAAAGCTGAAGCTTGTACCAAATCAGGACCTTTTTCTCCCTTCCCAGCTGGGGAAACTTAGACCCAGAAGGTGCAGCATCTTTCCCAACGTCACTGAACTAGCAGTGGTAAAGTTAAGAATTGAGACTCTTAGACCAGTGATTTTCATAGTAAGTCAAACTCTGTCTCTTTTGAGTGGAGAACAAAGCATCCCTCCAACAATGTGAAGACTGTCCTGGAAGAAAATGACTGCAACACTGAACTGGCTTTGGAGCCCTGACAAAATACACAAGGTAGGAAACTGTTCTAAATGGTTTGACTCTCTATTCAAGATAATTTATTGTCACTACATGTTCTCCAAATTACCATTTCTCTTTGACTTTGGAAAGGGTGTGCCTGTCTTCCTTAGGCAAGAAGACAGAAAAATACTTGTCTTTTTTGGGGGAGATAATTATTCACAGATAAGAAGGTGTGGATACAGTGGGAGAAAGACGGAAATAGGAAAAGAGGAAGAGGAATCAGGAAAAGAGCAAGATACGAGATAAGAAAAGATTGTCATGTGATTCATGCATGACTATGAAAGAATAAGGCTCTTGTCAGCTCTAACAGGATGAGAGAATCAAAGGGATCTAAAAGGCAGAGTGCATAGGGCTGTGGATTATTTTTGGAAACATTTATAATTTAGACCATTTTCCTACTGCCTCTTCTGACTCTCAGTGATCAGTCACATTCTGCCATGAGAGTGCTTATTCTTAGCCTGAACTAAATTTAATTAGGATTGGAAAGTCTGTTCATCTCCATGCTCAAAATCACATTCTGAGCAGTGCTAAACAGCTAAGGGAAACAGAAATTGTTGATAGCTTCAACACTTCTTTGCTGATTAACCTATCTATCCAACATTTACTGGGAATTATTGCCTTCTTAAAATGCTCTATATTATCACCCTGAGAAACACAGAAATATATGACAGAGAAAAAAAGCATTCATAAATGAAAAGAATATACAATTAAAGTCAAGACAGGATTTATTCTAGTTACAAATATGCCATTTCATACACACAATTATCTTATTTCTAAAAGAAGTAAAATAATCACAGTTCTCCTACACATTTCACAGCTGTCCTGCACACCTGCACACCTCAATAAAACATTTGAAAGAATATGGCAAAATGCAGACTCTATAAATGCTAGTTATTAAATATGTTGGCAGCTGGGACAGGACAACAATAGCATGATATAATACAAAGCTGAAGGAGTTTGTTAAATATAAGGAAAAATAACATGATGTAGAAGTCAGAGGAAGATGAGATTAAATCGGGTGTAGAATTAGCAAAGATTTCATAGAATGACTAGCATTTATCATTTTCAGATGCCAAGCTTGGCATTGAAGAAATGGGCAAAATCTCAATTGCAGTCTGCACTATGCTTGCATAAAGGGTCTGTTTATCAATACTAACAACATAATCTAATTAATCACTGTTAATCCTAAGGGTCCTGGGATATCCTATCTTCCTCCCCTCTCCTCACAGTGGAGGAAAGGGAGCATGTTCTTTACTTTTCTTTAATATTTCTCTTCTCCAAGAAGAAACAATGACTTTAGGCTTCTCTAAAAATTACAAGCCATTGTCTAAGTTTGGTCCCCTTATTACTATAAATCAATGATCAACATTCACTCAGTAGATTTTACAGACCATATAATATGTGGAAGGTATTGTGTTGGACCTTGACTCTGTTTGTCTGTTAGCTACTAGGTAGCTTTTCCAGTATTCAGAATCTGATTCATTTCGGGCTCTCCTGATGCACCTGCATCTCCTTCATCTGGCCATCAATTAGAATATTTTTGCCCTATTGTATTACCAGTCAAATAAAAGTCTTAAAAGAAAAAAGGCCGGGAAAAGTCCTCTTGTCATGTAATTAATCAATAATTCATTGCTGAATAAATAAGATATGAATGAAAGAACAATTAGGAGAACACATCATCTATGCATATATGGTGTTTTGGTAAAATAAATGAAAAATCAGTTGGTAATTGTAACTCTGATCATTTGTCTCACTCACATCGCAGTTTTCAAAGAATAATGGAGAGTTAAATGTTTATTTCTTGTTTCTTTCAGATATCAGACATTAAATAATGAAGATCAACCAGACAATCCTACAGGAATTCATTCTTGTTGGCTTTTCTGTTTACCCACATGTACAGACACTCCTCTTTGTGGTCTTCTTTTGCCTCTACCTTCTCACCCTCACAGGTAACCTGGCCATCATGGGTCTTACTTGGGTGGACAGAGCTCTCCACACCCCTATGTACCTCTTCCTCAGTGCACTCTCCTTCTCTGAGACCTGCTACACCACGGCCATCATCCCCAAGACACTGGCAGATCTACTGGCCAAAAGTAGAAGTATTTCAGTCACGGGTTGTGGCTTGCAGTTGTATTTCCTCCTGGGATTTGGTGGCAGTAATTGTATCATCCTTACATTGATGGGCTATGATCGCTTCCTGGCCATCTGCAACCCTCTCAGATATCCCCTGCTTATGACCAACATGGTATGTGGACAACTTGTGGCCTATGCTTGGGCTGGAGGCTTCTTTGTCTCTCTGATAGAGACTGCACTCATATTCAGGGGCTCTTTCTGCAGCCCCAACCTTGTCAAACACTTCTTCTGCCATATGAGGGAAGTTGTGAGGCTGAACTGTATAGACAGTGACCTCACAGAATTTATTATAATCCTTATCCCAGCGTCAGGCTTGCTGGGCACCTTCCTGCTCATCCTCCTCACTTACGTTTTCATTCTGTCCACTGTCCTCAGGATCCCTTCAGCTGAGGGCAAGCAGAAGGCATTTTCTACCTGTGCCTCCCACATCACAGTGGTCGCCATCCACTTTGGTTTTGCGTCTATTGCTTATCTGAAGGCTGAAGCCTCAGGGGGAGATGACACACTGATAGCAGTCACTTACACTATCATTACCCCGTTCCTCAACCCCCTCATTTTCAGCCTCAGGAATAAGGACATGAAGAATGCTTTTAGAAAGGTGCTTGGAATGACAAGGTCTTTGAATGAATACTTTTGGATTATTTCTGCATGGTTGACTGTCCCCAGAATTCAGTGACACATCTACCCTTTGTCATCTGGAGGAGCCTGTACCATTTGTCTTGTCCCAGAGGCTGGCATATGGAAATCAAGTGACTGAGCCTGAGACTTAACCCATCACGACAATTTACTCAGCTTGTAAAGGAAGTTGTCCAATTCTTCTACTTCTACTTCTTCTACTGTCCCACTGTATCTAGTTTTACTACTACTATTAGTTGTCCAACCACGTCTATTTCTATTATCTTCCTCTGCAGATACTAGGCTTCTGTCAGTCAGTTTCTGGGTGTCCTTCACCGTTGATGGGATGGGAAAAGAAAGATTGTGGAAGGAAAAAACAACGCCTGTGACCACTACACTAAGAAATATTTTCAAATCTCTAAAGATGTAAAGATTTAGGAATTTTGCTAGGCAGCAGTGGGAAGCATCAGGTTGCACCTCTCAGGAAATAAACTGTTTGTAATAGGAGATACATTATGTAGAAATCATCAACTGTCTACTTGTGTATAACTGGACTGATACATCTGTTTATTAAGTGCCCATGCCATATTGATTACTAAATATTTTTTATAATATTGTTCATGACTATGTCCTTCCAATATCAGATGATAACCTCCTTATATACAGGATATCTCGGAACATTGATTCAAACAAATAAACAGGATAGTAGAGCTTTCATGTTCTATGAATGCAGGAATACATGGGTGAGGGCTGGAAATAAACCCCATTTTCTTTAAGATGAAGATATTCCAAAACAAATGTTTTAAAAAAATTAGTGATGTCATGAAATTGAGGGTTTGACAAAGAAAGGTATTTTGAAATAATTTTGGCAGACATAAAATGTGTAATAAAGGAAATCAGATCAATATAGCAGTAATCTTTATATCACCAGGAACAAAATTAGAAACACTGTGGAGGTTATATTACAGAATATTTGTAAGTGGTCTTACTGAAAATTCTGACATATAAGCTTAGAGGCTATCTGAATCTCTTTCTCATATCTGCTATAGCGAAATCTGTTACCTCTCATGAAGGACATAATTTTTGTGCTAGGGTTTGGTATACATAAAATATATGAAAAATGTTGGAGTCATTTCTGAACTCCATTATTTACATGGATATTATAAAGACAAATGAGATAATGGATACAAATTATATGTACATATGGTGATTAAGGTTACCTCTTGCCACAACTCTATTTTCTTCTGTAGGGCCATTTTTGTGGCAAATGTGCAAGCAAAATATTTCACCTCTTTAATCTGTGATCACTGTCTCAGTGTAAAAGTATTTTTTCTACATTTATTGCACCCCTGAGAATTGAGTTATTCAATCGACAGAAGCTATAAAATCTTGGAAATAAATACTAATAATTTATCCACTCATGGTGAGTGTAGAAGATATGATGTTAAGTCTAGAGTCAAGTTCCTGAAGTTGAATTTGGGCAAATTGCGCTGCATATACCTGAGGTGGTGACTACGGCAGGGATGGCTAGTTGTTTAGAAATAAGTAACTGAATGGGAGCTGGAAAATACTCATATTTTTGGAATTCAAGAAACACACTCGTAAATAAATCATGAGTCAAATAAGAGATCCCATGGATATTAGAAAAAGTGATTTGGAAAGGAAAGGAAAACACTACAGGTGGAATCTTGTGGGATAGTTTTTTAGTGTTTAAATGGAAATATATAGCCTTAAAAATGCATATTAGAAAAACTCACTGGCTGAATATTAATAAGCTAAGCATTCATCTCAAGAATTAAGGAAAGAAATAACTAAATGAACAGAGAAAGATTGTAAAGAAAAAATGAAAAGTTAACAGCAGAAATTGATTAACTAATAGTGTACAATGGAGTGGTTCAAAGAGGTCAAAGGCTGCAATATTGAAAATATTGATGAATTATATCGTTCCCTGGTGAGATTGATGAAGAAATAAAGATAGGAAAAGAATAACAAGGATGGGAATGAAAATTTGGGCATTTCTCAGATCAAATAGACATAAAAAATGAGAGAATGTCATGAATGACTTTATGAACATAAATTTGAGAACTTACATAAAATGTGAAAATTCATATAAAATATGTATTAAAACTGACATAGGGAGAAATAGATATTTAATTCTCAAGAAATTTAATTTCAATTAATATATTTCACATTAAAAAAAAAAACTCTATATCTTTTAGCTTCACTAGCACATTCTGCCAAACTTTTAATGTGGAAATTATGCCAAATTTGCGCAAAATCTTCCATGGAATAGAAAAGATTAAACACTGCCCAATTCATTTTTTTGGCCAGCGTGATATAGAAATTAAATCTTGAAATCTTACTCAGGAACATAGATACAAAACTCTTAAGTAAAATATTATGAAACCAAATATACATACTCAAATTGGATTTAGTCCAGAAATGCAAGGTTAGCACATTTGAAAATTAATCATGGTAATTTACCACATTGTTAGAATAAAGGATATTAATCATATGATTATCTTAATTAATACAGGAAAATCCTTTCATAAAATTTAATATCTATCCAGAGAATAAATAAAACCTCTTAGCATAATAAGAATTAAAAGGAAGTTCCTTAAAATAATGAAGATGTTCTGAAGAAAAATCTCTATCAAACATCTTACTTAATGGCCCGGGTTAAGTCAGTAACAAGACGAGAAAGCCTTCCACCATCACTTCTATTTCATCTTATTCTATAAAGTCAATGAATTAAGAAAAGAAAAGGAAAAAGAGACACAAGGATAACAAAGGAAGAAAAATGGTCATGTCTCATGAATTATATGATTTTGTATGTTAGAAATTCAAAATAATATGTAGATGAATTATTAGAATTAATAATTGATATACTGCTGGGTACATGATAAATAAACATATCAATTGTATTCCCATAAATTAGCAAGAATCGGAGTACGATTTTTAAAAATATGTCATATATTAAAGCTTCAAAAGTATGAAAGCCTTAGGAATAAATTTAATAAAAGACATACAAAACCTTTTCAGAGAAAACTGTAAAGCATTATTAAAATAATTTTAAAAGAACTATGTAAACGATGAGATATGCCATTTCAGGGATTAGAAGACCTGATGTTTTACATATGTCTATTCTTCCCATAATAATATATGTTTCAAAGAAATCCCAATGAAAATCCCAATAATTTCCTTTTTTGTGTATGAAACTATAAGGTGACTTAAAATTTACGTGGGTTTACAAGTACTTAAGACAGTCTTGTAGAACAACTTAAGATGATTTGTTTTACCAAATATCAAGACTCAATATGCAGCTATAGTGTGGTATTGGCACAAGTGACAAATAGACCAATAGAGTGGAAGAGAGAGCCCCAAAGACCCAAGGTCACATGGGCAGTTACTTTATGACAAATATAGATTTGCAGGGAGGTAAGAAAGCAACAGACTTTTCAAAAACTTGTGCTAGGAAAACTGCATATCCATACAGGAAAAACAAAACCTGCCTCCGTAGTCAATTTCTGTGTATTAAAAGCTAAATTTGAAAGGCAAATCAATAAAACTTTTAAATGCTGATATGAAAGAATATCTTCACAATATCCTTAGGATATGAAAAGATTATTTAAACTGGACATAAAAATCTTAACTAAAAATGAAGAGATCAATTGAAATTGAGAAATTTTTTTCACTAAAAAACATTATTCAGCAAACGGATTGGCAAGGCACATAAAACTAGAAAGAAATTTAAGGAATTGATTAACATAAAATTTTAGATAGTGATTACATTTGGAAGGAGGGGGCTGTATAGGGAGGGCCCCATAGAGGGACTACCGGCCTGCAAAGTTCTTTTTCTAGATCCAGGTAGTAAATACAAAGGTCCTTGCTTCACAAAAAAATTCACTAAGTTGTGTGTTTGGATGATTTTCTGAATCAATGTCTTATTTTTTAATATAAAGATTAAACATGGAATTCCAAAGAATGAGACAAAATATATAGAACAAGTATAATTGTCAAAAGGGTCTTACATAATATATATTAAATTCCTATCAAAAATAAAAATAATAGATAATTTAATCAACAGCAAAAAAAATTCAAGACATATTAATATATCCTTCATTAAAGAAAATATACAAATCTCCAATAAATATGTGAAAAGGTATTTCATCTCGTTAGTTAACATGCTAATAAACATTAAAACCCCAGTGAGATACCACGATACATCCACTTAAATGGTTAAAATTAAAAGGCTGGATTAACAAGTGTTGATGAAGCTGTGGAGCAACAAGAACTCCTGTATCCTCCTCGTGAGAGTGTATAGTGGTCCAGTCACTTTATAAAACAGTTTGGTATTATAGACTTATTTTGGTGATACCTATGGTCTAGCTTTTCTTCTCTTAGGTATGCACCTTAGAGAATTGTGTGCATATGTGTACCGTGAGGCGTATATAAGAATGTTCATAGAAGCAATATTCGCAATAGATTAAAGATGGGAATTACTCAAATATTCATCAATAGTAGAATAGATAGACAAATTGTAGTATATTCATAGTGTATTAGTATGCAGCAATAAAAGTGAATAACTATAGCTACATGCTTCATTGTACTCATGAAGCTCCTTGTTTTTCAGTTTAGACCTTATCTTTCTTCAACAATCTAAGAGATAGATTATAATTCAAGGACTTTATCTCTAACCTAATTTCTCATTAGATTGTTCTAAATTTTAATACTCTGAGAAGCATTAAGGTATTCTCTCTTGTCAATAACGAATACAAGAAGACATCAATGAAGAAATAAAATGAGATCAAATCTTCTATTCTCAACCTAAATATGAAAAGTTTTCTTTTGTTTTTTCTATATATGTGAAGAATTTACTCTGTGCAAGACACTACACTAGCTATGAGGAAAGCAAATAAACCAAAACATATAGCTTGTTCTTTCAAGAAACTCACATTCTACTTGTGGAAAGGCCAGACAATCATGATATAACTTGGATTAAGGTTTGCACAGAGATCCCTGGGAGCACTCAGGAGACACAGCATCCACACAATGTCACTAGAAGTTTCAGTCATATGGTGGGCCAGTGTCACCAGACAAGTCTGCTCTACCTCAATGTCTCAGCATCATTTAAGAAGCCGTCTAAACAGGGCAAAGACACAGCCAGGAGGAGTCCTCCTGGGGTCAGATCAAATAGCAAACACTGACCTCAGGAACTCTCCCTTCAAAGGAGACTGAATTTGTTTTTATTTTTCTGTGGAGCAGTTTATTTTCCAAGGCAGGGTTGAAAACAATAGAACAACCAGCAAGCTAAAAGCTGGGCATAGTCAGGACAAGGATAGCAAAGGAAGTCCTATCAAAACCACTGTCATCCCAGGGTAAATGTGGGTATAACCAAGACTGTGCTCTGAGGAACAACATCGTAGATTTGACACTGTAAGAGTGTGAAGCAGGATAGAGTTCACTAAAATACTTGAGCCAGTAACTAAAGAAATAGAAAAGCAGATAACAAAAACAAGACCCAGGGTATATGTGGAGAAACCAGTAATCAGAGTTTCTACAATACATCATCCAAAATATACAGTTTCCAAGAACAAAAAAATATGAGACATGCAAAGAAGTAGGAATATATTACCCATTATCACAAAAAATGAGGCAATAGAAACTGCCCGTGAGAGTGACTAATGCCTTATTTAAAAGACAAAATCTTCAAATATAATTTTAAACTACAAAGGAGTAATAAAAGTTGAAAAGTTGCAGTTGAAAAGTACAATAACTGAAATGAAAATTCATTGAGAAGAGCTCAACAGATCTGAACTGGCAGAAGAAAGAATTAGTGAACCTGAAGTTAGATCAATAGAGATGATGCAGTCTGAAAAACAGAGAGAAAAAAATAAAGAAAAATGTTGGACACCATTAATAAGAATAATGAGAGTAGCAGAAGGAGAGAAAAGGGAGAAAGGGGAAGAAAAATTATTTGAAGAAATAACGGCTGAAAACTGCATAAATTTATGGAAAACCAATTCTGCACATCCAGGAAGCTCAACAAACTCAAGAAGAGTAAATATAACGAGGTCTACAAACAGACACACCAAACAGCAGCAGAATATACATTCTTCTCAAGTGTACACGGAACATTCTCCAAGATAGGCCACATGGTAGGGCATAAAGCAAGTCTCAATAAATTTAAAAGGATACAAATCCTACAAAACATGTATTTCCACAACAATAAAATGAAATGAGAAATCAATAACACAAGGGAATAGGGAAATTCACAAGAGTGTGGAAAGTAAACAACGTACTTCTAAATGACCAAGGGGGCTAAAAAGAAATCAGAAAAGAAATCGTAAAACACTTCGAGATGAATGAAAATAGAGACACAATCTAATAAAATTTATGAGAGTCAGCTAAAACAGTGCTTAGAGGGAAATTTATAGCTAAAAATAACTATATTTAAAAAGATTTCTTTTTAATAGATTTAAAAATAAGTAATCTCACCTCCCACCATAAGACACTGCAAAAAGAATGGCAAACTAATCCTGAAGTAAATAGAAGGCAGGAAATAGTAAAGAATAGAGTGAAAATTAATAAAATAGAGAGATTATTAAAAAAATAGAAAAAAATCAATGAAGCCAAAAGCTGGTTCTTCCATAAGATTGAAAAAAGTGAAAAAACTTGAGCTCAATTGACCAAGACTAAACAGAGAAAACTCAAATTATTAGACTCAGAAATGAGAGAGATGACATCTCTACTGACCTCACAGAAATAAAAAGGTTTACAAATGAATACTATGAGCAATTGCATACCAATAAATTAGATAACTTCTATGTCAATGATATGCACAGATTTGTAGAAAAACAAGACCACCAAACCTAACTCAAGAAGAAATAGTCAATCTGAATAGAATTATAGCAAGTAGAGTGATTGAAAGTATCTATTCTCTCAATATTTTTAGTAATAGAACCCTCTGGAATTTTAGCAGGGTACACAAATGGCCAATTAGTTACTATATTCCTTAGCCTCCTTTGCAGCCGGGTTTGGTTAGGTGACTAAGTTCTTACCAATGAGATGTAAGTGGAAATGATAGGTTTCCTGTGGTTTCAGGCCCAAAGACCTATGGAATTACCAGGGCATTTTAAAATAAGTATGTTTCACATTGTAGGCAAATCATCATCACCTAATTTGTCTCTTTATTGTCACATAGCCTAATGATGTAGGAATGACAGCAGCAGCAGCATCCATATTTGATAGAAAAAAAACTGGCTCAGCTTTCTACCTCTGAAAGAGAGAAAGAACAGTAATTTCCCGAGCTCCTAAATTATCATATTATGTATTGCTTAGGTCATCCAATAAAGATTTATTGGGTACCTATTATGTGCAAAGCATTCAACTTAATGAGGATAGAGAAATGAGTGAGAGCTTCTGCTCCTGAGAAGGAAAAATCCAGGTAAATACACAATTACTCTGTATATCTGTTAACAGAGTCATAGTCACAATAGTGGATATGATGGATCTGCTGGACAAAACCTTCATGGAACAACTGATGTTCATGATGTTTAGTCATGTGCAAAAGTCCAGAGGCAAAAAACAGAGTGGGATCTTAAAGAACTCTGACATGACTGGAGGGTTAAACAAGAGAGATAGGTAATAGGTGTGGAAGGGAGGGTGCCCATAAAAGGGAACATTCAAGAGCAAGTAAAAGATGAATGGTACAATATGATCAACATCATTTAGTCCCAAGAATATCAATGGATAAAGAGCTGCTCTTGGATCTAAGAGGAAATGCAATGGGAGAAATCCTCAAGATCTTCCTCATTAATTGTTATTTGGAACCTAAGCTGTCAAATGAGAAGGGTGTGTTTAAAAAGCTTATCACAGTGTGAATGTTAAAACTCCAGGCTCATCTTCCCTGGTGGAAGAATGCTGCCCTGATATCATAAAAATCTTGAAGTGCCAGGAGAGGAGGAATGTTGTTCCAAGACTGACAAGGAAGGAAGGACATAGCCCAGAAGTTAGAGTGAACAGAAAAAAAAGATGCAAACAACAAGAGCTCAATGCACACAGTGCGCTGATAAACTCAGAGCTAGCGGAGGGGTCTGAGAACTGTGATTCAGAAGCAGTCTATCCAGGAGGGCCTTCTCTAAAAGGAAGGGCAGATTAGGAGAAGGCTATAGATAAAGGGAGAGAGACAATATCTGGCAGGGATTAAATAACAGGCCAATCTGAAAAGCAAATGGCATTCTGTTTTAAACAACTGAACAGGAAACCTGGGAAGATGATGATGTCAAGTGATATGGAGGAATGGGGAAGTGTTAGCGTCATGGGCACCTCTGGGCACAAGGGACCCTACTTGCAGGCTTGCATTTGAGTTAGCAGACAATTTAAGCCAGAGCGGTCTGCAGAGCAGGACTGGCTTCAAAATGTTGTGAACCAGGCGATGAGTTTCTTAGGCTCCTTCCCACTGTCCACCCCATTTTTAACAACATCTTTCCTCCATTCACCAAGACTGATTCTGGGACAAGTTGGAATTTCAACAAAATTTCATGCAGTGTTATTACTGGATAGAACTCTAGTTTGTTCCCAGTTTGTGTAATTTACAAAATATGTATCTGAATGAAGTAAATTATTCAAGATTATACAAATCAAGACTGAAACTAATTTCACCAATATTGTTTGAGTTTCTGCTATGTTCTAGGCACTGCTCTGTATCCTGACAATAGAGGGATGAGGACAGGTACCTTTTCAGAATTTTTGTCATTGCTCAGTCCACTGCAGCATCTGAATTCCCTTACTTTGGCTCTTGGGAGTTTCTAACCATCATTATTGAGTTTTTTCCATCCTCTACTATTATCCATCCCCAAGGTGTGCTATGCTTTCTTCCTATCCTATCTTCACCCTTACCACTCATACCTCCCTCCAAACTCTGTCTCAGAAAAATATCTGAAACATTAAGTCAGTTTTTCAAATCTGGATTTATGTGCCCTGGAGGGTGCAAAAGGACTTTCCAAAATCCAGGTATGAACCATTCTGAAGGAATCATACCCTGATCTTCAACTCCCACATCTGCTCTTCTTAAAACTGCTCTGCTTGACAAAGTATTTCTTCTCCTTTCTCACTTTCCTTTTCACAACTTTTTCTCACTCTGTACAAAGGAAGGCATAACATAATTTACTGTGTGGAAGTGCCCCAGAGGGTAAGTTAGTGGCAGTGTAAATGTCAGTGCTGAGAAAGTGAATGATTAGTAAGTGGGTAACACATCCTTTTGCAAGCCAGTGGTTTCCAATCTGTTTCTTTGTGGTTTCTTTCAATACAATTGAAACAGAAGCTAATCGAGTTGTCAGCTAATAGATCAATAAAAATCATTTTGGTGATAGATGACTGTGTAATTTCTGACACATAACTAATAGAAAGTTCAAATAATTAAGTGTTATCATTATAACAAGGCAACGTCCATTGCCCAAGCTATGGTATATCAATGCCATTTATTTATGTGAACTAGTTTCCTCAGTGTTTATATCTCCAAAATGAAAAGTAAGTGTGAGATTGATGCTGAAACCTTTCTCATTATGGTAATAAGTAGTCTTCATGAATGCACACAAGAATTGAAAAAAGTCTAAGCCACGTTATTATGAAATGGTGTTCCAATAAGTTTCTAAAATGTTCTCTAATGTATTTTTAAACATTTGTCATATATTTCTATTGCCCTGGTGAAATATATGCTAACTATATAATAATATCTAGAAGAATGTCTTTTTTAAAACACTTAAGGCCAACAGTACAGGAAACAAATCATATAGATAGATAGATAGATAGACAGACAGATTATGATGATACATTAGATAGAGACAGAGAAATTAATAAAAGGCTTGCACTATGATAATATATTACCATACTATGACTTATGAGTTCACTAAGAAAAATAATGTAAAATTTCCACTTTTTAAAGACACCTGCACTCGTGAAATTTTAAGACAAGTATTAATGGATAGCGCCATTATTTAGATTTCACTGGACATGTAAAGGAATGATATAATAGTTTAATTTAAAATGTCACTACTGACAATGCAGCGAAAATTAGATTTCCTGCAACTATTTAAATATATGATAAAAAAAATAGATGTCAAGTTTAAAATATGCAAGCTGATAGATTATTTTATTTATTTATTTATTTTTATGAGGAAGATCAACCCTGAGCTAACATCCAATGCCAATCCTTCCCTTTTTGCCTAGGAAGATTGGCCCTGGGCTAACATCTGTGCCCATCTTCCTCTACTTTATATGGGACACTGCCACAACATGGCTTGACAAGTAGTGCGTTAGTGTGCGCCCGGGATCCGAACCCGAGAACACTTGGGCTGCCGAAGCAAAGATTGCGCACTTAACCACTAAGCTACCAGGCCGGCCCCTGTTAAATTACTTTTTAAGTTGCTTCAAGGAAAATATGTGAAGACAAGTGCTTAAGTCCCACCCAAAATGAAAATGCTTAATGATATCTAATATGTGATCCAATCTCAAGTCAGATTCATAATTTTGCCAGATGCCCTCTGGAGATGCCATACCACAGGCAATATTGATAGCAGACTGGAAAGGCACAGAGGGATGGTTGGAAGGCACATGACTGACCCTTCCACTTTGATGCCTCTCCAACTGTATCAATTTTCTGTCACTGTCATAACAAGATGACACAAATTTATGGCTTAAAACAATAGAGGTTTAATCTCGCACAGTTATGGAGGCCAGAAGTCTGAAATCAATATCATTTGGCCCAATTCAAGGTGTTGGCAAGGCCATGCTCCCTCCAGAGGCTTTAGTGGAGATTCCATTCCTTGCCTCTTTTAGTTTCTGGTGGCTGCTGGCATTCTTTGGCTTGTGGCCACATCACTCCAATCTTCCAGCATTTTAAAGTCTCTCTTTGTTCCATCTTCACATTGACTTCTCCTCTATGTGTCTATTTCAAATTTCCCTCTGCCTTTCTCTTATAAGGATCCTTGAAATTGCATTTAAGGTCCACTTGGATAATCCAGGGTAATCTCCCATCTCAATACCCTTAACTTAATCACACGTGCAAAGACTTTTTCATATGATGCAATATTTACAGGTTCTGGGAATTAAGACATGGACACCTTTTGGGGATCCTTTTTTCAACCTACCACACCAGCCCTGAGAATGAGACAGTCTAATTCTAGCACAGAAAATGTACTAAAAAATACTAGTAAAATGAATTGAAAAATGACTCATTTCTGAAGCAGAACTCCTTTGTCTCCTCTATGCTGAATTATTTCTTCAACTATGAATGAATACTTCCCAATCCAACCTCCCTCCTCCCACACTGATACCAAACCCAGTGGGCTCGGCTTCTGGTGAGTTAAATAAGACTTTACACCAGTGGAAGTTGTCTCACAAAGTCAAGTGTATTTGCAGCAAATAGGAGGCCGTGAGGATTCATTTCCAAAGTCATGGTGTCCTCAAACAAAGGGAAGCGGGAACTTCCACTTGGTTGAGGAATGAATATTCAAAAGGGAGATGCGGGGCCCGGCCCCGTGGCTTAGTGGTTAAGTGCTCACGCTCCACTACTGGCGGTCCGGGTTCGGATTCCGGGCGCGCACCAAGGCACTGCTTCTCTGGCCATGCTGAGGCTGCGTCCCAGATACAGCAACTAGAAGGATGTGCAGCTGTGACATACAACTGTCTACTTGGGCTTTGGGGAAAAAAAAAGAGGAAGATTGGCAACAGATGTTAGCTCAGAACTGGTCTTCCTTAGCAAAAAGAGGAGGATTAGCCTGGATGCTAGCTCAGGGCTGATCTTCCTCACCAAAAAAAAAAAAAAAAAAAAGCGAGAGGTGGGTATGTGCTGTCACAGGCTCAGTTGGAAAACATGCTTCTGCATAATGAGGGCTTTTACTGCAATGCTCCTCATGGAGAGATATTTGCATTAAAAATAAGGCAAAGGTAATGGGCATAGCTCTTGTGGTGAGGTTTGGTCAGTTTCAGGATGGCTGGTGATTATATCTTCTTAACATACAAAAGGAAAAAAACAACTTGGAAAAACAATTAGTTGCTTCCAAGCCTACTTTTGAGTTTCTCCAGGGCCCTAGTGGGTGACAATACTGCCTTACACTGTAGCTCAAGTAATGTCTTTGAGCTACTACCATTTCTTCTTAGTCCAATATCCTTTGAGAGATAAACCCTCAGGCTTCAGCTTGCTATGAGTCCTTCTTTTATTCACTAATTCAACAAGTATTGAGTAACGATTACATAGGCCTTAGAGGTTTGTGGGAAGTTAAGGAAGAGCATGTTCTGGATAAAAAAACAAAGATTGAAATATTAAGACTTTTTTCTGAAATCACTCAGCAAGCATTTATCAAATACCCACTGTAGTTCAGATTGCTATGTTATTGAGTACAATCCTCAAGTATGAGAACTTTTCCCTTGAGGTGGGAGATGAAACAGAAAAGTGAAAGAACAGAATGATGTAATAATAATTAATAATATGTCACTGAACATCTTCAGAATGTTGTCATCTGTGAGCAGATATTAGAGGCTTGATCCACCTGTCTTTCAACATCTTGCTCTTTTTCATGAAGTCAAGTGGACAGAGATCATGAGAAATTTGAGTGGAAGCTACATAGAGTTTGTTTTGGTGGGCTTCCCTGTTTCTCCACCATTCCAGCTACTCCTCTGTGCCCTCTTCCTTGCAATTTATCTGTTGACATTGTTGGAGAATGCACTCATCATTTTCACAATCTGGCTCATGCCAAGACTTTGTAGGCCAGTGTACTTTTTCCTTGGCCCTCGCTCCTTCTTGGAGTTGTGGTACATCAATGTTACGGTTCCCCAACTCTTGGGAGCGTTTCTTACTCAGGACCATAGAGCCCCCTATGTAGGTTGCATGACCCAACTCTACTTCTTCATGGCCTTAGCCTGCACTGCATGTATCCTGTTAAAAGTTCTGGTCTGTGACCACTACCTGGCCATCTGTGAACCCCTCCATTATCATATCTCACATCTTCCAGCCTGGCCACTCGCCTTGCTGCTTCCTCGTGGGGCAGTGGCTTCTTCAGCTCCATGATGGGGCTTCTTTTCATTTCCCGACTGTCCTACTGCAGCCTCAATATCATCAACCTCTTTTTCTGTGCTTTCAGCAAGTATTTGTGCAGACTATAGTCTCAGAGCTTGAGAGTCTTCCTTTCCATAGCTTTCTAAATTTCTGCTTGTTACGCTACTCCTTATTTCTGCTATCTGACAACTCAAACCAAAAGCAGTTCACGTTCATGTCTCAAACTTTGTGGTGGTAAGAGAGTACATTCATTTTAAGGCACATCGGACTCACGCGTCTTACCAGAATCCATTCAGTCTTTCAAGAAGCTATTTCTCTTTCCTTTGTCTGGGTCTTTTCTCTCACTGGGCTCCCTGTGATCTGGCAGGACTTTGGGCAGATATAATACTCAGATGTGGTATTTCAGCTCTTCTGTAGTTCTCTCATTTATAAAAATCTCCTCCTAAACCTCCATGTTTTGTTCTGCTCTAAACTGTATAATCTATCCCCTTGGAGGAATGGGAGGTGGAGTGTATTGGAAACAGCTCCTAGGCAAAAAGTTTACAATTCAGAGTTCTTACTAAAGTTATACAATAGCAATACTTATTTTAAGATAACTGTTTCTTAAATTTCTTTTTTCTTTACTTTTTAAAGTTATTTTATTGAGATGATAATATTTTAAAACATTGTAAAATTTCAGGTGTACATTATATGTCAGTCACCATATATATGTGCCCCTTTACCCTTTACGCCCACCCCCAAACCCCTTTCCCCTCTGGTAACCACTAATCTGTTCTTTTTGTTCCTGTGTTTCTCTTCCATATATGAGTTAAATCATGCAGTGTCTGTCTTTCTCTGCCTGGTCTATTTCCTTTAACATAATACCTTCAAAGTCAATCCATGTTGTTGCAAATGGGACAATTTTGCCTTTTTTCATGGCTGAGTAGTATTCCCTTGTATATATATACTACATCTTATTTATCCATTCATTAGTTGATGGACATGTAGGTTGTTTCCATGTCTTGGCTATTCTGAATAATGCTGCAATGAACATAGAGGTGCATAAGTGTCTTTGAATTGTTGATTTCAAATGCCTTGGATAGATACCCAGTACTGGGATAGCTAGGTCGTACAGTATTTCTAGTTTTAATTTGTAAGAATTCTCCATACTGTTTTCCATAGTGGCTAAACCAGTTTGCATTCCCACCAGCAGTGTTTGAGGGTTCCCTTTTCTCCTCATCTTCTCCAACCATTGTTATTTTTTGTATTTTTATTATTTATTATTTTATTATTTATTATTTATGGCCATTCTAGTAGGTGTAAGGTGATATCTCATTGTAGTTTTAATTTGCATTTCCCTAATGATTAGTGATGTTGAACATCTTTTCGTGTGCCTATTGGTGATCTGTATCTCTTCTTTGGAAAAATGTCTCTTCATATCCTTTGCCCCTTTTTTGATTGAGTTGTTTGTTTTTTTGTGGTTGAGTTGTATACGTTCATTATATATTTTGAAGATTAACCCCTTGTCAGACATATGATTTGCAGATATTTTCTTCCAGTTGGTGGGTTGTCTTTTCATTTTTTCCTAGTTTCCTTTGACTTGCAGAAGCTCTTTAGTCTGATGTAGTCCCATTTACTTATTTTACCTTTTGATTCCCTTGCCTGAGTATACATGGTATTCGAAAAGATGCTTCTAAGACTCATGTCGAAGAGCGTACTGCCTATATTTTCTTCTAGGAATTTATGGTTTCATGTCTTACCTTCAAGTCTTTAATCCACTTTGAGTTAATTTTTGTGTATGGCTTAAGATAATGGTCTACTTTCATTGTTTTGCATGTGGCTGTCCAATTTTCCCAATACCCTTTATTGAAGAGACTTTCCTTTATCCGGTGTATGTTCTTGGCTCCTTTGTCAAAGATTAACTGTCCATAGATGTGTGGTTTTATTTCTGGGCTTGCAATTCTGTTCCATTGATCTGTGTGTCTCTTTTTGTGCTGGTACCATGCTCTTTTGATTACTATAACATTGTAGTATATTTTGAAGTCAGGGATTGTGATGCCTCAAGATTTTCTCTTTTTCTCAAGATAGTTTTAGCTATTTGGGGTCTATTTGCTCCATATGAGTTTTAGGATTCCTTGTTCTGTTTCTGTGAAGAATGTCATTGGGATTGATGGACATTTTAACTATATTTATTCTTCCAATCCATGTGCATGGAATATCTTTCCATTTCTTTACATCTTCATCGATATCTTTCAATAATGTGTAATAGTTTTGATTGCAGAGGGCTTTCACCTCCTTGGTTAAATTTATTCCTAGATATTTTATCCTCTTTATTACAGTAGTAAATGGGATTACATTCTTGAGTTCTCTTTCTGTTAGTTTGTTATTAGAGTACAGCAATGCAACTGATTTTTATAAGTTGATTTTGTACCATGCTACTTTGCTGTAGTTATTGATTATTTCTAATAGTTTTCTGATGGATTCTTTAGAGTTTTCTATATGTAAAATCAAGCCATCTGCAAACAGTGAGAGTTTCACTCATTCATTGCCTCTTTGGATTCCTTTTATCATTTTTCTTGTCTAATTGCTCTGGCCAAAACCTCTAGTACTATGTTGAATAATACTGGTGAGAGTGGGCACCCTTGTATTGTTCCTGTTCTCAGAGGGATGTTTTTCACAATTGAGTATGATGTTGGGTGTGGATTTGTCATATATGGCCTTTATTATGTTGAGCTACTTTTCTTCTATGCCCATTTTATTGAGAGTTTTTAACATAAATAGATTTCTCTGCATCTATTGAGATGATCATGTGAATTTTACTCCTCATTTTGTTAATGTGCTGTATCACATTGATTGACTTGTGGATGTTGAACCATCCCTGCTTCCCTGGTATAAATCCCCCTTGATCAGGGTATATGATCCTTTCAATGTATTGCTGTATTTGGTTTGCCAATACTTTGTTGAGAATTTTTGCATCTATGTTAATCAGAGGTATGGCCCTGTAATTTTCCTTCTTTGTGTTGTCCTTTTCTTGCCTTGGGAGCAGGGTGATATAGACCTCATAGAAACAGTTGGGAAGTGTTCCGTCTTCTTCAATTTTTTGGAATACTTTGAGAAGGGTATGTATTAGATCTTTGAATGTTTGGTAGAATTCTCCAGAGAAGCCATCTGGTCTTGGACTTTTATATTTTAGGAGTTTGTTTTTTGTGTGTGTGGGGAGGAAGGTTAGCCCTGAGCTAACGTATGTTGCCAATCCTCCTCTTTTTGCTGAGGAAACTGGCCTTGGGCTAACATCCATGCTGATCCTCCTCTACTTTACATATACAATGCTGGCAAAGCATGGCCCAATGAGTGAGTAGGTCCACATCCATGAACCTGCAAACCCTGGGCCACTGAAGTGGAGCACGTGAACCTAACCACTACACCACTGGGTTGGCCCCTGAGGATTTTTTGATTACTGTTTCAATCTCTTTCCTTGTGATCAGTCTATTTAGATTCCCTATTTCTTCTTGATTCAGTTTTGGGATGTTGTATGCGTCTAAGAATTTATCCATTTCTTCTAGATTGTCCAATTTGTTGGCAAATAGTTTTCGTAGTATTCTCTTAAAATCCTTGATTTTCTGCTGTATCTGTTGTAATTGCTCCTCTTTCATTTCTAATTTTATTTATTTGAGCCTTCTCTCTTTTTGTCTTAGTGAGTCTGGCTAAGGGTTTGTCAATTTTGTTTATCTTCTCATAGAACCAGCTGTTAGTTTCATTGATCCTTTCTACAGTTTTTTTTTTTTTTTTAGATTCTATTTCCTTTATTTCTCTTCTAATTTTTATTATTTTCCTCCTTCTGCTGACTTTGGCCTTTATTTGTTCTTCTTTTTCTAGTTCTGTTAGGTGTAGTTTAAGACTACTTATTTGAAATTTTTCTTTTTTGTTAAGATGGGCCTGTATTGCTATGAATTTCCCTCTTAGGACCGGTTTTGCTTCATCCCATATGAGCTGGTATGGTGTAATTTCAATTTCTTTTGTCTCCAGCTATGTTTTGATTTCTCCTTTAATTTTTTAATTGATCCATTGGTTGTTCAGTACATGTTGTTTAGTGTCCACATATTTGTGACTTTCCCAGCTTTTTTCTTGTAGGTAATGTCTAGTTTCATAACATTAAGGTGGGAAATGATGCTTGATATGATTTAAATCTTCTTAAATTTATTGAGGCTTGCCTTGTTTCCAAACATATGGTCTATCTTTGAGAATGTTCCATGTGCACTTAATAAGAATGTTTATTCTACTGTTTATGGATGGAGTGTTCTATGTATAACTATTAGGTCCATCTGGTCTAGTTTTTCATTTAATTCTATTATTTCCTGTTGACTTTCTGGCTGGATGATCTGTTGATGCATGTAGGGTGTTGAGGTTCCCTACTATTATTGTGTTGCTGTTAATTTCTCCTTTTAGGCCTGTTAATAGTTGCTTCATGTATTTTGGTGCTCCTGTGTTAGGCACATATATATTTATAAGTGTTATGTCCTCTTGGTGGAGTGTCATTTTTATCATTGTATATTGCACCTCTTTGTCTCTCATTGTCTTTTTTAACTTGAAGTCTACTTTGTCTGATATGAGTATGGTAACACCTGCTTTCTTTTGTTTGCTGTTAGCTTGGGGTATCGTCTTCCATCCCTTCACTCTGAGCCTGTGTTTGTCTTTAGAGCTGAGATGTGTTTCCTGGAGATAGCATATTGTTGAATCTTGGTTTTTAATCCATTTAGCCACTCTGTGTCTTTTGACTGGAGAATTCAATCCATTTACATTTAAAGTGATTATTGATATATGAGGGCTTACTACTGCCATTTTATAACTTGTTTTCTGGTTGTTCTGCATTTCCCTTGTGTATTTCCAACTGCCAATTCACTTTGGTAATTCTCTATGATGGTTTTCTCATTATTTATCATTTGTGTTTCTGTTCTTCCTTTTCATTTAGTGGTTACCATGAGGTTTGTATTAAAAAATCACATAGATAAGATAGTCCATTTTCTGAAAGACTCTTATCTTCTTAGCCTAAGCAGGTTACATCCCTTTCTCCTTCCCTGTCTAAGTTATTGCTGTCACAACTTATTCTGTGTGTCTTGGAGTTTCTGATTAAAATGAAGTGGTTACAGTTATTTTTGATGCTTTCCTTCCCTTTATCTTTAATATTATAATTAAGTGTTTGCTAGCCTGTTCTGATAGAGAGCTGCAATTTTCTGATTTTGTCTGTCTACTTATCTCCTTGCTCAAGGCTTTGTAAATCTTTTCCTTTTTTGGGGGAGGGGCTTCTTCATCCTTTCTTGTAGGGGAGGTCCTATGGCAATGAAGTCCCTCAGCTTTTGTTTATCCGGGAAAGTTTTTATTTCTCCATTGTATTCAAAGGATAGTTTCACTGGACAGAGTATTCTTGGCTGAAAGTTTTGTTTTTCAGTATTTTGAGTACTTCATTCTGCTCTCTCCAAGGCTGTAAGGTTTCTGCTGAGAAATCCACTGAAAGCCTGAGAGAAGTTACTTTGTACATTATTTTCTTCTTCCTTGCTGCCCTTAATATTTTTTTTTGTTTGTCACCAACTTTTGCCAGTTTTACTAATATATGCCTTGGAGAAGGTCTTTTTACATTGCTGTAATTAGGCGTTCTATTCACTTCACTTACACATACTTCTAGCTACTTCCTCAGGTTTGGGAGGTTCTTAGCTATTATTTCTTTGAACAAGCTCTCCACTCCTTTCTCCCACTCTTCTCCTTCTGGAATACCTATAATCCTTATGTTGCATTTCCTAATTGAGTCAGGTATTTCTGAGGATTTCTTCATTTATTTTTAGTCTTAGTTTTCTCTCCTCCTCCACCTGAAGCATTTCCATATTTCTGTCCTCTAAATTACTAATTTTGTCCTCAATAATATCAGCTCTGTTTTGTAAGGATTCCATATTTTATTTTTTATCTCATTCCTTGTGTTCTTCATCTTGAACATTTCTGTTTGGTTCTTTTCTTGTAGTTTCAATCTCTTTTTTAAAGAATACCTTCTGCTCATTAATTTTATTCGTGAGCTCATTGAACTGTCTTTCTGAGTTTTCTGTAACTCACTGAGTCTCTTCATGACAACTATTTTGAATTCTGTCATTTCAATTGTAAATTTCTGTGTATTCAGGATTGGTTTCTAGATACTTGTCACTTTCCTCCAGGTCTGGAGAGTTAATATATTTATTCATTTTGTTTGATGAGGTGGATCTTTGCCATCACATAGTGTTAGTATCTGGTCACAGATTCCACCTGCCACAGCTGAGGGTGGGGAGAAGCTGTTTTTTCCGAGCTTTCCACAATGCCTGGCAGTTGTGCCCATCCATTGCAAGTTTTACTGATAGGGATCTCTGCTTCTGGCTGCTGATGCTTCACACACACAGGTGCAGGCGCTCTGGTGGGGATCCTCTGCACTGGCCAACAATCTGAGCTGATGTGTCAGGCAGGATGGGGAGGGAGGGCATGACTTCTTTCCCACCCATGCTCTCTCTCTGTAATCACTGGCTGCGCACTTGGGCTGCTCGACTTGCTGCCTCAATGTGGAACCTTCCTGCAGGCTGGAAAGCAACTCCCGGAGCAAAAGCATTCCTCCAGTGGGCTGTCTTTTCCTTCTCTTCTCAGAGTTGCTCACCACCATCCAGGCTAGGTGCCGTGGCCTAGATCATTGCCATTGGGGAGGGGAAGGAGATCTGATTACCTCCTTCCACTGTCTCCCGTGGGGGGGTGTCCAACACCCCAACCTTAGACGTCTAGCTGCCCGGATCACTCAGACATCTGTTGTGTAGATGTCCTCTGTTGGGTAATCAATGTCCTTTTCATTGTATCTTAGTGGGGAGAGCCTACGGGAAGAGCTCACTCCACCATGATGCTGACATTACTCCTGTTTCTCAAATTTCTCATTGACTTTGGTCACTTTCCAGTGACTTCAAATAATGGTTCTTAATTTTTTTGTCGATGTTTAATAATTTTTGTCTTTGAAAAGAATCACTGAATCTCTTCATGCCATTAATTCCTTCTTTTCTATTTCCCATTCAAAATCCTTATTCACTCTATTTCTGGTTAAATATCTTACCCGCTGAACCCATGCCTCAATCCAGCAGGGCCACTTGATATTAGATAGGCAATTCAAAGTATCTTGATCTCTGGCTTCAGTAATTGGTACAAGTGGTGGGTGGGTAAATAAAGCCAGACTAACAAATGTTTCTTTTTCTTTTACATAACAAATGGTCAAAGAAGAAATGAAGTGCAATAAGAAAATATTTCTAGCTTAATGATAATAAAAACAAAGCATGTTTACTTTTGTAGAATGCAGCCAAAAATTGCTTAGAGGCAAATTTGTAGATTTAAGTTCTTATACTTAAAAATGAGAAAATATTAAGAGCAAAATCAATGCTTATCAACCAAGAATCTAATTTTGTTTGGAAAAAAGTCAAATTAATCAAAAAGTAAGCAGAAGAAAGGGTATAGTGAAGTTATGAATAGTAAACAGATCCTGCAGACAACTACAGCATAGAGACATATTGTGAGGAAGTTAATGTCAATAAACAAACTTAGATAAAAAGACAAAATTCCCTTAAGAATACAACCTATCGAAAGTGACAAAAAAAAACCCAGAAAATATGAATAGCCCAATATTTGTTAAAGATATTGATTTCTAAATATAAAACCTCCCCCCCCAAAAAATTGCAGATTCAGATGGCTTCATTGGTTCATTCACCAAACAGTTAAGGAAAAAATAAAAATAATATTATGCAAGTTCACTCAGGAAATAAAATGTTGAGAACATTTCATATC
This sequence comes from Ceratotherium simum simum, assembly GCF_057802395.1. Classification (NCBI taxonomy): domain Eukaryota; kingdom Metazoa; phylum Chordata; class Mammalia; order Perissodactyla; family Rhinocerotidae; genus Ceratotherium; species Ceratotherium simum. Next base: position 37,347,669 of record NC_141901.1, read on the forward strand.
TTGTATCATGAGACTAGAATAACACTGAAAATGAAACCTGATGAGCGTGGTATAAGAAAACAAACTTGTAGACACTATAACATATTAGCATAGTTTCAACAATAGTTCTAAGAAAATATTAGAAAATATATTCCAGCAATATATAAAATAATATGTCATGACAAATGGAATCTATTCCAAGAATGAAAGACTGATTTATTATTTAAAAATCTGTTAACGTAATTTAATAAATTAGCAAAATAAATGTTAAAAATTTATGTACTCATCTCAGTATTTTTAGAAAAATTTTTTGTAAAAATCAATACCCATTGTTAAAAATTTTGTTTCTATGAAAAACTAAAACTACCACCATACCTCACGTGAAATACTGAACTCTTTCCCCTAGGATGATCACTCTTTTAATCTCTATACAATATTATACTGGAGTTCTAAACCACTGCCATAATTAAAATAAAAAGATATAAAAAGTATAATGATTTAAAATAAATAATAAAACTCTTTATTTGCAAATGACATGACTGAATACCTAGAAAATCTTACTAAATCTACAAAAGAAGCTATAAAACTAATAAGTATATTCAATAAGGTCTAAAATCAATTGTCTTTATATTAGTTACAAAAAACAAAAAAAACGATATTGTTAAATGTCAATATCAATAGTATCAAAACATAAAACACTTAGAATTATACATAAATTGTAGCATTAATCACAATAACCCAGAAAAGGAAATAACCTAAATGTCCATCAGTGGAAGATTTGATAAAGAAAATGTGGTACATGTAAATAATGGAATATTTTTCATCCTTAGAAAAGAAGGAAATCTTGCCACTTGTGACAACATGGATGGACCTAGAGGACACTAAGCTAAGTGAAATAAGCTGAAATAAACCAGATACAGAAAGAAAAATACTATATGTTCTCACTTATATGTGGAATCTAAAATAGGCAAACTCATAAAAGCAGAGAGTAGAATGGTGGTTACTAGAGGCTGTGGGGAGGGAGAAATGTTAATATGTTTGTCAAGGATACAATTTTCAGTTATATAAGATGAATAAATTCTAGGAATCAAATGTGTAGAATGGTGACTATAGGTAACGATACTGAACTGCATACTTGAAATTTGCTCACAGGGCATATGTTAATTTTTCTCATCACATACACAAAAAAATGGTAACTATATGAGGTGATGGATATGCTAATTAGCTTTGATTATAGTGATTAATTCACAATCTATACGTATATCAAATCATCAGGTTGTACACCATAAATATACACAATAAAATAGATAAGAAAATCAGCACCCAGTTTTTCTGCAACAAATAATCTTCAGACTCCACAAACAATATTATAACTTAAACACTAGAGTGTGTTTAGATATTTTAATAATAATAAATAAAAATTTATGTTTCTTTATGAAAAAACTCGATCTGAAGTGACTTGAGATGGCAGGAAAAAAAGACTGGCTTGGGGGTTTTGTGGTGACTAGGAAGTGGAGGCAGCATGAGATTTCCTGGGCAGAGGTTTGCATGGTTTGAACCTCCTACAAGTGAGAAAAGAAGGGGCACTAGGCTTTCTGATCAGCTTGCCCATATGTGTGGCAGAAGAATAAGAGGAGGGAGTTTAAAGGTGTAATAGATGTCAGAAAACATAAAACACAGTCAGACCCTTTCTTAAATTCTGCCCATATCACAGTGTTGATTAATGTAGCTATACAGTAGTTCTTAATATAGGAAGGAGTAATTATTTCTATTTTCTTCTTCTTTTTCAGATTGTTGTAGTTATTTAAAGGCTTGTGACATTCCATTTGAACTATAGAATAAGTTTGTCTTTTCTACAAAAATCCTTGCTGGGATTTTGAAAGGAATTGCATTACAGTATAGATTGAATTCAGGACAAATTTTGTTCTTTTTCTAGTTTCTTGAGATAAGACTTGGATTATTTGTTAGAGACTTTTTCTCTTCTCTAACGTAAACATTTAGTACTATGAATTTCCCTTTTAGCACTTCTTTAGCTTCACACCACAAATTTAGATACATTGTAATTTTATTTTGATTCAGTTGTATGTATTATTTTCATTTCTTTTGTGATCTCATCTATGACCCATGGATCATTTAAATTCCATGCGTTCATAGATTTTCCTATTGTCTTTCTGTTATTTATTTCTAACTTGATTCCATTATGGTTAAAAAACCATAATATCCTTTGTATGATTTCCATCCTTTTAAATTCTTTGAAGTTTGCCTTGTGGTCTAGGGTATGATTTACCTTGATATGAGGTGGATGTGGGTTACCCCCTTGGCTCTGCTGGCAATGCTACTATGGGCAGACAAGGGCCGGCTGGCTTTTATGAGGTGGGGACTGAGTTAGGATATCAGCTCTGTTGACACTTCAGGTGCAGGCAGATCAGGCTTCCTACTGCCAGTGGCTATGGGTCTCCCTATTAAGTCTCTGTTGGGCTTCCCCTTTCCTGATCCTTTTCCAGGGAGAATAGACTTTACTTTTACTTTTTACTTTATTTTTGTTTTCCTTTTTTTTGCTTATGCCTAGGCCTGTTGACAGTTTCAGGTTGCAAGTGACAGGGTCTTCCACAACCCAGTGTGGCATATATGTGGGATAAAAAAAATCCTTGGGAATTCACTGTGGTATCATTCTTCAAGTCCTGAGGTCCCTAACAAACACATCATCTCTTTTAAAAAATTTCTTATTTATTTTTTTAATTTAAGTATAATTCATATATAACATTATATTAGTTTCAGGTATACATTGTAATGACTTAATATTTCTATATATTGTGAAATGATCACTACAGTTAGTCTAGTTAACATTAGTCATCATATATAGTTAAAATTTTTTTATTCTTGTGATAAAAACTTTTAAGATCTCTTAGCAACTCTAAAATACGCAGTACAGTATTATTAACTATAATTTATAATCTTTTATTCACCTTGCATTTTATGTCATTTTATGATTGTCTCTTGAATTATTTCTAAGTTATTTAGTTGTATTTAGAGAGAAGACCAGAGAAAAGAGAATATACACCATGTTTTTCTGGAAACTGAATAGATTAAACTTTTTAAGAAATTGGCAAACTCTTTTCCCAAATTCCAAGCTATTTTATACTTTTTATATCCCCAACAGCAGTGTATGAGTTACAGTTCTTCCAAATGGTAACCAACACTAGTATTCAGTCATTTTTATTTTTAGACATTCTAATAGTTGTGTAATAGAATTACATTGGGTTTTTAATTTGTATTGTCTAATGACTGATAATGTTGAGCATCTCGTCATGTGCTTGCACCCCATCCATATATATTCTTTCAGTTATTAAAATCTCATTGTCATTATATTAGAAACTTTTAAAATATGCTTAATTAACCAATTTTAAATAGTCATTACATAATTGGAAGTGCTGGACTACAACAAGATGTTATATAGTGCCAGGAACTAGAATTCCAACCTTTTTATTTTTGGAAGTATTTCCCAGCACTCCTCCTCCTTGGCACCTTCTCTGACAACCCTGCTCCAGTTTGTCTTATCTTGTCTGTTCACTGTTTTAGTCTTCAGCACAGTACAGCATACAGTAGTCCACTCTTACACATGGTTTTGCTTCCCATGATTTCAGTTACCTCCTATCAACCATGGTCCAAAAATATTAAGTGAAATATTCCAGAAATAAATAATTCATAAGTTTTAAGTTCACTCATTATGAGTAGCATGATGAATCTCACTCTGCCCTGCTCTATTCTGCCCAGGTGTCAACCATCTCTTTGTGCAGTGTATCTATGCCTTATATGCTACCCACGCTACCCATGCTACCCACCCATTAGTTGCTTAGTAGCCATCTCAGTTATCAGATCTACTGTTGAGGTATCAAAATGCTTGTGTTCAAGTAAACATTGACATCATTTGCTCCTAACATCCAAACATCAACATCTTCATGGCTCAATGACCCTCTCTCTGACCCATAGTAAGGGCCCATAGTAAACTAATGCTACATCATAGTACCTGTGCCATTCACCTCACTTCAGCTCATCACGTAGGCATTGTTTCATCTCACAGAATTACAAAAAGAAAGGTGAGTACAATACAATATATTATGAGAGAAAGAGATTATATTCACATAACTTTTATTACAGTATACTGTTATAATTCTTTTATTTTCTTATTAGATATTGTGGTTAATCTCTTACTTTGTCTCATTTATAAATTAAGCTTTATCATAATTATGTATGCATAGGAAAAAATGTAGTATATATAGGGTTTGGTACTATCCACGGTTTCAGGCACCCCCTGGGGATCTTGGAACGTATCCCTCATGGATAAAGGCAGACTACTCTAATTCACTTTTCATGGGAACAATCTTCTTTTCACTACTGAAGTATAAATCCCTGTAAGAAGATATTGTTCCTCATACTTATCTGAGTTCTCCCATAGTACAATCTCTAAATGCTGTAAGCTCTTCTTATTGCCTGGGAAGGGAGTCAGTGATGAGAGGGAAAGAGTGTGTTTGTGGTAAGTGGGAGAGCAAATTGAATGAGCATTAGGGATGCAATGTCTCATGCACTCTTTTTGCTGCCAAAACAAAACTTATGAAGTAGCAGGAAGCCTTGTTTATGGGCAGGATAAGAAATCTGCAAGTTTTAAATCCCCAGAGATTTCCAGAGAGTTTTACAAGTCACAAGCTATATAAAGCCCTGTAGCTAATGAGAGCAAATTACAAAGTTGAGTAAAAAGTTCTCTCACTCCCTCTGATGAAAGAAGAGAAGAATTCCCTGGAGTCACCTAACCAGAACCAAACCTCTAGAGCTGAGAAACCTCAGGCCCTGATGATAATCAGACAATCTCTCTACACTGGAAGAAGAAATGACTCTAAACCATTGTGATTTAGTGAGTGGTGAGAGCTGATTGCAGCACATATGGCTTAGCCTCACAGCTCATGTCTAAAATCTCTAGAGTCACAGAAAGCTGAAGCTTGTACCAAATCAGGACCTTTGTCTCACTTCCCAGTTGGTGAAACTTAGACCCAGAAGGTGCAGGGACTTTCCCAATGTCACTAAACTAGCAGTGATAAAGTTAAGAATCAAGACTCTTAGACCAGTGATTTTCATACTAAGTCAAACTCTATCTCTTTTGCATGGATAACAAAGCATGCTTCCAAAAATGTGAGAACTATCCTAGAAGAAAATGACCATAACACTGAACTGGCTTTGGAATCCTGACAAAATACAAAAGGTAGGAAATTATGCTAAATGGTTTGATTCTCTATTCATGATAATTTATTGTCACTACATTTTCTCCAAATTACTATTTCTCTTTGACTTTCTATGTTTCTTTTGTCAGTGGATCCATATCCCAAATTAAATTTGATGCAAGTGGATTTTGGGACAACTTCCGAGATCGGTGAGAGTAGAGTGGGTTATAGTACTCTCGTCCCCTACACACACACCTTCAGAATATGCCAGAAGTAGGTGGAGATTCTGACATTCATAGTCTACTGCTGATGATCCACCAAGCAGGTATTTAGCACACAATTAAAGGTAAGAATTAGATAAGAAAGGACCTGTCTTGGAATTTGTATTGCTGATTGTTTGCATTTTCAAAATGCTTCTGACTTTAATGATGGCTTTGAAAATAATCCCTCTGGGCTGTCTTGGAAGGGGTATGGCACACTATTTGAAATCAAGTTCTTCTGCAGGTATTTATGTTAGAAAGAGCTTGGGTTTTGCACTAAGCACACCAGGTACTAAAACAACTTCTTGTTTTGCCAATATATTATTTTTTTCTCTTTTTCCTTTGTTTACCTAGCTAATCTTTTAGTTCCACAATCCATATAATTGCCCTTTTTATAGAGTTACTCTGAGGAGTCAAGAGAATTTAAATACATTAGTGTGTAAAGTGCTCTACTGGTGGAAGGAATTTTCCACAATGGAATAGGGACGAGTAGAAGGATATATTGGCACTGAGCATTTCTGAGAGGGAGAGAAAGTCTTATGAAACAGTCCAGAATGCTTCAGACTGCTGTTTATGGGGGGAAGTGAAGCAATAATCTGCAATTGTGGATTTGAATACCAAAGACTCACACTAAATTTCGATGCTCAGGAGGCTTAGTTAAAGGCCTCAGGATGGAGCTCAAGAATCATCTAGACACTGTCCCTCATTATATATCCTTAGGCAAGAAGACAGAAAAATCCTTTAATCTTCTCTTTGGGAGATAATGACTCACAGATAAGAAGATGTGGATACAGTGAGAGAAAGAGGGAAACAGGAAAAGAGAAAGGGTTGATAAGAGATAAGGAAAGATTGTGTGTGATTCATGTATGACTATTAAAGAATAAGCATCTTGTCAGCTATAAGAAGACAAGAATCAAAGGGACCTACAAAGTAGAGTAAACAAGTTGGTGGATTATTTCTGGAAGCATTTATAATTTAGACCATTTTCCTACTACCTCTTCTGACTATCAGTGACCAGTCAAATTCTGCCATGAGAACGTTCATTCTTAGCCAGAACTAAATTTAATTAGGAGTGGAAAATCTGTTCATCTCCATGCTCAAAAATCACATTCTTAACAGTGCGAATTAACTAAGTAAAACAGAAATTGTTTATAGCTTCAGCACTTATTTGATGATTAACCTATCCATCCAACATTTATTGGGTATTATTACCATCTTAAAATGCTCTATATTATCACCCTGAGACACAGAAATATATGACCCAGTCTCTTTCCTTAAGAAGAAAACACTGACAAATGAAGAATACACAATTAAAATCAAGACAGTTTGATTTTAGCTACAAATATGCTATTTCATGGATACAATTATCTTATTTCTAAAATAATCACAGTGCCCTACACATTTGACAGCTGTCCTATCCTCTTCACATTTATGCTGTGAGAGTAAAATCAATAAACATTTGAAAGAATCTGGCAAAATGTAGACTCTGTTGTTGGGCAAGAGGGAAAATCCTCCTCCTCCCTTTCCCTTAAGGTTCTTGTGGCTGGCCTAAAAATTCAAAGACAGGTTATCAGGAGAAAATAATACCAAGTTTAATAACATGTATACATGGGAGAAACCAGGGAAACTTAATTTCTTGACAAATGGTGACGGTTTTAACCTTAAATAGCATATTCAGGTAGACAAAGGATGATGTTGGTGGTGGAGAGGGAGACAGGAGGGAGACACAAATCACAGTAATCAAGAGTATGCATATTTAAGACCTCTCCTTCCATACTGAAAAGAGGTTCCAGAGATAAGATCATCTTCCCAGTACAGCAAGGGAGATTCCTTTACAAATGGAGATTTCCCTTCTAAACGTACATGTTTGTGTGACAACCCTTTGCAGGGCCACCTAGAGAATGTGGCTAGGGAGAGGCAGAATTTTTTATAAGAGGGGCTTGTTGGTGGCTTTCCTATTGCAGCACCTATTTTACATTATAAATACAGCCATCATATGGTAGTGGCTCCTTCCTGAAACAGGCCTTCTATGTTAAATTATTTAGGTAGTTTGGGCAAGGTCAAATGTCCATCAGAGAAAATAATCAAGGTATGGGGACATATTTCATGGTGGCCAATTTTCATCTCCCACAGTATAAATACTAGTTATTAAGTATGTTGGTATGTGGGAAAGGAAAAATAGTATGATATAATACAAAGCTGAAGGAATGTGTTAAATATAAGGAAAAACACAATGATGCAGAAGTCAAAGGAGGAGGAGACTAAATTAGGTGTAGAATTAGCAAAGAATTCATAGAATGACTAGCATTCATCATTTTCAGATGCCGAGCTTGGCATCGTAGAAATGGGCAAAATCTCAATTGCTGTCTTCATAAAGGGTCTGTTTATCAATACTAACAACATGCTCTAATTAATCGTTATTAATCGTAAGGTTCTTGAGATATCCTATCTTCTTCCCCTCTCCTCACAGTGGAGGAAAGGGAGCATGTTATTTACTTTCCTTTAATATTTCAGGACCTAAATGTCTTCTCCAAGAAGAAAAAATGACTTTAGAATTCTCTAACAATTATAAGCCATAGTCTAAGTTTGGTTTCAAAATTACTATAAATCAACTATCAACCTTCATTCAGTAGATATATACAGACCATATATTATGTGGAAGTTGCTGTGTCGGACCTTGACTCTGTTTGTCTGTTAGCTACTAGGTAGTTTTTCAAGTATTCAGAATCTGATCCATTTCTGGCTCTCCCAATGCACCTGCATCTCATTCATCTGGACATTACTTAGGATATTTTTTTCCCTATTGTTTTACCAACCAATAAAATTCTTAAAAAGAAAAAAAAGGCCAGGAAAAGTCCTCTTGTCACATAAGTAATCAGTAATTGGTTGCTGAATAAACAGGAAATGAAGGAATGAACAATTAGGAAAACACATCACCTACACATACATGATGTTTTGCTAAACTAAGTGAAAAATCAGCTGGTAATTATAAATCTGATCATTCATCTTACTCACATCACAGTTTTCAAGGAGTAATGGAGAGTTAAATGCTTACTTGTTTCTTTCAGATATCAGACATTAAACAATGAAGATCAACCAGACAATTCTAAAGGAATTTGTTCTCGTTGGCTTTTCTGTTTACCCACATGTACAGACACTCCTCTTTGTGGTCTTCTTTTGCCTCTACCTTCTCACCATCACAGGTAACCTGGCCATCATGGGTCTTACTTGGGTGGACAGAGCTCTCCACACCCCTATGTACCTCTTCCTCAGTGCACTCTCCTTCTCTGAGACCTGCTACACCATGACCATCATCCCCAAGATGCTGGCAGATCTACTGGCCAAAAGTAGAAGCATTTCAGTCATGGGTTGTGGCTTGCAGATGTGTTTCTTCTTGGGACTTGGTGGCACTAATTGTTTCATCCTTACATTGATGGGCTATGATCGCTTCCTGGCCATCTGCAACCCTCTCAGATATCCCCTGCTTATGACCAACATGGTATGTGGACAACTTGTGGCCTCTGCTTGGGCTGGAGGCTTCTTTATCTCTCTGATAGAGACTGTGCTGATATTCAGGGGCTCTTTCTGCAGCTCCAACCGTGTCAAACACTTCTTCTGCCATATGCGGGCAGTTGTGAGGCTGAACTGCCTAGACAGTGACCTCATCGAATTTATTGTAACTGTGATCTCAGTGTCAGGCTTGCTGGGCACCTTCCTGCTCATCATCCTCACTTATGTTTTCATTCTTTCCACTATCGTCAGGATCCCTTCAGCTGAGGGCAAGCAGAAGGCATTTTCTACCTGTGCTTCCCACATCACAGTGGTCATCATCCACTTCGGTTTTGCATCTATTGTTTATCTGAAGCCTGAAGCCTCAGGGGGAGATGACACACTGATAGCAGTCCCTTACACTGTCATTACCCCTTTCCTCAGCCCCCTCATTTTCAGCCTCAGGAATAAGGACATGAAGAATGCTTTTAGAAAAGTGCTTAGAAAGACAAGTTCCTTGAATAAATAATTTTGGATTATTGCTGCATGGTTGACTATCCCAGAGGCAAATGAAGCATCTACCCTGTGACATCTGGAGGAACCTGTACCATTTTTTTTTCCAGAGGCTGGCATATGGAGCCAAAGTGACTGGGTATGAGATATAAGCTGTCACAACCATTTGCTCAGCTTGTTAAGGAAGTTGTCCAATTCTTTTATTTCTACTTCTTCTACTGTCCATCTGCATCTACTTTTAATCAGTTGTCCAACCATTTCTGTTTCTAGTATCTGCCTCTGCACATACCAGGTGTCTGCCAGTCAACCTCTGGATGTCCTGCACCATTGAAGGAATGGGAATAGATTGATTGTGGAAGGAAAAAGAGAACACCTGTGACCACTACACTAAGAGATGTTTTCAAATGTCTAATAATGTAAAGGTTTAGGAATATTTCCAAGCAACATTGTGAGGCACTGGGCTGCACCTCCCAGGAAATGAACCATTTCTAATAGGAGATACACTATGTTGAAATCAACAGCTGTCTGCTTATGTATGTCTGGACTGATATTTCTATTTGTTAAGTACCCATGCCATACTGATTACTAATACTGTTCACGACTGTGTCCTTCCAATAACTATCAATTAATAACTTCTGTATAAACAGGATATCTTGGAACATTGATTCAAACAAATAAACAGGATAGTAGAGCCTATGTCTTCTATGAATGTGGGAATCCATGGGTAAGGACTGGAAATGACCTCAATTTTCTTTCTTTCTTTCTTTTTTTTTTTTTTTTGTGAGGGAGATCAATCCTAAGCTAACATCCGTGCTAATCCTCCTCTTTTTGCTGAGGAAGACTGGCCCTGAGCTAACATCTATGGCCAATCCTCCTCCTTTTTTTCCCCAAAGCCCCAGTAGATAGTTGTACATCATAGTTGCACATCCTTCTAGTTGCTCTATGTGGGACACGGCCTCAGCATGGCCGGAGAAGCGGTGCGTCGGTGTGCACCTGGGATCCAAACCCCAGCCGCCAGTAGTGGAGTGCGCGCACTTAACCTCTAAGCCACGAGGCTGGCCCAACCTCCGTTTTCTTTAAGTTGAAGATATTCAAAAGCAAATGTTTAAAAAAAAAAGTGTCATAATATTAAGGGTTTGACAAAGAAAGGTATTTTGATATAATTTTGGAAGACATAAAATGTGTAAATAAAGGAAATCAAATCAACATAGCATCAATCTTTATATCACCAGGAAGAAAATTAGAAGCTCTGTGGAGGTTACATAACAGAAGAGTGGTAAGTGGTCTTACTGAAAATTCAGATGTATAAGCCTAGGGAAATTTCTGAATCCCTTTGTCTCAGTTCTGTTATAACCAAATCTGTGACCTCTTAGGAAAGACATAAATTTTGTACCAAGGCTTGGTATACATAAAATAGATGAAAAATGTTGGAATAATTTCTGAACTCCATTATTTACTGGGATGTTATAAAGATAAATGAGATAATGGATGAATGTTATATGTACATACAGTGACTAAGCTTACCTCTTACTACAACTCTATTTTCTTCCCTGAGACTGTTTTTTTGGCACATGTTCAAGCAGAATATTTCCCCTCTTCAAACTGTGGTCACTGCCTGAGTGCAAGAGTATTTTTTCTACTTTTGTTTCTCACCTGAAAACTGATTATCCAATCAAGGGAAGCTATAAAATCTTGGAACTAAATTCTAACAATTTATCCACTCATGGTGGGTCTGGAAGATATAATGTTAGGTCTAGAATCAAGTTCTGGAAGTTGAATTTGGACAAATTAAGCTGCATACACCTGACATTGTGACTGTGGCAGGGATTGTTAGTTGGCTACTTGATATTGATGGTGCTCAGGGCAAGCTACCCCAGGAGGCCCCACTCTGGTATGCGGATTATTTCAAGCTGAAGACAATAAGGACCCAGAGAACTCAGGAAGAATATTTGAGTTTCCCCTACCAAACTGCCTAAAGAATTTAAAACAAAAGATCTGTTTCAAGAAGAAGTTATTATCATGATGGCTGTAAAGATAATGTAGGATAGAGGTTACAATAGGAAAGGCACCAAGCCCCTTTTATCAAAAACTCTGTCTCTCCCTGACCACATTATCTATAGATGACCCTGAAAAGAATTGTCTTCCTGCCCTCTGAAGTCCCAAACCACTACCCACCCCCAACACCTTCCTCGCCTTTAGTTACAATACTTAAGCGGGCAACTTAGACAGAGGGATGAGTTGCTCATTTATGAGTTTCTCCCATGTATACATATTATTAAACTTGGTATTATTCTCTCTCCTGCTAACCTGTCTTGTTAATTATTTGGCCAGCCATAAGAACCTTAAGGAAAAGGGCAGAGGGAGATTCTCCCTCTCTCCTGACAATATCCATTGTTAAGCTAGAAATAAGTAACTAAATGGGAACCGGAAAATATCTATATGTTTAGAAGTCAAGAATCTCACTTCTAAATAAGCCATGAATCAAATAACAAATCCCCATGGATATTAGAAAAAATGATTTGAACTGGAGGCAAGGAAAATACTACACATCAAATACTGCAGGATACAACTTTGAACTGTCTAGATGGAAATATATAGCCTTTAAAATGCATATTAGAAAAACTCATTGGTTCAAATTTATAAGCCAAGCACTAATCTGAAGAATTTAGGAAAGAAATAACTACATGAACAGAGAAAGATTGTAAAGAAAAAATAAAAAGAAAATAGAAGAAATTAATTAAATAATAGTATGCAATAGAGCAGCTCAAAAAGTTAAAGTTTGGAGTATTGAAAATATTATTAAATTATAATATTCCCTGGTGATATTGATGAGGAAATAAAGACAGAAAATAAAACAACAATGATGGGGATGAAAATCTGGGCATTTCTCATATCATATAGGCATAAAAATGAAACAATGTCATGAATGATGTAATGTACACGTATTCGAGAACTTGAAGTGCGAAAATTCCTATATATATATATATTAAAACTGACATAGAAATAGTTATTTAATTCTCTAGTAACTGAATTTTAATTAATATATTAATTAGAAAAAAATTCTGGGTCTTTTACCTTCACTAGCAGATTCTGCCAAACTTTTAAAGTGAAAATTATGCCAAGCTTGCACAAAATCTTCCATGAAATAGCAAAGAGTAAAAACTCCCCAATTCATTTTTTGGCCAGTATAATCTAGAAACTAAATCTTGAAATCTCACTTATGACCATAGATGCAAAAGTCTTAAGTAAAATCTTATCAAATAAAATATATATACTTAAGTCAGATGTAGTCCAGAAAAGCAAGGTTCACACATTTGAAAATTAATAATTGTAATTTATCACATTATCAAAATAAAAGATATTTATCAAATGATTATCTTAATTGATTCAGAAAAATCATTTGATAAAATTTAATATCCGTCCAGAGAATAAATAAAACCTCTTAGCATAATAGAAATTAAAAGGAAGTTCCTTCAAAAAATGAAGGTTTTCTGGAGAAAAAGCTCTATCAAGCTTTTAACTTAATGGTGAAACATTTAAATCTACCCAAGTTAAATCAGAAACAAGACAAGAAGGCCTTCTTCCATCACTTCTGTTCTGTATTATTTTAGACAGTCAATGCATTAAGAAAAGGAAAAAGAGAGATTAGGATTATAAAGGGAAAAAAACGGTCATTTCTCATGAAATATATGATTTTATATGTTAGAATATTCAAATTTATCTGCAGATAAATTATTAGAATTAATAACTGATATACCGCTGGGTACAGGGTACATAAACAAATCAATTGTATTACCATAAATTAGCCAGAATCAATTGTATTTCCATAAATTAGCATGAATATCATTTTAAAAAATATATCATATATTAAGTGTCAAAAATATCAAAGCCCTAGGAATAAATTTAATAAAATGCATACAAAACCTCTGCAGAGAAAACTGTAAATCATTATTAAAATAATTTTAAAAGAACTAAGTAAATGAGGAGATACGTCATTTCATGGATTAGAAGACTCAACATTGTACAAATCCCAGTGAAAATTTCAACAGTTTTCTTTTTTTGTGTATGAAAATATAAGATGACTTAAAATTTACATGGATTTACAAATAGCTAAGACATTCTTGAAGAACAACTTAAGATGATTTGTTTTACCAAATATCAAGACTCATTACGCAGCTACAGTGTGGTTTTGGTACAAGTGACAAATAGACCAATAGAGTAGAAGAGAGAGCCCCAAAGACCCAGGCTCACATGGGCACTTGCGTTATGACCAACATAGCTTTGCAGAGCAGTGAGAAAGCAACAGACTTTTCAAAAACTTGTCCTAGGAAAATAGCATATCCATACAGGAAAACAAAATCTGCCTCATAAACAAAAAAAAAAAGTCAGTTTCTGCATATTAAAAGCTAAATTTGAAAGGCAAAACAGTAAAACTTTTAAATGCTGATATAAAGAATATCTTCACAGTATCCTTAGGATATCAAAAGATTGTTTAAATTGGACATAAAAATCTTAACTAAAAATGAAAAGATCAATTGAATTTAAAAAATTACGTCCATTAAAAAAGGACTATTCAGCAAACGGATTGGCAAGCCACATAAAACTAGAAAGAAATTTAAGGAGTTGATTAACGTAAAATTTTAGATAGTTGATTACAGTTGGAGGGAGGGGCCCGTGGTAGGGAGGGCCCCATAGAGGGACTCTTGGCTGGCAAAGTTCTTTTTCTAGATCTGAGTAGTGATTACAAAGGTGTTTGCCTCACAAAAAAATCGCTAAATTATGTGTTTGTTGGATGATTGTCTGAGTCTATGCCTTATTTTATAATTAAAGATTAAGCAAGGAATTCCATGGCATGAGAGAAAATATATACAACGCGTGTAATTGGTGAAAGAGTCTTACATATAATTCCTACCAAAAAATAAAAAGATCGATAATTTAATCAATAGCAAAAATATTCAAGAGATATTAATATAGCCTTCATAAAAGAAAATATCCATATGTCCAATAAATATGTGGAAAAGTGCTCAATCTCATTAGTTAACATGAAAATGAACATGAAAACCCCAATGAGATACCACAATACATCCACTTAAAAAGTCAAAATTAAAAAGGGGGATTAACAAGTGTTGATGAAGCTGTGGAGCAACAAGAACTCTTGTCTGCTCCTGGTGAGAGTATACACTTTGGTATGCAGTTTGGTATTACAGACATATTTCGGAGATACCCAGGGTCTAGCTTTTCTTCTCTTAAGTATACACCCTAGAAAATTGTGTGCACATGTGTACAATGAGACATGAGTGTTTATACAAGCAATATTTGCAATAGACTAAAGCTGGAATTACTCAAATATTCACCAATAGTAGAATAGGTAGGTAAATTGTAGTATATTCATACAGTGTATTAGCATGCAGCAATAAAAGTGAATAACTATGGCTACATACTTCAGTGTACTGGTGAAACTCCTTGTTTTTCCCTTTAGACCATATCTTTCTTCAACAATCTAAGAGACAGATGACAATTCAAGGACTTTGTCTCTGGCCTAATTTCTCATTAGATTTTTCTAAATGTTTGTACTATGAAAGCCCCTCAATGGAAAGCATTAAGATATTCATTCTTGTAAATAAGGAATATAATAAGACATTAATGAAGAAATAAAATGAGAGATCAATGGCTTCTGTTCTCAAACTAAATGTGGAAAATGTTCATTTGTTTCTTCTATACGTATTATGAATTTACTCTGTTCAAGACAGTGCACTAGCTATGAGGAAAATGACAGAAGAGATATAGTTTATTCTCTCAAGAAACTCACGTTCTACTTGTGGAGAGGCCAAACAATTATGATATGACTTGGATTAAGGTTTGCACAGAGATCTATGGGGGCACTCAGAAGATGCAGTATCCATACAAGGTCATTAGAAGTTTCAGTCATATTGTGGGCAAATGTCCCCAGACAAGACTGCTCTGCTTCAATGTCTCAGCATCATTTAAGTAGCCCTCTAAACAGAGGAAAAAGATAGGAGGAGTCCTCCTGGGCAGAGCAATTCTCAAACACTGACCTCAGAAACTATCCCTTCAAAGGAGCTTGAATTTGTTTTTATTATTCTCTGGAGCAATATATGTTCCAAGGCAGAGTTGAAAACACTAGAACCTCCAGCAGACTAAAGGCTGGGCATGGTCAGAAAATGACAGTAAAAGTGAGTCCTATCAAAACACCTGTCATCCCAGGGTGAATGTGGGCTTAACCAAGACTGTGCCCTGAGGAGCAACATCAGAGACTTAATGCTGTGAGAGGGTGAGGAGAACAGTGTTCACTAAAATTATTGAGCCAGTCAGTAAAGAAATAAAAAAGCAAATAACAAAAACAAGAACCAGGTTGTGTAAGGGATAACCAGAAACCACAATTTCTACAACATATTATCTAAAATATGCAACTTCCAACAACAAAAAAATATGAGACATGCAGAGAAACAGGAAGATACTACCTATTAACACAAAAAGTCAGGCAACAGAAACCGCTTGTAACAGTAACTAGATGGCCATATTTAAAAGACAAAATCTTCAAATATAATTATAGTTTATAAATCATAAATGAGTTATAAAAGTTGAAATGTTGAAGTTGAAAAGTACAATAACTGAAGAGAAAATTCATTGAGAGACGTTCAAGAGTACATTTGAACCAGCAGAAGAAAGAATTAGTTAACCTGTAGTTAGGTCAATAGAGATTACGTGACCCAAAGAACAGAGGAAAAAAATGAAGAAAAATGAAGGGATCTTCGGAGAAATGTTGGACACCATTAAAGACACTATAATAGGAGTAACAGGAGTAGCAGAAGGAGAAAAAAGGGAGAAAGGGGAAGAAAAAACATTTGAAGAAATAATGGCCCAAAACTGTACCAATTTATTTAAAAACAATTCTGCACATCCAGGAAGCTCAACAAATGCAAGGAGAGTAAGTATAACGAGGTCTACAGACAGACACACCAAACAACAACAGAATATACAATCTTCTCAGGTGCACATGGAACATTCTCCAAGATAGACCACATGGGAGGGCATAAAAAATCTCAATACATTTAAAAGGATACAAATCCTACAAAGTATGTCCTCCCACAACAATAAAATGAAATGAGAAATCAACAACACAAGGAAAGAGGGAAATTCACAAGTATGTGGAAATTAAACAACATACTTCTAAATGACCAATGGCTCTAAAAAGAAATCATGAGAGAAATTATAAAATACTTTGAGGTGAGTGAAAATAGGGACACAACATAATAAAATTTATGGGATTCAGCTAAAGCAATGCTTAGAGGGAAATTTATGGCTACAAACAACTATATTTAAAGAGAAGAAAGAGTTCAAACAAGTAATCTCACCCTCCACCATAAGACACTGCAAGAGGAATGGCAAACTAAACCTAAAGTCAATAGAAAGTAGGAAATAGTAAAGATTAGGGTAACAATTAATAAAACAGATGGAGTATAGAAAAACAATAGAGAAAATCAACAAAACCAGAAGCTGGTTCTTTGAAAAGATTGACAAAATTGACAAAATTTTAGCTCAAGTGACCAAGACAAAAAGAGAGAAGACTCAAATTATTAGACTCAGAAAAGAAAGAGATGACATCATTACTGACCTTACAGAAATAAAAATGATTATAAATGAATACTATGAGCAATTGCATACCAATAAATTAGATAAAGTTGATGCTATGGACAGATTTTTAGAAAAACAAAAACTATCAAAACTAACTCAGAAGAAATAGTCAACATGAAAACAATTATAACAAGTAAAGTGATTGAGAATATCTATTATCTCAATATTTTTAGTAATAGAACTCTCTGGAATTTTAGCAGGGTGTACAGATGGCCAATTAGTTACTATACTGCTTAGCATCCTTTGCAGCCAGGTTTAGTTAAGTGACTAAGTTCTTACCAATGAGATGTAAGTGGAAATGATGGGTGCACCTTCCATGTCTTGGCCTTAAGAACAATGTCTCTCTTTGTGCTTCCTCCTAGAAAATCAAGTACCTTGGACCCACTAATAGAAAGTTTATTCTGTCTGGATGGCAGAACAAATCCACTGGCCTGTGGCTTGTACAGCTTGTGAAGTCAAGCTGTCTTGCCAACCCTGCCAACCATGCACTGCTTGTCACTGCACTATTATAAGAGAGAAATAAAATTCTATATTATTTAAGCCACTTTAACTTTGGGGTGTGGTGGTTGAGATTGTAGCTACATTGTATTACTAAGATAATAAAGGAGATGTTTATAGAATTCTTAGTAAAATGTACAATATATGGTAAATGCTCAGTAAATGGCAATTGTGTTTTTTTTTTCCTGTAGCCATAGAAAAAGTATAAAAGCAGCTCTTTCTGTTTCATTTCACTACTAAAAATACTTTCTCTTGTTTCTCATCACCCTCTCCTTTCTGAAACTATCTAGTCCCTTATTCTCCAGATCATTGTCCTCCTGTGATTCCTTTCTTGGTCAACTTTTGGTCTTTTTTCTTCTTTGGGCTGCCAAAGGCCCTTTCTCAAGCATTTCTTGTTCATCTTTCTCTCTTTTTCTAGATTCTGTTCCTCTGCTTAAATCTATCAAATCTGTTTCTATCATATTTATTAATTTTTATTACTTCCCAGATTATAATCTGAAGACAGACCTAACTAAGATCCAGGCCAACATTTCTAATTTATTGCTGCTTTATATCTGCTTCTTTATAGTTATATCCGCTTCTTTCTTTGAGCTTAGTATGTCAAGACTGAATCCATCATTGATTTTCTCATGTTGTTCTCCCTTTTGTGTTTTCTAAGAGTTAATATCTCCTCACCATCTTGGGCTGAAAACTCAGAGATCATTGTAATTCTCCCACTCCTTGTGACATCATCTAATAACTTTGCTAAGTATTACTGTTTGTGATCCTATTATTTTTCAATAACAAACAAACTTTCATTATCACAGAGAGGAGTGGGAAATTACTTCTGTTGAATTTTGCTCCCTCCCCAGTATTGCATCCTAAACAGGAGGTCATTTGCCCTCTGCTTGAACCTTTCCAGTGATAGATTAGCACACAACCCAGTAATTAACCTACTCTGTTGACTTAGCCTCAAAATGAGTTTATTTGGGAATAACCAAAAGAATTGCAATTCGGAATGTGCATGCTATGGTGAACCATAGACAAATCCAATCAATAAGGAAGGGGAGCTGCCTTTATAGAGAAGAAGGAGGGGAGTACTAAACCAAAGTCTATTGGGGAAAAGTAACAGTTCAGAGCAGCAATGGATTCTTATTGGCTGAGCTGTGGCAATCCTCATTGGCTGGCTTGTTGCTGGGTGGGAAGAGAAGTCTTCCTTCAGCAGCAAAGTAGTTTTACTTCTTTTCCAAGATGCAAGCTACCCTCTCCCCCTGTTTGATGTAATTGACATGTGTGCTGGGGCATGAGAGCTCCCCCTACAGGCCTTCTTGGCTCCAATTTAGTTCAGGTTTCTTTTATTATTTTCCACAACTCCATTTGTGATAGTTCAAGTAGACAAGAAGCAGAGGAGCAACCTGTGCATGGATGGCAGTCAGGAAACCCAGAGATGTGGGAGAAAGAAAATCCCATCCTTTTCAGAAACAGATTCAGATTTGAGCCGGGAATCAGGAATCTCAAATTATTTCTCTGCCCATCCTCACTCCAATTATCTG
This sequence comes from Ceratotherium simum simum, assembly GCF_057802395.1. Taxonomy (NCBI): domain Eukaryota; kingdom Metazoa; phylum Chordata; class Mammalia; order Perissodactyla; family Rhinocerotidae; genus Ceratotherium; species Ceratotherium simum. The sequence continues at coordinate 37,366,809 of NC_141901.1, forward strand.
AGGTCTTCCCTGTGCATCCTTCTAGCCCAGTTCTAATCACAAAGGGATATAAAAAGGAGCGAGCAGGAAACTCCATTGGAATTTGTAGACTTGTGGACAGGAGATAAAGCATCTCTCTCTCACACATAAACACAGACAAATGATGCAGATGCAAAGCTGAACAGAGTTTGACAAATAAAATTTTCTCAAAAAAATTAATAGTGTAAAGGTCCAGTCAGAATTAATTTACTGATGATTCTTTTTCTTTATTGTTTTATATCCAGAATAGAATTTTAGACTTGAATTATGATTATATATATCTACTGATGCAGACAGATAACCTCTTCAGTCTCTCTGAAAATAGGGTTTGAAGAATCACTACATGTATGGCACTCAGATAAGGAACTTAAGAACTTTATTCTGCTTCCCTCCAGGGCTATGCCCCTCCAGACCTTGTGCTTTCATTGTATCACGTATGGTGACTGAAGTGACTTTAACACAGTCTTGTGGGAGAGAGGTAGGTCATCATGACAACGTGTCCTAAGGGGCTATATCCCTGATGATGAGGTGGTAAGGGATGGTTATTGCTGTCCCTGTTTGCTTCAGGGCCACATCTGCCAAGCCTCTGTCCTGTTTTGCCTCAAATGACTCAGAGAACAGCATGAAGTATCAGCTTTATTGAAGAGTAGGTGGTGCTGACTGCACCTGCCTGGAAGCAACAGGTAACCAGCCTATGACAAGAATTCAAAGACAGGGTATATGAGTGAATGCATAGGAGAGGCAATCAAAGAACTAGGTACACCTCTGTGAGAAATTTTATCCTCACTCAGGTTCGATCCTTCGCCCATTCCCTGTGGTTTCCAGATCTCGCATAATCCTGAAAATCTCTTGAATTTCTCCAGATGTTCGATTGGCTTAAAATATGAAAAAAGAGTAGTCATCCAAACATCTCATATTGAGCACTCTGGTATTATACTCATATCAAAATGTTTATGATTATGGAGTTGATGCCTGAGAAATACCCTTGAAATATTCACAAGTGTAAGAGATATTTTTAAGTTCCATCGAGGTGAAGTGCTAGAGACCTGTGAACATGTCAGACAGGATAGGAAATAGTGTATGGAAAAGGGGAATCCAGAGGGCAGACGTTGACGGTAGGAGAGGCAGGGTTCATCTTGGTATGCTTAGAGAGTAGAACCCTTCTTACCCTAAGGCCAGGAACAAAGCCATACTTGCCAGATTCAGTCCATATCTACACAGCCCAAATTCAAATGAGATTCAAAAAAATATTGATTGAATTTGACTACCATATACAGACAAGCCAAAAAACCCACAAAAACAAAAAGCAACCCTTTGTTTTTACATGAACGAATCCATCTGGCTATACCCATGGACGCCTAATTTTTTCCATGGAGGATGTATAGGATATGATTAAGTTTGCTGCCACACTTTCAAGGCCAGATTTTTTGGGTTATAACAGCTCCAGAATTTCTGAGATGTGTGGTCTTGAAAAAAAAAATCACTCATCTCTCTATGTCATTTATAAATAAAGATAAATGTGCTTAAACTCACTGAGCTTTTATAAGCTAGTATATGAAAAGTATCTAGCGCCTTACAGATAGTAATCAACTTTACTATTATGCCTTCTTCACATACCAAGTGGACACAGACTATGACAATAATTATAGTGATTCCAGACGTTCCTCAGTTGTTGTTTCACCAAATTCTTTGCTAAGTGAGTTACGATTATTCCCTTAGTGATGAACAAATGAAGAATTCAAGGAAAACAAACAATTTTCTCTGAAAATGGGATATGCTTCTGTACAGGGCGTTGCCCAGTTGGTCTCTGGATGAAGGTTTGTGTGGATTCCTGAGGAGGGCCATTGGGGTCAGGCAATGTACTGCTGAAGGTTTGTTTATGGAACGTCTAGGAGGTGGATCTTAGATACGAATCCAGGCAGCTATGCTGCTATAAATCGCCAATTTGGGAGATCAAGAGACGTCTGCATGATTTCAGGCCCACAGACCTACGGAATCACCAGTGTGTCTTAAAATAAGTATGTTTCACATTGTGGGCAAATCATCCTCACCTAATTTGTTTCTTTGATTGTCACATAGCCTAATGAAGTAGGAATGACAGCAGCAGCAGCATCCCTATTTGATAGATAAAAAAACAGGCTCAGCCTTCTACCACTGAAAGAGAAAAGGACCATTAACTTCCCAAGCTCCTAAATTATCATATTATGTATGTTTTGTCTCATTCAATGAAGGTTTATTGGGTATGTATTCTGTACATAGACCTAAACTTAATGAGGATAGATTAATGAGTGAGAGTTTCCTGCTCCTGAGCAGGAAAAGTTGAAATAAATACATAATTACTCTGTAGATCTGTTAAAAAGTCATAGTCATAATGGGGATCTCCTGGACAAAGTCTTCGGGGAACAGCTGATGTTCATGATGTTTATTCATGTGCAAAAGTCCAGAGGCAGAAAACAGAGTGGTGTCTTAAAGAACTCTGACATGACTGGAGGGTTAAACAAGAGTGACAGTTGACAGATGTGGAAGTGAGGGTGACCATGAAAGGGAACATTCATGGGCAAGTAAAAGATGAATGGTACAATACCATCAACATCATTTAGTTCCAAGAAGATCAATGGATAAAGAGCTGCTCTTGGTTCTGAGAGGAAATGCAATGGGAGAAATCCTCAAGATCTCCCTCATTAATTGTTATTTGGAACCTAAGCTGTCAAATGAGAAGGGTGTGTTTAAAGAGCTTATCACTGTGTGAATGTTAAAACTTCAGGTTCATCTGGCCTGAGGGTAGACTGTTGCCCCGATATCATAAAAATCTTGAAGTGCCAGTAGCGGAGGAATGTTGTTCCAAGACTGACAAGGAAGGAAAGACGTGGTCCAGAAGTTAGAGTGAACAGAAAAAAAGATGCAAATAACAAGAGCTCAATGCACACAATGCCCTGACAAACTCAGAGCCACCAGAAGGATCTGAGAACTGTGATTCAGAAGCAGTCTATCCAGGAGGGCCTTCTCTAAAAGGGAGGGCAGGTTAGGAGCAGGGTATAGATAAAGGGAGAGTGAAAATATTTGGCAGGGATTAAATAGCGGGCCAGTCTGAAGAGCAAATGGCATTCTGTTTTAAACAACTGAGCAGGAAACCTGGGAAGATGATGATGTCAAGTGATACTGAGGAGTGGGGAAGAGTTAGGGTCATAGGCACCTCTGGACACAAGTGACCCTGCTTGCAGGCTAGCATTTGAGTCAGCAGTCGATTTAAGCCAGAGTGGTCTGCAGAGCAGGACTGGCTACAAAATCTTGTGAACCAGACAATGAGTTTCCTAGGCTGCTTCCCACTGTCCACCTCATTTTTTAACAACTTCTTTCCCCTATCCCCCAGGAGTGATCCTGGGCCAAGTTGGAATTTCAACAAAATTTCATGCAGTGCTACTACTGGAAAGAGCTCTAGTTTCTATTCAGTTTGGGTAATTTACAAAATATGTATCTGAATGAAGTAAATTATTCAAGATTATACAGAGAAAATTGTTATATAATAATTATAATGATTCCAGACAGTCTTCAGTTGCTGTTTCACCAAGTTCTTTGCTATGTGAGTTACGATTATTCCCTTAGTGATGAACAAATGAAGAATTCAAGGAAAACAAACAAATTTCTCTGGTTACATTTAATGTCCACTTGGATAATCCAGGATAATCTCCCACTCAATACCCTTAACGTAATCACATAAGAAAAGACTTTGCCATATGATGCAATATTTACAGGTTGTGGGGATTAAGACATGGACACCTTTTGGGGCTCCTTTTTTCAACCTTCTGCACCAGCACTGAGAATGAGACAATTTAATTCTGGCACAGAAAATGTACTAGAAAATCCTTGTAAAATGAATGGAAAAATGACTCATTTCTGGAGTAAAACTCCTTTATCTCTTCTATGCTGAGTTATTTCTCCAACTATCAGTGGATACTTCCCAAATCAACCTCCCTTCTCCCATGCCGCCTTACACTGTAGCTCAAGTGATGTCTTTGAGCTACTACTACATCCTCTTAGTACAATTTCCCTTGAGAGATAAACCCTCAGGCTTCAGCTTGCTATCAGACCTTCTTTCATTCACTCATTCAACAAATATTGAGTAAAGTTTACATGGGACTTAGAGGTTGTGGGTGGTAATGGAAGAGCATGTCATGCATAAAAAAACAAAAACAAGAATTGCAATACTAAGATTTTTTCTGGAATCACTCAGCAATCATTTATTAAATACGCACTGTAGTTAAGATTGCTAAGTTATTGAGATAATTCTCAAGTCTGAGAACTTTTCTCTTGAGGTGGGAGATGAAATAGAAAAGTGAAAGAACAGAATGATAAAATAATAATTAATAATATGTCATTGGGCATCTTTAGAAGGTTATAATCTGTGAGGGGATGTTAGTGGTTTGGTCTACCTGTCTCTCAACATCTTGTTCTGCTTCAGACAGTCAAGTGGACAGAGATCATGAGAAATTTGAGTGGAGACTACATAGTAGAGTTTTTTTGGTGGGTTTCCCCACCTCTTCACCACTCCAGCTACTCCTCTTTGCCATCTTCCTTCCAATTTATCTGTTGACATTGTTGGAGAATGCATTCATCAGTTCCACAATCTGGCTCACTCCAAGCCTTCATCACCCAATGAACTTTTTCCTCAGCAATCTCTCCTTCTTGGAGCTGTGGTACATCAATGTCATGATTCACTGACTCTTGGGAGCATTTCTTACTCAGGACAGTAGAGTCTCCCATGTAGGTTGCATGACCAAACTGTAATTCTTCATTGCCTTAGTATGCACTGAGTGTGTCCTTTTGGCAGTCATGGCCTATGACCACTACCTGGCCATCTGTGAACCCCTCCGTTATCCTAGTCTCGCGTCTTCCAGCCTGGCCACTCAGCTTGTTGCTTCCTCTTGGGGCAGTGGCTTCTTCAGCTCCATGATGAGGCTTCTTTTCATTTCCCGACTGTCCTACTGTGGACTCAATATCATCAACATCTTTTTCTGTGCTGTCAGCAAGTATTTGTGCAGACTAAAGTCTCAGAGCTTGAGAGTCTTCCTGTCTATAGCTTTCTAAATTTCTGCTTGATATGCTACTCCTTATTTCTTCTACCTGACAACTGAAACCAAAAGAAGTTCACTTTCATTTCTCAAACTTTGCGGTGGTAAGAGAGTATATTCATTTTAAGGCATATCAGACTCATGAATCTTACCAGAATCCATTCAGTCTTTCAAGAGACGACTCCTCTTTCCTTTGTGTGGGTCTTTTCTCTCACTGGGCTCCCTGTGATCCGGCAGGACGTTGGGCGGAGATAATACTCAGATTTGGTATTTCAGCTCTTCCGTAGCTCTCTCATTTACAAAAATCCACTCCTAAACTTCCATTTTTTGTTCTGCTCTAAAATGTATAATCTACCCCCTTGGAGGAATGGGAGGTGGAGTGTATTGGAAACAGCTTCTACACAAAAACCTTGAAATTCAGATTCTTACTAATGTGATAAAATAGCAATACTTACTTTAAGGTAAACTATTTCTCAAATTTCTTTTTTTTTCTTTAGTTTTCAAAATTATTTTATTGTGGTCATAATATTTTATAACATTTTGAAACTTCAGGGTACATTACTGTTTGTCAGTCACCATATATATGTGCCCCTTTACCCCTTATGCCCACCCCCAATCCCTCTTCTCCTCTGATAACCACTAATCTGTTCTCTTTGGTCATGTGTTTGTTTATCTTCCATATATGAGTGAAATCATGTAGTGTTTGTTTATCTCTGCCTGACTTATTTTGCTTAACATAATACCCTCAAGGTCCATCCATGTTGTTGCAAATGGGACAATTGTGCCTTTTTTCATGGCTGAGTATTCCATTGTATATATATACCACATCTTCTTTATCCATTCATCAGTTCATGGGCACTTAGATTGTTTCCATGTCTCGGCTAGAGTGAATAATGTTGCAATGAACATAGGGGTGTATAAGTCTCTTTGAATTATTGATTCTAGGTTCTTTGGATAAATACCCAGTAGTGGGATAGTTGGGTCCTATGGTATTTCTAGTTTTAATTTTTGAGAAGTCTCCGTACTGTTTACCATAGTGGCTGCACCAATTTACATTCCCACCAGCAGTGTCTGAGGGTTCCCTTTTCTCCCCATCCTCTCCAACATTTGTTATTTTTTGTATTTTTATTAGTTAAAGTCATTCTAACAGGTGTAAGGTGATATCTCATTGTAGTTTTAATTTGCATTTCCCTAATGATTAATGATGTTTAACACCTTTTCACATGCCTGTTGGTCATCTGTATATCTTCTTTGGAAAAAGATCTGTTCAGATTCTCTGCCCATTTTCTGATCAGGTTGCTTGTTTTTCTGTTGTTGAGTTGTAGGAGTTCTTTGTATATTTTGTAGATTAACCCCTTGTTCAGATCTATGATTTGCAAATATTTTCTCCCAGTTGGTCGGTTGTCTTTTCATTTTGTTCCTAGTTTCCTTTGCCTTGCAGAAGCTCTTTAGTCTGATGTAGTCCTGCTTGTTTATTTTTTCTTTTGTTTCCCTTGCCTGAGCAGACATGGTATTAGAAAAGATGCTTCTAAGACTGATGTCAAAGGGGGTACTGCTTATATTTTCTTCTATGTGTTTTATGGTTTCACGTTTTACTTTCAAGTCTTTAATCCATTTTGAGTTAATTTTTTTGTATGGCTTAAGATAATGGTCTACTTTCATTGTTTTGCATGTGGCTTTCCAGTTTTCCCAACACCCTTTATTGAAGAGACTTTTCTTTCTCTGTTGTATGTTCTTGGCTCCTTTGTCAAAGATTAGCTGTCCATAGATATGTGGTTTGATTTCTGGGCTTTCAATTCTGTTCCACTGATCTGTGTGTCTCTTTTTGTGCCAGTACCATGCTTTGATTACTATAGCATTGTAGTATATTTTGAAATCAGGGATTGTGATGCCTCCAGCTTTGTTCTTTTTTCTAAGGTTTGTTTTAGCTATTTGGGGTCTTTTGTTGCTCCATATGAGTTTTAGAATTCTTTGTTCTGTTTCCATGAAGAATGTCATTGAGATTCTGATTGCGAGAGCATTGAATCAGTAGATTGCTGTAGGTAAGGTGGACATTTTAACTATGTTTATTCTTCCAATCCACGTGCATGGAATATATTTCTATTTCTTTATGTCATCATCCATTTCTTTCAATAATGTATTATAGTTTTCATTGCATAAGTCTTTCACCTCCTTGATTAACTTTATTCCTAGATATTTTATTCTTTTCATTGTGATTATAAATGGGATTGTATTCTTGAGTTCTCTTTCTGTTAGTTTATTATTAGAGTATAGAAATGACACTGATTTTTGCAAGTTGATTTCATACCCTGTTACTTTGTTGTAGTTGTTGATTATTTCTAATAGTTTTCTGATGGATTCTTTAAGGTTTTCTATCTATATAATCATGTCATCTGCAAACAATCAGAGTTTCACTTCTTCTTCACCAACTTGGATCACTTTTATTCCTTTTTCTTGCCTAATTGCTCTGGTGAAAACCTCTAGTACTATGCTGAATAACAGTGGGAAGAGTGGGCACCTTTGTCTTGTTCCTGTGCAGAGATGGCTTTCAGTTTTCACCATTGAATATGATATTGGCTGTGGGTTTCTCTGTGGGTTTCTTTATTATGTTGATGTACTTTTCTTCTATGTGCATTTTATTGAGAGTTTTTATCATAAATGAGTGTTGGATCTTGTCAAATGTTTTCTCTGCATCTATTGAGATGATCATGCCATTTTTATTCCTCATTTTGTTAATGTGGTGCATCACATTGATTGATTTGTGGATGTTGAACCATCCCTACATCCCTGATATGAATCCCGCTTCATCATGGTGTATGATCCTTTTAATGTATTTCTGTATTCAATTTCACAATATTTTGTTGAGGATTTTTGCATCTATGTTCATCAGGGATATTGGTCTGTCACATTCCTTCTTTATGTTGTCCTTGTCTGTCTTTGGGATCAGGGTGATGTAGACCTCGTAGAATGAGTTGAGCAGTGTTCTGTCTGCTACAGTTTTTTGGAATAGTTTGAGAAGGATAGGTACTAAATCTTCTTTGAATGTTTGGTAGAATTTTGCAGAGAAGCCATCTGGTCTTGGACTTTTATTTTTTTGGGAGGTTTTGATTACTGCTTCAATCTCTTTACTTGTGATTGGGCTATTTAGAGTCTTTATTTCTTCTTGATTCAGTTTTGGGAGGTTGTGTAAGTCTAAAAATCTATCCATTTCTTTTAGATTGTCCAATTTATTGGCATATAATCTTTCACAGTATTCTCTTATAATCCTTTATATTTCTGCAGTACCTGTTGTCATTTCTCCTCTATCATTTCTAATATTGTTTATTTCAGCCTTCTCTCTTTTTTTCTTAGAGAGTCTGGCTAAGAGTTTTGTCAATTTTGTTTACCTTCTCACAGAACCAGCTCTTAGTTTCATTGATCCTTTCTACTGTTTTGATGTTGTTGTTTTATTTCATTTATTTCTGCTCTAATTTTCATTATTTACCTCCTTCTGCTGACTTTGGCCTTTGTTCTTCTCTTTCTAGTTCTGTTAGGTGTAGTTTAAGATTACTATATGAGATTTTTCTTGTTTGTCAAAGTGGGCCTGTATTGCTATGAGTTTCCTTCTCAGGACCTCTTTTGCTTCATCCCATATGAGTTGGTATGGCGTATTTTCAATTTCACTTGTCTCTAGATACTTTTTGATTTCTCCTTTAATTTCTTCATTGCTCCATTAGCACTGCCGCTGGGGAGGAGGAGGAGATGTGCTTACCTCCTTGCACTGCCTCTTGTGGGGTCCAGCACTCCCACCTTCAGATGTATGGCTGCGTTGATCTCTCAGACACGTATTGTGTTGTGTGCATCTCCTCTGTTGGTTAATGAACGCCCTTTTCATTGTATCTTAGTGGGGAGAGCTTAGGAGAAAGCTCACTCTGCCATGATTCTGACGTCACTCCTGTTTCTCAAATTTCTGATTGACTTTGGTCACTTTCCAGTGACTTCAAATAATTGTTCTTAATGCTTTTGTCCATGCTTTACAATTTTTATCTGTGAAAGGACTCACTGAATCTCTTCACACCACTGTTAACACCTTCTTTTCTATTCCACATTCAAAATCCCCGTTCACTCTATTTCTGGTTCAATATCCTGCCCACTGAACCCATGCCTCAATCCAGGAGGGCCACTTGATATTAGCTAGACCAGTCAAAGTATATTAATCTCTGATTGCAGTAATTGATACAAGTAGTGGGTGGGTAAATAAAGCCAGACTAACAAATGTTTCTTTTTCTTTTATATAACACATGGTCGAAGAAGAAATGAAGTGCAATAAGAAAATATTCTACTTTAATGATAATAAAAACAAAGCATGTTCACATTTGTAAAATGCAGCTAAAAACTGCTTAAAGGTAAATTTATACATTTAAGTTCTTATATTAAAAAAGAGGAAAGTGTTGTGGCCAGCCCAGTGGTGTAGTGGTTAAGTTTGCACGCTTCACTTCAGCAGCCCCAGGTTCACAGGTTCAGATCCCAGGCATGGACCTACACACTGCTCATCAAGCCATGCTGTGGTGACACTCCACATACAAACGTAGAGGAGGATGGTCGTGGATGTTCCCTCAGGGCCAATCTTTCTCCTGAAAAAATGAGGAGGATTGGCAACAGACATTAGCTCAGGGCCAACCTTCCCTGTCAAAGAAAAAAAAAAAAAAAGAAGAAAGTGTTAAGCACATGATCAATGCTTAAAAAGGAAGAATCTATTTTTTTTTTTTGGAAAAAATATCAAATTAATCAAAAAGTAAGGAGAAGAAAGAACATAATAAAGATATGAATAGCAAACAATATAATAGAAAAAAATAGTCAGCAATAGTAGAATTTGAGTCCTTTAAATTCTTAGTGAAGTGGAAAAATTCCTAAGATTGGTCAAGAATAAAGAGAAAATAATTAAAAATAAAGAAGAAATGAACAAGGGAGTACTAGTTCAGATCATACAATTAAAGTTTAAAGACATATTCTGAAGAAATTAATGTCAATAAACAAACAGAATAAAAGAAAATATTCTTTAAAAACAAAACCTAAAAAAGTGACAAAAATAAATAGAAAATCCTTATAGCCCTGTGTTTGTTAAAGATATTGATTTCTACCGGTAAAACTTCCCCAAAGGGAAACTCCAGATTCAGATGGTTTCATTGGTTAATTCTACCAAACAGTTAAAGAAAAAAGAAAAACAAGATTACATAAATTCTTTCAGGAAATAAAATGTTGAGAACAATTCATATCTTATATTATGAGACCAGAATAATACTGAAACTGAAACCTGACAAGCACAGTGTAAGAAAATTTCAGACCACTATAACATATTAACATAGTTCAAAAATATTCCTACCAAAATATTAGAAAATATATTCAAGAAATATATAAAAAACTAATATTTCAAGACAAAAGAAATTTATTTCAAGTCTGAAAGACTGATTTATTATTTGAAATTCTGTTAACATAATTCACTAAATTAGCAAAATAAACAGTAAAAATTTATCTACTCCTCTCAATATTTTTGGAAAAATTATCATTAAAAATCAATACCCATTGTTGATAAAAAGTCTGTTTCTATGAAAAACTAAAGCTAACACCATACCTCATGTGAAATATTGAACTATTTTCTCTAAGATGACCACTATTACCATCTCTATACAGCATTATACTGGAGGTCTAAACCAGTGCAATAATGTAAAAAAAGAGATATAAAAGGTATAATGATTTGAAAAGAAGAATAAAACTCTTCATTTGAAAATGACATGACTGAATATCTAAAAAATCTTGTTCAATCTGCAAAAGGAGCTATAAAACTAATAAGTATATTTAGCAAGTTCTCAAGTCAATTGTTTTTCTTTATATTAGTTACAAAAAACAAAAAGTATTTTTAAATGTCAATATCAATAGCATCAAAACATAAATCACTTAGAATTATACATATGTAGTAGCATTATTCACAATAACCGAGATATGGTACTAATATAAATGTCCATCGATGGAAGAACGGATAAAGAAATGTGGAATATGCATACAATGGGGTATTTTTCATCCTTAGAAAAGAAGGAAATCTTGCCATTTGTGACAACACAGATGGATCTAGAGGACACTAAGCTAAGTGAAATAAGCTGAAATAAGCCAGACATAGAAAGACAAAAACTACATATTCTCACCGATATGTGGAATCTAAAATAGCCAAACTCATAGAAGCAGAGAGTAGAATGGTAGTTACCACTGGCTGTGTGGAGGGAGAAATGTGGAGACATTTTACAAGGATACAATTTTCAGTTATACAAGATGAGTAAATTCTGGTGATCAAATGTATAGAATGGTGACTATAGGTAACAATACTGAACTGCATACTTGAAATTTGCTCACAGGGCATATGTTAATTTTTCTCATCACATACACAAAAAAATGGTGACTATGTGAGGTGGTGGGTATGTTAATCAGCCTTGATTATAGTGATTGTTTCACAGTCTATATGTATACCAAATTAACAGGTTATATGCCTTAAATATACACAGTAAAATAGAAAAGAAAATCAGCACCCAGTTTTTCCAAAACAAGTAATCTTTAGACCCCCCTTGCAATATTATATGCTAAACACTAGGTGTGTTTTGATATTTTAATAATGATAAATAAAAATTTGTGTTTTATTTATGAAAAAACTCGACCCAAAATGACTTGAGATGGTGAGAAAAGCAGAATGGCTTGGGGGTTTTGTGGTGACTAGGGAGTGGAGGCAGTGTGAGATTTCCTGTGGAGAGGCTTGCATGGTTTGAAACTCCCACAGGTGACAAAGGAAGGGCACCAGGTTTTCTTATCAGCTTGCCCAGATGTGTGGCAGAAGGCAAAGGTGAAGGAGTTTAGAGGCTTAAATGATGTCAGAAAACAAAAAATGGAGTCAGACTCTTTTTTCAGTTCTGCCAATATCGCAGTGTTGATTAATACAGCTATACAGTAGGTCTTAATATTGGAAGGAGTAATTATTTCCATTTTATTCTTCTTTTCCAGATTGTTGTAGTTATTTAAAGGCTTGTGAGTTTCCATATAAATTATAGAATGTTTGTCTTTTCTAGAAAAATCCTTGTTGGGATTTTGAAAGGAATTGCATTAACCTATAGACCAAATTGGGGACTAATTTTGTTCTTCTTTTTTCTAGTTTCTTGAGATAAGACTTACATTATTTATTAGAGACTTTTTCTCTTCTCTAATGTAAACATTTAGTGCTATGAATTTCCCTTCTAGTATTGCTTTAGCTGCATCTCACAAATTTTGAAATATTGTAATTTCATTTTGATTCAATTGTGTGTATTATTTTTGTTTCCTTTGTGACCTCCTCTATGACCCATGGATCATTTAAATTCCATGTGTTTGTAGATTTTCCTATTGTCTTTCTGTTATTTCTAACATGATTTCATTATGGTTGGCAAACCATACTATCCTCTGTATGATTTCCATCCTTTTAAATTTTTTGAAGTTTGCCTTGTGGTCTAGGATATGGTTTACCTTAGTGTACGGTGGAGGATGTGTTACCCTCTAGGCTCTGCTGGCAATGCTACTATGGGCAGACAAGGGGTGCCTGGTTTTTGTGAGGTGGGATCAAGTTAAGATATCAGCTCTGCTGACACTTCAGGTGTAAGCAGATTAGGCTCCCCACAGCCACTAGCTATGGTTCTCCCTATTAAGTCTCTGTTGGGCTTCCCCTTTCTTGATCCTTTTCCAGAGAGAATAGACTTTACTTTTACTTTGTACTTTACTTTTATTTTATCTTTTTTTGGTTTTTACCTAGACCTGTTGACAGTTTCAGTTTGCAAGTGGCAGTGCCCTCCACATCCCAGTCTGGGATGTATGGGAGAGAAAAAAAAAAGTCCTTGGGAATTCACTGTGGTATCATTCTTCAAGTCCTGAGGTCCCTAGCCAATCCATCTTCCCCTTTTAAAAAAAAAATGTATATTTTTTAATTGAAGTATAATTCACATATAACATTATATTAGTTTCAGGTGTACAATGTAATGATTCAATATTTGCATATATTGTGAAATGATCACCATGACTAGTCTAGCTAACTTTGGTCACCATACACAGTTACAATTTTTTTTTCATTCTTGTGATGAGAAATTTTAAGATCTATTCTCTTAGCAACTTTCAAATATGAAATACACTATTATGAACTATAATTAATAATCCTCTCTTCTTCACCTTGCAGAGTCATTTTATGGTTGTCTGTTGAATTATTTCCAAGTTATTTAGTTGTATTTAGAGAGGAGACCAAAGCAAAGTGAATACATACCATGTTTTTCTGGAATCTGAATTAATGAAACTATTTAAGACATTGGCAAACTATTTTCCAAAATTCCAAGTATTTTATAATTTTTACATCCTCAACAGCAGTGTACAAGTTACAGTTCTTCCAAATCCTAACCAACACTAGTATAGTCAACCTTTTTACTTTTAGATATTCTAATAGTTGTGTAGTAGAATCACATTGGGTTTTTAATTTGTATTGCCTAATAACTAATAATGTTGAGCATCTCTTCATGTGCTTACATCCCATCCATATATACTTTTTAAGTGCTTTTAAAATCTCATTGTAATTATATTATATACTTCTAAAATATGTTTATTTAAGCAATTTTACACAGTTATTACACAATTGGAAGTGCTGGACTACAATAAGATATTATATAGTACCAGGAGCTAGGATTCCAGCCCTTCTTATTTTTAGAATTCTTTCTCAAGGTCCCTCCATGGCACCTTCTCGGACCACCCTGGTCCAGTTTGTCTTATCTCGTCTGTTCACTGTTATAGTCTTGGCACATTACAGCACACAGTGGTCCACCCTTATACATGGTTTCACTTTCCACAATTTCAGTTACCTGTTGTCAACCATGGTCCAAAAATATTAAATGGAATATTCCTGAAATAAATAATTCATAAGTTTAAAGTTGCACTCATTCTGAGTAGCATGATGAATCTCACACTGTCCTGCTCCATTCTGCCCAAGACCTGAATCCTCTCTTTGTGCAGCGTATCTATGTTATGTATGCTACCCATACAACCCACCCATTAGTCACGTAGTAGCTATCTCTGTTATCAGATTGACTGTTGAGGTATCACAATGCTTGTGTTCAAGTAACCATTGACGTCATCTGCTCCTGACATCCAAACATCAACAACGTAATGGCTTGATGATCCTCCTTGTGACCTATTGTCAGAAGGTCCACAGTAACCTAACACTACATCACAACACCTACGCAATTCACCTATGTCAGCTGATCATGTAGGCATTGTATCATCTCACAGAATCACAAAAAGAAGGGTGAGTACAGTACAATATATTTTGAGAGAAAGAGACTGTATAACTTTTATTACAGTGTATTGTTATAAATCTTTTATTAGTAGTTATTGTTGTTAATCTACTACTGTGCCTAATTTATAAATTAAGCTTTACCATATTTATGTATGTATAGGAAAAATCATAGTTTGTATAGGGTTTGGTACTATCCGTGGTGTCAGGCATCCCCTGGGGATCTTGGAACGTATCCCCCATGGATAAAGGGGGACTACCGTAATTCTCTTTTCATGGGCACTATCTTCTTTCCACCACTGAAGTATAAATCCCTTGAAAGAAGATACTGTTCTGCATACTTTTTTGAGTTCTCCCATAGTACAATCTTTAAATACTGTAAGCCCTTCTTAATACCCAGGAAGGGGGTCAGTGATGAGAGGAAAAGAGTACGTTTGTGGTAAGTGGGAGAGCAAATTGAACGATCATTAGGGATGCAACTTCTCATGCACTTTCCTCTACGCCAAAACAAAACTTATGAAGTAGCAGAAACCCTTGTTTATGGGCAGGATATGAACTCTGCAAATTTTAAATCCCCAGAGATTTCCAGAGAGTTTTACAAGTCACAAGCTACACAAAGCCCTGTAACTAATGAGAACAAATTACAAAGTTGAGTGAAAAAGTTCTCTTGCTCCCTCTGATGACAGATGAGAGGAATTCTCTCAGGTCTCCTAACCAGAACCAAACCTCTAGAGCTGAGGAACCTCAGGCCATGATGATAATCAGACTGTCTCTCTAAACTGGAAGAAGGAATGACTCTAAACCATTGTGATTTAGTGAGTGGTGAGAACTGATCACAGCACATGTGGCTTAGCCTCATAACTCATGTCAAAAAACTCTAGAGTCATTGAAAGCTGAAGCTTATACCAAATCAGGACCTTTTTCTCACTTCCCAGCTGGGGAAACTTAGACCCAGAAGGTGCAGGGACTTTCCCAACGTCACTAAACTAGCAGTGATAAAGTTAAGAATAGAGACTCAGACCAGTGTTTTTTCATGCTAAGTCAAACTCTATCTCTTTTGAGTGGAGAACAACGCATGCTTCCAACAATGTGAAGACTGTCCCGGAAGAAAAAGACTCTAACACTGAACTGGCTTTGTAGCCCTGATAAAATACACATAGAATAGGAAACTATTCTAGATGGTTTGACTCTCTATTCATGATAATTTATTGTCACTGCATTTTCTCCAAATTACCATTTCTCTTTGACTTTGCAAACGGTGTGTGTTTCTTTTGTCAGTGGATCCATATTCCAAATTAATTTTGATGCATGGGGATTTGGGAACAACTTCAGAGGTAGGTGAGAGTAGGGTGGGTTATTTTACTCTCACTCCCTACACACACACATTCAGAATATGCCAGAAGTAGATGGATATTCTGACATTTGTAGTCTACTGCTGATGATCCACCAAGCAGATATTTAGCACACAATTAAAGGTAAGAATTTGTAAGGAAGGGCTGTCTTGGAATTTATATTGCTGATTGTTTGTATTTTCAAAATGCTTCTGAATTTAACGATGGCTTTGAAAATAATCCCTCTGGGCTGTCTTGCAGGGGAAATGGGTTTTTGTGTGAAATCAGGCTGTTGGGCAGGTAGTATGTTAGAAAGAGCTTTCGTCTTGCACCAAGCACACCAGGTACTAATACAACTTCTTGTTTTGCAATATATTCTTTTTTTTCCCCCCTCTCTTTGGTTTACTTAGCTAATATTTTAGTTCCACAATCCATATAATTGCCCTTCTTATAGAGTTACTCTGAGTCAAGAGAACTTAAGAACATTGCTGTGAAAAGTGCTCTACTGATGGAAATAATTTTTCACAATGGAATAGGGATAGGCAGAAGGATATATTGGGACCAAGTGTTTCTGAGAGGGAGAGAAGATCTTCTGAAACAGTCCAGAATGCTTCAGAAAGCTGTTTATAGGGGAAAGTGAAACAGTAATCTGCAAGTGTGGATTTGAATACCAAAAAGACTCACACTAAATTTGGATACTAGGGAGGCTTACACTAAAATCCCTCAGGAGGGAGCTCAAGAATCATTTAGACATTGTCCCTTATAATACATCCTTAGGCAAGAAGACAGAAAAATCTTTTAGTCTTCTCTTTGGGAGATAATTAGTCACAGATAAGAAGGTGTGGATGCAGTGAGAGAAAGAGGGAAACAGGAAAAGAGAACGGGTTGAGGGAGATAAGGAAAGATTGCCATGTGATTCGTGTATGACTATGAAAGAATAAGTTCAGGTCTTGTCAGCTCTAGGAAGACAAGAATCAATGGGGACCTATGAAGTAGAGTTCATAGGGTGGTCGATTATTTCTGCAACCATTCATAATTTAGACAATTTTCCTACTGCCTTTCTGACTCTTAGTGACTAGCTAGATTCTGCCGTGAGAATAGTTATTTTTAGCCCGAACTAAATTTAATTAGGAGTGGAAAGTCTGTTGATCTCCATGCTCAAAATCACATTCTGAGCAGTGCTAAATAACTAAGTAAAACAGAAATTTTTTTATAGATTCAGCACTTTTTTTGATGATTAACCTATCCATCCAACATTTATTGTGAATTATTACCTTCTTAAAATGTTCCATATTGTCACCCTAAGAAATACAGAAATATATGACTCAGAGTCTCTTTCCTCAAGAAGAAAACAATGATAAATGAAAAGAGTACACAATTGAAGTCAAGACAGACTTGATTCTAGTTACAAATATGCCATTTCATAGATACAATTATGTTATTTCTAAAATAAGTAAAATAATCACAGCTGCACTACTCACTTCACAGCTGTCCTATGCACTTCATATTTATGCTGTGAGGATAAAATCAATAAACATTGAAAGAATCTGGCAAAATGTAAACTCTGTAAATGCTAGTTATTAAATATGTTGGCAGCTGGGACAGGAAAAACAATAGCATGTTTTAATAAAGCTGAAGGAATGTGTTAAATATAAGGAAAAACACCATGATGTAGAAGTCAGAGGAGGATCAGATTAAATCAGGTGTACAATTAGCAAAGAATTCATAGAATGGCTAGCATTTATCATTTTCAGATGCCGAGCTTGGCATTGATGAAATAGGCAAAATCTCAATTGCCACCTGCATTATGTTTGCATAAATGGTCAGTTTATCAATACTAACAACATACTCTAATTAATCACTATTAATCCTAAGGGTCCTGGTATATACTATCTTCTTTCTCTCTCCTCACAGTGGAGGAAAGGGAGCATGTTATTTACTTTCCTTTAATATTTCAAGACCTAAATGTCTTCTCCAAGAGTAAAAAATGACTTTAGACTTCTCTAACAATTGTAAGCCATAGTCTAAGTTTGGTCCCCTAATTACTATAAATCAACTATCAACGTTCACTCGGTAGGTATTTACAGACCATATATTATGTGGAAATTGCTGTGCTGGACCTTGACTCTGTTTGTCTGTTAGCTACTAGGTATTTTTTCCAGTATTCAGAATCTGATTCATTTCTGGATCTCCTGTTGCACCTGCATCTCCCTCATTTGAACATCGACTGGAATATTTTTGCCCTATTGTGGTACCAGCCAAATAATTATTAAAAACGAATAGGCCATAAAAAGTTCTATTGTCACTTAAGTAATCGGTAATTGGTTGTTGAATAAAAAAGAAATGAACAAATGAACAATTAGGAAAACACATCACTTACTTATACATGGTGTTTTGCTAAACTAAGTGAAAAACCAATTGGTCATTGTAACTCGGATCATTTGTCTTATTCACATCACAATTTTCAAAGAATAATGGAGAATTTTGTGTTTACTTCTTGTTTCTTCCAGATATCAGACATTAAACAATGAAGACGAACCAGACAATCCTAAAGGAATTCATTCCTGCTGGCTTTTCTGTTTATCCCCATGTACAGACATGCCTCTTTGTGGTCTTCTTTTGCCTCTACCTTCTCACCCTCACAGGCAACCTGGCCATCATGGGTCTTACTTGGGTGGACAGAGCTCTGCACACCCCTATGTACCTCTTTCTCAGTGAACTCTCCTTCTCTGAGACCTGCTACACCATGACCATCATCCCCAAGATGCTGGCAGATCTACTGGCCAAAAGTAGAAGCATTTCAGTCATGGGTTGTGGCTTGCAGATGTGTTTCTTCTTGGGACTTGGTGGCACTAATTGTTTCATCCTTACATTGATGGGCTATGATCGCTTCCTGGCCATCTGCAACCCTCTCAGATATCCCCTGCTTATGACCAACATGGTATGTGGACAACTTGTGGCCTCTGCTTGGGCTGGAGGCTTCTTTATCTCTCTGATAGAGACTGTGCTGATATTCAGGGGCTCTTTCTGCAGCTCCAACCTTGTCAAACACTTCTTCTGCCATATGCGGGCAGTTGTGAGGCTGGACTGCCTAGACAGCAAGCACACAGAATTTATTGTAACCGTGATCTCAGTGTCAGGCTTGCTGGGCACATTCCTGCTCATCATCCTCACTTATGTTTTCATTCTGTCCACTATCTTCAGGATCCCTTCAGCTGAAGGGAAGCAGAAGGCATTTTCTACCTGTGCTTCCCACATCACAGTGGTCATCATCCACTTCGGTTTTGCATCTATTGTTTATCTGAAGCCTGAAGGTTCAGGGGGAGATGACACACTGATAGCAGTCCCTTACACTGTCATTACCCCTTTCCTCAGCCCCCTCATTTTCAGCCTCAGGAATAAGGACATGAAGAATGCTTTTAGAAAGGTCCTTGAAAGACAAGGTCCTTGAATGAATAGTTTTGGATTATTGCTGCATGGTTGACTGCCTGCCGAGTGAAGCATTTACCTTGTGTCGTCTGGAGGAGCCTGTACCATTTGTCTTTTTCCAGAAGCTGGCATAGGGAGATCAAGTGACTGAGTCTGGGACCTAAGCCATCACAACCCTTTACTCAGCTTGTAAAGGAAGTTGTCCAATTCTTCTACTGTCCATCTCTATCTACTTTTACTACTACTATCAGTTGTCCAACCACTTCTGTTTCTACTATCCGCCTCAGCAGATGGTAGGCTTCTGTCAGTCAACTGCTGGGTGTCCTGCACCATTGATAGAATGGAAAAGAAATATCGTAGAACAAAATAAAGAACACCTGAGACCGCTACAGTAACAGATGTTTTCAAATATCAAAAGACATAAAGGTTGATGAATTTTTCTTAGCAACATTGGGAGGCCCTGTGTTGCACCTCCCAGGAAAGAAACCATTTCTAATAGTAGATACATCAACTGTCTACTTGTGTATAGCTGGATTTATATCTGTATTTGTTAAGTGCCCATGCCATACTGACTACTAATACTCTTCATGACTGTGTCCTTCCAATGACTATCAGATGATAACTTCCGTATAAAAAGGATATCTTAGAAAATTGATTCAAACAAATAAAAGGATGCTAGAGCCTACATGTTCTATGAATGTGGGAATCCATGGATGAGTTCTGGAACTAACCTCCATTTTCTTTAAGTTGAAGATATTCAAAAGCAAATGTTTAAAAAAAAAAAACTATATCATAATATTGAGGGTTTGACAAAAAAGGTATTTTGAAATAATTTTGGAAGACATAAAATGTGTAAATAAAGGAAATCAAATCAACATAGCATCAATCTTTATATCACCAGGAAGAAAATTAGAAGCTCTGTGGAGGTTATATAACAGAAGAGTGGTAAGTGGTCTTACTGAAAATTCAGATGTATAAGCCTAAGGAAATTTCTGAATCCCCTTGTCTCAGTTATGTTATAACCAAATCTGTGACCTCTTAGGAAAGACATAAGTTTTGTACCAGGGTTTGGTATACATAAAATAGATGTAAAATGTTGAAATAATTTCTGAACTCCATTATTTACTGGAATGTTATAAAGATAAAAGAGATAATGGATGAATATCATATGTACATACAGTGACTAAGGTTACCTCTTACTACAACTCTACTTTCTTCCCTGAGACGATTTTTTTGGCACAAGTTCAAGCAGAATATTTACCTTCTTCAAACTGTGGTCACTGCCTCAGTGCAAGAGTATTTTTTCTACTTTTGTTTCACACCTGAAAACTGATTATCCAATCAAGGGAAGTTATAAAATCTTGGAACTAAATACTAACAATGTATCCACTCATGGTGGGTGTAGAAGATATGATGGTAAGTCTAGACTCAAGTTCTGAAGTTGAATTTGGACAAATTAACCTGTATACACCTAATATGGTGACTGTGACAGGGATTGGTAGTTGGCTGCTTAATATCTGTTGTTAAGCTAGAAATAAGTAACTAAACGGGTGTTGCAAAATACTTATATGTTTACCAGTCAAGAAAGTCACTTCTAAATAAACTATGAATCTGGACCAGCCCGGTGGTGCAAGCGGTTAAGTGTGCACGCTCTGCTGCGGCGGCCCGGGGTTTGCTGGTTCAGATCCCGGGCACGCACTGATGCACCACTTGTCAGGCCATGCTGTGGCAGTGGCTCATATCAAGTGGAGGAAGATAAGCATGGATGTTAGCTCAGGGCCAGTCTTCCTCAGCAAAAAGAGGAGGATTGGCATATATTAGCTCAGGGCCTATCTTCCTCACAATAAATAAATAAATAAATAAATAAATAAATAAATAAATAAATAAACCATGAATCAAATAACAAATGCCCATGGATATTAGAAAAAATGATTTGAACTGGAGGCAAGGAAAATACTACATGTCAAGTATTGCGGGATACAGCTTTTAAGTGTTTAGATGGAAATATACAGCCTTCAAAATGCATATTAGAAAATCTCATTGGCTGAAAATTAATAATCCAAGCATTAATCTGAAGAATTTAGGAAAGAAATAACTAAATGAACAGAGAAAGATTGTACAGAAAAAATAAAAATAGAGCAGAAATTAAATAAATAATAGTATGCAATAGAGCAGCTCAAAAAAGTTGAAGTTTGGAATATTGAAAATATTAATGAAATGTACTATTCTCTGGTGAGATTGATGAAGAAATAAAGACCAAAAATAAAATAAACAATCATGGGAATGAAAATCTGGGCATTTCTCAGATCATGTAGGCATAAAAGATGAAAGAATGTCATGAATGACGTCAGGTACATAAATTCGAGAACTTACATAAAGTGTGAAAATTCCTATAAAATATATATTAATGTTGACATAGAGAGAAATAATTATTTAATTCTCAAGAAATTGAATTTTAATTAATGTATTTCACATTAAAAAAAAAACTTTTTATCCTCACTAGTAGATTCTGCCAAACTTTTAAAGTGGAAATTATGCCAAATTCCACAAAATCTTCCATAAAACAGAAAAGAGTAAATACTCTCCAACTCATTTTTTTGGCTAGTATAATCTAGAAACTAAATCTTGAAATCTTGCTTAGGATGATAGATGCAAAATAGGTAAGTAAAATATTATCCAACAAAATATATATACTTAAGTTGGATTTAGTCCAGAAAGGCAAGGTTGGCACGTTTAAAAATTAATCACTGTAATTTACCTCATTATCATAGTAAAGCACATTAATAAAAAGATTATCTTAATTAATGCAGAAAAATATTTTGATAAAATTTAATATCCATTCAGAGAATAAATAAAACCTCTTAACATAATAGGAATTAAAAGGAATTTCTTTAAAATAATGAAGGTTTTCTGAAGAAAAATCTCTATCAAACTTCTTACTTAATGGTGAAACATTTATATCTGTCTGGGTTAAATCAGGAACAACACAAGAAAGCCTTCTGCCATCACTTCTATTCCATCTTATTCTAGAAAGTACTGCATTAAGAAAAGAAAAGGAAAAAGCAATGCAAGGATTATAAAGGAAGAAAACTATCATTTCTCATGAATTATAAGATGTTTTTATATTAGCGAATTCAAAATAATCTGCAAATTATTAGAATTAATAATTGATATACTGCTGGGTACATGTATGTAAACAAATCAATTGTATTCCCATAAATTAGTAAGAATTGAAATATGATTTTTAAAAATACATCATATATCAAAGCTTCGAAAATATCAAAGCCTTAGTATGTCAAGACTGAATTGATCATTGATTTTCTCATGTTGTTCCTCCTTCTGTGTTTTCTAAAAGTTAACACCTCCCCACCATTTTGGACTGAAAATTCTGAGATAATTGTAGTTCTCCCACATTTTATAGCATCACCTAATCTATTGTGATGTACTGCTGTTTGTAATGCTATTATTTTGCAGTAACAACAAACTTTCATTATCACAGAGAGGAGTGGGAAATTTCTTCCAATGCAGTGTGCTCCCTCCCCAGTATTGCATCTTAAACCGGAGGTCATTTGGCCTCTGATGAACCCTCTTAGTGATAGAGAGATTAGCACACACCCCAGGAGTTAACATACTCTGTTGACTTAAAAAGCCTCAAAATGAGTTTATTTGGGAATCACCAAAAGAATTGCAATTCAGGATGTGCATGCTATGGCAAACCATAAAAAAATCCAATCAATAAGGAAAGGGAGCCAGCCTTATAGAGAAAAAGGAGGAGTAGGGACGGGAGTTCTAAACCAAAGTCCATTGGGGGAAAGTAACAGTTCAGGTCAACAATGGCTTCTTACTGCTCAAGTTTCCGCATTTCTCATTGGCTGGGCCATTGCCGGGTGAGGAGAGAGGTCTTTCTTCCCTACCAACATAGTTTTACTTCCACTCCAAGATGCAAGCGGTCCCTCCAGTTCTAGTTGGTGTAATTGACAATGTGTGATAGAGCTCCCCCTACAGGCCTTCTTGACTCCAATTTAGTTAAGGTTCCCTTTACTAATTTCCAGAACTCCATTTGTGCTAGTCCCAGTAGACCAAGAAGCAGAGGAGTAACCTGTGCATGGATGGCAGTCAGGAAACTCAGAGTCGTGAGAGAAAGAAAACCTCGTCCTTTTCAGAAACAGATTCAGATTTAAGCCAGGAATCAGGAATCTGAAATTATTTCTCCGCCCATCCTCACTCCAATTATCCTGAGGTCTTCCCTGTGCATCCTTCTAGCACGGTTCTAATCACAAGGGGATGTAAAATGGAGCAAGTAGGAAAAGATGCTTCCTCCATTTGAACCTGTAGACTTGTGGACAGGAGATAAAGCATCTCTGTCTCACACATAAACACAGACAAGTGATACAGATCAAAGGTGAATAGAGTTGGACAAATAATATTTTCGCAAAAAAAAGTAATAGTCTAAAGAGCCAGTCAGAATGAATTTATACATGATTCTCTTACTTTGTTGTTTTATCTCCTCAATAGAATTTTAGACTTGAAATATCATTATATCTATCTACTGATGCAGACAGATAGCCTCCTCAGCGCCTCTGAAAATAGGATTTACAGAAGCACTACATGGATGGCACTCAGGCCATGAACTCAAGAACTTTATTCTGACTTCCCTCCAGGGCTATGTCCCTCCAGACCTTGCTCTTTCATTGTATCATGTATGGTCCCTGAAGTGACTTGGACACAGTCATGTGGGGGAGAGGTAGGTCATCATGACAACGTGTCCTAAGGGGCTATATCGCTCATGGTGAGTTGATAAGGCTGGCTATTGCTGCCCCTGTTTGCTTCGGGGCCTCATCTGCCAAGCCTCTGTGCTGTTTTGCTTCAAATGACTCAGAGAACAGCATGAAGTATCAGCTTTATTGAAGAGTAGGTGGTGCTGACTGCACCTGCCTGGAAGCAACAGGTAACCAGTCTATGACAAACATTCAAAGACAGGGTATATGAGTGAATGCAGAGGAGAGGCAATCAAAGAACTAGGAGACCTCTGTGAGAAATTTTATCCTTACTTAGGTTAGATCCTTCATCCATTCCCTGTGGTTTCCAGATCCTTCATAATCCTGAAAATCTCTTGAATTTCTCTAGATGTTCAATTGGCTTAAAATCTGAAAAAGATTAGTCATCCAAACATCTCATACTGAGTACTCTGGTATTTTACTCACATCCAAATCTTTATGATTATGGAGTTGATGCCTGAGAAATACACTTGAAATGTTCACAAATGTAAGAGATGTTTTCAAGTTCCATTGAAGTGAAGTGATGGAGATCTGTGAACATGATAGAAAGGACAGGAAATTGTGTATGGAAAGGGGGAATCCAGAGAGCAGAGGTTGATGGTAGGAGAGGCAGGGGCCAATCTTGGTATGCTTAGAGAGTAGCACCCTCCTTACCCTAAGGCCAGGACCAAAGCCATACCTGCCAGATTCAGTCCATGTCTCACAGCCCAAATTCAAATGAAATTAAAAAAAAGAAAAAAACTATTATTAAATTTGACTGCCATACACAGATGAGTCAAACAAAACAAAACAAAATAAAACTTTCTTTTTATATGAATGAATTCATCTGGCTATACCCGTAGACATCTAATTATTTCCATGGAGGATGTATAGGATAAGATTAAGTTTGCTACCATACCTCCAATGGCCAGATTATTGGGTTTATCCCAGCTTCACAATTTCTTAGATGTGTGATCTTGAAAAAAAATCACTCATCTCTCTGTCATTTATAAATAGACATAAAAGTGCTTAAAATCGTTGAACTTTCATGAGGATTAAGCTACTATATTTAAAGTACCGAGTGCCTTACAGATAGTAACCAATTTTCTTATTATATTTTCTCCACATGCCATGTAGGCACAGACAAAGACAGTAATTATAGTTGTTCTAGACTGTTCTTAGTTGTTGATTCACAAGTTCTTTGCTAAATAAGTTACAGTTATTCCACTTGTGATGATCAAGTGAAGAATTCAAGGAAAACAAAACAATTTTCTCTGAAAATGGGATATGCCTGTGTAAAAGGCCCTGCCCAATGTGTTTATGTTGTTTCCTGAGGAAGACCATTGGCAGTCAGGCAATGTACTATTCAGGCTTTGTTTATGGAACATCTAGGAGATAGGGGTTAGACAGGAATTCAAGCAGTTATGCTGCTATAAAAAACCAACTGGGGAAATCCAAGTGATGTCTGCATGGTTTGAGACCCCCAGACCTGTGGAATCACCAATATGTTCTAAAATAAGTGCAGTTCACATTGTGGGCAAATCATCATCACCTAAATTGTCTCTTTGATTGTCATGTAGCCTAATGAAGTAGAGTGACAGAAACAGCAGCATCTTTATTTGATAGATAAAAACACAGGCTCAACTTTCTACCTCTGAAAGACAGAAGGAATATTAATTTCCCAAGCTCCTAAATTATCATATTATGTATTTCTTAGTTCATTCAATAAAGACTTATTGGGTACCTATTATGTACAAAACACTAAACTTAATGAGGATAGAGAAATGAGTGAGAGTTTTTGCTCCTGAAGAGGAAAAAGCCAGGCAAATACGTAATTATTCTGTTGGTCTGTTAACAGAGTCATAGTCACAATAGTGGATGTGAGGGATCTCCTGGACAAAGTCTTCACAGAACAACTGACGTTTATGATGTTTATTCATGTGCAAAAGTCCAGAGGCAGAAAACAGAGTGGTGTCTTAAAGAATTTTGACATGACTGGAGGGTTAAACAAGAGTGACAGTTGATAGAGGTGGAAGTGAGGGTGACCATGAAAGGGAACACTCACGGGCAAGTAAAAGATGAATGGTACAATACCATCAACATCATTTAGTTCCGAGAAGATCAACGGATAAATAGCTGCTCTTTGTTCTAAAAGGAAATACAATGGGAGAAATCCTCAAGATCTCCCTCATTAATTGTTATTTGGAACCTAAGCTGTCAAATGAGAAGGGTGTGTTTAAAGAGCTTACCACTGTGTGAATGTTAAAACTTCAGGCTCTTCTGCCCTGGTGGTAGAATGCTGCCCTGATATCATAAAAATCTTGAAGTGCCAGTAGAGGAGGAATGTTGTTCCAAGACTGACAAGGAAGGAAAGATGTGGCCCAGAAGTTAGAGTGAACAGAAAAAAAAAAAAGATGCAAATAACAAGAGCTCAATGCACACAATGCACTGATAAACTCAGAGCCACCAGAGGGATCTGAGAACTGTGATTCAGAAGCAGTCTATCGAGGAGCGCCTTCTCTAAAAGAGAGAGCAGGTTAGGATTAGGGTATAGATAAAGGAAGAGAGATAATATCTGGCAGGGATTAAATAGCAGTCCAGTTTGAATAGCAAATGGAATTCTACTTTCAACAACAGAGCAGGAAACCTAAGAAGATGATGATGTAAAGTGGTATTGAAGAGCGGGGAAGAGTTAGGGTCATGGGCACCTCTGGACACAAGTGACCCTGCTTGCAGGCTTGCATTTGAATCAACAGACGATTTAAGCCAAAGTGGTCTGCAGAGCAGGACTGACTTCAAAAAAACTTGTGAACCAGACAGTGAGTTTCCTAGGCTACTTCCCACTCTCCACCCCATTTTTTAACAATTTCTTTCCCCCGTACCCTGGGACTAATCCTGGGCCAAGTTGGAATTTCAACAAAATTTCATGCAGTGCTATTACGGAAGAGAACTCTAGTTTGTATTCAGTTTGTGTAATTTACAAAGTATATATATGAATGAAATAAATTATTCAAGATTATACAAATCAAGACTGAAGCTCATCCCACTATTATTTTTTGAGTGTCTACTGTGTTCTAGATACTGCTCTGTATACAGAGAATAGAGGGAAGAAGACGGGTTCCTTTTCAGAATTTTTGTCATTGCTCAGTCGACTTCAACATCTGAATTCCCTTACTTCTGCTCTTCGGAGTTTCCAGCCATCACTTTTTACTTTTTTCCATCCTCTATTATTACATAGCCCTAAGGTTTGTCGTGCTTCCTTTCTATCCAGTCCTCACCGTTACCACCCATACCTCCCTCCAAACTCTCTCTCAGAAAAGTCTCTGACACATTAAGTCAGTTTGCCAAACCTGGATTTATGTGCCCTGGATGGTGCAAAAGGACTTTCCAAGATCCAGGTATGAACTGTTCTGAAAGAATCAGACCCTGATCTTCAACTCCCTTATCCGCTCTTCTTAAAGCTGCTACTTGAGAAACTATTTCTTCTCCCTTCTCACTTTCTTTTTCACAACTTTTTCTCCATCTGTACAAGGGAAGGCATAACTGAATCTTACACTGTGAAAGTGTCCCAGAGGGTAAGTTAATGCCAATGCCAATATCAGTGCTGAGAAAGTGAATGACTAATAACTAGGTAACACATCCTTTTGCAAGCCAGTGGTTTCCAATCTGTTTCTTTCAACACAATTGAAATGGAAGCTAATTTAGTTGTCAGCTAATAGATCAATAAAAATAATTTTCCTGTTAGATGACTATAATTTCTGACACATAACTAATAGAAAGGTCAAATAATTTAGTGTTATTACTAGAACAAAACAACTTCTGTTCCCCGGGCTATGGTATGTCAATGCCATCTATTTATGTGAACTAGTTTCCTCAGTGTTTATATCTCCAAAATGAAAAGTAAGTATGGAATTGATGCTGAAACATTTCTCATTATGGTAATAAGTAGTCTTCATGGATGCACACAAGAACTGAAAAAAATACCATCCACTTTATTATAAAATGGTGTTCCAGTAAGTTTCTAAAATGTTGTCTAATATATTATTTAAAATGTGTCATATATTTCTATTGCCCCGGTGAAATGTATGCTAATTATATAATAACATCTAGAAGAAAGTTTTTTTTAAACCATTATAGCCAAGAGTACAGGAAACAAAGAAACATGTAGATAGATAGGTAGATACCTAGCTAGCTAGATGATAGATGGGTAGATAGGTAGATAGATAATAGATAGATAGAGATAGAAAAACCAATAAAAGGCTTGCAATTATAAAAATATATTATAATACTGAATTATGAGTTCAGTGAGAAAAATAATGTAAAATCTCCATTTTTCAAGATACCTTCACTCATGTAATTTTTAAGACAAGTATTAGTGGGTATCATAGCACTAATGTTTAGATTTCCCTGAATGTGTGAAGGAGTGATATAATAGTTTCATTTAAAATGTCACTACCCTCATGCAGTGGAAATTAAGATTCATTGCAACTATTCAAATGTATCATTAAAAAATAGATGTCAACTCTAAATTATGCAGTCTAATAGAGTGTTTTTTAAGTTGCTTAATGGAAAAAAATGTGAAGACAAAGGCTTAAATCCCACCCAAATGAATATGCTTGATGATATCTCACATGTGATCCAATCTCAAGTCAGAATCATAATTTTGCCAGGTGCCCTCTGGAGAAGCTGGGGCACTGGCAATATTGACAGGAGACTGAAAAGGCACAGAGGGTTGGGTGGGAGGCACATGACTGCCTCCTCCACTCTCATGCCTCACCAGCTGTATCCATTTTCTGTCACTGTTGTAACAAATTACCACAAATTTGGTGTCTTAAAACAATAGAGATTTATTCTCTCACAGTTTTGGAGGCCAGAAGTCTGAAATCAATACCATTTGGCCCAATTCAAGGTGTTGGCAAGGCCATGCTCCCTCCAGAGGCTTTAGGGGAGAATCCATTCCTAGCCTTTTTTAGCTTCTGGTGTCTGCTGGCATTCTTTGGCTTGTGGCCACATCACTCCAATCTTCCAGCATCTTCAAATATCTCTCTGGTCCATCTTCATGTTGCCTTCTCTTCTGTGTGACTATTTCAAGTTTCCCTCTGCTTCTTGCTTATGAGGACCCTTGAAATTGCATTTAAGGTCCACTTGGATAATCCACAGTAATTTCTCATCTCAATATCCTTAACTTAATCACAAGTGCAAAGACTGTTGTATGATGTAATATTTACAGGTTCTGGGAATTAAGACGTGGACACCTTTTTGGGGTCATTTTTCAACCTACCACACCAGCCCTGAGAATGAGACAATCTTTTCTAGCACAGAAAATGTACTCAAAAATGCTTGTAAAATGAATGGGAAAATGACTCCTTGAGGTAGAACTCCTTTATCTACTCTACGCTGAATTATTTTTTGAGCTATGAGTGGCTACTTCCCAAACCAAGCTCCATCCTCCCATGCCGCCTTGCACTGTAGTTCAAGTAATGTCTTAGAGCTACTGCTTCCTTTTAGTCCAATTTCCCTTGAGAAATGAGCCGTCAGGCTCCAGCTTGCTAACAGTCTTTCTTTTATTCATTCATTCAACAAATATTGAATAAAGGTGCTATGGGGCTTAGGGGCTTGTGGGAAGTGAAGAAAGAGCATGTTCTGGATAAAAAAACAAGAATTGAAATATTAAGACTTTTTCTGAAATCACTCAGCAAGCATTTATCAAATACCCACTGTAGTTAAGATTGCTAAGTTATTGAGTAAAATTCTCAAGTCTGAGAACTTTTCGCTTGAGATGGGAGATAAAATGGCAACGTGAAGGAACGAACTGTTGTAATAATAATTAACAATATACCATTGAGCATCTTCAGAAGGCTGTAATCTGTGAGGGGATGTTAGCGGTTTGGTCCACATGTCTTTCAATGTCTTGTTCTTTTTCAGGCAGTCAAGTGGACAGAGATCATGAGAAATTTGAGTGGAGGCTACATAGCAGAATTTGTTTTGGTGGGCTTCCCTACCTCTCCACCACTCCAGCTACTCCTCTTTGCCCTCTTCCTTGCAATTTATCTGTTGACATTGTTGGAGAATGCACTCATCATTTCCACAATCTGGCTCACTCTCAGCCTTCATCACCCAATGTACTTTTTCCTTGGTCATCTTTCATTCCTGGAGCTATGGTACATCAATGTTACGGTTCCCCGACTCTTGGGAGCATTTCTTGCCCAGGACCGTAGAATCTCCTATGTTGGTTGCATGACCCAACTCTACTTCTTCATTGCCTTAGCCTGCACTGAGTGTGTCCTGTTGGCAGTCATGGCCTATGACCGCTACCTGGCCATCTGTGAACCCCTCTGTTATCCTAGTCTCATGTCTTCCAGCCTGTCCACTCGCCTTGCTGCTTCCTCTTGGAGCAGTGGCTTCTTCAGCTCCATGATGAAGCTTCTTTTCATTTCCCGACTGTCCTACTGTGGACCCAATATCATCAACCACTTTTTCTGTGATATCTCTCCGTTACTTAACCTCACCTGCTCTGACAAGGAGCAAGCAGAACTAGTAGACTTCCTCTTGGCCCTGGTGATGATTCTACTCCCTCTTTTGGCTGTGGTTTCATCATATGCTGCCATAATTGCAGCCATCCTGAGGATTCCTACTGCCCAGGGACGCCACAAAGCCTTCTCCACTTGTGCCTCTCACCTGGCAGTGGTTGTCATCTACTACACTTCCACTCTCTTCACCTATGCACGGCCCCAGGCCCTGTACACCTTTAACCACAACAAGATCATCTCTGTGCTCTATACTGTCATTGTACCATTCCTCAATCCAGCCATTTACTGCCTGAGAAACAAGGAGGTGAAGGATGCCCTCAGGAAAGCAGTCATGGGCAGATGCCACTATCCCAGAGATGTCCCAGATTGACCTACAACAGAACCTGGAAGGAAGGAAGGAACAGGGTCTTAATAGTGCCACCTCCAAGAATCGTAAAATAGTCTTAAAGGGAACATAAATATCTATTAGTACACAGTTTTTCTAAATAGTGTTTGAGAATCTCCTGATACGAGCAAAAGTTTATGAATCATTGATCTTGCATAGGGGTTTCCAAACTAAGGTTGAGCTATCTACAAAAGAGTCTCCTGGGGGCTTGTTAAAATGCAAATTCCCAGAAAAATCCTTGGAAAGTCTATGTCCATGACTATGTTGATTATGTCTTTGTTGCAATCCTCTCATGCATAATTTTCAACTTCTAAGGACTTGTGTCCTATACAGTTTGAAATTCCCTACTATAGACCAAGCCTATTATTTTATAAGTTAGAAAATATAAGAAAAGGGACTTACTGGTTGATATGTCAAAACAAAATGCTGTAGGCTTTATTGTAGCAGTTTCAAAGATCTGAATTCTCAAATCCCACTTCCATGAGAAATCACAAAAAAAATAAGAATTAAAACTATGTCACCTAATGAATACTCTTTCCCTCTGTAAGTCTCGTACACACTGCAAGTCAAATGAGGAAGAAAATGTAGTTGCTGATATTCAGCCATTTGTGCATCAATGAGTATAGCTAAATACTCATCTACATCTCCCTTCTTTGACTCTCAATGGGATATGAAGCCGGTTGACCTAATGAATGTTGATTAGGTAGCAGGTAAAACGCATTAGAAAACTGTAAGCTGGGCTCAGAATCTTCTCCAGAACTATGGCCAGCTTCTGTTTCAACCAGTTGGTGCCTGGGTTATTCTAGTTGTCAAATATTTTAAATTTTGCCCTGGGGACAAAGACCCACAAGAAAAGAAAATGTCTTAATAAAAGACAAGATGAGGGAATGAGATATGGGATGCAGACAGCTCTGCAGTGAGTGGGATGCCTCAGGTTCAAAGCCCGAATCATAGACATTCTTCCAAGTTCTCTCAATTTTTGGAAACTTGCTTGAATTGCTTAAAGAGACTTTCACATCCTGACTCCAGGCTAATTTCTGCACATCAGAACCAAATTCAGTGTTTCTTTAGATGTGGGATATGTGAAAGAATAAAAAGAGTGTTATTGAACAAATACTCATAAACACAAATTATTAATCATTGCACATTTGCCTTTTCTGAACTAGGCTTTGGGAAAACAAGATGATTGTCCATTAAAGAAAACAACTTGATCAATAATCATTTTAGGTTTTCCAGTATCTAAAATAAAATAACCAAAGATGAAAAAGAAATCTGATACTTTTAAAAAGTTTAAGTTGGTTTATTTTCATGAAATTTCTAAAGTCTTTTAAAGAAACATCCCTACGACTGGCTCAGTTTACCTTCCTTTCATTACGTTGTCTTTTCCTTTCACAGAGTTACGGAACACACGGAGTTTTATAGTTAAGAATTCTGCCCCTAGAACCAAGAAATTTCAGTTTGATTCCGGTTTTACCACTAACAAGTCCCTCTTATAATGAGAATAATATCACCTACCTTCTATGCTTGTTGTGAATATTAAATATGTATGTGTGAGTAAAGCATTAAAAAAAATCCTTTCTCTTTGTAGATAAATTTTACCTTGGATTAACTTTCTTTTTTTTCCTCGGCTTTACTGAAGTATACCTGGCAAATAAAATTGTAAAAGTTTAAAGTGTACCATGTGAAGATTTGATATACCTACATATTGCAAAAGGATTCACCTTGGCTTAACTTTCTAGCTCTGGTCTTTAACAGCAACATTGCTTATGGTACAAATAACCCCTGATTAGCAACAGTCCTTTGGACTGGGAGAATCATGCAAGTATTATAAATATCATAGCTTTGGGCTACTTTTGTAACTTGGCATGTCTTTTGCAGGGAACTCTGGAAGCTATGGATTCACATGAAACTGTTATGAGAGATATTGGCTCTTATGGGGCTTAAGGATTCTAAGTGAAGGTGGACCATGCACCCCTTGTGTGAATCTCATGTGCTCACACCTGCGCTATGACTTTGAGTCTCAGAGACTAGCCCCTTGTCTGCTTTCAACGCTCCCTCCATGTAAGAGAAACTCCTGATGCTGCCCTGCCGGCATGTTGTGTCTCTATCCTGTATTTCTCTAGGTGAAATTGATGCCAAGTGTGGCCTTGGGTAGCATGTGAATTTGATTGTTTGGTGAAACCTGAGAAGATCTTCTGGCATGTGGTAGTTAGCTCACAGTAAGCATTCAATAAATGCTAAGACCCATCTTTATTATTATTTTCTCATTAACAATAAGATTATATACTTTCTAATAGATGTGTCTGTTCTATTAATCATGCATCAAACTCACTCTTATTCAAACTGAGATTGGAAGATTGACCGTGTTCTCTAGGATGTCTGTGGAATGCAAAGCTCCAAGCATCCTTGTGTAACTATGTGGAGAAGGCAATAAGTTGACTAGAAAGTTTAGCATTTCCAGTTATCTGATTTAAAATTATTCCAACGTGTCATTGGGTTGAGTCAGTGAGGTTCACACTCATTTTTAAAAATGGGCAGAGCAAATAATAACTGTTAGAATACATTACTTTCCTCTTTGCCATTTTGGCCTTAGGTTTTGTGCTTGATTCTTATTTCCTAGATATTTGCTTACACATTAAAAGAGGAAGAGCTAGAAAATGTCAACTGGTACAAATGCTATTTGTATATCTCATCATGTCATATTCTTTCCTAGTGATGGATGACAGCCCTCCTGAATTGTTTTTCCTCCAGTGTGAGAGATTCCCGCAGTGCATTAATTAGTGTAGATAGTTCATTTTTCTTTGCTATGATAACCCAATTTTTTTCAAGGTGAAATCATGCCCAACCCAGGCAATGAAGCTGTGTCTCTTTGCCATGTTTGATTTATCGGCTTTTCTTGTGGCTAGGAGTGGTCATATATCTCATTTTTGTCCGTTAAGATGTAATTCTGCTGGAGAGACTTTCATTTTAAGAGAAAAATGTAGCTGGCACTTGTGCTTCCTCTTTCGTTTTGTTGAACTTGGACATGATACCTGGTGTTCCACTAGCTATCTATGAGGTAAGAAACATAAGGAAGAAAGGCACTCAAACCTAGGCATTCTAGCTCCATAGTCCATATGCTGAAGTACTCAGCATATTGAGGCTGAAGATGCAGGAATATATGAAAATCATGAGTGTTTGATACTATGGTTGAGAAGTTAAACCAACAGCAGAAAATACCTACATCTATGTTTTTTAATTAAACGATAAAAATTAACTCCCATTTGTTGAAATCACTATAATTTGTGATTTCTTTTATTTTCAGCCTAGTCTATCTAAGAGTATACATTTAATTTTTGCCTTGAATTTTTCAAATAATTTTTAATTTTAGATTTTTAGAAAGTTTTTCAAGTGAAATATATTTTTGTAAGTTTCCAAAGAAAGATCATGATTCCTCCCCTGAAATCTTATACTTTGTCATTCCATCAAGTATGATATTCACTTATTTCTTTAAACCTGTAATTCACAGGTTAGGCAGAGAAAGGCTGGTTATCTCCCAGACGCTACCTCTGCAGTTTCAACAGCTACTACCAAGTCAGTTTTGTTTTATTTTATTTTGCCATACTCAATTTTCCTTTGTTTTGTTTTACTTATTTTTTTAGGTTATGAATGTGTACTCATTGTAGCCAACTTTTCACCAGGAGTGGATAACAGAAAGGGAACAAAGAAATAGCATGTAGTGAAGTTAATTATGATTCTTTAAATGAAATTAATCTCTTTTAAAAACAGTGCACTGTTCATCACAATTGACTAAGAATGTTCTTGCATTTAACAAGAAAACAAATTATATAATTTTTATTCACAAAACACTGCATGGGAAGCACAAATGTGGTTATCTGCCTCAAAATGTTTGTAACTTAAGAGAGGAAATAGAAAATATAAACTTTCAGAAATAATTATAAAATGCAAGGAAAATTATAATTCCCAATAAACTTTAATTTATTCATTTAAAAATTACTCCATTTCTTCTTACCAAAGCTAAATGCATATTTATCCTAAATATTTCTCCAGAGTCAGACGTATTACAGTATATGAACTCTGTACTTTTTCTCACTCAACTCAAAGTTGTATTCTCTATCTATTTTTTCAATGTTATCCCTAATTAACTGTTTTTTTCTTGTGTGACAGGAAACAATGAAGAGTGAACTTAGAATTCTTTTTTTGCTTTAAGCACTCAGAGTTCTAACTACAGTTTTTTTGTACCAAGAAATGATTAAAAACAGTTATAACAAGAAAAGACCATATTTTGTTTTTATCAGTTCTAAATTCACAATAGTAACTAGCAAGATAAAATTTTTTAAAAATTCAAAGATGGTGACTGTGGTTTTTGTCCATAAAACTCCCCATGATAGTATATAATCAACCAGGCCCTTTTCCTGTGCCTCATCTTCCTCTGCATTGAAGTAATACATTTATTATGTCATATGAATAAAATGGGACTCTGCTCCATTCATTCCCCCACCCAACAGATTTTTAGGTGCCTACTAAGTACCAGGCAGAACTAGAAAACATTGAGTTGGACAGAGTCCCTGCCCTTGAGAACTCTCAGTACAGGAATTTTTTAATTGATTTTTACAGAGACTCAGTCTTTCTATCTTCCACCAAATTTTGCCAAGTGAACAGATTTTTTATTTAAGAAGTAGCATACGGTGGACTCCACCTCTAGTTTAAAATGAAGACTGGAGGGGGCGGCCCCATGATTTAGTGGTTAAGTGCGCTTGCTCTGCTTCTGGCGGCCCAGGTTCGGATCCCGGGCGCGCACCCATGCACCGCTTCTCTGGCCATGCTGAGGCCATGTCCCACATACAGCAATTAGAAGGATGTGCAACTATGACATACAACTATCTACTGGGGCTTTGGGGAAGAAAAGGGAGGAGGATTGGCAATAGATGTTAGCTCAGAGCCGGTCTTCCTCATCAAAAAGAGGAGGATTAGCATGGATGTTAGCTCAGGGCTGATCTTCCTCACAAAAAAATAAAAAAATAAACAGTAAAATGAAGACTGGAAAGATGAGACAATCCCTAAAGAAGCTAATTAACTCAGGAGTCATTTAATTAGAAACTGCTTCATTATTTCATTGAAATATTTAGAAAATTTCAAAAATGCCAAAAATTTTTATGTTTACATGCAAGCATATCACAAAGGAAATTGGAAATTAAATTAGTTAATTTTTTGAACACTTTCAGATTGCCAAGCGTGAACAAATACTCACAAATAATAAGATGATTTTATATGTCATTTATTATGTGGCAGGTACCATTCTAAACACCTTACATATGTTAACCTATATAATGATCACAATAATTCTAAGATCCATACTATTATTATCCCACATTTCCAATTAAAAAAACAAACAAAAACTGAGACATAGGTTAACTTTCCCAAGTTCATGTAACTAGGACATTGCACAGTCAGGTTTCAAACCCAGATGCTCTAGTTCCATAGTCCATATTCTGAATTACCATTTAATACTAACTTTTGATCCAACGTTAGTATCACCTTTTAAAGATGAAGAACATGATATTTGGAGAGTTTTGAGAATTTTTTTATGTCACAGAGCTAACAAGCAACAATGAAAACCTATGTTTTTCTTTTTTTTTTTTCGTGAGGAAGACCAGCCTTGAGCCAGCATCCAATGCCAATCCTCCTCTTTTTTGCTGAGGAAGACTGGCCCTGGGCTAACATCCATGCCTATCTTCCTCTACTTTATACGGGACGCTGCCACAGCATGGCTTGCCAAGCGGTGCGTCGGTGCGTGCCCGGGATCCGAACTGGCGAACCCCGGGCCACCGCAGCAGAGCGTGTGCACTTTACCGCTTGCGCCACCAGGCCAGCCCCTGTTTTTCTTTTTTTTTTATCGAATATATTTGGAATGTAACATTGCATAAATTTTAGGCATATAACATGTTTCTTTGATTCATTTATATATTGCAATATGATTGCCTTGTAGCTATATTTATCACACTGCATAAATACAATATCATATTCTATATTCATTACACTGTGCATTAGATCACTATGGCTTATTTACTACCCATTGAAAGTTTGAACACTTATCTTTGCTCCCTACCCTCATTCCCTGGTAATCACCATTTTATTCTCTGTTTTTTATGTTTGGTTTTTTAAAATTGTTTTTTCATTCCGCATATAAGTGATATCATACAGTACTTGTCTTTCACTGTCTGACTAATCTCACTTAGCATGATGTGCTCAAGTTCCAACCATATTGTTGCAAATGGAAGGATGTCCTTCTTTCTCATTGCTGAATAATATTCCACTGCATATATATACCACATCTTTTTTTTTTTTTTTCATTGAGGTAACTTTGGTTTATAACATTACATAAATTTCAGGTATACATCATTATATTATGACTTCTGTATAGACTGAATTGTGTTCATCACCAAAAATCTAGTTGCCACCTGTCACTGTACATGTGTGCCACTTTACCCTTTTTACCCTCTCTTTACCTCCTTCCCGTCTGGTAACCACCAATCTGTTCTCTGTATCTACTTGTTTGTTTGTTTTTCTTCCACATATGAGTGAAGGCATATGGTAGTCGTTTTTCTCCATCTGACTTATTTCGCTTAGCATTATGTCCTCAAGGTCCTTTCATTTTGTCACAAATGGCAAAAATTTGTCTTTTTAAGGGTGAGTAGTATTCCATTATATATATATATATACCACATCTTCTTATCCATTCATCTGTTGATAGGCAGTTAGGTTGCTTCCAAGTCTGGGCTATTGTGAATACTGCAATGAACATAGAGGTGCATATATCTTTTTGAATTAGTGTTTTTATGTTCTCTGGATAAATACCCAGAAGTGGAATAGTTGGATCATATGGTATTTATACCCAGAAGTGGAATAGTTGGATCATATGGTATTTCTATTTTTAATTTTGACACATCTCCATATTGTTTTCCACAGTGGTTGGACCAATTTATATTCCCACCAGCAATGTATGAGGGTTCTTTTTTCACTATATCCTCACCAGCACCTGTTGTGTCCTGTCTTCCTGATGATAGATATTCTAAGGAGTGTGAAGTGCAAATCAAAATCATGTTTTTCTTAATTGAAAGCCATGTCCTCTTTCTGTCGTATTTCACAGAAATTTTTTTATTTTCTATATCGCACTTGCTTTCTCTAAATCAAGGGAATGCTATTAAACTTCTGTTTCTTATTAACTGGAGTTTCGATGAGAGAGGAGGTTCTGGCTCTTGAAGTATACCAGCAAATGTGTAAGGGCTGAGTAAAACTATTACAGTAAAACTATTACAGTAAAACTATTTGAAACGACTACTGATCGATGACCAGGATAGTTCCTGACACTTAGAGGATACTCAATAAATATTTATTCATAGATGAATAGTCAGGCTCCTAGAGATTGATAACACAGAATATCACCAAAGAACCACTAATGAGCTAGAATACTCCCTGGAAAGAAGTATTATCTAAGTTTTCTGTCGAAGAATTTTGCTTTTGAAATTTTTTATTGAATTGGAAAATAATGAAGACCAAATAGTGATTATTCCTAGAAATATGAACAAGGGCCCTTGTAATCTGAGAATTTTCCTATTCTTCCTTAGGAGAATTCTGTTATTTTAATAAAGAACTTAATTATATATTTGGGAAGGCTATTTTATCTTGACTACTTCTCATCTTTCCCAGCTCCAGAACAGTACAGGCTCCTACACCGGTCAACATCCTCACCATAGTAAGGCATGTCAAATTCCAAGAAATCCTGCTCATTTTCTGCCCTGGTCTTGGGTGTGGTTCTCAGGCTAACCATCCCTGTGTGTGCAAGGATTGTAACCTATGTGCAGCATATACACCTAAAGAGACAATTGTCCAGTTTCCATGCCAGTATATTTTCTATACAGTCTCACTGCCTTCTACCTTCTCCGAATACCTTTATATGCTTCTGAATGCGTACTATTTACAGATAATAAGAGTAAATATAGATATATACTTACTCTTTTTTGAAAATACAGGTACTGTCTGAATGTGGTGTATTTTTTTAATATCTACTGAGTTAACTTATGCATGAGAGTCACGTTGGTGTATAGAGTTGTTACTTTGTGTGTGCAATATCTGAGTGTGTTTGAAGTTTGTAGGTGTGTGTATGTGCTCATATACTTGGGTCTCCAAATAAGAATGACCATTCCCCAGAAAGAGAAGAAGACACACATTTTTCCCTAAACTTCCTCTTCCCCAGAGTTTGGTGGGAAGGAGAGCATTGCGCTTCAAGTCAATTTAAGATCACTCTTGTGCCTCAAGATTCCACTTGGCTTGCTAGCTCTTCTCTCAGTATTCTTCCAGGATCCCCTCAAGCCCTGGAAAGGCCAAATGCTTTCCTGAGGGCTGTGTCTGTTGGGAGGTGTCCTGTGGGAGGGAGGGAGTTGATTCATCCTCCTCTAGTAGCTTGGAGGT
Organism: Ceratotherium simum simum; assembly: GCF_057802395.1. Taxonomy (NCBI): domain Eukaryota; kingdom Metazoa; phylum Chordata; class Mammalia; order Perissodactyla; family Rhinocerotidae; genus Ceratotherium; species Ceratotherium simum. The sequence continues at coordinate 37,406,119 of NC_141901.1, forward strand.
AGGCAGAAGCACAAATAGCTCCATTCTGCACCTTTTTCAAGCTAAGCAGAGACACAACCAGACTTTCCCAGCAACTCTCTAGGTTTAGGGACATCCCTTCCTCTTCCCAGTCTACATGATTTCTTCTCTTTTCTCAGTGTAAGCTGCCCATGCCTGACAAGGCTGAGAAAAGAGTTGTAACACACATCACTGAGAAAATGGTGAGTTGAAAAAAGACTCCCAGATATTTCCAAAAGAGGAATTTGGCCAGCTTTTAATTATTCATTATTATGAAGGGAGGCAGGGGGTAATTGAAATCATTTTTTTTTAAATCATTGGTTCTTCAGAGCTTTAATTTTATTGATTTTTAAAAATAGTTTGTCTTTGAGCCTATGATGAGTAGTGTAGCAACAGTATGTAGTTGAGGGGTGAATTTACTATATACAGAGATTAATTTCAATTCAACAAAGATTTCTTTAGCACTTATGCATAGTAAGACATAACAAAAATGTTAGCGATTCAGAGGTACGTGTAATATAGATTATCATGTCTTTTTTTTTTAATTAATTAATTTATTTTTTTTAATTTTTTGTTTATTGCAGTAACATTGGTTTATGACATTCTAAAAATTTCAGGTGTACATCATTGTACTTCTGTTTCTGCATAGATTACTTCATGTTCACCACCAAAATACTAATTACAACCCATCACCACACACATGTACCGAATTATCCCTTTCACCCTCCTCCCTCTCCCCTTCCCCTCTGGTAACCACCAATCCAATCTCTGTCCCTATGTGTTTGTTTATTGTCTTTTTTAAGACTACTGTAAGAACTCACTCTAGAGGAAATAGGCTTGAGTCTCCAAATTGCCCAATGGTCTGCTCTCCTGAAGATACCTCAATTTAATGTGTCAGCTCAGCTCTATGTTTGCAAAGCGCAGAGTCCAGGTATATTCTGACTTAACAGACAGGAAGAGAGAAAGTGGTAGAGAAAATAGAATTAATGTATGACAGTACACAAATGAATATGTGTATGTAAGGAGTGGTGGTGGAATATAGGTATGTGAGTATGCAACATGTGTTTTTATGTTAAATAAGGGCAGGGGTTGGCAAATGTGAGGGTGGTTGCAGTTTTGATGACTTAGAAGCCCTTAGAAGACAAAGGAAGATTTCACTTCTCTTCATCGTACCATAAAGGGAGTAAGATAAGAGTCCCTTTCTCCTATGCTGTTTATTCAAAACAAATGCATCATTTGGTCATATTTATCCTCAATTTGAGATCCTGAGATAAACTACAAAGATTAATCATGTTCAAAGTGAGACTCATAGAAATTAAACCACTTTCCTAAAACTACCCAGATGGAAAGAAAATTATTTCAAAACATAAGCCATGGTTTTATAAAGTTATAAAGGATGTAGGGGACCAGTAATATGAAATATGTTTTTTTTTCCCTAAAGTCTTCAAATCAGCTCATAGTAGAAACTGAGAGGTGCAGAGGGGGTCACTACATGACAGCTAATTATTATGAACTGCTATAAACTTGGGAACGGCAATGCGTACAGCCCTAAAGCACATTCGTTCCTAAGAGGTGCTGGGAAAAGAGAGGTGGACTAGAATTATATCATTTTAAAACTAATTTAAATGAGTAAAAATGTGTTTATCACCTTTAGAAAATGTCTTGCCATTGAGGGTCTGAGACTGATATGTCCACCTCTGACCAACCTACATCTTTTTGTCGTCTCCCTGCAAGAGTTGGTAGATTGAGCACAAAAGATTACCCTGTCATACCTCTCACGACCTGTGTCTCACTTTGGAGATTTCTGGGAATTCAGTTTGGCTGGACCAATCTCCACAGAGCTGGCATGACAATTTTCAAAATGCCTCCATTGTTGCGAATGCTTTGACCACATAAGATTTTTCCCTTGTCCCTCACTTCTAGTCTAAGGCGTATGTTTCCCCACAAGCAACAGAGCAGATCCCTCCCCAAGCCCAGCATGATCACTGTTCACATCGTCCATTACCTATTGGGAAAGCCATCCACACCCTCCCTGGGATATCAGAGCCAGAGCCTCCTGCTCCTCTTCGTTGGAAGGCTCAAAGGGATGAAGATACTCCTATTTCCTGTTTTCAGAATAAAATCAAGCCTTAAATCCCATGTGTATTTTCTGGCATTGCTCCGCATTAAATTCCTCAGTTAAACTGAGATTACCAAAGAAAGATGACCACAAACTTCAGGGGAACTTACAACTTGATTATATATACACAAAGACACACAGACACACACACACACACAGACACGTCCATATATACACACACACAAACATATTTGAGAGAGAGAGAAATGGCATAGTTTAGTCCAAAAAAGGAAAGACATGAGGATATGAGGCAGAGGTAATAGATTGGTGGTGGAGGAGATCGGGTAGTGAATGGACCTGACAGGTTTTTTCAGAGAGTGAAAGGCTATCCTTAAGTCTTATTCTTTGCAGCTCCAGAAAACAGAACCAGAACACACGAATGTGGCAACATTATGTTCCTTAGGAGAAAACCCTGAATCTTCCAGTCAGAGGTTTCTTTTTTTTAAAGCATGACTATATCTGTAGATATGGTTTTCTGCTCCTGTAGAAGATCAGGTAAAGATTAGGTGAATACTTGGATTTACGCATTGGAGATTCACAAAACTGGCAAGGAGTTAAATGGTATGTCCTATCAGGTTCCTTGCAGCTCTAAGATCCTGTGTTTCTAGAGCTGAACATTCCTCTTCCACTTCTTTAGTAGCGTGTGTGTGTATGTAATTAATACAATGGACTATTAATTGTGAAAACTTATGAAATACAGGCTTTTTAAAAAACATCATGATTGTAAGTCTCACACTAACTTTTAGAATTCTGTTCAAATCGCGCTAAAATGTAAGCTGATTTGTTCTTCTTGCACTTACATTCTTAGTCCATAAAAGAAATTAAATTGAGTGGAGTGTGTAGGATAACCAGGTATTAAAGCTTGCCAGGGACTGGAACGTTATCATCAATAAATTGCTACTCTGCCACTATATAGTTGTTTGACATTGGGAAAATCACTTGAGCACTCTGGGATTCACTTCCTCATATGAAAAGAAAAAAACGTTGAATTAAAACCCCACTGGTTTTAAAATACTCTTATTCTATGAACTAAGTCCGCAATGGATAGCTGAGAGTTGGCTACAAGGAACAGAGAGATTGTTTCAAGCCGCTGCTAGGTTATATGTTTGAGGTCCAGGGTACTGGAATCTTCACTTGGCTCTTGGCTCTCGGCTCTCGTTCTGGCAGTTTGATTCTTCTCTCCCTCAACTTTCATTCCTCAGACAGGGTGCTTCTGAAACTGTTTCAAAGGTACGATTTAATGCTCAGAAGAAGAAAAGAAGACTTACCCAACTCATGGATCATCCTCTGCCTACTCTTACAGAAAAAGCAGAGGGGAGTAAAAAGAAATTTGAGCATTTTCTTTCAACTCTGTCATTAAACAATTAGCTGTGTGACCTTGAGTTAGATATTTAATATCTCTGGGTCAAGTAAACACTATGACATTTGTCCTAGCTAACTCCCTGATTATGAAGGTTAAATGAAATAATGTGCTTTCAGATATTATAAGGTGATATGCAAATGTGAGGTAGCATCTGGCTGTGAAAATGCTGCTGTACACTCAGCACATCCTCTTCCGGAATCCATTTGCTATAGAACATCTGTTGGAGGGAAGGCTGTTAACTATGGGAGCCTTGCTCTCTTCCTCATATGTCTGCCATATGGACTGTATAGTCTTGGAAGCTGCTAGATGTGACTAAGATGATCTAGCCCTGGAGATTTGGAACCTAGATCCGTTACTATATTTACATTGCATGTGACTTTTGGCAAAGCATAATACCTCCCTGTACGTTAATTTTCCCACTTATCAAAATACAACAAATATACCTTTAATATATATTTGCATTTATATATATATGTATTTATGTATTTAATATATACATGTATTTATATATATGTAGACTTTTGAGGATCAAATGTGATCATACTGTACTTCTAATTGATTTCCTTTTTTATTTGAGTACAAGAAAGTGCAAAGCTAAGTTCCATGTTTAAACGATAAAACTGCTCAGTCAAGTGTTTTTTTTTTTCTAATTTTTTTTTTTTTTATGAGGAGATCAGCCCTGTGCTAACATCTGCCAATCCTGCTCTTTTTTTGCTGAGGAACACTGGCCCTGGGCTAACATCCGTGCCCATCTTCCTCCACTTTATATGGGAGGCCGCCACAGCATGGCTTGCCAAGCAGTGCGTCGGTGCGTGCCCGGGATCCGAACAGGTGAACGCTGGGCCGCCGCAGAGGAGAGCATGCACTTAACCGCTTGCACCACCGGGCCGGCCCCTCAGTCAAGTGTTCTTGAAATAATACTGTATACTCCCTTCTTTAATCTTTTCTTCTTTGTATCTTTATTTTGTTCTCAATCATCTGGTGGTACTGCATCTATACTTTTACATTTCTGTTGGAAGTAGAGGAAGAATGAAAGAATGCATAGTTCTTATGACAAGATCCCCCACTTTATTTATTAATTCTTAGTCTTAAAATTAAATAAGCTGTTTTTATGTCCAGCTTTAAGTCTAAGGCATCTATTCTGAGGATGCAATATCTATTGCTAAAGTCCTGATTGTATATAAAATCATTGCATTTTCTTATTTGCTGGAGTCATTCTTAGAATAGAGTAGTTAGGCTAGAATTCTTCTAGGGAGCACCAGAAAGGATTCCAGGAAGAAAGGACTTTTGGGTGTAATGCCCTGCCTATACTCTGGAATATAAAAATGCATCCAAGGAATAAGCCCGAGGACACAGCTCTGGAGACTGGTATTCTATTACTATGAGCAGAGGAAGTGCCTCCCATACTACCCCTCAGTAGCTAGAGACATGTTAATTTCATCTATCCATTTGAAAGGATGGAAATGTGGTGAGAAAAAGCAAGAATTGAGAAGGGGCCTAAACTATTCATAAATAGATTTCAAGTTGGTTTGACTCTTAGACTCAGAGATTAAAAGAAAGCAGGCTGAAGGAAAAGCTAGAGAGGATTCACAGACCTTGCCTTGTTTATAAGCTCCACTGTCCCACTGCCTAGTGAATCCTAGATTGTGGTGAGCAAAGCCAAGTTTTGTGTTGAGTGTGTGTGTGTATGTGTGTTAAGGGCCTGTATTCCAACAGAAATTAAAATGGTTTGTTGAATTTGAACTATTATAAATTGTTTGCCTTTTTTGGTCATCTGCAGCTGTTTTTCTCTCAAAACATGGATAACTAAGAGTTGACTATTCTGCCTTTCTTTAGGATCCTAAAGCTGACATCTAAGTAGAAAGAGGGAAATGGATGAGATGAGCAGTTCTTTCACTCCATGTCCGTTTCCTCAGGAAAAAAAAAGAAAAGTCTTTTCCAGTTGTCTTACATATTTATGCCATAAAATACATAGAGAATAAACAGAGAATAGAGATAAATAAATATTTGTTGATAAATAGAGAATAAGAGTAACTGGCTCTGGAGAAGGGCAGAATAGAGAAATCTCACAGTAAGACACAGAGAAAGATTGAAAATGGTAAGGCGTTTAGTGTCCAGTAGGTTTTGGAGTGATTCTCAGCCCAACCTAGAAACAGGCCATTTGTTTTGTTGAATTACTGAACAGAAGTGCAGAAGGGTCACTAATGGCAGAAGACATCTTGATTCTCTATTTTTTCTAACATTACTTTCAAACAAGTTATGAGTTCTTTAATCTAATATCCTTGGAAAGGTCCTACAGTCCTTTCCCCCTTTCTCGTTAACAATGCCTGTCGTTTCCACCTTTTAGATCTTTGTTGATTTTTTTGGCAGGGCACTGGGAGTGTTAGTAGGGTATCCTGGAAAGGTAACGGCAAATATCCATAGGAACTTAAACTCTAAAGTTCATTAGGGCCGGCCCTGTGGCTTAGCGGTTAAGTGCGCGGGCTCTGCTGCTGGCGGCCCGGGGTTCGGATCCCGGGCGCGCACCAACCCACCGCTTCTCCGGCCATGCTGAGGCCGCGTCCCACATACAGCAACTAGAAGGATGTGCAGCTATGACATACAACTATCTGCTGGGGCTTTGGAGGGAAATAAATAAATAAATAAAAATTAAAGTTCATTAGCTGCTGATAAAATGTGATGTAATTATATTACATCCACTTTAGAAATAAAAAGAACTAAATTCTTAAAGCTTATGCAATATTTTCATTTAGCTAGAGTGGGGCAAAATTGGAATTTGAATGTACTGTTTTCAAACTCCTAATCAAGTTCTCTATACAAGGGACTAGATGAAAGGAAACATTTATCTTTTAAATTATCCATTCAATTTTGTTCTCTGAAAAGCTGGTGAATATTCATATCAAATTTTCTATGAATCTTACGTGTTTGCTCTAATACTGCATCACTCAAGCTTTACCATCTTGTTAAATAAGTCAAAAAAACAGGAGGATTCTCTTCAATTTACAGGTAAGTGGGATCACGCAACTTTTCCAGAGTCATAGAGATTATACCTGGAGAAGAGCAATTGAGTATCCTGCTTCCTTTTCATATGCAGTAGATGAGAAGGTATTGCCTATAGTGTAGGGTGGTATGAAGGCCATCCTTTTATGCCCAACAGTGATATATTGGAAAAGCATAGAACTGGGGGTCAAGACGGTCCAATTTCACTTCTGTGTAATCTGGGGTGAGTTATCTCTCTTGGTTTAATTTGAAAAAATTAAAATATAAGCTCCCTAAAGTAAATTTTTGCTCAAAAGTTTTGCTTCTAATCATAATTCAGAAGGAAACAAAGATATAAAGGAAGGAGAGCTTCTATTGTGATGAGTTTTCTGGTGGTGGGCTCTATCAATGTCAATAACCGTAGGCTGGTGCTTGGGACATGGAAGGAACTGATTTTGTCTGTGCCCACAGCTGGCTCTGATCACCAAGATTCTGAAGGTAGATAACCGTACAGCGACAACACATTTCATTCTTCTGGGATTTCCAACACGGCCACCCTTCCAGCTGCTCCTCTTCCTTGTTTTCCTGGCAACCTACCTGCTGACACTGCTAGAGAACTTTCTTATCATCCTTGCCATTCACAGTGATGGACAGTTGCACAAGCCCATGTACTTCTTTCTGAGCAAACTCTCTTTCCTGGAGATGTGGTATGTCACAGTCATCAGCCCCAAGATGCTGGTAGACTTCTTCAGCCACCACAAGACCATTTCCTTCAATGGCTGCATGACTCAACTTTACTTCTTTGTGACCTTTGTCTGCACTGAGTACATCCTCCTTGCTGTTATGGCCTTTGACCGTTATGTAGCCATTTGTAATCCACTACGCTACCCAGTTATCATGACCGCCCAGCTTTGTGGTACACTGGCTGGGGGATGCTGGTTCTGTGGGCTCATAACTGCCATGATTAAGATGGTTTTCATAGCCCAACTCCACTACTGCGGCACACCTCATATTAATCATTACTTTTGTGATATTTCTCCACTCCTCAATGTCTCCTGTGAAGACTCCTCACAGGCTGAGCTAGTGGACTTCTTCCTGGCCCTCATGGTCATTGCTGTTCCCCTTTGCATAGTGGTGGCGTCTTATGTCACCATTCTCATGAACATCCTTAGGATCCCTTCTACTCAGGGCTGCCAAAAGGCATTTTCCACCTGTGCCTCTCACCTGACAGTTGTAATTCTCTTTTATTCCACGACCCTTTTCACCTATGCCCGCCCTAAGCTTGTGTACGCCTACAATTCCAGCAAAGTAGTATCTGTGCTCTACACTGTCATCGTCCCAGTCCTCAACCCCATAATTTACTGTCTGAGGAACTGTGAAGTAAAGGCAGCCCTCAAGAAGACCCTACTTTGCAAATGAAGTGGACCCAGGGAAGATGCAGCTTTGAGTAATTAAAAAACTTACAGAATCCCTTCAGACCTTAATCAGAACATGATTACTGCATAGTTCCTCCCACATTCTTGCTTTTGGCTGTCTATCAACCTCCAGTACTTTAACACTTCTCTGTGTGTATGTCTGCGTGTGTGTGTGCACAAACGTGGCTAGAGAAACATCTTAAAAAAGTAGCCTCTACTTCTAGATCAGTAGACAAGTTTTAAACATTTTCAAAAAATTATTTGAAATGAAGACAAATTTTTTTCTCACACTAAAATACAAACTCTGTGAGAGAGAGATTTTTGTCTGTGTAGTTTACTAAAATATCATCTATACATACAACTGTGTCTGGCACATAGTAGGTGCTTAATAAAAATATTTGTTGAAAGGATAATTGAATAAATACATGTTTGAACACAGAAGATGATGGGAATTGTGACTACATTTTGACTTTTTGGCCCTCCCAGTCTCTCTTTCCCTCCTTCCCTTCTGATTGTTTTTGCTCTACCTTGTCATTTTCATCTATCTTTTTTCTTCCCTTCTAACTCTCACTCTTTTTGTTCTCTCTCTCTCTCCCTCCCTCCCTCCCAATTTCTCTCATCCCTCTATTTTTCCACAGAGACATTGGCATGTGTTCATTTAAATATAGTCACCATCTCATCTTAATTGACTCATTTGTAGATAAAAAAAGTTTAAAGCCAATGAGTGGCCCGAGCTTTGTGAAAACTCAAGTAAAAATGTAGACAGCATGTCATTGTGTTTTTTCAAAATTTTAAGCAGTAAAAGAAAAGTTTTTCTGTATTTTCTTACCGTAGATTTTATTACCAACTACCTTTCACTTCTTATACCACAGTTAGCTTTTTAACAATCAGCTTCATAATTTATAATTCCATTTAATAAATTTCACCTTTTTTTAAGTGTACTGTTAGATGAATTTTGGAAAAGTGTATAGTTGTAAAATGACAGCAATCACTATATAGAACATTTCATTTCCATCATCCCAAAAAGTCTACCTGTGTCATTTTTTCTTAAATCTTACCCACACTCCTAGACCTAGTCACTAGCAACTGATATGCTTTTTGTCACTTTAGCTTTGCCTTTTCTAGAAATTCATATAAATGGAATCATACAATACATAGTCTTTTGTGTCAAGCTACTTTCACTTATAATAATGCCTCTAAGATTCTTCCATGTTTTTACATGTATGAGTTACAGGAATTGCTCAGTGCTATTCTGTTGTATGGATAGAACACAATTCGTTTTTCTAGTCACCAGTTGATGGACATTTAGGCTGTTTCTAGTTCGGAGCTATTATTAATAAAGCGGTTTTGAATGTTTAAGATAAGTTTTGTTGTGAATGTAGACTTTAATTTCTTTTCAGGAGATGAGGGTTGTTACCATATTGTTACTGGGTAGTATGATAAGTTTCTGCTTAAGTTTTTGAAAAAGTTGCCAAATTTTCCAAAGTAGCTGAACTATTTTGCATTCCTACAAGCAATGTATGAGAATCCCAATTGAATTACAACCTCACTAATGGTTAGTAATGTTAGACTTTTGATGTGGTCATTTTAGAGGGTATATAATGGTATCTCATTGGTTCAACTAGCATTGCCCTAATGTTGAGCATCTTTTCATTTACTTATTTGCAATTTGTAAAACTTCTCTGTGGAAGTATCTAATCAAATATTTTACCCAATTTTTAAATTAGAGTTTTTTGTGCCTTAAAATTATTATTAATTAACCTTTAAGAATCCTCCTTATATTCTGATGCAATTATGTGTCAGATATATGTTTTGCTAAGATGTTCTCCCACTTAGTGGCTTGTCTTTTACTTTCTTAAAAGAGTGTTTTGAAGAGCAATTTATTTTCTCTCAGTTTTGGAGGCTGTAAGTCCCAGATCAAGGTCCCAGCCGATTTAGATAGTGGTGAGGACTCTCTTCCTGGCTTATTGATTGGCAGCTTCTCCCTGTGCGCTCTCATGGTGAAGAGAGACACAACCACATTTAACCTTAGTTACCTGCATAGAGACAGTATCTCCAAATACAGTCACCTTGGGGGTTGAGGCTTCAACATATGAATTTTGAGGGGACACAAATATCCAGTTCATCAGAAAGAGTGTGTAGAATTAATATTACTTTCCCCTTAAACGTTTGGTAAAATTCAGCAGTGAACTAATCTGGACTGGGAGATTTATTTGTAAAAAGTTTTTAACTATAAAGTCTATGTTTTTAATAGATATAGGAATATTCAAGTTATTGGTTTATTCTTGAGTGATCTTTGAAAGTATGTCATTCAAGTAATATGCCCTTTTAATTTGTCAAATTTATAAGCGTAAAGTTGTTCATAATATTTCCTTAAATGTCTATAGTATATGTAAAGATAGTTCCTTTTTATTGTCTAATGTTGATAATCTGTGTCTTCTCTCTTCTACCTTTATCAATTTCACTAAAGATTTATCAATTTATTTTTTGTATAAAATTGCTTTTGATTTTATTGGTTTTCTGTTAATTTTCTCTTTACTATTTCATTCTTTGAAGGAGATATATATATGTATCCTTTCTTCTGCTTACTTTTGATGTACTATAATTTGTTTTTTTCTTGTTTCTTAAGACAGAAGTTTAGCCTATAGATTTAGATCTCTTGTTTTGTAGTATAAGCATTTAATGCTATAAATTTCCCTCTAAACACTGCTCTAGCTGTATTTCCCAAATAATTTTGATATGTCATGTTGTCATTTTATTCAGTTTTAAATCTAATTTCCTTTGTGACTTTTTTCCCTTTGGCCTATGAGTTATTTAGAAGTGTGTGATTCAAGTGGCATTTATCTGATATTTTCTATATGTCTTTCTGTTATTGTTTTCTAATTTAACTTAATTTTAATCAGAGAACATGCTTTAATATCAATTAAATTTTCCAAAATATCATGAGACTCTTTTATGGCCATGTGTATGGCCTATCTTGGTAAGTGTTCCTAGCACACTTGAAAAGAATATGCATTCTGTTGTTTTCAGGTGGAGCATTCAATAAATATTAAATGTTAACCAATATGACCTATTGGTCATATTGCTAAAATCTTCTATATCTTTACTTATTTTAGGTATACTCATTCTATGAGTTCTTGAAACTGAAATGTTGAATACTTGTGGATTCATCTGTTTCTCATTCATTTTCATCATTGTTTTACTTAATGAATTTTCAATCTTTGTAATTATATGGATATACATTTGGGATTTTTATGTCCTTCTCATGAATTGAACACTTTACTATTCTGAAACATCACCCTTTATCTCAAGGAATGTTCCTTGCTCTAAAATTAACTATATCTGATATTAATACAGTCACTTTAGCTTTTATTTCACTTGTATCTGCATAGTATATATTTTTTCTGTCCTTTTCCCCTCAACCTACCTATGGTTCATAATTAAAATAGATACCTTATAGACCGCATATAGGTAGATCTCGGCTTTTTATCTGGTAATCTGTGGTCTTAAATTTTTGTCCCATTTTTATTGCCTTCTTAAATTAATTGAGTATTTCTTTGTGATTCCATTTTATTTCACTTTTGGCTTACTAGTGTTTGTTTTAAGGCAATTTTCTGCAATAATGGAAATGTTCTATGTCTGTGCTTTCCAATACAGTGGACACAAGAACATGTGGCTGTTATACATTAAAATGTGGCTAGTGAGACTGGAAAACTGAATTTGTAATTGAATTGAATCTTAATTAATTTAAAATGAAATATCCAAATGTGGCTAGAGGCTATTTTATTAGATAGCACATCTATAGATACACAATTACATCTGTAACTTATCACTGCCACTATTCAAATAATATCATATAATTTCATGTATAGTGAAAAACCTTATAACTGATCCCTTGTACTATCATCACCATATATTATACTTTTATTATTCTAAAACCTGCAATTCATTGTTGCTATTTTTTGCTTTAAGCAATCTTTCAAGGATATTAAAACGTAAAAGGAAAGTAATTTTATATTTACTGGTTTATTTAGCATCTTATTTTCTCATCTAACCTTTGTGTGGATCCAAATGTTTATCTGGTAACATTTTCTTTATGCTTGAAGCTATATTTTTAATATTTATTTATAGTGAAAGCATACTGATAAATTTCCACAGCTTTTTTTTTTTTTTTTTTGTGGGGAAGATCAGCCCTGAGCCAGCATCCGTGTTAATCCACCTCTTTTTGCTGAGGAAGACCGGTTCTGAGCTAACATCTATTGCCAATCCTCCTCCTTTTTTTTTCCCCAAAGCCCCAGTAGATAGTTGTATGTCATAGTTGCACATCCTTCTAGTTGCTCTATGTGGGACGTGGCCTCAGCATGGCCGGAGAAGTGGTGCATTGGTCCGCGCCGGGGATCTGAACCTGGGCCGCCAGTAGTGGAGTATGCGCACTTAACTGCTAAGCCACAAAGCCGGCCCTTTTCACAGCTTTTGACAGTGTGAACAAGACTTTATTTCCCCTTTATTTTTGGAGATATTTCTCCCTGGTTCTGAGAAAGAATTCTGAGTTGACAGATTTTTTTCCCCATACTTTTCACACGCTTCATTATCTTCTAGCTTGCATCATTTCAGATAATAAGTGATCTGTCATTCTCACGTTTGTTTCTCTGTATGTATTGTCTTTTTTTTCCCTCATTGTTTTTGATATTTTCTTTTCATCATTAGTTTTCAACAATTGGGTTCTTATATACTTTGGTGTGATTTTCTTTTTTATTCTGCTGGAGATGTGTTGAACTTCTTGGATCTGTGGGTTTATAATGTTACCCTGATTTGGAAAATTCTCTGCCTCTATTTCATCAAATATTATTCTGACTCCTTTCTCTCTCCTCCTTCCAGGACCTTAGTTATGTGCATATTTGACAGCTTGATAGTTTCCTACAAATCATCAAGTCTCTGGGTTTCTTTTTTTCAATTTTATTTCTGTACATGCTATATTATGGAGAGTTCCTGTTGCAATGTGTTCAAGTTAAGTAACTCTCTTCTGCAGAGTCTGCTGTTTGCCCTAGTAAAGTGCTCATCAAAAGGACACAAAAATCAGTGTAGTTTTCACTTCAGTTAGTATATATATTCATGTCTATAAATTATACTTAGGTCTTTTTTACATCTTCCATATATCTCCCCACCATGCTCATATTTTCCTCTACCTTCCTCATCATATAGAATATATTTATAATGATCATTTCAGTGTCCTTTTCTACTAACTCTTTCATCTCTGTCATTTCTGAATCTATTTCTATTGAATAATTTTTCTCCTGCTTACGATTATATTTCTCCTACATCTTTGAATATCTATCATCTTTTAATTAGATGTCAAAAATTGTAGATTTTACATGTTTTGCTGCTAGATTTTGTTGTATTATTTTAAGTCAGTTTGTATGTTGTTCTGGTGTGACAATGTTTCACTTAAAATCAGTCCAATTCTTTCAAGCCTTCTTTTAAGCTTTTGAAGGTGCATCAGAGCAGCCTTTAGGCTAGTGCTGATTTTTTTTCCACTATTAAGGTAATACCATTCTAAGGATTCTACCTTATGTCCCATGTACTACAAAGTATTTCTACTTTGGCTGCTGAGAACACACACTCTCCCTGTCTGAGCTCTAGGAACTGTTTGGTTTATTGTTTCCAGTAGTTCTTTCCCCATGTTCTGTAAGAGGTAGTTTCTTCTTATAGATGTTCATATCAGTACTCTGCCAAAGACTTGATGGAATTCCTTTGCAGATACATAGAGTTTTCTCTGTGTGCTAATTCCTCTCTTGTTGTATGTCTTTAAAATAGCCCCTTTGGGACAGCCCAGTGATGTAGTGGTTAAGTTGGCATGCTCTGCTTTGGCAGCCTGGGGTTCATGGGTTCGGATCTCAGGCATGGACCTACGCACCTCTTATCAAGCCATGCTGTGGCACCATCCCACAAATAAAGTAGAGGAAGATGGGCATGGATGTTAGCCCAGGGCCAATCCTCCTCAGCAAAAAGAGGAGGATTGGCAACCAATGTTAGCTCAAGGCTACTCTTCCTCACCAGAAAAAAAAAAGAAATCTGCTTTGTCCTCCCTGAACTCCAATCTCTGTCTTCTTAACTCAGTGAGACTGCCTAACACTCCTTGGATTCCCTTTCTGCCAAAATTTTTAATAACTAAACTTCTAACATTTAGTACTTAAATTTAGTACTTAAATATTTTTTTCTCACTCCATCATGGTTGCAGACTGATGTCTAATATTTGTGTCATGTGAAATATTTATCTTCAGCTGCTTAATACCAAGCCATAGCTGTTAGAATAATATAAGTTCCCAGCTGTAGTCAGTCAGAGACTGCTCTTTCCTCTTTTGATCTCTTAATGCCCATCTTCACTTTCAGGATTTTTTAAAACTAAAGTTATGCTCCTTTTGGGGGTCTATTATTGAGATCTAGCTTCTTAGTTTTGCACTCTGGAAATTGCTTCCAGGTCATAAGGTGGAGAAATTGTTTCTCTTCTCCCAGGGACCACATTTTATGCTACCTGTTGTCCAATGTCTGAAAACTGCTGTTTTGTATATTTTTCCCAGTGTTTAGTTTTTTAAGGTAGGGGTTCAAGTCCAATTTCTATTACTCCATCTTTGTAGGAGCAGAAGTTGTTTGCTTTATTGATATTCATCAAGTTACTCAATGTCATATACATACACACACACACACCTATATAAATAATTTTAAATTAAAATATCATATATATGATATTTTGAAAGCAGGGACAGTGTTGCTTTCACCTTTGTATCTTCCATCATGCAACAGGTGCTCAGTAAATAGTTGAAGAAAGAGTAACAATTGATAGAATCCAAAAGCTGGATTTATTAACTTATTAAATTGATATCAGTCAGTTGATTCCTTGCTCCTTCATTTTCCAATATCTATATTAAGACTGCTTTTTCCTAACCTAAAAAATTTCAGAAATCAAGGGGAAGTAGAAGTGTCTTTCTCTAGCATGAATTGTCTGAGTTCCTTTGAGCTACTCCAGCTTTTCCTTAGGTCTACATGTTGAAGGGTATCTGTGGTTTGGTATAACCAGTCTGAAAGTGTCCAATCGGAAAAAAAATTAGGCACATTCAAATTTTGTGTACATTTACATATTGTCAGATCCTTAATCCCTGTTGTCCAAGATGGAAAAAAAAAAAAAAAACCTCTGATTACCTGAAGAGGGACTCAGGAAGCACTAATAAATAAAGAATAGATAAAATGCAGAGAATATGAAAAGGAAGTGGTATTTGAGAAAGCTAAAGAGGTTTACTTCTACTGTAACAGGAATGAAGAAAAATATTAGAATAATTGTTGTGCAAATAGATCTGTAAATGCAGTGACCAGAAGAAGAGGGAGTTTCAGTCAGATACTTTATGTTTTTCTCTAAAGTATGATGTAGTGTCATCAGGTAGCATTGTGTTTGGAAGGAATGAGAGAGAGAGAGTTATAGAAGGGGAGAGGAGTTAATTGTTGTTTTAAGCAGAAGTGAGCATAGTACAACATCTTCCACAGAGAATAGAAGGTTGATTCTTTTTTAGAAAAAATGTAAAAATTTTACTAAGTAATTTTGGGTATTCATTTGAGATATTGATTATCAACTTATTGTAATAAACTGATTTATTATATAATTTTCTCCAGCAGCATTCAACTGCTAAAGGGGAATAAAATATAAATTAAACTATTCGGTTTTTGAAGGTTGAGGTTTTGCCATACAACATTCATCTCTTCTTTTATTTCTTAAATTAACATTTAAAAAGGAAAAGTATCTATAATGAAACTCTGAGGTGAGTAATCAGGTGAGATAGTTTGAAGTTCTGACTGTAGAACCAGGAAAAATAATTTGATGAGGGAGAGATGAGGAAAAGAGTGATCTCTGGATCTGGGAAACATTACCCTCTGTATCTTTTCCTACTCACTTAATTTCATCATACTGGATTTTTGTTAAAGCAAAGAAAAAAAGGAAGTCTTGAAGAATGGAACATAGAACATAAGCATTAAGCATAGTTATAAGTAGCATAATTGTTATGTGGGTATCCCCACCACAAAAGTGAGTTATATGAGTTATGTGGTAGAGGACATGAAGGACTGGACAGAGAACAAACTATAGCACCTGTCTCTGTGACAATAGAGGGGACTTTTCAAGCATTTCAGAAGATTTTCTAATTCTAGTTCATAATGTCATGTCTAATTTTCGCACAGCCTCCTGCTTCTATCTTTCTGATTAATGTAAAATTGCCTAAGTCTTGTTGCAGTCAGGGAATTCCTATGCTATCACAAATTAATCTGTTCTACTATACCCACCGATCTAATATTCTTTCCCTGAATGTACTTTTATGAAAGGATGGGTTATTATTTTTTATAACTCACAGATGTTGGAGAAGACCATATATTCTATGATTCCCATGATGCAATGGAGCAGAAATCAAGTGTGAGAGCTTCTAAAATGGAACTTCTGGAGATTGACTAAATGATTTTATTTTGTGGAGCATCTAAGACAAAGATGGAAAACATCTAACCATATTACCATCACGCTCACAACAGGACTTTGGCAGGCACTGATGTTTAATCATAGTGCTCTTTGCCATTGAGCATAAATAAGTATTGGAATCCATGCAGCCACTACAAACTGTATGTATACACAATACAAATACTGTTTACCATTCAAGACTAGAAGATGAGACAGAATGGAGTGATTAAGAGAGATAATCAGTAGGCTGGATATTATAAATGAGGTATGAAAACAGCTGGATATTCTGGCCTAAAGTCAAAGGTAGAGATTTAAGGAAACAAATGCCAAATATGAGATTGCCTTAAACAATTAAGCTAAACTAATGGAAATAGGCTTCATAATGATAGGACTGTGGATATATAATATAAAATCCTTTAGTCTAAAATATATTACAGAGAAGAGGTGATAGGGAAGAAACTTAGGCTGTGTTAACATAAAATTGATTTCCAGAACAAGAAAGATGATTTTCCTAAATCACCTGGGGTGTTGCACCCATTTCCTGGTGACTCATTTAAAGAATGCTGTTGACAAATGGAAAGTATCTTGAGAATAATCCAGAGAATGATGACCAGGATTTTGAGGGGTCTGTGAAATCTGATATATTATTAAGATCAAAGAAGTCATCAGCTAGGTGAAAGGTGTTGTAAGTGAAATACATTATCCACCTTCAAATATTTGAATTGCTGCTGTGTAAGTGAAATATTAGATACAAGATAAGCATTTCCAGAGATAATAACTAGGACAAAAAAGAGGAAGATTTATAAAGATGGAACTTTATGACATATAGAGATATTTTACAGTGGTATGACTTCCTATTTAGGAGTCAATTTAGAGGCTAGAATACTGTCAGTGAAACTCCTGCAATGACAGAACAATTGTAAGTGATAGCCTTGGGTCCTTCCCAATGCTAATAGTCATGATTATGTTAATAATTTTCGATTAGATTTATTCCATTTTTTCCATGATATTTTTGTGAAGGGCTCTACTAAGATTTTCCTAAACCACTGAGAAGTTGTGATGGCTAAGTCTTCTATACTGAATCACCATTCATAATATGTTACTTATCCTTACTGGAAGAGACTAAAATCATTCTTAATTAAGTATTCTGAAAAGCAAAATACTTAGCTGTGCAAGTTTAGGAGTATTTGAGACTTGCATCTGATTAATAATTAATGCAAGTTTAAGACTGCACTCCACAAAGCCTATCAAAATAATACCATAAAGAAGCTTGCACTATGAGGCTATAAAGTGCTATCTAAATGAAAGACAACAGTATCATCAACTTTATAATTATTGCTATGTCCTCAGAAAGGATGTTTTCATAGATGTGAAGTATTCTTATTACAGAGCTTTAGGATAAAATCCTCCTCTGCCAATCACTTTCCAAATGGCCACCTGGACATCCTTGTTCCTGAGGCTATATACCATGGAGTTCAACAATGGAGTCACAACTGTGTAGGTCACTGTCACAAGCTTATCTTTGCTGGATGAGTACTTGGCTGATGGTCGCAGGTAGACAAAGGAGGAACAGCCATAGTGGACAATGACTACAGTAAGATGGGAGGCACAAGTGGAGAAGGCTTTTCGCTTGCCTTCAGCTGATGGGATCCTCAGGGTGGTACAAACAATGAAGCCATAAGAGATGCAAATGAAAGTCAGGGGAACTATGAGCACCAGAACTCCACCAATGAAGATGACCCGTTCACTGATGTAGGTATCAGTACAGGCAAGCCGGATAACTGGTGTGATGTCACAGAAGTAGTGGTTGATCTTGTTGGGGCCACAGAAAGGGAGTTCAAAGACTAAGAGGGAGCCTATCAGTGAGAACAAAAAACCAATCACAGCACAAGTGGCTGCCAGTTGTCCACACACCTGCCAGCTCATAAGGAGAGGGTACCGAAGTGGATGACAGATGGCAGCATAGCGGTCATAACCCATGACCCCAAGTAGCATGCAATTGGTGATAGCAAAACCAAGGAAGAAAAACATCCGAGTGGCACAGTTAATAAATGAGATTGTTCTGAGCAGAGATAAAAGATTTATGAGCATCTTGGGTAGGATGACGATGGTGTAGCATGTCTCAGAGATGGAGAGGATCCCTAGGAAGAGGTACATAGGTATGTGGAGGCTGTGATCCAGGCAGATGACAGTGACAATGGTGATGTTCCCACTCAGGATAATCAGATATAGGCACAGAAAAACAGCAAAGAGGATGAGCTGAATTTCTCCAAAGCTGGAGAATCCCAGCAACAGGAACTCTGTGACAGAGGAGAAATTAGTTTGGTTGACTCGGTTCTGGAGATTAACCTACAGAAAACAGGAATGAAGGAATAGATGTTTACCCTGAAAGATACAGATGGTTAGTTCCACTATGGATTGAAGAACAATAGATGGAAGAGAGAAGGACTAATGCTAGTGGGAAATGCCCTATGGATCATGTCAATTCATGGAATTGTTTTAACAAACTTGGATTACATCTGTTTCCAGTGACATTTCTGTATCTCTTATAGTGTTTAAGTCTAGGTAGTTTTTTCACACTGCCTACTCAAAATAGCAATTAGAGAATGAAAATGTCTGAAAACTTCCCGTGTAACAATTCTGTCTGTCATTTATGATCTGTGTAATCCTCTGTACCTCACTTTTCTCATCTGTGACATAAAGGTACTAATAGCACTTCTCTCCTAGGTTTATGAAAATTAAAGCACTTTGCAGATTACACGCACATTGTAAGCTTTTAGTAAATATCAGCTTCTGCTACATGTTATTTAATTTAATTTTCAGTTGCCAATTTTCCTTAAGTCTCCTGTTGGAGGTACATTAACCACACCCCTGCCTCAGGTTTTATTTGTTTTAAACCCCAGATTTTATTTTCACAAAACTACTGGACCAACATTCAAACCCAATTCCTATGTGTGCATATTTTTAGTGACAATAATATTATGTTGACTTTAGTTCATCCTTTCCCCTAATCACGCTACCTGTTTGACCCACTTGATAGAGGGGAGTTGGAAGGGACCTTAGTGCATTTAAGAAGCTCTAGAGAAATATAAAGTTCTCACAGTCAGGTTGGTCATTGATCTTACTAACTGCCTATCATTCTGCCAAGAAGATAGCCTTGAGAATCCAACCCAACAGACCTTTACTCAATATGAGCCATTATATCTCTTCACATTTTCCCTAGATTTCTAAAAGAACTCATCATTGCATTGAGCACACCTACCTCGAGGAGTTTCGGCTCCTCCAATTTCTTCTTGCTAAAGGATGGGAAAATCCTTTTCCCCTTAATTCCACTAAAATCAAGTTTGAATTTAATAAAGTAATGAAAAACCATCAAAAACAACCAAATAATTGAAGAAAATGAAAGCACAGAAGTGGGTTAGCTAAAGAATGAATATTCTTTAGCTAACGTAGCTCAATTTGAGACCAACTGACTGCTGATCCTACACATTTGAGCTGTAGTTCTTTCATCCATACCATCCCTGAGTGTTTTCTCTTTGGGTTCCCTCACTTTCAAAATAGGTCTTGAAACAGAAGTACCAGTTTCATTTTTCTAAGTGGAGCACAGTGACCGTAGGCTAACGGGAAAATTTGACATGTTCTGTGAGTAGACAAGTCACCACTTCCATTAATTTATTCATTCATTAATGTGTTAATTTATTGATAAATTAAATTAATAAATATGTACATTTAATAAATATTTATTGTCTATATTACATAATTTTCCTAGGTTAAGTAAGCAAAGTACCATTCTTAGCAGGAATGATGCTAAATCACCTTGCCTTTGTCACCAATTCGTCTCTCCTCTCCCCAAAGGCGCCATTAAAAAAAGGTAGTTTTTCCACAGCAAGACTGTTTACTCATCTTTCAGCATCTTACCTCTGTGGTTTTGCTCATCTTTCCCCTTCACCTGGAAAATGTTTATGCACTTTCCATCCATTCTTGATCACTCAAATAGAAGCTGCATCTTCTAACTACCCTGGTCTCCAATGATAAGAGTGATATGAACTTTCCGTTCTCTTAAATTATTTCACAACTTTCTGTTGTGTACTGGAATATATCATGGAAGAAAGCAGCCTCTACTTCTCATATACCAGAGTATAAATGCCTTGGGGGTAGTTTTATATTCCCCATAACATATAAAAACAAATTTCTACTTAAAAACTATTTGTTTAATGAATTGATGACTAAATGTTTGATTTCTTTAAATGGCACCTGTAAAAGGCATTATTTAAGCTCATGAAAGGGATTATGGAATTTTAAACCTTAGGAGGAGATATCTGAGAACAGAGATCCGGCCCACAACCTACCAGATCACACTGCATAGTTATAATTGTATTAACCACATATTAATCTATCATACAACCAAGAAGTTATAGAACATAAATCAGATCCCAGTCCTCATGAGGGCCCCTACCATTACTTTTGTTATTATTATTATTACTTTGGCTCTTCACAGCACTTTTGCATCAATTAATGGCTAACAAAACAAACACCACCAGGATCTTCCCTGAGGAATGTAATTTATTTAACTCCTTAGCTCCCATCTCTGAGGCTTATGTAGTAGATTATTTGCCCACGGAATGTTAGCGTGGTGAGGTCTAAGGACAGCAAAGGGTCTGTAAAGAAAGACATCTCAGTTATACACTCACTTTTTTTACTCTCTCATGGCTTATTAGACTTTTTTTTTTTCTGTTTTTTTTTGTGAGGAAGATCAGCCCTGAGCTAACATCCATGCTAATCCTCCTCTTTTTGCTGAGGAAGACCGGCTATGAGCTAACATCTATTGCCAATCCTCCTCCTTTTTTCCCCCAAAGCCTCAGTAGATAGTTGTATGTCACAGTTGCACATCCTTCTAGTTGCTGTATGTGGGACGTGGCCTCAGCATGGCCGGAGAAGCGATGCCTCAGTGCGCGCCCGGGATCTGAACCCGGGCTGCCAGTAACGGAGCACGCGCACTTAATCGCTAAGCCACAGGGCCGGCCCTAGACTTTTCTAATATACCATTGCCACCAGAGAATAGTTTCATGTGACATTTAAGAATGAAAGTTGAATGAAGTAAATGTCAAAAGCTCATTCTTGACAGGGAGTTATAGGTGCGCCTTTTCTTTTTCAATTATCCAGGAAGGACTTCTGAAAGACTGAAATCAGTCTTTCAGAGATCCAGAAAGATCTAGGAGTCAGTCTTTCAGAGATGGTTGATAGACAGGGAGTCAGTTCCATGGGCTCTGGGGAGTGTATTTTATGGCATTTGGTTGAAACCATCCTTGTGCCTATTAAGCTCAGTTGGTGATGCCCTATTTTATTTTATCTCCCCAAAGGCCTACACTGTCCTCCATTTTTTCAAGCTACCATATGTATTTGTGCCTTGTTTTCCTCACATGTTCTTCTTTAACCATCACTAACTAGATAGACAAACTAAAGCTCATGGGATAATTAGAACATTTCTAAGATTATCATTGGTGACTGGCACTTCACCATCAGGAGACCCAAACACTATCTTCACTCAATTTCACACATAAAATAACCCAACAGGGGCTATTTCCCTATGTTCCCTAGCACACAGCTATTAGAATCCAGTGAAACCTAGAAATCTTATAATCAAATAAGACTCAAAAATTAATACTACTACCAAAATTTCTATTCTGAAATGGCTTTTTTCTATGCCGTTCTGCTACTGATATCTCAATGCCCAAAACTGGGTATTCCCACCTTCTCTGCTGAGAATTCTGAGAAGCATCCCCCAAAGCACCAGCAAAGAACTTTTGTCTCATTAATTGTTGCACCAACATGCTGGTTTATATTTATACTTTCCAAAACTCCAGGGAGCCATTATTGCAACATTATTTTTGGCACAGTTCCAATACTTTCAATGAGTAAAGAGGATGCAGAAAACACAGTGGACCCCAAATCCCACAGGTCTAATAGGATAAAAAGGGAACAGTAAAAAATCTGACATTGGCAATTCATTGGCAATTAATCCCAAGTTGCTTGGTAGCTCATTAGGAGCTGAGGCTGTTGCAAATTAAGGAAAAAGAAGTGAATGTGGAAAACCCATACTACAGGAAGTAATGGAGGGCTATTTTCTTGAGGTCTTTTATGTGAAGGGGAAGCCGTTTTCTTCCTTGGGCTTCATCAGGACAAATAAAGCTTGCTTTATTATTGCAAAAGAAGAAATGAAGTTCTCCCTTTTAGTCTATGTTCATATAAACCCCACAAGTTCAGTTTCTGCACCAAGGAGAGGGGCACAGGAGCATAGTGTGAGGGATGAGGAAAGGAGTGATGTCTCAGCCTTGAAGAACAAGAGCAAAGAGCAGCTTTGAGGACTGAAGGAAGTTGTGGAGTGTTTAGGTGCAGGACACACAGGTGATACTCTGCCTTTTCTTAGCTTCTTAGAGACGGAAAGATCTCCAATCAAGTGTCTGGCTCAAAGATAGGGAATAGGATTAAAACCCTATGGTTAACCTCTTAGAGTGCTTGGCTAGTCCCCTATTTAACCTCATTCTTTCCTGCAATTCTCTGATAGTGTGATCCAAGACAGATGAGAGGGGCTGTGGGGTTGGAGAAAAAACAAACAATTAAGTGCCTGTTCTGCATTTGTATGCCACTGTTTTCCTCTCCTGTATTTGAAATGAGGTTAAAAGTCAAGCTTTCTATTGTTAGGCTCTGCCAACACAGTTTCTAGACCCTCAAGTTTTGTGGAAATTGTTATTCTTCCTCTTCGGTGAGATAATACGGAAAAATCCACCCTCTCTACTCTCCCTCATGAGTCGTGAGTGACTTTCAAGAGGATCACAGAGAGGACTGAAGGCACTTAACAACAAGGTCCCCTCACCCAACTCTGTTTGCTGCAGATCCTGTCAGTGGCTCCCAGCAGAGATGTTCCTGGTGGTAGTCCCCAGCAACTGCCTTCAGAGCAGCAGAAACTCCAAAATGAGATGACTCCTGACTCAGAGTCTTTTTCTTTCCAGTTACATCATTTTCAGAGGCTACCAACAGAGATCTCACAGCAGCTACTGCTGCTTCCAGAAATTTTCAAATGTGCACATCTGTCCCTCCTAATAATTGCTGAATTCCTGGGTTTGTTGGGCATCTGGGTTGTTCAGTGCATCTTCCTGAATCAACATTGCTCTACAGGGCACTGGCCAAGTCCTCAGCCTTGGAGCTGCGTAATTCTTCGAAGAAAGTTGTTCAAAGACCTCTGAGGTTTTGAAGCAGGAATAAATCTGAAAAATACTGCAGTTAGTCACATTTTTAGAATTACTTCCTGACACAATTATTGTGGACTTAGGAGCTGCCACTCATCTCATTCTTATGCACTTGAAGACACTTTTCTAGGAAATTAAATATAGTCATTCTTTTTTATTAGATTTTAAACTCAAGTTTCCAATAAACTTAGTAAGAAACATTTTATTTCAAATATTTTAATATTGTTCAGTGAACTTAGTATGAAACATATTTCATTTCTAATATTTCAATATGGTTCATGCATGCAAGAAAAAAAATAGCCCTGGATATTTTTTAATTCCATATTCAGAGAAAAATATGCAAACTAAACTGAAATTGAGACACTTTGTCTCCAGGAACATTTTGTCTGTAAGTGATGTGTATCACTCTTATTGACTTCATCCCAAACCACCAGGTCCACACTACCCTAAAAGTGATTTTCTTGGCTTTTCCAGTGTAATCAGGGACCACTCCAAAGTACGCTACATGAACATATGAAGCACAGATTTCAGTTATATTTTCCAGCAATTGCTATAGGAAATCAATTCTAATCTCTATATTTACATTCTTTAAGATTCTATGAGATAAAAGCTCTCAAGAATCTTCATTTCCATTTCTCTTCTCTCTACCCCAAAGCGTAAGGAAGAGAAAAATATGTGTTGCATTATATTAAAGAAAAAAGGATATTAGATGAAGACCAAAAAGACAATATATATCAAAGGTGAAGTTAAAAATCTTTTAAAAATACGGGATGTCAAAGAGGAAAAATTTAAACAAAAAATTTCTAATACATAATATTAGAAAACATTTCAGATTTGGAAAATAAATTTGTGTGTTTGATATAATGAAAGCAACTGTTAGAGGATACTTAAACTTCAAAATTACTGTGTAATATAAAAAGTAACAAAATATGATGGTTAATTTTATGTATAAATTTGACCAAGCCATGTGGTGTCCAGATATTTGGTTATTTATTATTCTGGGTGTGTCGGTGAGGGTGTTTCTAGATGAGATTAACATTTGAATCAATAGACTGAGAAAAGCAGAATGCCCTCCCCGATGTGTGTGGGCTTCATCCAATCCCTTGAAGTTCTGAATAGAACAAAAAGGCTGAGTGAGAGAAGTTTCTCTCTCTCTGCCTGACTCTCTTCGAGCTGAGACATTAGTCTTATCCTGCTTTAGAATTTGAAAGTAGACTGGAACGTAGATCATCACCTCTCCTGGTTATCAGATCTTTGGGCATGTACTGGAATTAATTACTGGTTCTCCTGGTTCTCCAGCTTGCCAACTGAAGATCTTGGGACTTCTCAGTCTCCATAATCATGTAAGCCAATTTTTTATATAATATATATGTATATATTTATATATATTAATTTATATTTATATAAATATATATACATAGTCTATTGGTTCTTTTTCTCTGGAGAACCCAGATCAATACACAAAACATACTCTGCACTTAAACAATAGATAGAAACGGAAATGAAAGAAAAAAAGAAGAAATCGTAAAAATTATATTGTAAAAACAAGACTGTAATATATCAATCAGTACTTTTGGTTTTTAAGTGAAAGAAGCACAATACAATCTAGCATAAGGAAAAGGAATCTATTAGCTTAAATAACTGGGAAGTTCAAGACAAATATGATCAGATATGGCTCAATTCAGGAACTTACATTACATCATTATGCTGAGTCTTGACTCAGGAGTCAACCTCTGCAAAACATCCTCATCTATAATTTACTTTTTCTCTTTAATGTGCTTTGCAATTTTATGTGTGTGCATTTATGATTATATTTTTTCTTTATATATCTCTACTTTCCCTCTCCATGGGTATTTTTTTCCTGTTTTGCTAAATATTTTAACCCCATCTCTAGGATATTGCCTGACACATAATCCACATTCAATAAATATTTGTTGAATGAATGAATAAATATTTTTCTCTTTCTCTCTTTCACTTGACTTCGCTTCACTCTTTGTGCTAGATTTCTTTTTCCATAAGCTGACTTTATCCAAATAACAGGAAAAAATGGAAATGAAAGTCTTAAGCTTCTACTCTTAGCAATGAAATTCAAAAGGCTGAGAGATCCTCAGTCTCACACACCTATATCTGGAATTTAATCAAGATTCTTTCTAGATAGAATAGAAGTTGGAGCAAAGTGTGATTTATTTCACATAGGCCTTTTTACACAACCGTATGGCAAGGGATGGAGAAGGTAGGGTTTGCCCCTCAACTGAAACACTTGAAATTGTTCCTGGATATATTGTGGCTTATTGTACTGCCAAAAGTGAAAAAATTCAAGTTAAATTGGATTCAGTACATAAAAAGGAAAAGGAATCCATCACTCCTGTATGTGAACATATATCAGATAAATGCTGTGTTTCAGGCAAACTGTGAATCACAGACTATAACCATCAGAATCTCAATTTATCTGTTTTCTTAGCTCTCCTTTCTCCTCTATTTCAGTTTCATCCTCTGCTTGGTTCTCCCCATGGTGGTAAAAATGGAAGGCAAAACTGAGGTCATATTTCTTTTATCTTGCTTATTCAGAGAAGCAAAATAATAAGAATTTGAATGTTGAGAGTATATTGTAGAAGTTAGATTCAGTTTCTGCTCCCAAGTTTTGTAAGTATTAAGAGAAAGAGAGAAAAATGGTGACACCAGCAGCAGCAACAACAGTGTTTCCTTGACGGTTTTCAGCTATTGTTATGTATTCTTGAAATCAATAATTCCAGTGAAAACTCTTGACTCTTTCAAACTTTCCAATAATTTGTAGGCACATAATTTCTTTAATTAAATTTTCTTCTTAAAATACTTATATAATTTTATATTTCCTGCATTAATTTCCAACTGAATCAATGATTAAGTAGTAATTTAAAAAATTAATTGCATGAAAATATTTTATTAAAATTATGGAGTTAAACCTTTCATAAAAGGAAGGATAGTAGGAATTCGGTTTCTAGTCTCACTGAGTCAGTCCCTACTGAATCAGCCCTCCTGAAGATAACAACTATAAACTCTGGAAAAAAAACACAAAAGACAATTGTCTGAAGGTACTGGAAATAAGATAAAAGTAGGTAGACCTAGAATGTAGCCAACATTTGGAAGAAGGTAAGTACACAGAATGGGTTTGTCTTTGATACAGCTTTTAGTTTAAATGAAGGTCACAGTCATCACTCTTTTTGAAGAGATTAAAACTCAAAAAGAAAACCAATGGACTTTCTGGCATGAAAAATCAGAGGATAGAGTTTCAGGTAACCAGAACTGCTGGAAAGTGAGGAGAGAATCCTGGAAATGAGAGAGCCAGAGAGAGAGAGCTTCAAATTCTATGTATACATTCCACCCAAATTTCTGGCTGACCTCTGAAGCACATATGTGTGGGAAAACTCAAAGCAGCCCAGAAGTATAAAATAAGTAAACAGAGATTTGAACTACCTCCCAAGAGAACAAATTTTCAATTTTAGTACAACAAAGTTATTTGCCTTCTAAAACTAAAAAGACCAATAATTTTCAAATTGATATAACAGAGTCTCCATAGTGTAATATTCACCAGATTGCAGTTTAAATCCAGAACTATTTCACAGAAAAGGAACCAGGAAAATATGGCCATTCTCAAGAAAGAAGACAGTCAATGAAGGTTCAATGAGATATAATTCAATGTTGAAAAATTAGTAGACCAAGATTTTAAAACATCTATGATAACTATGTCCTATGTTGTAAAGGAAAATGTGCTTACAATGAATAAGTATATAAGAAATCTTAGAAGAGAAATAGAAACTGCTAAAAAAGAACCAAAAAAAAAAAAAAGATAGAACTAAAAACACATTATCTGAAAAAAAAAAACTTTAATGGATGAGATTAGCATCAGAACGGATATGACAGAGGAAAGAAATAGTGAATGAGAAAATAGATCAATAGAAATAATCCAATGTGAGGAAGATAGAAAAACAATTAAAGAAAAAGACAAATAGAACCTCAAACACCTGAGGAACTATATGAATTGATGTAACACATGTGTAATTGGGGTTCTAGAAATAAATAATCTAGAGAATAAGACCTAGAATAAGATCTAGAGAATAAGAAAAAATATTTGAAACTAATGGCCAAAAATTTCACAAATTTTCTCAAAGACGTGAATTTATAAATTCAAGAATCCTGACAAATATCAAGCAGGATACATATAAAGAAAACCATGCCTAGGCAGAACAGAGTCAAATTGCTAAAAATTAAAGATAAAAAGAACATCTTGAAAGCAGATCAAACAAAAAGCATCATACAAGGAGTAAAATTACTGCTGACTTCTCACCAGAAATTATGGGGGCCAGAAAACAGTGGAACACAATCCTAAAAATGATGAAAGGAAAAAAAATTAATAAAGCTACCAATTCAGGATTATATTTTCACTGAAAATATTCTTCAAAGTTGAAGACAAAATAAAGACATGTTTATATAATATAAAACTAAGAGAATTTGTCACCAGTCGATCTATACTACCTGAAATACCAAAGAGAGTTTTTAAAGCTAAAGGGAAATCATTGTTGTTATGTGCTGTCCAGTCAGTTCTAACTCCTGGCAACCCTGTGAATAAGTGATGTCTACAATGTCTTGTCCTCAACAGCCCTACTCAGCTTCTGTAGACTCATGCCTATGGCTTCCTTTCTGGAGTCAATCCATCTCATATTTAGTCTTTCTGCTTTTTCTACTTTTCTACATCTGCTTTTCCCAGCATTATTGTCTTTTCCAAAGAATCCTGCCTTCTCATGGTGTGTCCAAAATAGGACAGCCTCATTTTTATCATTTTTGCCTCCAGCAATAGTTCACGCTTAATTTGCTCTAGGACCCACTTGTTCATCTTTCTGGAAGTCCAGGGTATCCATAGAGCTCTCCTCCAAGATCATATTTCAAATTAATCAAGTTTATTCCTGTCACCCTTCTTCACTGTTGGGCTTTCACATCCATACATAGTAATTGAGAATACAAGGGTGTCAATAATCTCAGCCTTAGTATCTAATCACACTTCCTTACCTTGATGATTTTTCTAATTCCTTCATTACTGCCCTTCCAAATCTAAGTCTTCTCTTGATTTCTTGGCTACAGTCTACATTTAAACTTATGACTGAACCAAGATAAACAAAATCTTTAACAATTTCAATGTGTTCATTGTCTATGTTAAAGCTGTGTGGTTCTTCCGTAGTCATGTTTTTTGTCTTCTTAATGTTCAAATGCAGTCCTGCTTTGGCACTTGCTTCTTTCACTTTTGTCACAAGTCATTTCAAGTCATTGCTGCTTTCTGCCACTAAGATGGTGTCATCAGCGTATCTTAGCTTACTGATATTTCTTCCACCAATTTTTACTCCTCCTTCATCTGAGTCTAGCCCAGCTTTTTGTATGATATATTTTGCATACAGATTAAACAGATAGGGAGATAAAAATCACCCTAGTCTGACACCTTCACCTATGGGAAACTATTCTGTCTATCCATATTCTGTCCTGACAGTGGTTTCTTACCCACTATACAGGTTATGCATCAGGACAATCAAGTGCTGAGGCACGTCCATTTCTTTTAGAGCAGCCCATAGCTTTTCATGATACACACAGTCAAAGGTTTTACTATAGTCTATAAAACACAGACTAAGCTTCCTACTCTAGTTTTAAATTTCCCTTTGATTTCTTGAATCTTCTGGAAGAGATCTCTTATTCTTTCTTTTTTGTTGTTTTCTTCTGTTTGTATTGGTCTTTATAGTAGTTCCATGGGAAATTGTACCAGGCAGAAACTCAAATAGTTACATATTAGAAAGTGAATATTTTAATTTTTCCTCATAGCTAGGGCTTTCTGAGTAAAGAAACCTGGAACCCAGTTTAAAAGACAAGGCTTGAAATCTAAAATATGGCTAAATAATTAATGAGAGATTTACCTTCCCAGACTAATGTGTTTACATTTCAAAGTGTGATGAAACCTAGAACCATGGAACAAATTGTTTATATTCCCAAGGACTGTAATTAACAAGGGAGGAAAAGTCCCTCTTTCTCTCTCAGGAAGGAAAGGTAACGGCTATTCCATTCCTATGTAAGTCTCTAGATTCCTAATTTCAGGGTTTCTTTTATGCAGTACAAACCCCCATGCATGTAGGGTGACATCTGGCTCTCATCACACAACTCCAGAAGGATTAGGTCAATAAGGAATGTATTCAGTTATTGCTGTAAGTTATACAAATCTATCCTTGCTCTACAAACCTCATGCTTACCTTCAGGATAATATGAATAAATAGAGATATTAAAAATCTATCATCAAGAAAATATGATGAGCATTAAAATTATAAATATTTGAGTAAACATAAAAGATTATTTGTTTCATAATTTCTTTAGAATACTTATAAATAAAGCAAAAATTATAACATTTCCTATGGGTTTTTAATGTATAGATATGTAATATACTATAGCATAAAGGGTAGGGTAGAGGAAAATGAATCTTTGTAATTCCAAAGCTTCTACATTTCAGGTGTAGTCATTCAATATTAACTCGAAGTAGACTGTAAAAGTAAGGGATATAATTGTAGCTCAACTCTAAACCTTCCTTTAGCTGCTCTGCTTGTGATAGTGGAATATTTCTCCCTTGCCAGCTGACATAATATTAAGCTTTGTCAGTATAAGATGCTAAAGGGACACCAGAGTTAGAAAGGGATTCTTTCCCTGGTTCTGGTGTGCTCTCCTCTGCTGGCAGGCCAGCAGCATGTGGAACATCCAGTGGCACTCCCTCCCATGCAGTTTCAGAAGTATCATCCCCACAGGTTTTTTCCAAAGAATTTCCATAGTTAGGCACCTTCCCATGGAAGGCTTCCTTCAGTACCCCAGAGGGTGGCTTCCCAGAAAGTTCTGAAGTATAGTACCTCCTGATAGATGACTTCCCCCAGGAACCAAAAGAGCAAAATCAAGAGGGAATTACACTGATTCCAAGACTCATTTATAAAGCTACATTTAAAAAGACACTTTGGTATTAATATAAATGTAGACAAATAGATCAAAATAAGGCGTCCAGAAATAGGTCCACATTTGTATAGTCAATTAATTTTCTACAAGGCTGCCTAGGCAACTCAATGGTGAAAGGATAATCTTTTCAACAATGGGGCATTTGGATAGAAAAAAAAAATTTGCCCTTTTCTCACATCATATAAAATATTAACTGGAAATGGATAATATCCTGACTGTAAGAGCTGATATTATAAAACTTCTAAAAAGTAACGTTGAATAAAATCTTAGTGAGATTAGATTTTGCAAACATTTCTTAAATATGACACAAAACACATAAATAATAAAAGTCAAATCAGAAAATTGGACTTTATCAAAACAAAGAAAATTTCTGCTCTTTAAGAGACACTGATAGGAAATTAAAAGCAAACCACAAAATGGTGAAAATATTTGCAGAATATATGTGTGACAAAAATTACCTAGAAAATAAGAAGAACTCTTATAATTCAATAAGACAAATGATCTAATCCAAAAATTGGAAAGGCAGACATTCAAATTAGGAAATGGATAAAAGATTTGAGAAGGCACTCAAGTAAAGAAAATATAGAGATAGTCAATAGACACACAAAAAGATAGTTAGGACCTTTAGTCATCAAGGAAATTCAAATTCCAAACACAATTAGATATCATTATGCATCTACTTGATGGATGAAATTAAGACTGGCAAGTTTTGTTGATTAAGTCAATCCACTGGTAACCCTCATACATTGCTGTTGAGAATGTAGGATGGCAAAATTACTTTGCCTAATTGACAATCTCTTATAAAGTTAACATATATTTACTATATGACTCAGCAGAGCCACACGTAGATATTTGTTTAATAGAATAAAAAATATCTCCATACAACTCTGTAAATATGTGTACACGAATGTGCAGCTCTATTCCTAAGAGCTGAAAATTGGGAAAAAACTAAACATCCATCCTCAGGTGCCCGGATAAACAAATTGTCTTATATTTATACAAAGGAACAAAAAGAATGAAGTACTAAGTCACACGTGGAATGGATAAATTTCAAAAATATGCTGAGTGAAAGAAGCCAAAAACCAAAAAGTACATACTATGTGATTCTATTCATATGAAATTCTAGTATTGTCAAACAAAGTCGTAGTGACAGAAAGCAACTACTGGTTAGAGACTAGTGGTGGTATAGGGGACTGATAGGGAGCAGGCATGAGGGAATATTTAAGGGTGATGAAAGTGTTTCATATCTTGATCATGATGGTGGTTACATGGGTGTACATATTTGTCAAGACACATCAAACTCTTCACTTAAAATAGATGTCTTTAATTGTGTATAAATTGTGTCCCAGCATATTTGGTTAAGAGATGAAACATAAACAAATGAAATCACACCATACTTAAAAGCTAGTGCTATAAAGCTTCTAGAAGCAAATATAAGGGAAGACTTCCAAAGTCTTCTTGGTTTAGGAAAATGTTTCTGAGACAAGACACAAAAAGCACTAAACAGAAAAGAAAAATAAATGTAAGTAAATTTAATAAAAATTAAAAAGCTCACTCTCATCAAAAGACCCTTGAGAACATTAATATAAGCTATAGACTTGGGGAGTAAAGTCACTCTCTCTATATATATATATCTTACAAACAACTTTAATCCAGTATTTATAAATAGCTGCTAGAATTCAATAATTAAAAAACAAGCTTATTAAATGTACAGAAGACTAGAACAATTTACTAAAAAGATATATAAATAACCAATAAGAAAATGAAAAAAAAATGTTCAACATAATTAGATATTAGGGTAATAGAAAATAAAACTAAATGAGATAATACTGCTTATCCCATTGGAATGACTAACATATTAAAAAAAAAAAACTGGCAGTATCCATTGTTGGAAAGAATATGAGCAACTGATATTGTGTTACGTGGTGTTGCGTGGCACCCACTTCGGAAAAGATGTGGGCAGCATCTTATAGAATTAAATATATATCTACCCAGACATATAAGAGAGAGGAATGAAAGCAAATGTCCACAAAACACTTACAAAATATGTTCATGGCAGATTTATTCATAATAGCCAATCATTGGCAACAAAGAAAACATCTCTCAAAAGAGAAATGGGTAAACCTATTTTTGCATATCCTTACAGAGGAATGCTACACAGGAATAAAAAGAACAAACTGCTGTGAAATATATGTATAAATATTATTCAGTGATAAACAAGAAAATCCTGCCTTTTATAATAACATGGATGGACCTTGAGGGCATTAGGCTAAGTAAAATAAATCAGACAGAGAACAACAAATGCTGTACGACCTCATTTACAACTGGAGTCTAAAAAAAGTAAACTCAAACACATGGAGAGTAGACTTGTGGTTGCCAGGGGCTAGGGGTTGGGGAAAATGGGGAGATGTTGGTCAATGGATTCAAACTTCCAGTTATAAGATGCATATGTTCTGGGAATCCAATGTACAGCATCATGACTATAGTTAACAATACTGTATTATATATTTGAAAGGTGCTGAGAGTAGACCTTAAATGTTTTCACCACGCACACACAAAATGGTAATTATGTGAGATGATGGAAGTGTTAACTAACCTTCTTGTGGTAATCATTTCACAATATATACATGTATCAATCGTCATGTTGTATACCTTAACCCTGCACAATGCTGTATATCAATATATCTGAATAAAGCTGGAAAAAGAAGAAATCAATATTGTCGCGTCTCGAGGTAGAGAGTCAACTGGAAAGTGGCACAAAATAACTTTTGGGGTGACAAAAATATTGTATTTCTTGATTGGTGTGGTGGATAAATGGCTATGTGTATTTGTAAAAGCTAGCAAATAACTCACACTTAAAATACTAGAATTTTATTTACGTCAATTATTTATTAATTTAAGAATAAGGAAAAAGTGAATGCAAAAAGGAAATTAAGACCCCCACAGCTGCATTTTAAAAAATAAAATCAACAAAATATACTCAATGAATTCAAAATATGGTATTAAAAATTGTGAAAGAGAAAGCAGAGGAAAAGAACAACTTCTGATAGTCCTAATATCGGGAGAACAACAAGAAAAAGAACTGTCAATGGTAATAACTTAAAAACCAGTTGGCTTGGGCTGGCCTTGTGGCTTAGTGTTTGGGTGCACGCGCTCCACTGCTGGCGGCCCGGGTTCGGATCCCGGGCGTGCACTAACACACTGCTTCTCCGGCCATGCTGAGGCCGCTTCCCACATACAGCAACTAGAAGGGTGTGCAACTGTGACATACAACTATCTACTGGGGCTTTGGGGAACGGAAAGGAGGAGGATTGGCAATAGATGTTAGCTCAGAGCCGGTCTTCCTCAGCAAAAAAAGGAGGATTAGCATGGCTGTTAGCTCAGGGCTGATCTTCCTCACACACACACACACAAAAAAACAATTGACCAATCTGAGAACATCAGCCAAAATAAGAAAAATTTGCAGGCTCCAATGAACAGTTGAATGCTTTCTGATGACAACACAAGAGGAGACCTACAGTTATGAAACTAAGAATATTGTCATAGACCAGCCCCCCCTTCTAAGAGAACAAAAAAAACGAGTCTCACATAAACATGAACTCAGAAAAAGAGTATGCTCAGATCCCATAGGAAGTTATTTTCTATATATATATAGAATATATATATATATATAAACATAGCAGTACAACATCCCTATGGGAATAACTGGTTGCCTATGTAGTGAAAACCAAGATGCACTGCCCAAATTCTCCTTCATATCAAGGACTTATTGCCCCAGCTGATGGTAGTGCTGTGGGTAGGCAGGCTTCAGTTGTCTGTGTCTTCAAGCATTTTGTCAGCAACACAGACAACTCACCCAAAGTAACAACTTTTCCTGTAGCAATCCACACCCAAACACTGATTGATGCAGGTTTATAAAGTCCTGGCCATCTTGGCCCAACTCAGAACCCCTCCAAATGGTCATTCTACTACAGAGCTCACCAGTGGGCCAGCTGAGGCTGTCACTAGTATTACATTCAGCTTGATTTCTCTCTCTGCCCAACACGTCCCCCTTCTTTCACAGGTGTTAATCCCATGCATTTATTAATAAACATCCTAAATGCCCAGCTATCTCAGAATGTACTTCCTAGGGAAAAAACCTGCAAGAGCTGGAAGATATGCTCACAAAATAGATAAAACTTCTAACTAAATATTTCAAAATAAGTGAAAAAAATTTAAAGAACTGGTAGAATATGTGAAATAATAGCAAAGATCAGAATTTAAAAGAATTCTGTTCTGAGTGATTAGAGAAAGGGAAGTTTTGAAAAGAGGGGATAGATCAGGAAGCAGTTAGAAATGGAACAAAACCCATTTCATAAATAAAGTCTAAACTTGGAAGAACATAAGAATGAATAAACATTATGGATAAGGCCATATAGAGAAAGCAGATAGGAAGAGAGGAAAAAACTGGAGAAAGAATAAAAATAATTCTCTAGAATACATTCTCTGTAGTTCTAGTGTTATAAACTTTGAAACCAGGTAAATACTCATGCATGATATTAGACGCCACAGGAGTTGTTTCTTTTGGAGAAGAGGGAGTGAGTAGTGAGGTGTTTCTAATACATTCACCCCTAGGTATCCACAGAATCCTCAACCCAGGACTCAACCAACAGTGGATCATGTAGTTCATACTACAGTACTGTGTGTTTAAGATCCTCTGTTGGTTGAATCCGGGGATGAGGAACCCGCAAATATGAAAGGCCAAGAAAGGGACTTGAGCATACTCGGAATTTGGTATCCATGGGGGGTTCCTGGAACCAATCCCCCGTGGATACCAAGGGACAAGTGTGTTCTATTTTTTGACTAATTTTTTTCATTTTGTGATAATTTATTGATGTGCCAGTCATGATTTGCTCCCTTTTCTATCTGTGCATTTTGTTTCCATAAAAAAGTGAACGTGATGCACTCTTCTTTCATGGATGCAATACATTTTATAGGAGGATATTATAATATCTTGTATTTTATGCATTTTTTATATTTCCTCTCAGAGTTTTTTACCCTTATGTTTTGATCTCTGTGTTTCATGTTCAAGGCTTCTTCAAATGTCTGGCAAGCCTTGGAAGTTCACACATATTCCAGACTGTGGCACTAAAAAGCTTGTTAGAAACTCTCTGTACATGGGGGTACCTTGTGGACTGGTGGGCTCCAATGTGTGAGAGTCAGACAGAGAAACATTACTCATTTTGTTCAAGTAACCCCTAACTTCCCTTCACCTACTGAAAAAAGAAATCTTCTTGTTTCCTAAAGGAATTTTTTTAAGAATGGTTGTCAACCTTTTGGGTACTAAGTGTGGGAAAGAGACTGGTGATGCTCCATGCTATAAGAGCACTCACATGCAATCCCCTGTTTTAAGTGCATCTCCTCACACATGCCTCAGTTCTGCCTGGAATCTCTAGTCCAGAACTCCTCTGGTTTAACTGCCATAAAAGAAAGCCTCCGATCTTACCCTAGCATGGAAGAAACACAAAACAACGCTAGTGAGATGAGAGTCTGCGGTCTAGCATCAATCTATGAGCTCTTTGTTATCAACCTGTGATGAGACAGGTATAGAAATTGAACATAAGTATTAAGCAACTTTTATAAAATTTGATATTACTGAGACATCCAATCAGTGGACACATCTTTTGGAACACAGAATAGAATAGTTGAGATGTTTATTTCATTTTTCTAATAATGCATTTTTATTGTATTTTACTGAAGTATTGGCTTGTGATGAATGGAAAAAGAAAACTAATTGCTCCTACTCTGCAGATGATTTGAGAAGCGCTGATCCAGAAGCTGTCTTCCTTATTAAGACATTAAACCAGTCTTGCTCTTTTCAGCGTCATCTGGGAGGCTCAGTTGTGAGGAGAATTTTCAGAGACAGTTCTGAGCCTTGAATTGGTTTGCTTTTGGTCAGTTTCCCACCTTCTGCAGGTGTATTTTCAGCTTTTTCTCTTCTGCTTAGAACCATTTTTTTTTTTGCCTCTATATTTTTTTAGATATATCCTGTGTGCTGTCCTCCACTATTTGCCTTCTTGATGAATTTTTTTGTTTTTGTACCTCTGCTGTTATTTTAGTGGGTTTAGGGATAGAATATATATGTTAAATCTCCAAAGGTTTATTTAGCTTTAAAGAAAAGATTTCACAACAAAACTTATGTCACTATTGCTAGAAATAGAATGAAATGTTAATAAACACAAAGGCAGTGAAGTATTTTAATTCAGCGCTGTGAAACCATGACAGGACCCATACATACAACACAAAAATGATATTGCATACTAAAATAGTTCAATAACAAAATTAAGATCACATCCATAATATGCATGCTATTTTAATCTAAATGAAAATACTTCCCCAGGAATAATTTGCGAGAAACCAAAAATAAAACTCAATAAATTCTCAATATAGAACTTACACCAATCACATTCGCTAACAAAGAAAACTATAAATAAGTAATAGAAGTTATTTAAATACCAGCAAGGAAATATCTATAATAAGTAAGTATTTCATTCTTAAAAAATATGTGATTAATGAATGACAATTTCAAACCTGTTAGAAAAAAAAAAAGAACAAAAGAAAATTTGAGATGGGCAGTGCTGTACTTAAAGATATATGTAGTGCCGTAAATGCCTTAATTATTTAACTAGTAAGAATGGAAATAATGTAAAAGAACTTAACCCCAAAAGTGAAAAGTGGGATACAAAAATAAGAATAGAGGTAACAATAATTTGAAAATAAGACAGCATTATGCATTTTATACAGTTTAATTTGAAAATCTAAATAAAATTAACAAGGGAGAAAACTGTTAGATTTTACCCTGGAGGTCACACATGAAATATGAACTTCAGTTTTATTCATTATGTTTTAAAAAGAATATTGATAAACTGCAGCATATCTAGAAGACAGCGCACAAGAAGATGTGGTGTCTGAAATTCAGGTCACATGAGTAATCGGAAGGGTTCAGATTATCATCATAAGTGTTTCAAACATCTGTGAAACAATATTAGACTTGTGTACGACACAAGAGACAGAAAATATGAAAATCACAGAGGCAAATATCAGCTAAAACAATAATGAGAGCTGAAAACAACGTTTTGTGAAGTCGTCAATATCCAGTCCGTGCAGGCTGATTCCGCTTGAACACACGGATGAAGGAATTTCCTTACAGGTGAGGTACGACGAGATGACCACCAAAGTCATTCTGTCTCTAAAATTTTATAGTCTGATGATAAATTGAAACTGGATAGCTCCCTCTTCTTAATAATCTCAGTGTGGAAGGCCATGCAGACATCTTCTTCAGCCTGACGTGGGACTGGATGATTATTATTTTCTATTCATTTACGTAGCATATCTTCTATGTTACATAAAGTGTAGTTCGAAGCTGTAGTCAGAAAAGGCACCCAGAAATACTATTTTTGTGGAAGATCAAAGAAATAAAAGGTCTTTGCAGAGATGTTCAATGTCTTGATTAATATGAGTCTTACTTTCTGTCCAGTTTTATGTTATATGTATCCTTTCTTTTATACTACCATTATACAAAAACAAAAACTCTGTAAAGTAAAAAAGGAAAATTTATATTATCCCTATTTTCTGTATTTAAAAATTTAGACTAAGAGAAAAATTATAGCTTTATTAAAGTCATAACCTAAATAATGTCAAGCTTAAATCTTTTAATTACTAGTACAGTATCTTTTTTCCTCTTTCTGTCATTCTCCCAGAAGTAAGCAACTTTCAGATCTGAGGACTTCATTTCAAGCTGGACATAACATGAAGCAAAGAGTACAGTCAGAGATTTTGGGCAAATACATCGAACATAGAGCAAGAGATAATGCCCTTTTTGAGTTAAGACCCTTTTTGAGAATGATGAATCCAGAGGAAAAAGAGGAAGAGGAGAGTTATTCTTTAGTGACATATCCTTTGCTATCTCCCTTAATCTTTACGACAACCTTGAGATGAACATAATACTATGCCTTCTTTACATAAGAGAACATTAAGGTCCCACAGTATCAAAGGATTCCTCTAAGTCCACACAGTTATACAGACAAATGGACTAGAAACATTTATGAAATGTGTGTATACTGTTGAAAAATGTTCTAATTATAAAGTCTTAAGAGGAAACCCAGTCTTCCTAATCATTTTCTGAATGGCCAACTGTATATGTTTGTTCCTGAGGCTGTATACCATAGGGTTCAACAGTGGGGTGATGATGGCATAGGTCACTGTCACCAGCCTGTTTTTGCCTGATGTATATTTGACTGAGGGTCGCAGGTAGACAAAGGAAGCACAGCCATAATGGACAATGACCACAATGAGATGGGAGGCACAGGTGGAGAAGGCTTTTTCCTTGCCTTTGGTGGGATATTCAAGATAGAATGGAAAAGAAAGCTGTTAAGAGATGTAGATGAAGAACAAGGGCACAATAAGCACTAAGACCCCAAAGATGAAGATGACCAGTTCATTGATGTAGGTTTCAGCACAGGTGAGATGAACGCCCAGTGAAATATCAAAAAAGTAGTGATTGATCTTGTGGGATCCACAGAAAGAGAGGCTAAAGACCAAACTTATCCCCTCCAGAGATATTAGGGAGCCACTAAGAATACAAATTGTTGCCAGTGGTCCACTAACCCTCCAGCTCATAAGAATGGGGTGGTGTAAAGCAGATGGCAGCATAACTATCATAACCCATCACTGTCAGAAGCAGGCAATTGGTGATACCAAAACCAAGGGAGAAGAATATCTGGGTGGCACCACTCATAAAAGAGAGCGTCCTGAGTACAGAGAACAGATTGATAAGCATCTTAGGCAGGATAACAATTGTGTAGAAGATCTCAGAGGTAGAGAGGACACAAAGAAACAAGTACATGGGTGTGTGGAGGCTGCAATCCAAGTGGATTACCGAGATGGTGTTGATATTTCCACTCAGGATGGTCAAGTAGAGGCAGAGAAAGATCACAAAGAGGACAAGCTGCAATTCCCCAAGGCTGGAGAAACCTAGCAAGAGGAACTCAGCAACGCAGGAGGCATTAGCCATGGAGGGCTGATTGTATGGAACAAAGCCAATATGATCAGGTCCAGAAACCTTTGGAGCTGAGAGATCTGGGAGACTCACCCTTCATAAAGTAGCTAGCACCAGTCTGGTATGAATGAGAAACACCAGGAATGAGGGAGAAAGAAAGGATTGCAAATTACTCAAAAATTATCCCAAATTATCATGCACCCACAGTGCTATTTTTCTGCCAATGATTTTACCAGTGAATTTGAGGGCAAGTGTTCACATGAAGTGTACAGGTATTTGCTCCAATAAAGCCTATCCTTCAGGCCCCCTCCTTGCAGACTTATGTAATCTCAACTTAATTTTTTGGTAATCTAGTCCTCCAAAAAACCTTTAACTATATTAGTTATGATTTTAAGTAGTCATAGTTCTATCTACATTAATGATA
This sequence comes from Ceratotherium simum simum, assembly GCF_057802395.1. Lineage (NCBI taxonomy): Eukaryota > Metazoa > Chordata > Mammalia > Perissodactyla > Rhinocerotidae > Ceratotherium > Ceratotherium simum. The sequence goes on from NC_141901.1 coordinate 37,446,196, forward strand.
CATAGATTCTATAAATAATAGGACCAATGTCTGAAGATCCATCTCCCACCTGCTTTTAATCCATAGTTCATTTAAGGAAACATCCATTGATCTGTCTTTGTGTTGCTTGCCCTTAAAGAACACAGTTCTCTTTCATCACTAATCATATACCCCATTTCCATGCAGTCATTCATTAAAATTAATTTGGTTTAGAACTACAGCTATGGCCTTAGAACAAGTTTTAAGATTCCTTTACAAACTCTTATAGGACACAAGGCCTGATTTTCCCTTGCAGGAAATACATGGCTAGAATAATTTAGTTTTGCGTTAGCATTCACTGGTTTTCCATTTGGTTATAGATCTTACCCTTGATATAACTGACCCAACAAACTGTTGTTCCTAGGCTCTTTCCCTGAATTCCTGAGTAGTGAGGCTCAGATACTTTTCCTAAGGCCTCTGGAACAATTATTGTTATTGGTACTATATTGTACATATTTTAATCTAACTACTCTTATCCCCTCCCACCACCTGCCCAAATCTCTTCCCTCACCTGGATTCTGTTTCTCAATAATAAGTTTCAAAATATTCTTACTCATCCGAGCTGTAAATTTCTGAGACATGTTTAAACATGTGAATTTTCTCTTCCTCCACATCCCATCTGTTTTAGTTCTGTGATACATTTAGGATCCATTTCTTCCTGTCTGCAAGAAATTAGCTCTTCCCAGACTATTACAAGAGAACTATAAACAGACTCCTTTGATTCAATCTCTTTTCACTCCAAGCCATCCTCCACAATAGCAGCAAAGTTGTCTTTCTATAAGACAAGTTCTATCCCATTAACAAAACTAACTGACCCTCAATTATCTATAAAGTTAAAACAACTATATTCACGGTCTTTCATACTTTTCTGTTGATTTGCAAACTGACCCAGTACGCAGAGTGCAAGGAGAGACCAAAAAAAGAGACAGACCGCTCCATATTAGTAGATGGCAGTTTTAATAAACAAAGGGACTTACATATTAAGTTTGTCTTGGATGGCCACAACGTGACTAGATCTCCTCACCAACTCACCAGAATCTTAAAAGTTTATATAGAAGCCTTAGCGAGGTTCAGTAAAGGATGCTGTCCAGATGGTCTCAACAACACCTTACTCTCTCAAGGCTATGTACTTGAAACAGCCCCCACTGTGGGAATCATGGGCAGAACTTACATTCCAAGGACAGGGGAGGGAGTGAGGAGCCTCTAATTGCCCAGGTCCAGCTCACAGGTCAACTGGCAGTCACGTCCTCTTGATGACCTCCTCCAACATTTTCCCAAATGTACTTTTCCACTCATAAATAACTGCCATTATACACTCCTTCACATGCACTTTAGCATTGAGAAATTTTGAAGAATGATGTGATTTTTCATACTACCTCCTAAATCTGGAAATAGTCCATGTTTTATGTTTGTTGTTGCTTTTCTTCTTCTTCTTTAAAGTTAGCAACCTTCTTTAAATTCTTAGTTTAAAAAAATATATACTCATTGAATTCTTTCCACAAATTCTTAATTGTGCTTTACCAATTTCTCTGGGTTTCCTGAGCAATCACTAGAATTCTTACTTGCTTTGCCTCTGGTAGTATAAGTTTGTCTTTGACTCCACAAATTTTAACTTACTAGAGACCAGAACCTGCATCTCAATACAGTCAATAGTATCTAATATATACGAAGTGATTGAAAACTTGTTGAAAAACTAAATGAGCAATGATCTCAGTTTCACTTCTAAATTATTTCAAAACTCTCAAGTAGATGGCATTTGAATCAAGGGGTTTTCCAAACTTGTGCCCTTAATATTAATGTAGTATTCAACATTAACCTTCTGCTTCAACATTTTGCAATGAAAAATCTCTCTGACATCAGTCTCCAAATGCAGGGACAAAAGATTCATTGAAAATTGCTGCTATCTCATTTTCATTTTTGATTATCAACTGCTCTCCTCCATTATCTCGTTAGCTAAACTTTTTAATGTTAAAAATACTTCATTGTTGATTAAAGTCCTTTGCAAGTTACAAAATTTATATTACTGTTTTCTCTTTTGCTTAGACGAAGGTTTAGCAAAATTTTGAAATGGAACTAGAATCAAGAGCTTGAACTCTTATGTTCAGTGGCTATTCCATGAACTCAATGGCTATTCCATGACCATCCAGCCCCCTCCACCCCACAATGTGCCATCTACTCTTCAAGCTCATCCTTGGAATCTATGTGGGAACTGAAGTTTGAAAATAAAATTCACTATGGAAATATTTGACTCCACTTAACCCAGTCTAGGATGTTGCATAAAATATGTGGTAAATAGGAGATAGTGTCCTGAGCTTGGCAAGGAGAATATTACAGGTTCAGAGACAAACTTTGGAAAAATGAAAAAGAGGAAAAACAAAAAACAAAAAAGGAAAAATTGGGCAATCAATTTGTCTTTTTAACAAATGAAAAGATTGAATTGATTTTTCATTATCCTGCTCACTAACTCTTCATGTCCTATAGGGTAAATTCAATTTCCTTAAGCAGGTTATTAAGACAGCTAATTCTCATCCTCATCTACATTTACAACTTCATCCTCTAAATCTTCATCACACAGGAACTGCACTGAAATACAATTTCCTATATATACCTTTGTGTTTCAAGACTCTATGCTTGAGAGAGAGAAAGGAAGAGAGAGATCTCAGTCTCCAATATCTCACCTTCATGTGGCCCACTCAGTCTTTACATGTTTTAAAATCACTAGTTAAACTTTCTTTAATCTGTCTAGGGAGAGTTTGCTGTTCTTAGCATATTTAAAGCTTAGTACATTCAAAGACTGTTTCATGCATCTTTATCAGAATACTCAACATGTTATATCAAAATTATTTTTCCTGTTTGTCTCCCCAAAGGACTTCAGAGCCTCAATGATAAAGACCATATCTTATTCTCTCTATATTCTCAAAACTTAACCCAATATTTAAATAAATGAGATATAAGCACTTGATGAATAAATAAATGAAATAGTCCATTAAAGAGTTAATAATGATTCCAATTAGTTTGTTTTATAGTACATGGGTCCCCTTTGCACAACCATGTGCCTTCTAAACAGAAACACTTTTGATGTTCACCATACATTCCATGTTCTCTATCAATGTTTGTTTTCTTTCTTTCTTAGACTATGTCTTCCCTATGAAAAAAATAAAAGCTTTTCCCATAGCCTTGCTTTCCTTTTTGGCCTTGGTCTCCATCTTTATACTTACATTTTTCAGTATACTGCTGTCCTTTCTGTCATTTGATCACATTTCTTATTTTCCACTGCTAATAACGAGAGGTAAACATATCATTGGCTCATGGGAAAACCCAACAATTTTTAAATATGACATACAAATCAACAACTGGATTGTCATGGCATTTCTCAATAAGGAAATCAAAGTCCCAAAATAAAAATCAAAATTTCACATTTCTTCAAATTGAAGTTTTGATGACATGAAGATGTCTTCAATTTTCTGACACTTCCTAGAGACTTCTATGAAGGTTCCAAGGTGAAATTTGCCAAAGTTTTCTTCCCTGTCATAATGCCCCAGGGTTCTTCTATTTTCCACAAACTCTCTAAAGCAGTATAAGAAAGCTATCTACATTACTTCATAGAAAAATATTACCTGTGCCTTTCTCCATGGGCAGGTTATTCATTACCTCAATGAGTATCACTAATGGTCTTTCCTTTTTACATTAGCCATGCCCTCAATGGCTTGGTTGGTAATTGAGATCCCTATCTCCATAGAGAGCTAATTATCACATTGTGCCCAATATTTGGCCATAATTTCCTTAATTAGCAAGTAGAACCTTGGTAAGACACTATGAGAAGGCCCTTTCCAATACACCATGGGGATAGTTGATTTCCTCTTAGAAATTTTCTAGGTACTCATTAGAGAGCTGGAGGTTTTCTGGGCACCATTTGTTAAAAAAGACATCAATGGAACTGTCTCCTTTGAGTGTCCCTACATAAAGACTCTAAATTTTTATTCTTAGGTTGGAGAAAAAGATCTATTTCAAATTCTCACTTCTGAAAGCCAGAAAATGGGAAGAAAGATCCAACGAACAGAGGGCAGCATATCAAAATGGAAGAGGCAGAATAAGTCTTCAGACACAGGGAAACAGTTCCCAGAATATAATGTAAGCATGATAAATATTTTCTTAACAAATAAATAAATAAAATTTGAATTATGAAGAAAACTGTGATAGTGCCCTTATATAGGTTTTAGCCAAGACTTCTCCTTCAGTAGAGCTTCCTCCTAATTTCAGGTTGCATATTTATTCCCTCTGTCAGTGAGTTTGACACTTGTGCTGGAAACGGGGCAAATGCTAGACACTCATGGATGTCTCTATGAGGGATTCACATGAACTGCTCTTGTACGAGTTACGTCAGAGATGCTACAGGCATGGGACAGTAGGAGAAAAGCCCAAGTTATCAAGTAAAAATTTGATGAACAGGACTCGGTGGTTTCTTTCTCCTTCAGTTATGTCAGAGATTAGGACTATGGCTAGATCTTCAGGAAATACTTTGCTAAGAAGATTCATTCACAGGCTTTATCTTCCTCTAGATGTGCAGAAGGTGAAATATAGTCACACATTTTTCAGACTTCTCACTTAGGTAGATGATGTACATGCCTCTTTGCCTTGAATCTAGGTAGGCTGAGTGATTACTTTGACCAATAGACTGTAGCAAAACTGATAATGTATTAGTTTATAAACCCTGGACTCTAAAGTCTGGCATCTTCTACTTCTCTTCTCATCCTGTCTCTTTGAACATTAATTTTTGGACCCTAGCAACCATGTTTTGAGGAAGCCCATACAGCCCTTAGAGAATCCAACCGGTGAGAAACCAAGACTCCTAGCTCCTAGACCAGATAAGCACACAGCCAAAAATTAACATGAACTATCCAGCCACATAAGTGAGCAATCTTGGAAATGGATCCCTCAGCCCCGCTTGAGCCACGAAGGAGAACCTCACAAAGTGCAAATATAGGCAGCTGTCATGAAACCCTGCCAAACTGTATGCAAAATAAATATTTGCTGTTATTTTAACAGCTAAAATCACGGGTAGTTTGTTATGCAGCATTAAATAACTACAACAGATTTTGGTATCTAAAGTCAGAGTGCTAATGTAATTAAAACTTAAAACATATTACATCGACTTTGGAATTCATAGTGAGAGAATCTAAAAAGGGTTAAGAATTTTGTTACAGAAAGGTGAAAGAGCTGGGAGGCAACTCTTGGTAAGCATTTGAAGGACAGACAGAAAAATGTCATTATAGTTTGGTTAAAAAAAAAGATAATTATTATGCTTTGCTGGGAAGTTTGGCATACCATAGCCTGGAAAACAGAAAAAGCATTTAGTGATCTCATAAGACTTACTGGAGAAATTTCTAGGAAGACCATAGAAAGTGCAAATCAAAGATAAAATATGAGAAGAAAGATATGAACAAAAGAAGATGTTGTTTAGTTTTTGAGAAGAATTTAGAGGAAATGTAAAAAATACAGAACCTGATGGGTTTGAAAATAAAGTTGTTTCTCATCCCATCCCCCATCTCTCCCAACAAAGATTCTCAAAGTAGGAAATGGCTTCAGGGAGAAGATTAAACCCAAGATGCTATCAAGAAACCATTGTCACAGGGTAAAGATCACAAGAAGGTAACTGTAAGACTCTTGGTTAGAACTCAGAAATACTTAATTCTATACCAAGTAAAGTTTCCAAGTATCCTGATGGTATAAATGCTCTAAGTTGAACAATAGCTCTTTTTATGAACTTAAGGGAATAATCATACAGCAGCCTCACAGGTAGCCCATAATAAGGAAAAAAATGTAGGTGTGACTTTTATCTAATAGAATTAATTTTATAAATTGATACGTTAGAAACCCCGAAAGTTTTTTAAAGAAATTATATCAACTTGTGCCAAGGGGCACAGACATAATAAAAATGAAAAGACTTCAATTCTTCTAACCTTTTTACATTGAGGAATCAGACTGAGAAAACTACTCACCTGCAAATACTGACTATGGATAAGGAAGAACTATCAGAGAGTGGGCAAAAGACTCCACAGGTTAGAGCCAAAAGCCATGGAGAATCTTTCTCAGGAAATAGGACTGAGTCCTAATCAAAGAACTGGCAACATGTGCCCAGTTGGATTTCAGAATTTTTATGGACCAGTAACTGCTACGTGCCTCATTTCAAAAGGGAGTGTCTATTGCAGTTATCCTATGCCTATCTCATCATTGTATTTTGAATATAGTCAGGAGCAGATAATTTGCATCTTCAGTTTGCAGATCCTCGAATGGAAAGAAACTACACCTAAACTACATCACATGTACATGGATTTGATTTAGATTGCAAGGTCATGGACCTTTAGCCAGAGGCAGCCAGATGCTGCAATTGCATGAGATCTTGTGGGGTCTTGGGGGAGAGTATATATATATTGCAAGTGGTAAGAATGTAAATAAGTTGTGATTAGAGGGAAGATTATACAAAACTAAAGATAACCACAAATACTTCGAGCCTCTTCCCAGTGAGATATGTGTGCTCTGTTTCCCTTCCCCTAGAATATGGGTGGTCCCATTATGACTGCTTAGACCAATGAAATACTCCATAATGGTGCTACACTTTAAAAGACTAGCAGCATCCACTCCTAGATCTTAGAATATTACTCTTTGAACCCAGTTTCCACACTGTTTGGAACTCCAAGGTAAGTACATTTCACAGTGTATATGTATATCAAAACATCATGTTGTATACCATAAACATATACAATTCTTATTTATCCATTTGGAATACATTTTCAAAAATAAAAAAAACAAATAACTTTTTTTAAAAAAGAAAAAAAAAACATTATTGGCTCTGTCATCAAGAAAGTCAATATATATCAATGGGAAATGAATAATGTTCAATCTTTAGAAGTACAGCCCTAAAAACTTAGAATAAGTGTACTTTTCAAAAGTACGTATTCGTTAAAATATTTAGCTCTCTTTCTTATTCTAAATGATACTCTTAAAAATGATTGATCTATCCATAACTTACAGATCTAGAAGTTAAGTTTAAATTCTTATATTGAACAAAACATTTTCAGAAAAATAAATCTATTCTGTGGCAATCATAAAATAAATTAGAATGAATTACCCTAGCTGGTATAATAAGCCCCTTTCTGTTTGTAGATTAGTTGTATGACAGAACAAAGTACATTGAAGTGGCCAAGGACAAGCCTCAATTTTAATTTTTATGTTTCCTATAAAAGCAACACTCCTTTAGGAAATAGCTCCTCTAAACTATAGAGCTCAAACTTATGTGTGTCAGTCATTAAGGGTAATACCAGAAGAGACCATTTCCATCTCCCCTCACACTGATTCCTAGACTTAGATATTATTGTTATTGAAGAATGGACACAATAAAGTTGCCAGTTCAGAGTATATACAGCCTTGAGTAGACATATGGGCTCCATCAGGTGTTGTCACACAGTTGGTGCCATAACTGAGCCATTGGTAAGCCATTTTATTGTTCTACAAGGACATCTTCTGAGTGATGAGCTGCATACGTGAAAACAGGTTTCCCAGCATTATTTACTAAGTAATCAGTTTTCTTATTGACTTATGAAGTCAATTCTACCAAAAACCAAGTTCCCAAACATACATAGATCAATATCTGAGCTCCCTTTTCTATACCTTTGTGCTGTTTATCTCTTCCTGTTTCAGGAGCATGCTCTTATTACAAAGGCATCTTCCTACTGGGAAGAGTAAGCCCCTATATTACTTGTCCTTTTTCAAAATTGTCTTATTTTTCCATATAAAATTTAGAAATTTGATGGTCAGGTTGCCTTCATAGTTCATACTGGGATTTGGATTGGAATTATACTGGGTTTGATTAGCTTGGATGAAATCGACAACTTTATATTTTGTCATTCTAGTAAAAAAAATTTGCATTATAACAAGCAATTTAATGATAGAGCTCAACTAGTTTTAAGATACTTGTTAAACATTCATGTTTTTGCAGAACATCCCAATATTCATAATTAGAATTTCTATGGACAAGAACCTGAGAAGAAGAGTTTGTAATTAAGCCCTCTTGTGACTGTTATAAACACTAAAATTGAGAATCGCTGGACAAATACACCAGTTTTCTGACTTAAAATTCAATGAAAAGTTTCCACTTAGTATCTGCATCACTGTATTAATTGTGGTGATTTCTCCTTCAGAATCCATCACACAGGGACTCAACGTCCAATGTTGACGTGGGCTAATTATACTAATGGCTCCTACTCCCCAGGTTACTCAACTAAGGTTACCTTTGAGAAACTGGTGACATTATGTATCCAAAATAAACCTGACTTCTAATTAACCCAAGACAATGCCTCCAGGGCAGTAGATCCAGCCTCAGGAGTCCAACAATCACAGTACATGCTTATAATAACCACATCCCATGTTGGTCACCAGAACTTCTAAAGAGAGTGACTTTGGCTGGAGAAGCTGAGAGTCTTGATGGATAGGGAGGTTACCTCTACTAATGCAGATGAAATCTATCTCAAGGCAGATTCACCCTTTTCTACTTTTATATCTTCAGATTCTAAACTTTGGCTTAGAACCTACTTGTCAAGGGATGCCAGATACTAAATGACTGCTTCTGTCTGAATTGAAAGGAAGAGAGCAATGTAGGTACTTACTGAGCTAGGGGAATATTGATCTACTCTGGGGCTTTGTGGGGCCTAGACCTAAGTGATGGGTAGTGCTTGAGAATAACTCCTCCTCAACCTCTCACAGAGGTCAGTCAAGGCAATTCCAGTAAGTGGCAATGTTAAGAAGGAAAATCAGGAGACACCTTTAACTCAAAGTACTAAGAGTGATTGGACAAGGTCCATAGAGTTCTCTGAATTTTTCTTAATGATTACAATGGGTCATTTTTGCTCCCAACTAGATGTCCTTTCCTGTTCTTTTCTGTTCTTTTAGATTGGTTGATTGATGGATTAAATGAAACAGATATTTACTAATTCTCCTCTTCTCTCTCTAATGTGTACTAACGGATGTATGTTTTTAACTAGAATTGAAATCTGATACTTAAACTCCATTGTAATAAGGCAAATTCAGGATTTTAATGTGTATCTAAAAAGATAAAAATTCCACTTCGTTACTCTCTGAGGCCATCTACATAATTTCTCTATTAATTGATTGATGCTTTCCTTCATATAATTATTTGAATATATATAAAGTTTTGCATCTGAAAAATATGTAGATTTGCTCCCTATTTGAGGTACCCACTACCCTCAAGTACTGGATCCCTATTTAAATCCAGATTACATAAAATCCACTTGGAGCATCTAAGAAGTTAGAAAAATAAGGTGCAGAGATGTCATCCCAAGGATCGTAACCTGAATTCCATCCATAGATTATAGAATATCATCAGAGGACTTTATGGATCATTTAACTAGAGACTCTTGGACTCCCTGAGTTGACACGGCTCTTAGGGGTCAGTACTCAACTCTTACCCAAAGTCAAAATTCCTTCTGCAAGATGTTATGCAAGGAGCCTCTGCTTAAATATTTTCCATGCATCCTAATAGTTTACTACAGTTATTGCTTACCTCATCCCCTTTAATTTTAAAATTTGGAGACAACATCCATGCTAAATGTCATGCCCAAATTTACACAAAACTAGACCTAAAATGTAGATCTTTTCACACCAAATGGAAGGATATTTCACCTTAATTTTATAGCCTGTGGATATTTGGCTGGAAGATCATTTTTATTCTTGGACTCTCTTATCTTTCTATCCATGGTACTGACATAACACACTGCAGTGGTCTCTGATGTCTTCTTGAATAGATGGCAGCTGCCTTCTCAGATGAACTGTGCCACTGGGTCTCCACACAAAATGAAAAGGGAAAGTATATCAATAACACAACTCATTTAGACTGTGTGGTTATATTAATAGTATGCAAAAAAAAATCCACTTAACTGAAATCAGCTGTCCTCATGGGTCTGAGTGACAAACAATTCAAGCAATTTTTTTGAGTATTGGGTAGATACATGTACTGAATCAGAATCAGAGAATTCCAGCTTCTGTGGTCCACTCTACACCTCATCATTAGTGGAGTGAGGGTATAGTGGATTAGGCAGGAATTAGTTGAAAAGAGATCCAGAAAAGTTCTTGAGAAATTGATAAGACAAGGATAAGTAATAGCCAGAAAATTAGATTTCCCTCAGTGTCCTGAAATAGACAGAAACTCATTTTCCAGGTGGAGGTATTATGTAGGAAAACTGTCTCATTTGTTTGCCTTTCTTATTTCTTCATATAGAAAACATATAACTAGTACACACATATATGTATATAATGGGGCTATACATGATATATACATCCTTTATAATTATATTTAAAACAAATAACTTCATGGTTACAGAATGAAAACTTTCTATTTGTGTGAAAGAGCTTTGAAACCTGCTCATGTGAGCATTCTAATACCAACTTCAGATAAATAAATAATTATACCTACTAAGTTTAGGATCAGTTTCTAGTAAATAAGACAGAACAAAAATTATAATCTCCAAATTCTATGGATACAATGAGTTTCAGAAATTTCTAATCATTTAACTCAGAGTCTAGGAAGCTAAGATTTGCTATTGACTACAAAAATGTAAAAACAAAAAGTTCTGGTAGCAGATGCTAATCATTCCTGAACACAAAATAATGTAAAAGTATATAAATATACTGAAAAGTATATAAATGAAGACTGGATACATTAAAAATGCTGGATGATTTTTGCATCGAGAGAATTAATTTCTTTACTTCTTAAGCTTGGGCAGTTGGGAAATACACTCATGAAAAAATTATCTGATGTAAGGTCTAATAATGACTTTAGAAATAATTCTTTCTAGCAGTTTGAAAACTGTGTTTAGTAGAGGAATATTAAAAAAAATCTTATTTACATAAAAATATATAAAAGTTATAAAGCTTTTGATTTATTTCAGGGAAATGGAACCTGGAATTATCCGATTGTCTCGCACTCTCTGCAGCAAGCACTGAGCCATTTTTGCGAAACTCGATTACAATGAGTTTCTCAGAGGCACTTAGATGGGGAAAATGAAGTGTGGTGCAAAATGCCATGAAGTTAATTAGTACTTTTCTACTACTGTGGTGACTCTTCTCTTCCTGAAAAAGGAAAAACTTTTCTTTAGACTAGTGTTATCTTCTGTTCCACCTTTAGCTCAGTGCTCTAGTTTGCAGAACCTCTGGTAATGTTTCTAATTGATCTATTGTTAGTCTGTCAGAAATAATACTAAAGACTTTTATTTTTCCTTCTTGTTTTGGGTGTTGACATAAGATTGTTCCAATGAACAATTGACATAAGGTATATGATGTGCTTACCACACCTCTTAGCATATAATAAGTCATCAGTAAACACAAATCCACTCACACTTTTGCTCAGAGATCATCTAATTCTTCCTCTCCCTCCCCATTTTATGGTTGGATAAACTGAGGTTCACATGTTTGTGTCTGAACACTACTCATTCTTTCATTCTGCATTCTGATCAAGTTCAGATAGCTGAAGTTAACCATATTTTTCACTTTTGGAGAACTAGTTTCCCTGGGCTAGTAGTGAGCAAGAAAAAACTTTATGAGTAAAATATAAAGGAAAATGATTAGACAATTCCTTTATCCATAGCTGGAGAGATGACATGTCCTAGTCTTCGAGAAAGCGTCCTAAGTGATTGTCAGTTATTCTGTTGCATGTTTAGCCTTAATTCTTATTTTAGCTGACGTTTTTGAGAGGGAGTTCCTCCAAACATCTAGAAATGCCTGCCACCTGCACACTTTGTCCTGAGTTTCCCACATGTTTCTACTCTCCTCCCTGGATCCTGGTCTCTGTCTCTGTCCCTGCCCCTCTACATAGGAGGGATCTCCATGGAGCGAGTCAACGAGACCTTGCTGAAAGAGTGGGTCTTCCTTGGATTCTCATCTCTGGCCAGGCTGCAGCTGCTGCTCTTCATGGTCTTTCTGCTTCTCTACCTGTTCACTCTGGGCACCAATGCCATCATCATTTCCACCATTGTCCTGGACAGAGCACTCCATACCCCCATGTACTTCTTCCTTGCTGTCCTCTCCTGCTTTGAGATTTGCTACACCTTCGTCTTTGTACCCAAGATGTTGGCTGATCTGCTGGCCCCGAAAAAGACCATCTCCTTCCTGGGCTGTGCCATCCAGAAGTTTTCTTCTTCTTCCTTGGCTGCTCTCACTCCTCCCTGCAGGCAGCCATGGGTTATGATCGCTACACGGCCATCTGTAACACTCTGCACTACACATTGCTCATGGGACATGGGGTATGTTTGGGAGTAGTGGCTGCTGCATGTGCCTGTGGCTTTACTGTCTCATTGGTCACTACCTTCCTAGTATTTAACCTGCCCTTCCACTCCTCCAATCAGCTCCATCACTTCTTCTGTGACACCTCTCCTGTCCTCAAGTTGGCATCCCATCACTCTCACCTCAATCAGTTGGTCCTATTCATACTTGCCATGTTTGCCTTGGTTATTCCACTTGTACTTATCCTGGTCTCCTACATCTGCATCATCTCTGCCATTCTAAAAATTCCGTCCACTGTTGGAAGATACAAGACCTTTTCTACCTGTGCCTCCCATCTCATTGTGATCACTGTTCATTATGGTTGTGTCTCTTTCATCTACTTAAGGCCCAAGTCCAATTATTCTCCAAGTCCAGACATCCTAATATCTGTGTCTTATACCATCCTCACTCCACTGTTCGATCCAGTGATTTACAGTATGAGAAATAAGGAATTCAATTCAGCCCTTCAAAGAGTAATGGGTCAGACTTCATATCCTATTAATTAAAGAGTCAAGTTTTAACCATTTGGTTAATTGTATATCTTTTAGGTAAAATGTGTACTTTCACACATTTTTCTCCTTTAAGTGTAGAACACACTGTATCATAAGCACATTTTACATAGGAGGAGAATGAGGCTCAAAGAAGTTAAGACATTCTGGCTTTTACCATCAATGATACTCTAAGAAGGCTATGCAGATGTGGGAAAGGATTACTCATTTTTAGAACAAATTTCATCATATTTCACTGCTCTAAAGATTGATTGTTCAAAAACAAATAAGTCAATGGATGAGATCAAAGATGCATCCAAGCTGTTTAGTTACAAGGAAGAGAAGAAGAAAATCTGCATATCTATCCGTACTCCTTCTACTACCAGTGTTCCCTTTCCTGAAGTTGACAGGCAACCTTGGACCTTCATTCTACTGCAAAGTTTAGTGGCCTTTTTGGTCCCTGATTTACCCTCCTCAATCTACCTATTAAAATGTCTTTACTTGAAATTGTTCAGTTCTTCCTTTGTTTGAAGTTGGAACCTCATTATGGAGTCTCCTTCCTATACATATCCTATATATACATATGTCCTTCCCATACTATCCTGCTTTAGCTCTCATATTCATTCCCTGAAAGTAATACCTATTTATTCTCTTCAAGGCAGCTACTAACATTGACTAATTGCTGAAGTATCTCACGTAATCTAAGCAAAGATATTTAGTTAATCTTAATAGGATGGAGTGTTAAAGTTCACTAAAGGCCAGAAAATCCATGGAAAAATCCTTCAGTGACTCCCTTTGCTATACAGGATGAAACCAAGTGACCTCTGTTAGCAAGAATTTATTATCTAGTTTCTGTTTCCCTCTCTGGCATTATTATTTTAACATTATTCTTATCTATTTCTCATGTGAGCCTAATTAGTCACTCTGAAGCTAATCAATTATTTACTGGTCTTCAAACAGACAAGATTCTGTATTCTTCCATGTTTTCTCGTGGGCTGCTGCTTCTCTTTGGAATAGCTGCTCTCCTTTATTTAATTTTCATACTCTATCTCATATTTAGGGACAACCTCTGATACTCTCTCACTTTCTCTCTAAAGCCTTCTTGTCTCCCTGTCACACTCTGCTGTTGATATTAGGCTCTGCCTTCTTTGTGTTCTCATAGCGCCCTGCATTTATTTTTATTATATCTCTTATTACTTCAACAAATATTTATTTATTGCTTAATACATATAAGATGCTCCTTTAGCTACTGCAAATTGATGATGAACAAAATATATGTGGTCTCTGTCCTCATAGTTCTATGGTTTGGTTTGGGAGAGACCCAGTAAAGAAATAAATTCAGCGAAACATAATTTACCACAAGTTGACAACTATTCTCTGAAGGAAAAGTACATGCAGGAGCTAGAAGAAATGATGCTAGAATAAACCTAATTTATGTTGAATGCTGTGAATCTGGACTCCCTGGAGAATTAACATGTAATCTATAAACTGAAGGCTAAGTAGGAATTACTATATAAGGGGAATTATTTGGGGAGATCCTTTTAGACAGAAGGAACAACATGTGCAATAGCCCTGAAGCAAGAAAGAGCTGGATGAGTTGGAGGCAAGCAAAGGCCACATAATTGTTTATTGTCTCTCCTTAGAATGAATTTGAAATTCCTGAAGGCACAGATTTCATAATAAATACAACCTTGTCAGTCCTGTTCCTTCTATAGTGCCTGGAATAAAAAGGATGTTGTATCATGAATAGCCTTGGGTATTCTGCCGTTTCTGCCCCAAAGCTTGCTTAACCATCATCATCTCCTGCCTTAGGGAATGGCAACTCTATGCTCTCAGGTAGCCAGGTCATGCACCTGAAAGTGACTTTTGCCTTTCTTTTTTTTTCTTTCTTACAACACACATTGAATCAGCCAGTAAGTCCTATAGATTCTACTGGCTTACAGGTTTTTCGGTCATATCCCTGCTCCATTTCTACAGTCTCATTCTATCTCATTCCTATCACTGCAAGAACTTCAAAACAGCAGTAAGCAGGATAGCTGAAATTAACACAGATCTCTTATTATTCTTAGTCTGGTTCTCCGCCCGCCTTGTCATGCTGTCACCCCTTGATCTCGGTCTCCCTTGAAACACAGTTCTCTAAATGTGGTGTAGGGTCAGTGTTGCAAAGGCTTTCTGGACAACATTTTATAAGGTGACTCTAGTGTCAATCCTAGGGACCGGTGCTGGCTTGGAGGCTTCATTGGTGTGACCAGAATGTCATTGCCTAGGATTCTCATGTGTAGAATGGACCTTGGTTTTCTCCTCTATTCTTTCACTGAAACTATTCTGAGATCTAAAGGAATTTTTCCTTCAGGAGAAGGGTGCGAAGACAAAGCCAGCAAGACTCCCAATTCCTATTTTATTTTCATGGCAGTAACTTAGCTTAGCTCTGTTCAACGGCTGCAGTCTCCTTGACCAAACCTGTTCAGTCATTTCACCAAACTGTG